>NC_064868.1:42018880-42618880 GCF_024139225.1 Suncus etruscus
AAGATGGAAAGATCTCCCAGATATTTCCATAAGACTTGAGAGGAGCCGATACTACAGAACCTCTGTCATGAGCTCATCAGCCTTGGGGAGACCTATCACTAACATCTCCAACACCCTTTTACAATATTAGTTCTGATCTCTATCCTGTATCCACAGACAGAAAACTCCTCTATTTGACAAAGCAGCAGTGTTGGGGTTTGAAATGAATACTCTACAAGCTACCATGCATGTCATCTGGGAAACTTCACTTTTCCCTCTTTGCCTCAGTTTCCATATCTATATAATGAGCATTAAAAAATGTGATGCATATTGTTTGGGACCAACCAAAACTATTCACAGGCTTTGTCCAATCCTTATTCCTTTATGGGGTATATAACACAAACACAAACAAAGTACCTCATTCACCTGTTCATTCAGGAATAGGAGCACACATGTAGACCAACTAGAGATGTGCTCTGGGATTGTTCTAACTGGAAGTAGCAAGGGATACGTGTTATCTGATAAGAAAAAATGTAAAGCAGACATTGTCCGTAGTTCTATTCCAATTCCAAATGGAAAAAATGCTTTCCATGATAGGAAAGGAAAGAGCATACCAAGAAAAGATAGAAAGGGAATGAAAAGAATGGGATCTATATTATTTTTAGTTCTAGGCCTACTTATCCCTATCACTCTGCAACCCAGAAACAGGGCCAGTATATTCTCTTTTGTCTTGATTCGAGCTGGGTTCTTTCCACTTACAAATAGAAGAAAGCTGACTAGGACAAGTATTGCCTTCCTTTCCTGAGGCAGTACCTGCAGGAAGAGGTACCTAAGGCTGGTCCTAATTACTCTCAGAAGACCAAAACAAAGCAAGGGGCCAAGGCCTTCCTCTGACAGGTGTCAACATCAGTTTATCAGACCCTCTAGCAGTGAGCAAATGCCTTTCTCATTCATCCTCCCTGATACTCAGAAGGTAATTTCAATGTTGGATGCCTTTACTTTGTATTAACTTAGTTCACTTATTAACCTCCCAGACAACTCATTTACTGCTCCTTGAAAGGGTTTTTAAGGTCCTCATATCTTATATACCAGCTTTTCTGCATGACTTTAGTAAGTTGTGGTCATCAGGACTACTGGTAATCCTTTGCTCTTCTCCAGAGTCATCTTAGTAACTCCTAACTTCTTTCTTATCCAGGGGTCCTCAAACTTTTTAAACAGGGGGCCAATTCACTGTCCTTCAGACTGTTGGAGGGCCAGATTATAGTAAAAACAAAAATTATGAACAAATTTCTATGCACACTGCATATATCTTATTTAGAAGTGAAGAAACAAAATGGGAAATAATACAATATGTGGCCCACAGGCCGTAGTTTGAGGACCATTGTATCTGTTGTGTAGTCATTATACCCCTAAAGCCAAGAGGTGCTATCCTTGTTTTCTCTGGGCACTGTTCCTCAACATGTCCTCCTGTATTACCTACACACACACACACACACACACACACACACACACACACACACACACACACACACACACCTTGTGATCCCTGGCTATGCTCCCAACCAATTGAATCAGAATCTTGAATGCAAACCCCAAAGTTGTAGGCTGGTAAAGGTGAAAGGTGAGTAGCTACATCAGGTCTCAGTCCTGAGAACCAGGGTAAAGGATATAGCACTGCAATAAAGTACTTGCTTGCATGTAAGATGCCCTGGGTTCAAGCCCCAGCACTGCAGACAATAAGTAAATCCTGGTAACTAGTGCCCCAATACACTTGAAGTCTAAGAAGCTGATATTCAGTCTAAGAGGATAGATACACCTTTTTCCAAGGTTCCACATCCAAATGTCTCCTCCTTTTTTGAATTAGCTCAGTCAATTCTCCTGGCTCTTGCTCAGTGAAACTGTCAGCATGACACCAAAACTTGGTCCTGGTGCTCTGCTTCCAGCTGACAAGGATTTTGAGCAGCTGTCTTTCTGGTAGGGTTCCACATGGTGAGGTGGGAGAGGTCTGGACCAGTTGTGTGGTCTTGGCTAGAAATCCAACATCAGTTTCCCCCCATCTGGTCTGGCAGCCTGTAATCTCCTCCTACAACAATAAAACTTCTGTTCCCCTTGCCTTTGATCTCCACCCACATGGTTTCCAACACAGCCCCACCCTCAGAACTGTGAATTTCCATGTGGGTGTGAATCTTTTTATCCTGTATTGATGTGTCCACCATTTCTTATAATGATTTTTTCATAAACAAGATCAACATTTCTGTGTCTGCTTACCCCAGTTCTGTTCCCCCATCATCAGAAGATGACCCTTCTGTTAGCATTTTCATTTGGGGTCTCCCAGAAGCAGACTTGGAAACAAGGACTCAGGTGCAAGCCATTCATTTAAGGGTGATTCCAATATGTATTGGTGGTACAGTGGAAAAATGAGACATGGCAGCAGCCAAATCAGGTTGCCTTATCAAGAAATCAATTCTTGTGGGTAACTAGAGTTTATTCTCACTGGAGAATGGTCTAGAACAGCATTTCTCAACTGGTGGCCATATGGATCCCTGGGGTGGGGCCTCCAGGATATACCATAGGGGCCAATAATACAAATCTGTAATCAGGGAGACCATGGCACATAGGAGGGTAATCAATCAAGAGGGTAACAGAAAACAACGATGAGATACCACCTCACACCCCAGAGAATGGCACACATCACAAAGAATGAGAATAAACAGTGTTGGCGGGGATGTGGAGAGAAAGGAACTCTTATCCACTGCTGGTGGGAATGCTGTCTAGTTCAACCTTTATGGAAAGCGATATGGAGATTCCTCCAAAAACTGGAAATCGAGCTCCCATACGATCCAGCTATACCACTCCTAGGAATATACCCTAGGAACACAAAAATACAATACAAAAACCCCTTCCTTACACCTATATTCATTGCAGCTCTATTTACCATAGCAAGACTCTGGAAACAACCAAGATGCCCTTCAACAGATGAATGGCTAAAGAAACTGTGGTACATATACACAATGGAATATTATGCAGCTGTCAGGAGAGATGAAGTCATGAAATTTTCCTATACATGGATGTACATGGAATCTATTATGCTGAGTGAAATAAGTCAGAGAGAGAGAGAAAAACGCAGAATGGTCTCACTCATCTATGGGTTTTAAGAAAAATGAAAGACACCCTTGTAATAATAATTTTCAGACACAAAAGAGAAAAGAGCTGGAAGTTCCAGCTCACCTCAGGAAGCTCACCACAAAGAGTGATGAGTTTAGTTAGAGAAATAACTACATTTTGAACTGTCCTAATATTGAGAATGTATGAGGGAAATGTAGAGCCTGTTTAGGGTACAGGCGGGGGTTGGGTGGGGAGGAGGGTGATTTGGGACTTGGGTGATGGGAATGTTGCACTGGTGATGGGTGGTGTTCCTTTTATGACTGAAACCCAAACACAATCATGTATGTAATCAAGGTGTTTAAATAAAAAAAAAATTAAAAAAAAAAAAAAAAAAAAAAAAGAGGGTAACAGAAAAGAAACAAGGTCAGCAAGATAATGGTTGAGAAATGTTGGTATTAAAAACAAGCCTGCCAGTTGTTATCCCATTCAAGGGTCAAATGAATCAGGGTGTTTGCACATGAATGATCATCAATCACTAGATTTCATACCCATTTCTACTGGCCACTCATATCTGGTAAGGCACAAGAATATCTAGTCCAAAAATGCCTGCAAAGAGAGGTAGGAACAGGCAGTTCACCATATAGCCAGCATGCCCTTCAATGGTAAAGGCTATGAACACTGCAGACAACTCTACAGTCACATATGTATCTTTTAGCTGAAGAAAAAACATACTTACATCAAAGTAGTCAATACTTTAAACCAAAGGTAGAGAAAATATAGTCCTTTCATATGGTCATTTATATTGAGAAAATCCACAATACTTCTGGAATGGAACAGGCCATTTTCAGTTATTTGCATGTGGATAATGATATAAAAAGCTCCATCTGCAAAGGCATAGAAGAAAATGGAAAGTACGAAAATGAAGAAATTAGAGTACAGGTGATCCCAAGAATAAATAATAGCAATAACCATGGACTTTATTGGTTTGTTTACAGTGCCAACCCTCTTTGTCTCATAAAATGTTCCTTCATCTTTTAAATAAATATCTCTATTTGAGCCACAGCAGGTAGATGTGCTTTCTGCTTACCTGAGATCTCTGCAAATATCTTAAATGTGTTTTGTTTTGTTTGTGCTCAAACTCCAATGCTAGTGGTTTTCAACTTTTTTATACTGGTGGACAGCACTTGTATTGGACCAATGAATAAAAAAACACTACCATATAGAAGTTATATATTTATTAGGCAATAAGACCATTCCTAAATCTCCTTTTAATCGTTTGCTAGAATTAATCATACAGTTTTCCTTTACCCTTATTCCTTTACCTTTATTCCTTCCTCTTCTCTTAGACTCATATCAATTAATCTCACTATAATGGACATAATTTTCTATCCTTAAGAAAAGCTTCATCTTATCCCAGCAACTGTGTTGGAAACCACAGCACAAATACTTACATAAAGAAAAACCATAAACCTCCTCATACAGCAGCAGACTGGTGGGGAGAAAACAAACAGGGGTAGGGTGTACAATGGTAAAGGGATCAGCGTGGAAACACTGGATGCCTGAAACCCAGTCAGGGAGAACTTTGTAGAGTCACCAAGGCTAAAATTTTAAAAGGACAAAAAAATTAGCCTTTGTCTTGGGTTCCTTTCTCCAATCAATATGTGAAGTTTTCTCAGAAGGTAAAGTTGAAAAATTATAACGTGGAGATAAGATAGGATAAGAGAGAGAGGAGAGAGAGGGGGAGAGAGAGGGAGAGAGAGAGAGAGAGAGAGAGAGAGAGAGAGAGAGAGAGAGAGAGAGAACGCAATTTCCCAACTTCAGGGCTCATCTCAGCCACTGTGTGAGAATGTTAACTTCCTCAGATGTCAGGGCCAGCTTGTCTAATGAGAGGGGCCACCTTGCATGTCCAACTCAACATCTGTAAGAACCCAACTTCTCTAAGGAACAACTGGTTTCCAATCACAGCTTTTCCAGAAAACAGAGAGTACAAGATGTTTGAAAAGTAGAATAAAATTTAGGATTTTTAAAATTTCGAGGTGGTGGATAGAGTAATAGCACAGCAGATAGGGCGCTTACCTTATACACTGGTAACCGGAGTTTGATTCCTTGGCATCCCATATGGTCCCCAGAGCCCACCAGGAATTGATCCTGCCAGGAGTGGAGCCAGCCAGGACTGATTCCTGAGCCCAGAGCCAGGAGTAACCCCTGAGCACTACTAGGTATGGCCCAATCACCCAAAGATAGATAGATAGATAGATAGATAGATAGATAGATAGATAGATAGATAGATAGATAGATAGATAGATAGATAGAGATCAAGGTGATGATTTTTATAACACTAAGTTACAGAGTTTGGGCATAGCTCAAAAGACTAGAGGACATGCCCAGCATACTCCAGACGTTAATTTGGACCTCCATGCCCACAAGTTTCCTCCAACATAGCATCACTAGGTATAGCTCTGATTGTTCCCTAGCCCTCCTGAGCCAGAAGAGCAGTGCATTATGGGCCCAAACATTGAACCAGCAGATTCAGACAACAAAATGCCAGAGAGGTAGTTCAATGGCCTGAATATTCTACAGGCAGTAGGCCCAGATTTAATTCCTGCCACCACATGGTCCCCTGAGCACTGCTAGAAGCAACCTCTGAGCACTAAGCACTCAGTTGCTCCTGAGCACTGCCAATATATCCTCCTCAAACAAAAGTAGGAACACAGAGTCAAAACAACTTTGCATGTAACTCAATATTTACTGCATGCAAAGTATAACATACAAAGCTAATATGTAGCTCAGAAGTTGAGCATACACCTTACAATCACCAGCACTGCAAAAATAAAACAAACACACAAAAAAGCATCATCTCAATGGCCACAGTCCACAATGACGGAACTTTAAACTATGACATTTATTGCATCAGTCAGCGCATGTGAGAATCCATTATGAACCCTGCAAAGATCACTCCAAAGACTGAGCTGAAAGGTTTCTTACCATTCTTTGCAGCATGTTTGTTACAGGCAGGCTGATGGAATAAATTCTAGATGTCATGTGATAGTGCAGTCAGATCCCAGAACTGGGAAGGGCCACTGTAACACAGAGACACAGAGCTTTCCATGGGCTTTTTATCTTATTTTTAATGGGTCCCTGAATTAGAAGTACAAGTCCAATTCCTCAAAAAGTTAAAAATTGGGCCCGGAGAGATAGCACAGCAGCGTTTGCCTTGCAAGCAGCCAATCCAGGACCAAAGGTGGTTGGTTCAAATCCTGGTGTCCCATATGGTCCCCCGTGCCTGCCAGGAGCTATTTCTGAGCAGACAGCCAGGAGTAACCCCTGAGCACCGCCGGGTGTGGCCCAAAAACCAAAAAAAAAGTTAGAAATTGATCTTCCATATGACCCAGCAATACCACTTCTAGGGATATATCCCAGGAACACAAAAACACAATACAAAAATGCCCTCTGTACTCCTATGTCCAGCACAGCTATTTACAATAGCTAGAATCTGGAAGCAACCTATGTGGCCAACAACAGATCAGTGGCTAAAGAAACTGTGGTACATTTATACAATGGAATACTATGCAGCCATTGGGAAAAATGAAGTCATAAAATATGTCTATACATGAATAGACATGGAGACTATTATGCTGAGTGAAATGAGCCAGAGGAAAGGAGATAGACATAGAATAATCTTTCTCATGGGATATAAGAAAAGCAAAAGATTGTATGGTAATAATACCCAGAGACAAAAGTTAGGAGTTCCATCACAGGGTAGAAAGCTCTTGCAATGAGTGTAGCTAGAGTAGAGAAGGGTCTCCTCAGACAATGTAGATGAAACTGATAGCTCTAGTCAAAAATTCAGTGCTGAAAGTGGAGAAAGAGTGTAGCTAGAGCAGAGAAGGGTCTACTAGGATAATGATAGATAGAACTGATAGCTCTAGTCAAGAATTCGGTGCTGAAAGTGGAGAAACTAACAGGCAAGGCACCCCTTCCTTAACAATAGTGCAAACCACGGTGTCAAAAAGGAAAGAGGAGAGGTAGAGAAAGAGAGAAAAAGTAGTAACTTGTCTGTTGGGGAGTAGGGAAGAAATGGAAAATATTGGTGATGTTAACTGGAAAGGTGCACTGATGAAGTATGGTGTGTATTGTCTGACTTAAACCCAATAATGAACAATTTTTGTAACCACAGTGCTTGAATAAGCAATTAAAAAAACAAAGAAGCACAGGTCCACCTCTAGTCCTAGATTTGGCTTCTCAAACCCTGGCAGCCACATGGCTGAAAGAAACAGCTCAATGTCAAGAATCTTGGGCCAGATCTTTTTCATTCTGATTAAAGCATTTCTTTTTCCCTATTCAGACACCCTGATCCGAATCTTCACTTAAGCTGTGTTCCGTGCATCTGGGCTAGGAGCCCTCGATGAAGTCAGTTTTTAGTGGTGTTTTACTTTTTCCAATTTGCAAATGTAGTGCTATGGTAATACGAGGTCTTTTATTTGGCCAGAAATTCTGCCTTAGCAGCATTTAATTAATGCAGTACCCTAGGAGTTTTAAATATTTCTTGGAAGTAGGTGGGAAATTAATACAAAACTAAATAAATAAGCATTTTCATCCGTTAAAGCCAGTATTTTTGACATGCAGCAAATGCTTACCAGATTAAAAACTCAATTCACTGGCACCTACACTGACGAAAATCCTGGAGTAATGGACGCTGAGCTTTTAAGGAAAAGAAAAAAGCATCAAAAAACAAGCATTAGAGTACCTTGGTGCTCTGAAGCCATTTGGTAATAGAAGTTTTTTTATTCTAGCATTTTTAATTACTTTATTTAAAAACTATGCATTACATAGATTCTCATAATATGTTTGTTCCAAGACCAATTTCACCATCAATGTAAAATTCCCTCCACCATTATTCCTGGATTCCCACTCATTCTCAAGCCTACCCCCTTGGCAGGCACAAAATAATATATTTTATATTACTTTTTTGCAGGTAAATGGTAATACAATTTTAATTACAACAATAAGAAAAATTATGAAAATTAATGTTTCTAGTAATTTGGTCATTAAGTCATTGTCAGGTTTGCTAAGCAATTTATTGTTCATTGGTTTTCTGTTATTTTGGGTTTCTTCTGAACATTTGGTGACTTTGAATCCATGTTGATGACCAAATTGGTGTGTTCCTCCTGAGATGACAGTATTGAAAATATTTATAGTTGCTGTGAGTCTGTATATTTGATACATAGTCCAGGAATTCCAAGCTTGATATTGTGACTTTTGTTGGGCATGGTTTTGGCTGCCAGGTTTTCCAGTAGTATAAGAAGGCAGAGGTAACACACTCACTCTAAGTCCTGGATATATCGCCCAAATACCAGCACTCCTGGAGTTTTGGTCAGTTTGGTATCTATGCAGAGCTCTGTGGTTGAGTGGTGAAGGTAGGCCATTGGTGAAGCGGTGGTTGTGGGTAGTGGGTACAGCTGGCATGGTTTCAGTGCGGTGGGGACCTGACCTACCTCATTTCAGTATTCTTTAATTATAAGATTACAAAGTTATCCATGTGAAAATTTTAAACTTGGTATAAACAACAAATAAAAGCTCCTCCTCTTCCCACCCTACCTCTAGTTCCAGATGCAGAGATAGCATCTAGTAACAGTTCTTCATTTGCTCTTCTAAAAATATTTTTATATATCAAGTGTACATGCAGTATAATTTAATTAATCAAATTAAATAATACTTAGCAAGCTCTTGTATTTTTAACTTAAGACTATGCTAATTAACTTTTTAAACAGAATTTCTGTATGTCCTAGTCTCCAAATAAATTCAGACTCTGCCTGTTCAATCTCAAGCTCTGTATGATAGATGTTCAACCTATAACCTCAAGAATTACTAAATTCCAGGCATTGCATTATGCTTAGTATCCTGTAGCTGTTAGTTTTTCCTGCATATCTAGCCACCCCATAAGTCAGCCTCTTAAAACAATAACCATTTATTCCACTCAAGAATCTAGAGACTGGCAATCCAAGCTGGCCCTAGCTAAGCAGTTCACTGAGTTCATACAACTGAGGTCACAGGATAACTTAGCCACTGTTCTGTCATTGGGCAGCAGGCTGGCCAAGGGATTACTCACTTATACTGGTGGCAAGGTCCCTAGAACATACAAGCAAGTCTGAGGACCCAGGCACTTTGTTAACCTCTGCCATGTTATATTGGCTAAGATTCCATTGGCCAAAGCAAATCACAGGATCAACCACTCAACCACAGAGCTCTGCATAGATACCAAACTGACCAAAGAGTCCAAAAGAGTCTCTATCTCTTGATGTGAGAAGACCAGTAATTTTGCAATCTACTCTATATTCTTGGGTGGGAAAGTAGAGGCATAACCTCACTGAAGCAAAAACGCACAAATGGATCAAAATTGCACAGCCTATGTATTTTGTATACATGTTTTAATTGAGTCACCATGAGATACACAGTTACAAAGTTGTTCATGACTGGGTTTCAGTTAAACAATGTCCAACATCCACCCTTCACCAGTGAACATTTCCAGCTACCAGTATATCCAGTTCCCTCCTACACCACCATCCCCTACCACCTGCCTCTTTCCATGTTATATGAAAACACTGTTATGCAGGATGGCACCAGAGTTCTGGCCTGAGCTATGATCTAGAACTAGATTCTAATTCAGGCTAGTATTATCCACATTGGGTATTATCCATATTGAAAACAGGATATTCAGCAAAGCACTTGGCTCTTCTACCAGATTCTTCCTGACGATTCTTTCAGAAAGAAGAAAGCAATAACCTTACCAACATTATCTATAAATAATACCCACAAGCCACTTTCTTTTAAGTTTTGGTCACTGATTAATAGAGAAGAAATCCATTGTGGTAGTGTAAAATCATGAAAGAACAACAGAAATTTCTTGCCTGCATTTTTCATCTTGCCTCTACAAGTCTTTGGTGCATGATGCCAATGGTATTCATGAAGTGTGTGAATGTGTGTGTGTGTGTGTGTGTGTGTGTGTGTTGAGAATACAGATGAAAACAAAGAAGCTTTTTGAGTATCACAGATTTTTAGAAAAGTCAGAACAGAGGCCAAATTTGAAAGACAGAGCCTCAATGACTACAACAGAGCTCTTGAGAGAGCAAGAGTTTCTGCATGCCAAGACAGTGAGTGTAAGGATCTCAGACCCTGAAACTGCACAGAGCAAGTCAGGAAGAAGTTGTGCTCCAGTTTCACAGTTCATCCAGGTAGAGCCAGCAGCCTGGAGGGAAGAAATGGAGATTAGAGCTTAGATACCATCAAAAGGGCCCCTCTAGTTCACCCCCAGTTAATCTGACTAATCCCTGGGGGCCTAGACAAGTAGTTTGGGACAGAATGTAGACGACTGTTGGTGAATAAGCAGAGGAAGCTTTCACACCAGAAAAACCCTAACTAGGTAGACCAGACATCCCACGAGTAAAGTGGCTGGATTGATTGCAGCCTTTGAGTTTGAAATAAGGCTCTCACAGAGGTACTCACCACTTAGCCTGGCTCAGGTAGCTGAGAGTCAAGGAGAAAAATCATGGAGAGTTTCCACAGTCAAGCTAGGGTGCTGCTGGTTAGCTACATGAACAGAAAGAACACACACACATTTTCTTCTTATACATTATTTTAATTGAATCATTATGAAATACAGTTACAAAGTTGTTCATGATTGAATTTTACTCATGCAATATTCCAACACCCATCCCTTCATTGGTGCACATTTTCTGCCTCTCTCTCTGCCTCTCTCTCCCCCCCCCTTTTTTTCCCTTTTAAGCACTGTGGTTTTCAATACTGTTATTAAAGAGCTATACGGCATGTCATTTTACCTCCTTTGGCACCCAGTTCTTGTCCAGAGTGATCACTTCCAACTATCATTGTCAGAGAGGCCCCTTCTTTGCAGTAAATGTACTCTTTCCTTCTTTGTGGCATTCTATATCTATCTTTCATTATATACCTCACTCTATGTTTATCCCTCACCTTCTGACTCATTTTACGTAGCCAATACTCTTCATATCCATCCATGTATAAGCAAATTTCATGACATCATTTTTCCTAACAGCTTACGTAGTATTTCATTCTATAGATGTACCACAGTTTCTTTAGCCAGTCATCTATTCTCAGGCAGTTGCATTGTTTCCAGATTCTGGCTATTGTCAATAGAACACATACATTTTCTAAGTACAGCAATGGTGTTGATGCTAAAAATCAAGTGTCTGTCTTCTGGCCCACAACTAAGTAGAACACAAAACCAGTCATATTCTAGAGGCTCGGATCCCTGGCATAGATCACAGTCAACCTGCCAGAAAGTAGACTATTGTTCAGGTCCCTGAATTGACCAAGTTATTTATTTATTTTATTTTTTGTTATGCTGGAGCTCAAACTCAAATAAAGCACATACTCTCCCATTGAGCCATATCCTAGGCCTTCTGACAAAGCTTTTTTTTTTACAAAATTTCTAAGTGATTCTATTTATTGAGAGACCAAGTTTTCTGCAATTGGGTAGAATGGAGAACTGAACTTTTTTCAGTTTAATTTTTATAGACTTTTTATCTAACTTGGTAATTATAAAATTCACACAAAATTCCCTCCAATCCCTTATTCACTGTCAGAATTGGGAGAGGGGGCATTTGCTAATTCTCAGAGATAAACAGGTATTACAAACTGTCATTGTGATTATAAGCTATGGGAGTAAATTTTTCTGATGACTAACACTTTGTGCATGCCTGGTTTTTGCTTCAAACAGAACACTCTCACCGGCGGTGTCCTTGAATGTCAAGCAAAATGTAGCATCATATGACTTGGGGTAAGAATATACCCAGCAAGACCCTGTAGATTAAGTGTACAGAATAGAAAGAAGACTCAGGAATAAGGTGGAGGTGCAGAAGAAAGGAGAGGAACAGTTGAGCTTCATGTGGCCAAGTATCCAAAAGCAAGTGATTTGGGAGGAGGAGAGGGCTGTGTAAGCTTGATGTTGACCTTTATCCTGAAAGGCAAAATCCCAAATGTTGGAATCTGGAACATGGAAATCCCTGAAATCACCATCTACAAGGGGCTAAAAAACTAAGTAAGAAATGGGTTAGTGATAAATTTGTGCTCTCTAAGAGTTCTTAGAGATCATTCTTGGTATCATGCTATATTATATATCCTCGTTTTGCTATCATTCCTTCTAAACAGATCCTTCATATACAAGAGTAGGATGACTTTTGATATCTTCTTGCAGAGTGCTCCAAGGAAGAGCCTGTGTACCATGGAAACCAAGTTCACTTTTAGGCAACAACCAGTCAGGTGATAAACAGACCTCTCATCTTACACTGCCTCTATACTGTTTATATGTAGCCAAATAGCATATCCCAAAATTAATGGATCCCAGTGTTGTATTCTCATATGTCTTTCAGAGAACATACCCTTTCAACAGGCTGAGAAACTTCTTACAAAATAATAGTAGGTTGTGTTGTGTTAGGAAGATAGTATAGCTGGTATTGTGCTTGTTTTGTATGTAACTGACCCGGCTTTGATTCCCAGTACCTCATATAGTCCCCTGAGCCTTACCAGTAGTGATCTGAGTGCAGAACCAGGAGCAAGCCCTGAGCAGTGCCAGGTGTGGCTGGCCCCAAAACAACAAAAATAATGTATTTTTTGGACCTTCTTTTCTCAAGCGTTATCTTTTGGGAATTGGAGTCTTTGGAATTTGAGAGCATCAAAATTTTAATCTCTGGGATTCTGACACTCAGTATTGTGTTTTTCAGAATTATGGCCTCAATCTCTTGGTTCTTGATCATTCGCATTATTGCTGCCTTCCCAGAATGCACGGGGACAGTCAGAAACTAACTTCATGTCCCACCAATGTCCACTCTCCTTTATATATCAGGGCCAGATTCATCTTTTGTGTTGGTGATAATGTTAGTCATAGCTGCTGTTGTGCCTCTCCCCACTCTGGAAACATCTCTGGAACTTCATTGTGCAACACTGTGGTCTGGTTTTCTTAGTACATTTGTTATAAAAGCAGAAAAGAATGTGGAACACTTCACTTAGTCTCTTAGTTCTCTATTAATTAGGATTGTGTTGAATATATAAAATATAGTCAACAAAATGTATAGATTTTTATTTCTGGTTGACATAAAAGGAATTTTTTGTCACTGCATGACTGCTCTACACTCCAAGTAGTCAGGGGCTCAAGTTACTTCTATTCTATTCCTCTGGCTTTGGGGAACTATATGGGACCCCTGGAATTAAACCCAGGTCTGTCCTGAGTCAGCCACATGCAAGGCAAACACCCTACCACTGCACTATTGCTTTGGCCCCTCTGAAAAAGGTTTTAATGTGAATATACATGTAAAAAGTTCCAACCTCTTTATCAGGGGTGGCGAACAGGATTTTGACCCTCACTCAAAATGGCAAAATGCAATATCTGTTTAATAAATCATTGTTAAAATTAGATGCTTTTGTGTGAGTGTTTGTTTTGGCAGGTCACTGCATGGTGTGGCTCTCTGACTCTCACAGTTTAAATTTTTGGCTTTGTGTCGAACTTGTTCGCCATCCCTGCTCTTTATCCTAGCATCTAATATATCCTATCACACAGCCAACTTCCCTTTCTGGCCTCACTTCTCACTAACCTTTAACATGTGCCTTCTATGACTCTCTGAAGAATCTATACCCACCTCTAGATGTACTTACCACCTTCCATTGACCTGGCTTGCTTTGGTCCCTCAATCTGGAAGAGCATTAGCCCATGTACTAACAATATCCGATTTGTATATTATGCAATCATAACAAAGTCTCTTCATACCCCTGGAACAATAGAGATAAATGAGAATGATTTATATATGAATGATTATTACATTTGATAAATTTTGACTGCTGAAAAGACCAGACGCAAGCAATCTAGAAGGCAGACTTTGGCTATGAGACATAGACTGTATATTCCATATGTCAATTCAGCATTGCCATTGACACCAGTAAGAAGCAAGAAGCACTGTGACATCAAGATGAAATTTCAGGTCATAGGAACTTGAAAGAAAATGGGGAATATCTGTTGTCCTATTAAATATTTTGGATTATGATTTAATCAAGATAAAAGTTTAATATGAACAAAAGTGATGTCCTGTATTAGGGTCTAAAATTTCAATGACACAGGCAGTTCCAGATCTTGGCAAACATGTCAAAAGTTACCATTTCTTCTTAACAGCAAGTTCACTATATGCCATCAGTATGGCTACCTAAAAGGGTTCTTCATTATTGGTCTGAATTCATGAAGACATGGTGACAGAAAAATAGAAGAAATTATCTAGCTCTTCTTTTATGTAGCCAGGTAAAATTCATAATAAACTAGATTAATGGCCTCAATTCTTCAGCCCTAAATTATGTATGTCTTCTGTCATGTTTCTTTATTTGGGAGGGGGTCACACCTGGAGATGCTCGGGGTTTACTCCTGGCTCTACTCTCAGAAATTGCTCCTGGCAGGCTCGGGGAACCATATGTGATGCCGGGATTCGAACCACCATCCATCCTGGGTTGGCTGAGTGCAAGGCCTGCCATGTTACTTTAAAGTTCCTAGACTGGAATCTTAAGAGTTACCAAGCCAAAGAATAGATCCAGTCTTATACCTCTGAACTCTACAATTCTGACAGCCATGATATTTCAATAAAGTTAAAAAATAAAAAAGAAGGGGCCGGGCGGTGGCGCTGGAGGTAAGGTGCCTGCCTTACCTGCGCTAGCCTAGGAGACGGACCGCGGTTCGATCCCCCGGCGTCCCATATGGTCCCCCAAGCCAGGAGCGACTTCTGAGCGCATAGCCAGGAGTAACCCCTGCGCGTTACCGGGTGTGGCCCAAAAACCAAAAAAAAAAATAAATAAAAATAAAAAAATAAAAAAAAAATAAAAAAGAAGCCACTAGAACTATGTTTCTCAAAACTCCTGGTCAAGAGTCTAAAAAGAAAAATATAGTTCCTGGACTGAAGAGACAACTCTATCCTCCTCCCTGGGCTTTAGGTTTCCATATGAGTTGCTCTGTTAGCAGACTTGAAATATCCAAAGGCTTGAAAATCAGTTGTACCATTGGGCCTACTCACTTTGGCATGTGCCATCTCCATGACAAGAACATTGTGGAGCTAGCTAACTGGTCTCCGAAGGGAATGAGAGACATATGGTACACATGGCCCCAACTGAGCCTCATCTAGATATGCAGAGCCCAGAAATGTAATCAAGTCCAGTCAAGATCAGCAGGATCATCCGGCCAAGCTCAAACTAAATGAGCTGGACTAAAGCCTATCTAAAGACTCCTGAGCATGTCGAATGTGTATTGCTGCACACTGCTGGGACTGGAATCGTTGCAGCAATGACTAACTAAAACAAGTGCTATGTACAATTCTGAGACTCGTGCTGAATGTAGGAAATTGACAAACTAGAATGCATCCAAAGAAGGAAATGTGGATCACAAAGGACCACAAGGTCACAGCATATGGGAAGAGTTGATGTCATTGATGGCATTTATGTTGAGAAGGGGAGCTTCATGGAGAACAGGAACATGGTCATCAAATATGTGGAAAAACTGGTCTGTCAGGTGATTGAGAGGTTGGATTTACACTACACAGAACATGTATAGTTCTAAGACTTGCTGGGTGAAGTTATAAAGGCAGATTCTACCTTTAAAAATGTCTGGTATTTGAAATGAGTTTCCAGAAATTCTAAGCTACCCTTTGATGGAGATAAGTAGAGGGAATGTATCCATTTAGAGGTTTATTATTGATAATCCTCACTAATAGAAAGAGCACAGAGGATTCACCAATCTGACAACACTATGGTAGACTACCATCTGTTCCATGAAACCTTTGTTTTGTGTCTGGAGAATAAGCTCAATGGCTACCATAAGGCTGAGAGTTCACTCCCCAGTGCTACCCTATGTATTATATGCTGCCGCATGCTATTTATGTCTGGCAACTCTGCTATCTGTGATTTCCAGTCCCACATGCAATATTTAGTCATGCAAAAACAGTATGTATTTAAAAGCCACAGAAAATGGACACCACATGCAATTAGCACTGTAATGAAAAGACATATGGGAGCCACTGCTCAATGGGCACATGTGTGAGCTCTGAAGCTGTCCCCAGTGTGCATGTGCTCAAGCACAAGAGTGATAGAAAGCAAACCACAGAGAGCACCTTGATCAAATACGTGAGCACAGCAACCTTAGGTGTGAGCCACAGCAGTATCATAGCCAGAGGTGTGCATGACATCCAGTCACTGCAACAACTTAGAGGGTGGACTAAAAAAAGAGAGAGAAATACCTTTTCTCAAATTTATTAAGTAATTGTTTTGGTGAAACAAGAAAATTTTTATTGAAACTTATTTAGAAATATATGAGGCGAGAGGGGCCGGAGAGATAGCATAGAGGTAGGACGGTTGCCTTGCATGCAGAAGGATGGTGGTTCGAATCCTAGCGGTTCAAATCCTGGCATCCCATATGGTCCCCCGAGCCTGCCAGGAGCGATTTCTGAGCCTAGAGCCAGGAGTAACTCCTGAGCACCGCTGGGTGTGACCCAAAAACAAAAACAAAAAATAAAAATAAAAAAGAAATAGATGAGGGAAGAGAAAGGGAGAAAAACATGTTTGAGACAGAACACAGGCTTCTCCAGAGTAGAAACAGGCAAACAAAGAAACAGAGACAAGCAAGAGAGATCACTGTTTAAGGAAAACTAGGGGTTTGAAGAACCTATTAAGTAAATTCTTATCCCAAAGTTTAGCAGTTTCTAAGATAGTGTTTGTATTCTCCAGCAATTTGGAGTTGACTAGGAGAAATAAGATCAATAACAATATTACAGTACAGATTCTGTCTCCGGCAGTTGAGGGAAAAGAGAAATGGGCGTGAACAATGGCATTTGAAGTTTGAACGAGGGTGGCTTTGAAGAGAATGAGTGGGAGAGAATTTGAGGAATGTTTTCTAGACTTAGGTGGGAAATTAAACCAAGGTTCAGAGACAGGGAAAAAGTTGGGGAATAGTAAAGATACTTAAAAGCAAGTTAAGGCCCTGGAGCACTGGCAAATGTGGCTCTGGAGGCTCTCCGCACTGCCAGGGTGAGCCCAATTGCCAAAAGTGACCATTGATCACTCCAAGGCATGATCCATAACTGGATAATAGACACTAATGAATAAGCACTCAGTACTGTCATATCTAAAGTTGTTACTATACCCTATCACTCTCCCTTCTGATCCCTGACTTGCTGGCTTGCTTGTCCTCAAATTCTAGCACCTTTACAAGCCCCTCTCCACTTTGGGCTGTCTCAGTTCCTCAGTGGCATACAACCCACCAACCCCTGCTGCATCTGAAGTTTAAGCTTTCCATTTCCATGATGAAAACAGAGTGCTATCTCCACCCCATTCCAACCCTTTGTCTCATGTTTATTAAATCAATTCTTATGCCAAAGTTGAGCTTTTTTTATGGTACATTAATGGCTGACAGCTTTGCATGCACTCAAGGTCAAATCCTGCCCCATTTCTCTGGCACAGTTAAACTTGAAATGAACTGAAACATGTCAGCCCTGTAACTTGTACCTGGAACTTGCTATATAACCTTGTGGGTTTCTTCTGAGAGTCAGCCTCTCCTGAACTTCTCCATCCCTGGTCTGTAGGTTCAGAAAAAAGGACTGAATGTAAGCAGAACCATGCATGCATGAGAGCCTCAAATGCCAGCCAAAACAGGCAGCTGAGACCAGAAAGTGGTACTCAAATCTCTGACATTACTGAACAATCCCGCCTACTTAATGGTTGGCAGAAACAGTCTTGGTCTTTGCAAAAGGCATTGTTTCTTCCAAAAGCACTAGTAGTGCAGGACAGTCAGGGGAGAGAGACAGACTTTGTGTCCTAACTTAGCAGCATGGGACCTGCCAAGCACAATTACATGAGAAGCCAAACCCATGGTCACAGGCAAATGTGTGGCCCGGCTTGTCAGAACTACTGATTGACTGCTCACAATATTGCAGGTGATTTAAAGAGTTCCCTGCCACCTTGTTTGTTTAATGTCACCTCCATATGAGAATGTTAGCCTGTGACATGTTTGACTTCTCTGCAGGACAAATGCCAAGCCACATGCAGCTGTCCCAGCAATAGAGAATATTCCTTCCTTTTCGTAACCACGACAATGACAACCATTACTAAATGCTCCATTTCCAAGAAGTACTAACAATTTCCTGGGCACTCTTTTGATGGGTGGTCTAGCAGGAGTCTGACAGAGGAGGGCCACCAAACCTTTCCTGGATGTTTTTCTCGTTCTTTCTCCAATCATTCTCATAGGGGTCTTGCTAAGAAATCCTTGGAACGGCTGGTCTTTAAAAGAGTGGAGCACTGAGAAGGAAGGTGGGGGAGGGAGTCACTTCTAAGACTAGCTGGGGCCAGAGGCTAAACATGGCCAGCCCAAGACAAATACAGACAAAAGATAAAAGGCGGAGCTCAGGAAACATAGTTCCAGAAAGCAGATACAACGGTGATGGAGAATAAACAGCCCAGATAACTGGGAAAGCTAATCATCTGTCCAGGACAGGAGGCCAGAGGCCAGGGTTGAGCAGGAGAGACAAAAAGCAAGACGAGGGGCGGAAGAGATAGCATGGAGGTAAGGTGTTTGCCTTGAATGCAGAAGGACGATGGTTCAAATCCCAGCATCCCATATGGTCCCCCGAGCCTGCCAGGAGCATTTTCTGAGCATAGAGCCAGGAGTAACGCCTGAGCACTGCCAGGTGTGACCCAAAAAAATAAAGAACAAAAAAAAGCAAGACTAACATAGCTATAGAGGGAAGGATCTAAAAGGAAAGGGCAAAGAGAAAAACATGTGGAAGGGAAGGTGGAGGGCAGATAGAGTTTTTTTCCTACCCAATTAGACCCACCAATATGAGCAACTGAACCTTTGGGATGGGAAAATAAAGTATGACTAATTTTTCTGGTGTGGCGTGGGAACCTAAGTTTGACTACTTAGGAAGAAAGACATGTGAACCTAAGGAAGGAAGGAAGGAAGGAAGGAAGGAAGGAAGGAAGGAAGGAAGGAAGGAAGGAAGGAAGGAAGGAAGGAAGGAAGGAAGGAAGGAAGGAAGGAAGGAAGGAAGGAAGGAAGGAAGGAAGGAAGGAAGGAAGGAAGGAAGGAAGGAAGGAAGGAAGGAAGGAAGGAAGGAAGGAAGGGAAAACCACAAAGCAAACCAATTACACTGAATTGCAGTTATCAAAATTAAAAAAAACACATGGGGACAAACCAATAGTACAATGGGTAGGGTGCTTGCCTTGCATGTGGCTAACATGGCTTCTATCCCCAACACCCATATAGTGATCTGAGCCCACCATGAAGCCCAGAATAACTTCTGAGCACTGCTAGGTGTGACCTCAAATCCAAAACAAACAAACAAAACAAAACAGTTGTGATATTGTAGCAGACTGGCTTCTTTACAAACACGGTAATTAATATAATAGAGTGGCAGGTCAATAAATGCAGCAATTTCAATTTCAAAGAAGTGAGAAGTGAAATGACATTTTAAGGTGTATATAACTGCAATAATATGAAAGGGAAGTTTTGCAATTTCTCCTGGAATAAGTCTCGGTGTCACCAAAACATATCTCCATTGTTTGTGGCATACTTTCATAATTAAAGAAAAAGCTAAATTTTATTAGAAAGTTGCTAGAAATAAAGATAGGGTTGTTTTTGCCATCCAAGTTCACAGCCTGAAGGGTTTGGAACCTCTATGGTTTTGCTGTCCCCTGAGGCTCTCCTTTCTTCCCAGCATCCTTGTCAGCCTGCTAGTAAACAATAAACAAAGACAGTGGGAGGAGGGGTATTTGAGGGCCCAAGCCTGAAAATGACAGTGTGCATCTTTTCATATGTCCCCCTATTTTATGTCAGGTTGCTGAGAAAGTGGGTCTGAAACTGAGTCAAAAGAGACTTCCCTTAACACTAAGAGAAGACTTGACAACAACGACCTGCTTACAGGACAGGGCTCTCTGCATTGCCCTTTAATTGTGAGGTGAACCGAGAGGACGCTCTGCACCATCCTGACTGCAATGTAGGATATGCAGATTCCAGGATCTTTAATACAGAAACATGATACCAACAACAGAGAGTGTGTGAAAAATAAAAGTGTGTTGGCACTACAGACAATTACTTGGATTAGACAAACTAGTTTGCCTGGAGCACAGAGTTGGTTTTATGCCAGGAAACTTCAGGGGTAGGGTCTCCTTGTATTTAGGCCAAGGCTTTTCCTTTCCATGTCCCTCATATTTTAGTGGGCCTATGCAAACAATAATTGCCACTCTAACACCATTTTTACTGTGCTCCTTTGACTCTAATCCTTAAGAAAAACAACCCACTTAAACTTTTGAGGTTAACTGAAATTAATATGCATGTGCATGGAAATGTAAAAAAGTACCTTGTCTTCAATGTTTAAGGAGTTACATAAGTTTTATGGCTTTAGATTGCTTTGTGTGCTGCTAAGAAATATTATGTATTACAATCTGGGGACTTGAGGGACAAAGTAATTGTACATGGGTTCTGTTTTATTTTTCTTAATGCTCTTTGGCTGAAAGTTCAAAGTTAAGATATCAGCAATGGGACTACTGAGAATTCTGTTTATGGGTGATTGTCTTTCCACTGTAACTTTATCTTGTCCTTTTTCTTTGTATCTTTGTTCTCATAATTAAAAATATAAAAAAAAAAGAAAGAAAGAAGCCCAGGGGCCAGAGAGATAGCATGGAGGTAGAGCGTTTGCCTTGCATGCAAAAGGACGGCGGTTTGAATCCCGGTATCCCATATGGTCCCCTGAGCCTGCCAGGAGCAATTTCTGAGCATAGAGCCAGGAGTAACCCCTAAGCACTGCCAGCTGTGAACCAAAAACCGAAAAGGAAGGAAGGAAGGAAGGAAGGAAGGAAGGAAGGAAGGAAGGAAGGAAGGAAGGAAGGAAGGAAGGAAGGAAGGAAGGAAGGAAGGAAGGAAGGAAGGAAGGAGGGAGGGAGGGAGGGAGGGAGGGAGGGAGGGAGGGAGGGAGGGAGGGAGGGAGGGAGGGAGGGAGGGAGGAAGGGAGGAAGGAAGGAAGGAAGGAAGGAAGGAAGGAAGGAAGGAAGGAAGGAAGGAAGGAAGGAAGGAAGGAAGGAAGGAAGGAAGGAAGGAAGGAAGGAAGGAAGGAAGGAAGGAAGGAAGGAAGGAAGGAGCCCTGTCCACTCCACCTCTCCACCATCGTGGTGGGCATGTATCTCTGAGACTCGCTGTAAAACCCAGGAAGATGCTCGGAAAAGTCCTCTGTCAAGCCAGCGACAAGGCTAATGTGTCCAAGGCACCCCCATGAAAGCTCCTCACAACAGGAATGCCAGGCTTTCTTCAGCCAGCAAAGAGCTGGTGACACAAGCATGGAGGCAAATTGAAAGCCTTGCCAAAATATGAGGTTCCAAGTCCATAATCAAGGCTCCTGCTGAACCATTTTGCCCCTTCTGGCCCCTCCCCCACACCAGGAAAAGCCCAGAAAAGTTCTGGCACTTCCGGCTAGTGGAGCCAGGACATTCAAATTGAGACCTGGCGGGCCCCCAAAAGGGAGGTAACAAAATTAAAAATAGCCTCTCCTCCAAGGGGAAAAATTAAAAATAGATTCCAACCAGCATGAAAATTTGGGTGGAAAGAAAGGAAAGGAAAACAAAATGAATCATCTTTATGTGTTTTGCTGAGCGAGAGCCAGTTGCCATGGCTACGGGGCCCTATGTGCGGGCCTGGTCTTTTCCAGCAAGTTTAAGGCCCACCAAGGAGCCGGCAGGGGTGGTCCCATCACCGATATGTTACAGCCATCGACTGTGTGATCCCCCAATGCAGTGACTGCCACCGAGCAGGTCGAATTAATGACTGTCACAGTTAATTTAGTGCTTCCTTTCATTGTGATCTGTCTATCGCTATAATTGAGCAAACGAGAGAACTTGTGTGGGTCTCCTGGGACTTTTGAGAAATCTGGCCTGGTTTTGCAGTGGAAAGAATCAGGAAAGGTTAGGCGGACTTATGGAGGAACCAGGTCTTAAATCTGTAGCACTTAGTTAGGAAGGTCTGAATTGACTGAGACCACAGGGCATAGCCTCACCCAAACTGACTTGGCCAAACTCATTCAGCTAGTTCCTGGAAGTCTGGCTGTGGTCCGGAATGCCATATTTCAACGCCTAGCAGAATGAAGGCTTTTTTTTTTGGGGGGGGGGTGACTCAAACCAGTGTCTTTTCTGATCAGAAGCCCAACAGTTCTCAACCAGGAAAGGACAAGACCTCATGAAGGATGACCCAGAGTGACAAATTGCATTTGTACAAAAAGTTCACTTTTTCCCATCAGTGGCACACACTGTTCTGTGACACCAAGCTTTCTACAGAAATGATGCTGAATTCTGTGGCAAGGTCATGAAAAAAAAAACAGCTTTCCCCTGGCTTTATCTTGTTCTCTTTTCCCCAGTCACCAGCTCTGAAGAAGCCCAAGCCACAGCTAGTTAAGATCTCAGCCAACAAGTCAATGCCAACTGCCCAACATATAAGTCCACATGCCTGGAGATGATACCAGTCTCTGGCCTTTGAACCATTCAGCTGAGACTCTGAGCTTCATAAAATAAAGAAAAGTCACTTCCACTACTCCTGACTCGCTGAAAGTGTGCAAAGAGTGGATTGAGGCCACTAAGGTTTTTTTTGTTTTTGTTTTTGTTTTTGTTTTTTTGTGGGCCACACCCGGCGGTGCTCAGGGGTTACTCCTGGCTGTCTGCTCAGAAATAGCTCCTGGCAGGCACGGGGGACCATATGGGACACCGGGATTCGAACCAACCACCTTTGGTCCTGGATCGGCTGCTTGCAAGGCAAACGCCGCTGTGCTATCTCTCCGGGCCCAAGGCCACTAAGTTTTAAGATTATCTGTTTAGTAGCCCTGGTACCTGGAATACTAAGTCTATCTTCAAAGCCATCCAAGTTTATGGAAAGCCTCAGTGGCTCCTGAGCTAGAGCAGCAGGGTTGCCCACCTCAAGGATTCAAAGCATTTGGTATTTCCATGCCAGCATAGCATTAGTTGTTAGTTCTCAGTATTCAAGAATGATCAGAGGGCATAGGCAACTTTGTAGGGGAACAAGTCAAAGAAAACACAGAACAGATTTAAAAACACTGTTTGACATTAAATAGGTGTTAAAACATGTGTCATCTAGATTGCCTTTCAACTCTAGAGAACTCCAATTATGACAATAATTAATATAATGACTTAATTTATTGCTACTCTTCCTCTGGATCATATTTATTTCATTCTTTCAAAATGTTTGAATCGCCCAGGCAGTCTGGTGAGGGTGAAAGATTGCAGAGAATATTCTGCCAGGGAAAAGGAGGGGGAAAAGAAACCACATAATTTATAAAATTAGTAACATAAAGGAGGAGTGGTGGTCCCTGTACTTTAATAATAAACTGGCTCTAAGCAATCTTGGAATGGAGGTCAATTACTTTTTGGAAGCCCTAGAAGAAACTCCAGGCTGGATCAACGCAGGTGGTCATGAGGTATGTCCTGGGAGCAGCCCCCTGACCCACTATGCCTTTGCTAAAGTGAATGGTAATGCTCTAAAGGAAAGAGAGTGCAAGATGGCAAGATCTCATGCATATGCAGTCACTCACAATTTCTACCTTGTCCCTCAAAAACTCACCCTTCTTACGGCTTGAGCAATAGCATTGAAGAAAAGGCATTTGTCTTGCATGTGGCATGCCCAGGTTCAATCTCCAGCACTCCATATGGTACCTGAACCTGCCAGGAGTGATTCCTAATGCAGAGTCAGGAGTAAGCCTTGAGCACAGCCAGGTGTGCCCCAAAACTGCCCTCCAGAAAAATCATTCCTCTTGCCTGGTCAGCACACAACCCAGTCGTTGGTTGAAGTGGGAGCAGGGGAACACAGAGGAATGTGCTGACCCCACACCCAGGGAAAATATGCCCATAGGAACAAGGAATGATTAGCCTCTGGAGGAAGGGGGAAATGCAGAGCCCGCTCCTGAGGGTGCTCTCCTGACCCTGAATGGTATTTCATTTAATCCTTAGGACAGGCAGAGGAAGGAGGTTCGTGTAATCCCTGTATTACCGAAAGAAGACAGCAGCTCTCAGTGGAATTTGGCCAGACCACAAAATCAAAAATGAGAAAATAATGACCTGATATGAATAACTTCCATTGGAAGAGGTGGGGAGACTGCCCCATGGTCCCAGAAAGGATTCTAATGACTGAGCTTACATATCAGGCCTATTATATGACAAGAGTCAGACTAAGGGAAGTAATTTACCCAAATGTCATAAGACCCTCTTTTCCCCCCCAACTATTCACCGCCCCCCCCCCAATTATCCCCAGGTCATTTATCAGCCCAGAAAAAGAGGAGGGCTGTACTCACGGTGTAAATGAGGCAGTGCAGGGGGAGGCATCTGTGAGATGTGGGAGACACTAATGGGCACAGTGCAGAGCATGTCCCCACGGAGACACGAGCGGCAGCCGTGTCTCTGCGGATGGTGAGGGCCCAGGGATTCACAGACTAATGAACTAGATCATGAAATCTCATTTGCCTGTTCGATAGCTTCTGTGATGCGCTCAGGTTCACTTAGGACGAAATGAAAAAGAGAGCTGAGAGAGGGCTCACACACACACACACACACACACACACACACACACACAGTGTGGGAAGATGAATGGGGAGAGGGATCTAGAATTCCCCAACCCCACACGCCCTAGACAGGCATGGCCTGCAAGGCAGAGAGATCAGGGAAACCAGAGAGAGAATCAGTTCCTTCCCAAGCATTCGCCAGGAGCATAGCTGCCTGCGTGGAGCAGGGCGCCCTGTCGATCATTCATCATTTCATTCATTGTGAAGGCAGCTCTGCCTCCTCCCATCTCACAGCAGGAGGAGGCTGGCTGGCATGGGTGGCCCTGGAGCCCACAGAGCAAAGCTTCTCAAACTATAGATCAGGAGGGACCACTTGCTTTTCTCTGTGTCTTTGTTTTCCCAATCTGCCATGGATAAAATTTGACTATAAAAATGAGTTACTGTAGAGAGGAGAGGTTGATAAAGTCCACATTTTAAGTATCTGAATTCAACTGATGGTGGGAAATGGCCCAGGAGTATTAAGTTTCTAGACGTTTCTGTTTTTATCTTGTCACTCATGGCTAACACTTTCCGAATCTTTGAATAGTCATACTTCAGAAGGCTCTAGGACAATTAGGCAAACTCTCCAAGGGCTGAGACTTCCTTAAAGAGGAGAGTCTTGGCCAATGGGTTTGACCTGACAAAAACTCATGACAGCCCTTAGTTGGGTATAAAATTGCACACACATTGATTAGCATACACTTTTGTTCATAATACATATTGAGGGGGTGAGGTAGGACAATTTGTCTTCCTAACTTGGAAAACCAAGCTCTAGTTAGTGTGGGACTTATTCAGATTTGCAAAGAGTCTCTGAAGACAAGTCTCCCTCATTCTGAAGGGAAATGCCCTTGTCTACATGGCATTCATCAAACAGGGCCTTCTCTTCAAGGTGTCTTCCTTTCTGGAGATACTGCTGGCTTGGGTAGACATCTTTCCATTCTTCCCACCTCTCTTTCTGGTCTCCCTCACCCCCTTTTCTATAAGTAAAGAAGGTCTACCCTCTGAAAAGAAGGAATAAGTCCAAGAAACTCTTCTTGTTGGTATCAGAAACCAGGATATCCACTTCGAACCCAAGATACCACCCATTAGAGCTGGGAACCATCTGTAATTGAGGAGGTAGCTGAACCTATTAGTATCTGGACTCTCCAGACTCTGCCTCCTGCTGCCTGCTGAGTCTGTCTTCCATATCACACCCAGAAGAGCCCACACAGGCCTATTTTCCAACCAAGCCACCCACCGGCCCACACAACAGCTGGATCACCATCTTCTGGTCTGGCAGCCGCCAGCAACAGAAAAAACAACCTGCTTGGGCCACTTCTACATTTGCCAGCAGATGTCACTGCAGCCTGACCTCACATTACCAAAACAAAGTCACAGTTTTTGGGTCTTGAACCTCTCAGGGATCATGGGCACCCAGAAGATGTGCTCTTTTTGCTGTTTCCTTTTCTTCCCATATAGCAAAATCACCATCTGACGGCTGGAGAAAAGGCTTTGGATACCTCGGTGTCAGCATCTGTAAAATGGACATTTCCCATCTGTTCCTTTCCTTTCCTGAGGGATTCCGAAATAGCTGTGATGTGGCAGAGCTAATTGATTCTCTTTCAAACACCACTTATCTCCTCAAAAGATAATCAGAACACCCCTCCCCAAGTGACGACTGACTTACAATGCATTTTATAATAACAGGTGTCCCGACCCCCCCACACCATTTCCATAGTAACCGAAGGGTCTGAATAAAATAAAATAAATAAATAAATAAACCCTAACAAAATAAGACACCTAAGAGGCATAAACAAAATCTGTGATGGTGTGGGAGGCTGTAAAGTTTTTATTACCACCTGTTTGGGAAGACCTGCATAATTCAATGGTGCTCTTGGCATTTGCGAGGGAAGCAATCACCCCAAAGTTGTGGCAATAAAACCTTTATGCCACACACCCCCATGCTGGCATGCCTGCTTTCTAGGTACAAAGCCCCAGTTTGATAAACTCCTGGCTCTCACATTTGCATAAATGAAACGGAGGAGATTTTAGACCCAGGCTGTGGGGACATAGAGCTTGCAGCTCTTCAGGAAGTGAGTGAATCCTGAGTTTGTCTAGATGCTGGGAGGCACCAAGCCTGGCGCTCATGGTATGGTGGGGTTCGCGCAGAGGGAAGGAATAGACCTCCCTCCTCCCCAAACCTGCACCTGGCCGGATTCCTGTCGAAGGGAGCATTTCTTTGCTCAGAGAACCCACAAATCAAAGTGCCTATAGGGTGAGCCCGCTGGTTATTTTCCACCACTTTGGGGCAGGAAAGGGGGGGTTGGTGACCCCAGATTGCCTCTGAGGGCCTTCCAATCAATCCCACCCCCACCGTCATCCCGCTCTCTCTAGAAGTCCCTCTCATCTGCCATCCATCACCCAGCACTCCCACAATTTCCATGCAGTGTGTACCCGTTGGGGGGCGGGGCAGGTAGTGGGGAGTGAAGAGCTCGGCTCTTGGTGCCTCGGGCTCCCCGGAGATTACTGCAGCCCTGCCGGCGCTCGGCGGTAAAAGTTTGAACGTGTCTGCAGAGCTTAATCAAATGCTAATTCCGTGTGGTGAAAGAATTTGCTGGAATCTGCAAGGGAGCTCCTGGCAGCAAGAAAATGCGTTGATTCACTCCCAAATCTGCTTTGCCCAAGCCGGGTGCGATTTAGACTGCAAAGCTGCATTAAATCACAAAGTGCTGTGTGGGTCACACAGCCATCCTTTGTGTCGTTAATGAAGGGAAAAACAGGGCTTTATTCTGAAGCTTTGTGTATAATCAGATGCCATGTTGTAAAGCTCTGGAAAACACACCAGAAATCATAATTGGGAGGAAATAAAAGGGTTAGTCCAAAACAGCATATGATTTAAATAAGAAGGAAAAAGAAACTGCCCCCAAGATTTGTGCGTTTCAAGAATCAACTTTTAATTCATTCGCAGGGAGATTACAGAAGGGGAGGAGCAGCCTTTAAAATAGTATGAAAAGCTAGTTTAGATGTAAATGAGAGATAATGGGCTTTTGCGGGGAAATAGCAAGGGGGCCAAGTTTGTGCCCAGGGCAGAAGGGGGAGTGGAAGAGGGGGGCCACATCTCCCAGGCTGTGTAGCTCCGAGGGCCTCTAGATGCTTTAGCGAGTGCAAGATTTGGGCCAGGGTAGGTTTGGGGGGACAGTCTGGCAGCCAACATTTCAGAAGAAGAAAGGTTCTGGCTGGCTACTGGTGCCCCTAAGAACACTGAGGCTTGGCCAGGTTGGAGTGATGTAGCTTTAATACGGAACCTCCTCCTGTGAACATTTTGAGGTCGCTAAGGAAGGGGATTGGGGCTTTTCCGCTTGTCTTACAGCTGGAGTTAAGGAGCTCTGCGTCGAGCCCTCCCCAGCCCTAATTCACTAATGATTTGCTTATTAGTTCGGATCAGGGAGCCAGCTTCTAGAGAGATGTGAATTGGCATTGATTTAATCCTCTTCCCAGCACACACTCCCAGCCCAGGGTGAGGCTGGAAGGGGAGAGGGGGTTGCCAACTCGTTGGAGAGCAAGTTACTGCTTCTCCTGTCTGGCTTTGTCCACATTCTGTACCATCTGCTCATGGGGAGAGATGAGCCCGCTGGTGGTAGACAGTTGTCTCAGTGGCCACCACAAAGAGAAATGAGGGGTGTAGGCAAAATGGTGCAGGGGATCTCTCATACCCGGCCAACTCTGGATAAGTGCACTGGGGCCTTTGCGACCTGGGGAACCTTATTATCCATTCACTGTTCTTTGTAGCCACTGACTGAACCCCCTGAACTACCCAATAGCCTTTCAAATAAATAGGATCCTTCCACCCTCTTTTGCAAGGCATGAGACTGAGACTCAGGAAAGTCAAATAACTTGTGTAAAATACTGAGACCCAGGTTTTGGGACATCACCCTCCTGTCTCCATCACTGCCCTGTGTGACTTTGTGGCTTCAGCCCACTCATATCTTCTTCACCTTTGATAATCCTTCTGTAAAAGGCCATACAGAGCAGTTTGTACCTCCTACTTATAACCAAAAAAGCTGATGAGGGTCAAGGCTTCGTATTCTGGAACATTCTGCATTCTGCATTCAGCCTAATGATTGGGTACCAACTTTCTCAACATACCACACAACCCATTATCCATTCCACCCCAAATAACCTGGTGATAGTGCCTGCTCCACAACTCTTTTTAAGAGATTCCCATAACCTATACCACCCATCTTACTTTTTGCCTGAGGCCAGGCACTATCCCTATAGGCTTAATCTCCTCTGCTGACCAGTTGACCATGATCTTGCTTCAATTCTAACCTCTCCTACAAATTCTCTTTCCAGAACAATTATTATTTATACACAGGACCTGGTACTCTTCTTAACTCATCGCTAGACTAAGCATTTGAGACTTGAAGCTGAGCCTTACTCAACTGTCAACATTTCTAATTCAACAGTTCTTCTACATAGTAGGTCCTCTGAAAATACTTGCCAGTTGACTGGTTCATATAGCAGAGGTCTTGCATTGTGGTTTCTTTTGAAAATCTCTCGTGAATATCTATTCAATCCCCATAAGCTCTGCTGCTTGTCAGAAGAGACCCATCATAGATTTCACCTGCCAAAGACTCTGCTCCAGAATGCTATTAAGGGGCCAAATAAAATAAGAGTTTTTCCAAAATCCCAGGAGTTTTCTGTTCCTAAAGTCACTTACAAAAGAGTCCAGCCAGCATGAATTCAACCCTTATTGTATTCACAATAACTGTGCTAGGCCTTGAGGATACCAAAATGAATAAAATATAGAATCTTAGTCCTCTCTCTGGAGAATACTATACTGAACAGGTAGCCATTGTGTGAATGTCCCCCAAGAAATGGTCAACCTCATTCGAAGCAGGAGCATGCCTGTTTCGTTGACTTCTCCCATGTGTATCTCCATGGAAAGCAGGCGCATAAAATATTTGTAGACTAAATAAACATGCAGAAAACTTCACCCATGTTTTCTTGTTTCATCTTTATTCCAACTTAGTAAAATGAATACAGTGAGAAAATAGGCACAGATGAGAAAACAGACATAGTGACTTTACCTCCACTTTTAGAGATCATATTTGGGACTGGGGGAGAGGTGCTCAGATCCCAATTTGTCTGCCTTCCAAGTCAATGACCACACCCTTTACCAGAATCTCCAAGATGCCCTCCTGGGGTTGGTAGAAGATGAAGCAGAAATCTGCAAACCGATTCTCATTAAGTGCTGATTAGTATTAATGTCTCCTCAACAGCCAATTCACATTCCAGTTAAAAAGAATTGCTCAGGGACCAGAGCAATAATACTGTGAGTAGAGTGCTTGCCTTGCATGTGACAGACCTGGGTTTTATCCCTAGCACTTCATATGGTCCCCCAAGCACAACAGAAGCGATCCCTGAGCTCAGCGTCAGGAGTAAGACCTAACCATCACTGGGTGTGGCCCCAAAACAAACCTAACAATAAAAAATTGCTCATAACAAGCCCACCTACTCTTTGGTTTCTAAATCCCATTTCCCATCAAAAGAAACCAATCTCCTTGGAGAAACAGATTAAAGTAAGCTAAAGAGACTTGACGATTAGATGTGATATTGATCTCAGATCGAATTCTGGATCAGGAAAAGAACAGATTACGAACTCCAAGAAAGGGATTGTTGACAAAATTTGAATATGGCCTACATATTAGGCAATAGCTTTGAATCATATAAATTCTTTGATTTTCTATGGGAAAATGTCCTCACTCTTCAGAAATTGGGATGAAATGTGTATATATGATGTGTCATAGTGCCTGTGAATGACTTTTGAATTATCGGGGGGTGGGGGAGAAAAAAAATCAGAGAACCCACCATCACAACTAGCAAAGAAGGATGCAAAGAATGTGGGTTTTTATCGAATGGTTCTGTTTCCCTAAAGGTTTGGAATATTCATAATAAAATTTGAAAGGAGAGTTATGCAGAAATAGCCCTGGATATTTTGCCTGTATCCATTCAGAAGGTGTGGGGTGCAGATTGAAGACTGCCTTGGTTACACAGTGACAGTGAGCATGGATGCATTAGCTGAAATCCATTTTCCCAAAAACACTCAAAAGAAGCTTTTGTAGAAACAATTTTTACAGGCATTTTCAATGTGAAAGCAGATGAACTCCTATATGCCATTCACTATAGAGCAGTATAGGTGGTGAAACCCTTGAGTGGTGACCCAGGATGAGATGGCAGTATGCTGGATGGATCCCAACTCCACTTAAGAGACTAAATCTGGGCCACTTCTTACCTCAGGTAACACCTCAGTGGCAAAAGGCAAGGCCAGAGCCAGTGAGTAATGCTGGCCTGTGCATACAAATGGGAACAGGCTTTAAAAATAAAGCCGGAGTTCAGGTTTCAATACTCCAAATGCCAATCAAAAGACTCATTTATTTTTTAAATATGTGGGTGAGAGTTGAGAATTATGTCTGAAAGCCTGCTATCCAGGAATAAGTGCAGAGATCATCCTGTAGATTTCTTAACTTCTACTTGTCTTCCTCAGCTTTGGTGTAGGTATTTTTAATGAATAAAAGTAGGGGGCTGCTACTATTTAAAACTTTGGCGTTTGGGGATAAGTTGGCCATACCGAGCAGTGTTCAGGGTTTACCCCTGCTCTCTTCTCAGAGATCATTCATGGTGAGGTTTACAAAACACCATATGGAGTGCCAGGGATGGAATCCGAGTCAACCATGTGTAAGACAAGAACCTTAATCCCTGTACTATATCTATAGCCCTTATCTTGAGGGTTTTTTTCAGACAAACCTATATATTTGTGATGTTTTGTTCATTACAGTAAAAATTTAGAGAAAAAGAAAAACAAAACTGGCCACAAAAATATCTGCCCCTGTCAGGTAGGTCTGGTGAATGGTAATGGAGACAAGCTTTGTAATTAAGAAAAGAGGATGCAACATAGGGTCTGTAATTGGTAGTACTGTATTATAAACTTTACAATTGGTTAAGTGGGGGTGCAGAGCTAGTATAGAGGTTAAGGTACCTGCCTTGCATTCCACAGACCCTGGTTTGACTCTTGGTATTACCTATGGTCACCCAAGCATCTCCAAAAGTTATTCTCAAGCAATGAGCTAGAAATAGCCTCTAAGCACCACTGGATATGCCCCTCGCAAATATCAAATGAAAATGAAAAATAAAGTAAATTGAATGGGCTAAGAGGGGCTTAATAGATAGCTCGGCCCTTAGTTCCATCATTGGCATGTCAGGGCTTACTCCTGGTAGTTTCAAAGGCCCAAGCAGCACTGTACTGCTGAATCTGAGTACTGAGCTGTCTGGGGCACAAGGAGGTACAGCAGGAAGTACAGGTAGTACCTTGCATGCAGCTGACCCAGGTTTGATCCCTGGCACCCCATATTATCCCTTGATCACCACCAGGAGTGATTCTTTTTTTTTTTTTTTTGGTTTTTGGGCCACACCTGGCGGTGCTCAGGGGTTACTCCTGGTTGTCTGTTCAGAAATAGCTCCTGGCAGGCACGGTGGACCATATGGGACACCGGGATTCAAACCAACCACCTTTGGTCCTGGATCGGCTGCTTGCAAGGCAAACACCGCTGTGCTATCTCTCCGGGCCCAGGAGTGATTCTTGAGTATAGAGTGAGAAGTAACCTCTGATCATTGTTGGGTGTGGCTCATAAATCAAAACAAACATAAATTGTCAAGGCCATAACACCAAACTGAGCATCATCAGCATTGGCCTAGGTCCCCACAAGTTTTGCTGGTGTGGACCTAATTTTTTTGAAATGGCAAAGAGGGTAAATCTCATGTTGTATTCTTAACACAAAAGAACATAAAGGCACAGTGGAAGGAGTGTTTGGGAAAAGAAAAATGAAAGAAAGAAAGAAAGAAAGAAAGAAAGAAAGAAAGAAAGAAAGAAAGAAAGAAAGAAAGAAAGAAAGAAAGAAAGAAAGAAAGAAAGAAAGAAAGAAAGAAAGAAAGAAAGAAAGAAAGAAAGAAAGAAAGAAAGAAAGAAAGAAAGAAAGAAAGAAAGAGAGAGAGAGAGAGAGAGAGAGAGAGAGAGAAAGAAAGAAAGAAAGAAAGAAAGAAAGAAAGAAAGAAAGAAAGAAAGAAAGAAAGAAAGAAAGAAAGAAAGAAAGAAAGGAAGGAAGGAAGGAAGGAAGGAAGGAAGGAAGGAAGGAAGGAAGGAAGGAAGGAAGGAAGGAAGGAAGGAAGGAAGGAAGAAGGAAGGAAGAAGAAAGGAAGAAAGAGAAAGAAGGAAGTAAGGAAAGAGAAAGCGAGAAGGGAGAGATAAAGAGGAAGAAGGGAGGGGGAAAGGAAGGAAGAAGGAAGGGAGGAAGGGAAAAGAGGGAGGGAGGAAAGGGAGGGAAGGAAGGAAGGAAGGAAGGAAGGAAGGAAGGAAGGAAGGAAGGAAGGAAGGAAGGAAGGAAGGGAGGGAGGGAGGGAAGGAGGGAGGGAAGGAAGTGAGGGAGGGAAGTGAGGGAGGGAAGGGAGGGATAGATGGAGAGAGGAAGAGAGGATGGGAGGTAGGGAAGAAGGGAGAGATGGAGAGGGGGAGAGAGGATGGGAGGGAGGGAAGGAGGGAGGAGAAGAACTAGGTAGTGGGGTAGAATTTAGGTTAAAAAAGCTTCTATAAGTGGGAAAAGACTTGACAACAATAAACTGATTCAATTCTTTCAAGAGGAAGCCCACACCAGGAGGGCTTGCTAAAGACAAATCTCCCTGCTAGTAAAAGTTTAGGTACCCTGGTGTGACAGTTCTGAAATTATGTTGAAGTTCTGGTTGGTAATGTTTCTAGTAGCTAATGGCAAGATTTCTTCCTAAGGCCTAGTGTGTCATGGATGACACATATGTAATGATCTTTTTCTCAAGTGGAGGAGAGGTGAAGTTTAACTTCCAATCAAGGGAAAAATCTCACTGTCACCATGACCTTGAGCACCTCTCTTACCCCAAGCATCCACTGTGAAAACCAGAAAACCAGCTAGGGTCCAAGTCATACTCAGAGCACTCTCTTTCCTGGTGGACACCATGTTATTTCTAGTTAAAAAAATTCAGAACAAGGATAAAAAGAAGAGAATCAGAAGAGAAGAAAACATGTATTCATTAATTAATTATAAGATGCTCTAAATTCACTTCATTGCTATGGTTATTACTGTTTGATTTTGCTTTGTGTGGGGAGAGACAAGTGGTTGCAGGGAATAGAGTCATTCAGTCTCTTACTTTGCCTTCCAAAAGTTCTCACAGAGCAATCTGTGGCCTGAAAAGAAAAGGGTGTGAGCCTTAGTATGATGGTAAGGCTTTGGAATTTATTTAGGTTGCCCTTTTGGAATGTTACACTCTTTCTTTTTGTAAATGTGCCATATGTGTTCAAAAAGAATGTGTAATCTGTTTGTTGAGTGTCAAATTCTATTCCTATCCTTTAGTTGAAGTTTATTATTTGTGTGATTTAAATCATCAATCAATTTTCAGAGTTGTTTTTTTTAATCTTCTTTATACAGTTTTGAGAGAAAAAAATCCTACTATCTTCAGCAAGACTTCCTGGTTTCTCTAGTTTATTTTTTAATTCTGCCCACTCTGGATTTAAATGCTTGAGGTCATATTGCTAATTTCATAGAATTCAAATTCTAATGAAGATAAGTTCTTCCATCTGTTTTGGTCTCTGCTATATCCTTCAAACTTACAACAATATCCAGAACACTGTAAAATTTTAATGTCTTGCTGCATGAATATATTAAGGTATATGTTTATTGCTCTATGCTCTGGAACTATATTCTTCCGCCACCATTTTTCTTTGTCGTTATGTGATGACCAGGGTGACACATATTACATTTTGGTGTTCATACAAAATCTTTCCATTTTGGTGCTCCCAGATGGAGAAGGGGTCGCACACTGGGTTATGGTGCAATGAATCAAACTGGAAGCTTCATGCTTGCCAGACCTACACTTTTACCACTAAGGTCCCTCTGTTCCCTGGGAACTATTTACCTATACTTAGCATATAACACTTCTTTGGGTTTAATGTCTATTGCCTTCAATTCTATTTTGTCTGCCAGTAAAATTGCTACCTCAACTTTACTTAATTTACTTTTCTAGTATATATTTTGTCTATTCCTTTACTTTCTGCTCTTCTGTATTTGTTAGCTTTGGGACTACCACAAACATAAATGTAGACAAGACTGGATCATGATCTGTGAGTTTACCCCATTTATATTTATTATAATTACACCCTGAAATTCGTTTTATCAATTTATTTTCCCTTTTCTGTTCATTGAATTAATTTTTATAATTGTTTTCTTTGATTTCTGGGGTGTTTTGTTTTGGGTTATTGGGCTACATCCAGTGGTGCTCAGGACTTACTCTTGGCTCTGTGCTCGTCACTCTTAGTATGGGGTTCCAGGGATCTAATACAGGTCAGTCTCTGGCAAAACATGTGCCCTACCCATAGAAACTATTGTTCTAAACCCTATTTCTGAGTTTCCTTGAAATTTTTTTAATATTTCCCTGCTAATTTATAAATGAAATATCCTAACTTTATTCAACAGAGAATTACCTCTTCCTTCTCTATATATATATTCCTACAATCAGTTCATTAAACTTATCAACATCTATGCTGAGGTAGATTGTATTTTCCAAAAATGACCTTAAAGTGTTCAGCATCCCACACACTATAATGGGAACTCAACACCCCTGCTCTCAAGAAGCAAGTTCAGCTTGGACGATTCAATGATCCTTTCCCTTGAGTTTAGGTGGAATTGATTCATATGTAATGAATGAATTTTAATTAGATTAAAATATATGGTCCAGTTTCTACCTTACTTGTCAGATTCCTTGTGCGGAAATCCTGAGTCATCATTTAAATAGTTTGATTTCCCAAAAACTAATGAATTATAAGCCCACCTACACCTCACTGAGAGGCTGTGAGATGACATTGAGAAGGATGCCTGACCAGCTCCCAGTTGCTCTAGTTCTTGCGCCATCTGATATAACCACATAAGGACAGTTCAAGCCAGAACCACCCTGCCAAGCCCATTCAGAATTTCTGACCCAGAGAAATCATAATAAGATGATTCAGGTTATTTTAAGTCATAGTCATCTTTTTTTTTTTTTGGTTTTTGGGCCACACCCGGTGGTGCTCAGGGGTTACTCCTGGCTGTCTGCTCAGAAATAGCTCCTGGCAGGCACGGGGGACCATATGGGACACCGGGATTCGAACCAACCACCTTTGGTCCTGGATCGGCTGCTTGCAAGGCAAACGCCACTGCTATCTCTCCGGGCCCTAAGTCATAGTCATCTTATCTCTATCTAACAACTTCTCCGTTATGTTGGGGTCACAGTAGATTGTCCTGGGTCAATATGAATATGCTTGGGAGAATAAGCATCTTCATATTTTATAGAGAAATTCTCAAAATAAATTATAAAATGTCTCTCATTTGACATATATCCCACAACTGGAGTATTTAGTCCCATTACTTTGACACAAGGTTTGTAATATAATTGTGTATACAATTTTATATTTTTTCTGCTTTTATTTTATTTGGTTACATGAGTTTTCTTCGTTGTCTTTTCTATTCTTTCCTCTATTAGTTTGGAAATTATGTACCCTATTTCTTGCTTTGAAATATTACCTTTAAAATTTTAATAGTCATCCTTGTCATAACAAAGTTTTTATTTAATCAATAGTTCTCTCTTCCTGAACACAAGAACTTTAGAATTATTTTTTTTTTTTTGGTTTTTGGGCCACACCCATTTGACGCTCAAGGGTTACTCCTGGCTATGTGCTCAGAAATCGCCCCTGGCTTGGGGGGACCATATGGGACGCCGGGGGATCGAACCGCGGTCCTTCCTTGGCTAGCGCTTGCAAGGCAGACACCTTACCTCCAGCGCCACCTACCCGGCCCCACTTTAGAATTATTTAATTCAATTACCTTTCTCCATCTTTTATAGTAGTTCCTGCTTCGGTTGGTGCTTCATTTAGACAGTATTACAATCATTCTACAACTCTGTGCTGACCAATTTATTGACTAATATTCTTTCTTGTACTACACATTTACTTTTTAGGGTCATTTTCCTTTTCTCTGAAGTATATCCTCTAGGATTCTTTTCACTGATCATCTATTAGTGGTAAACAGTCTTTGTCTGAAAATATCTGTTTCACAAACTCTATTCTTGATGAATAATTTAACAAAGCATATAATTCTAGGTAAAGTGTTGGCACTCAGCTTTTTAAAAGTATTGTTCCACTGTCTTCTGGTTTTTATTGTTGCCAGTGAGAAGTCTGCTGTAGCTCTTAATGTTCCTTGGTAGCAGTTAATCTGTCTTTCCCTCTGATTGTTTTAAGGTTTTGTCTTGTGGGAATTTTATCATAATATGGATATGTTTCACTTTCATTTTTCTGAAGATTTATGGTACATGCTAAATTTGTCTTTCATTGATGCTGGAAAATTCCTATTATTGAATACTGTTTCTTTCACATTTCCTATGTTCCTTCTTTCTGGAGCTCTTATTAATTATATACCTGATTTTTTTTCTTTCTATTCATCTATTTCCACCTCCTTTAATTTTATTTCCTTGAGCACATATTTAGTAATTATCATTCACTGAATCAATTATTCTTATTTAAATAATACTTTTATTTAAATAAAAAAATTTTCATTTCAATGACTCTACTTTTTAATTTCTAAAAGTTGTTTCATTATTTTTTCAAAAATGCTTGTTCTATTCTAATGGTGCCAGGATTTTTCTTAGTTTTTTTATTCTATTTTAATCATTTTAATATGCTAATATCTGTTTGAATCAGGGTTCTCCAGAAAAATAGAATATGCTATATGTATATACACACACACAGGTTTATCATGGGATGTAGCTTGTATGATTATAGACAAAGAAGTCCCAAGATCTACCAAACTGGAAAACTAGGAAACTTAATAATATAGTTCTGTTTAAGTCCAAAGACCTGAGAATAGAATTATGTAAATAGATAAGGTAAATCACAATTAAAGTTCAAAAACTCAAGAACCAGGAAAACTCATATTCACAAGCAAAAGAAGTTGGATGGTTCAGCTCTAACAGGACAACTGTTTCCTTCCTCCTCCTCATCCTCGTTGTTGTTGTTGTTGCTGCTGCTGCTGCTGTTGTTGTTGTCTTCCACCCTCAACAGATATGACAATGCCTACATTGGTGAGGAGACTCTTCCTTGTTCTGTCTACTAGTTCTGTCTACTGAATGCTGGTCTCTCCAGAATTTCTCTCACAGAGGCTCCCAGAAGTAATGTTTTACCACATATCTGGGCACCCCTTGAGCTACCAAGTTAACACAGAAAATTCACCATCACTAATAGTCTCTAATAGATTGTCATGTTATCTGAAGTTCCTTGGTGTCTCTGGCTCCTAGAGGATTATTTCTTCTACTGTTTTGTATTTTTGAATTTTGAACTCATTCTAAGCAATTCTGTGGCAATTCTGTGAAGGCTTATTCATGGGGGTCTCTCTGTGGCTGCCTTTTCTTTCTGCCTAGTTCTCCGGGGGTTTCACTATCACCTTAATAACATTTTTTTACCTTAGGTCTTTTTGGCCATACAAATAATGCATATCTAGTCCACTAAAAGACTAAACCAAGACAGATCAGTTTCTCAAGGTCAGAGAGCAGATTTCTATTTTTCAATTTGCCCTTCACACTGAGTGTTCTAGCTTTATGACTGCATCTCAGATCCAAAGAGGGCCAAAAAGAAAGAGAGTACTAGAGTTAATGTGCCTGCTTTGCATGTGGTTAACCGTGTTTCAATGCCCAATATCTCATAAGGTTTCTGAACTGCCATCAGGAATGATCCCTGAACACAAAGCCAGGAGTAAGCCACTGGACGTGGCCCTTTCAAAACTCCCAAAGTATTGTTTTACCTAAAATGACATTTTCTACTCTTGAGGTGGTTAAGCTTTCCAAGGCCCTAGATTACTGAGACTATACCTCTCCTTACTCACCCCACCCAGGACAACACATCACCATTCATAAGCTTGCTGCCCTCATTTTTCAGTATCCTTTTCATTCATAGCCCCTGTCAATTTCTCATGTGCACATCTATTCATTCAAATAAATATTTGTTTCTTTCTAGATAACTGTGGAAAATAGGTTTTCAGGTTATCTTGATCACAGTATTGCCAGAACCAGAAGCTGAAATTTATTTATATAAGCAAATATGAAATCCACCATTTGCTGAGATGTCTGGCTGTGATATTGATATTCTTTCTTTAAGTATCTCTGACAGATAAGCATACTGGCTTACATTTTTTGCACGTACTTTTTAATATTGCAATCACAAAAGCTAGCCATTGCCTGAACTGTGCTATTTACAAGGTAAAGCTCTTTCTCCCACCCCTCCCTTCCCTTTTCTTTGTTGCTACTGCGATGACCAGGGGGTCACACTCACATGCAGGCACGCACACACACACACACACATACACACATTTGGTGTGATATTCACAATGGATTGCACACTTAATTTCAGTGCTTGCAAATAGGTTTTCCAAGAGTCACACTCTAGCTATTGAGATCACACACATTCTAATTGTAGTGCTGAGGTCACAGTGGTGTTTACATATGTACTCTGCAGGGGTCACATTCCCATCCATAGTCCTCACCAGAGCTTTCAGATTTTAGTTGCTGAGCTGATATACACCTGCCTATGTACCAGAGATCACACATTATGTTGTGGCATTAGGGATCCTAGACAGCAGAATGGCAGGTCCTACATTAAGTGCATGCATGCAGTACCTAGACATTGAACTCAGCATCACTCTTGCAAGGCAGATGCTTTTTGCTACAGACCCTTTACTTTAGAAAGTGAAAATTCTTGACATTCTATTTGGCTGGCTGGCTTGAATTGCCCCTTCAGAATTAAGACTCTGTCTTAGTACCAGTTCTCTTCCTCTTCACTTAAAATATCATTGCTTCTTGCCAAGTTGTATTTTTGTTACTTTCCAGCAGAGAGTCCTTAGGGAGCTAGTTCTAGTCCAGTTTGGTTTGCACCTTCTGTAAAATTGGGGTGAGGGTGCCTATTTCAACGGGGTTGAGGTTAAAATCAGAGATAACGTTTATAAAGCATCCAACACAAAATAGATTCTTGACTTCCTAATGAATACGCCATTGAGACTTTTCCTTCTTTCTTTTTTGTCGTCTTTGTTATTTTTACTTTTGGGTCACACTCAGCAGTGCTCAGGGTTCTATGCTCAAGAATGATTCCTGGTGTGGTTCAGGGGACCATGTGTAGTACTGGGTATAGAACGGGGCCACCTGCATGCAAGCCAATCACTTTACCCACTATCTCTCTAGCTGGAGTCTTTTACTTTTAAAAATATAAGTGTACCTGTTGGCATCACACACAAGGCTAAGAGGATGCCACTATTTAGTTATAAGTTTATTTATCTTATCAGTCCTCATTGAGTTTGTTCTCCGTTCTTCTTTTGACAAAGGGAAAAAATGTTTCATCATAACACATATGCATAGGTGAAGTCCCAGAATACTGTTTTTCCTTTTCTTTTTTTTTTGGGGGGGGGGAGGGGGTGAACCTATGACCTCCTGCATGAAAGGCAAATGCCTTACCTTCATACTATCTCTCCGGCCCCCTTTTCCTTTGCTTAACATTAACAAAAGCCCTCCTTGGAAAGGCTTCTAGTCACTTAGGGAACATCAGTCACCTTCACTGGAGTTGCCTTAATTAAACCTCCAGATCCAATCATGGTACCTTGTTTTGGCCCCAAATTCATCCTGGCTTTATCTGATGTTCATAGCTAGGACACTATAACTGAGGGACATAGTGCCATTTGTAAGTTTCTGCTTAGAACACACCCAATCCAGAGGATGTTCTCATGACTGCAAGGCAACCTGAATGCCCGATTCATCCAGCCACTGGCTGACACCTGCCATCTGAGGTCAGGCTTCTGATGCCAGAAGCAGGACCCAAGTCAGTTTCACTGCTCATGCAACAAAATGGTCACTAACCTTCTGGTAGGAAGAGTTGTGGATCTGGAAACAAGACAAATTTTCATTGTTAATCATTCCCCTACCATTTTGTTTCTGTGGCCCCTTAAACCTATCAATTGTAGCTTTCCAGGGAGCCTTATGACTCAGAGTCCATAGTAGATATTGAATAGCTGTGTGTTCAATGAAATAATGAAGGACTGTCTTGCCATTATCAGGCATTATGCGCCATGAATTCTAAGCCTGAATTGAACCCTTTTACATTCTGCATCCGTGTTAGAAGTGGCCCCTATTGTTCTGCTGCCATTGTTATTTTTTATGTGTTTTTAATATTTTCCCCCCAAAGGAACTGGAAAGCCTGTCTTTCACTCCTGGGTGTTTAGTCCTGCTTAGATGCAGGCAGTTGGCAATCTTTCCATGTAGAGTGGTGGTCTTGGGGCTGTACCCTGAACACTGACCACCCAGTTGAATGATGAACGACATTTGTCAGCAAGGAGCTAAGCTGAGGCAAATGGGGGGGAGGCTAGTGAAGATCCATTATGTCTTTGAGAAAATCCAAGGGTTTGTGTCTGAGTGCATGTGTGTATGTGTGGTGCCAAGAATCAAGCCCAGGGCCTAATACATGCAAGGCAAATGCTCCACCATTAAAATACATCCCTACCTCAAAGATCAAATTTTTATGTCTTAGCCATGGTAAGACATGGGAATATGGTGAATCCACACAACAGTTTTTATTTCCCAGTGTTCAGCCAGGTAATGAGGAGGATCTTAAGAAGAACTAGAGCCAGAGGGTGTGAGAAAGAGAATATCAAAGACCATGGGAAGCATGGCACAAAGGCAGGTGTCCCAGCAGTTTTAGTGATTTGGGTTGATGAGAGTGTAAATCAATATGAAATCACCTTTATTTGGAGGATGGATACACTCAGTGTTGCTCAAGGTCAGTGTTGGAAGGTCACTTCCAGTGGTATTCAGAAGTTCATGAAGTACTGGGAATAAAACTTTTTGTTTTGTTTTGTTTTGTTTTGTTTTTTGGTTTTTGGGCCACACCCGGCGGTGCTCAGGGGTTACTCCTGGCTGTCTGCTCAGAAATAGCTCCTGGCAGGCACGGGGGACCATATGGGACACCGGGATTCGAACCAACCACCTTTGGTCCTGGATCGGCTGCTTGCAAGCTGTGCTATCTTTCCAGGCCCTGGGAATAAAACTTACACTCATGCATGCAAACCATATGATCTAGTCTTGCAAGCAACTCCCCCAGTCCTAGACATGCACTTCTGAGATTATTCTGAGACTGGAGAGATCACATAGAGAGTAAAGTGTTTGACTTACATGCACTCAACCCTGGCTGAATCCCCAGCACTGCATCTGGTCCACCAAGTCCTAGCGATCTAATCTCTGAGGAAGGTGGTGTTATCCACTGCATTGTGAGGGCCTATTTATTACAGCAGCTAGGCTTGCACTAATACCAATGTGTGGGCTATGTCTATCCCAAACACAATTGCAGTTGAGATGGGCAGGAAGGGCAGGGTGCTCAAGATCACAGGATACCTAACATAGAGGTGCCAACACACTTAGAGGTGGCAATATTGGGGGGGTAGCAGATCACATAATGGTAGATCATTGTACTAAAATCAGCAAATCTCAGGAATCAAAGGGAAGAATAAGGGAAAAGAGTAAAGCAGAAATATTGTGTCTCCTAGGGACTCTCTGCCAGCCTCACATGAATGGTTTTCTCAGAAAATAAGGATGATAGCAGGGTCGTCTGCTGATTCTTGGCTCACTAAGTACATAATCACTTTTCCTGTCTTACCGGGGCAAGGCCCCAGAACTTTCCAGTGCCCATGAGTCTACTAATACTTGGATCTTAAACAGTTGCTATCCTACTACTGATCTTGGAGAGCAGTTTCAAGAATGTCCAGTGGGCAGAATTCTAAGATGAGTCCTTGTGCCTCATGACTCTAGTATCTGCCGAATTCGGTCTCCTTTGAAGCTGGCCAGAATCTGTGAAAGGATGAAGTGCCATTTCCATGATTCTGTTACATTATATGACAGAGTGCCAACGCTCTGGGTGGGCCTCACCTAATCAGATGAGTCTGGGAAAAACAGTATTTTTATTTGATGTGCTATAGAAGAGGAAGTCACAGAGCCACTCCAGATGGCTGAGAAGAAAGTAAACATCCATGGGAACTTCCTACGGGGCCCTTTGCAAGGGTTACTGGCAGCTGAGTGAAATTCGCAGCCAATCACCTGTAAGGAAACAGAGTGCCAGTTTGACAAATTCAAAGAACAGGATTCTGTTATTGGCTGACGATGCTAGAAGAGGTCCCCGTTCCTCAAAGAACCACAGCCCCACCAATATCTTGTCATCAACTAAACGAGGCTGAGTAAAAATTTCATCCTGGGCAGGAGACATAGCATGGAGGTAGGGAGTTTGCCTTACATCTAGAAGGATGGTGGTTCGAATCCTGGCATCCCATATGGTCCCCTGTGCCTGCGATTTCTGAGCCCAGAGCCAGAAAGAATTCTTAAGCACTGCCGGGTATGACCCAAAAACCAAAAAAAAAATTTTCATCCCATGGTGTCATGATTGTGACCCAACAGAGCTGTGAGCTGATGCTTTTGTATTGCTTTTAAATAAGTGCATTTCTGATGATTGATTAAGCAGTGACAGAAAATTAAGCTGGGGGATACTACAGGTACACCAGTGTGTAGGGGGATCCACACACGGTATCTATATGCCCTGATGCCTTTCATGATTTCTATATGCGCCCCTCATTGTCCATGTGCTCATTGTCCCTTCAGCCTACTATGCCCTCCTGTCCTCCTCAACTGGACCACCTTGGGCTTCCAGAGTTGAAAGATGAGACTAGGGCCAAGTCTGAAGTGCATGGGAATTTCTTGCCTCCCAGAGACAGTAAAAGACCAACAGGTATGCGAGCAGAAAACCCAAGTCCCTTGACTGGAATTTAGGTGAAGTTTAGAAACTAACTTATACTTCAGAGCCCCCAACGAGAACAGACAGAGCTAAGATTTGGTCTGCGATCTCAACCTGGTGAGATCTCCATTCCCTGGCTTGCTGTCTGCACCTTCTCTCCTGGGAGCCCATCCTTATGAAATCCTCCCCACCCCAAATTGTCATTTTTAGTTCTTCTTCTGGGTCACCCCACCCCAAATAATCTGGTCCCTTATTCCTTTGTCTTTCTGCCCTGCCTCACTCAACTGAAGAACAGATCAAATTAGGGGGTGCTAAGGACAATTCTTTGTCATGGCCACATTGTCCTATGTGAATTTCCTGGGCCTGAGCAACAGGACAACAGGTAGAATGCTTGCCATGTATAATAACAACCTGGGTTTTGATACCTGGCACCAAATATAGTCCAATAAACCTGCCAGAAGTGATCCCTAACCACAGAGCCAGGAGTAATCCCCGAGCACTGCTGGGTGTGGCCCCAAAACAAATAAACAAAATATCCTACTCTTCTGTTCTGCATTGCCCTCTCTGCACCAGCATCTGTATGTCCTGCTGACATCATTGTTTTAGCAGCAGGGAAGAAAGTTCCTTCTCAGGAGGAAATAATCTTGGTATAGAAAAATACCAGAAGGGGCTAAGTCAGCGCCTCAGGTAGGCTACCAAGTGAAAAAATAAAGGGGGTTAATAAAACTGCAGGGACAGCCTGAGAGAGAGTACAGTGGGCAATGTGCTTTCTTCTCATGCAGTAAAGTCAAATTCAACTGGTTCTCCAACACCATAAGTGATCTCCTGAGTCCAGCCAAGAGTGAATCTAGAGCACAAGACCCAGAGTAAATCCGGACCCTTGCCAGGCGTGGCCCCCAAACAAATATAAATACAACAAATCAAATAAAACCTGTGCAGAGAGAAGGAACCAGAAACTGGCTGAGCATAGAGAAGAGTGAAACCATCTGAGGTGGAGGTGGGGGAGAAGAGAGTAATGGCAGCAGCTGGAGAAGAATTCATGAGGGGTGCTGAATCTGTGTCTTCTTGCCTTACAAACTGAGGAAAGAACTTGGCTCCCAGGAATCTTTCCATGCTGCCAGCACATTCTAGAACGTCAATGAAGTCAGGTGAGCAAGTAGCACCTGGGAGAACAGGGCTTTGGAAAACTAATGTTCCTGTTCTTGTTCAGCTTGAAACAGGAAAGAAGGAAGTTCAGGTTGGAGTAACTCCGTCCAACTGTAGCCTGGAGGCCACTCCGGCCCTGGAGATCATCCATGCATAGCACCACTTGCTCTATCCTCCCCAGCCTCCCTCTCCTTCTCCTATTCCTACCTCCTGATATCCTATGACAAGGTCAATCCTTTTGTTCTTTCCAAAGCAGACTCTGCAACAAAGACTGGGGTGTTCCTACCTAAGGTGTAGGATATACTAAAGGGTAAGATACACCCAGTGCTATCAACCATTGGTCAAGAACTACATCGATTCTTGACTTTTCTGATAGGTTGTCCAAAGCCAAGGTAGATGTCAAAGTTCAGAGAAAGCCTTCAAGCAAGGATGAGGTTTGGGTAATTGGGACCACAAGGGAACAGAAAAGTTTAAGAGCTCGAGAGTGTAATGATCTGCAATGACACCTTTTCTGCAGGGTATGGCATGTGAGCCAGAGCACCTTTAGTCTTCCTTTCCTTTGCAACACTCAGAAACTTCCAAAGGAACACTTCTTATTCTTCTCTCTCTCTCTCTCTCTCTCTCTCTCTCTCTCTCTCTCTCTCTCTCTCTCTCTCTCTCTCTCTCTCTCTCTCTCTCTCTCTCTTCTTTTTTTTTTTGGTTTTTCGGGCCACACCTGTTTGATGCTCAGGGGTTACTCCTGGCTAAGCACTCAGAAATTGCTCCTGGCTTGGGGGGACCATATGGGATGCTGGGGGATTGAACCCCGGTCCTTCCTTGGCTAGCGCTTGCAAGGCAGACACCTTACCTCTAGCGCCACCTTGCCGGCCCCTCTTTTCTCTCTCATTAATCTGATAAATACCAAAAAAGGGGGGGGGCGGAGAGATAGCACAGCAGCGTCTGCCTTGCAAGCAGCCGATCCAGGACCAAAGGTGGTTGGTTCGAATCCCAGTGTCCCATATGGTCCCCCGTGCCTGCCAGGAGCTATTTCTGAGCAGACAGCCAGGAGTAACCTCTGAGCACCGCCGGGTGTGGCCCAAAAACCAAAAAAAAAAAATCTGATAAATAGATGTCCTTCTTTGGGTACCAGGTGCTGGAGATACATATGTGGCAGGCAGAAAGGGGTGAGCAGACAAATCCAATGACAGGTAGTTTGTGCTGCAGAAGATGATGCTATAAGGTAGGGTCGGGCCATGGCACTGAGGTCCCTGAGATGGGGTCATGGTACTGAGAACCCTGAATTGGAAGAATCAGAGATGCAGGACTCAGATAGAAGAGAGGAGTTTTGCCAGGCAAAGGGGAGTAGAAAGATACTTTAGGCAGCAGGAAGGTCTGCAGCTCAAAAACAATGCATATCTGGATAGCTAAGAGAAAGAGAGTGAGTAGCACACATGCCTTATGCCTACCCAAATTTGATCCCTGGCACTTGATCCAAATGGTCCTCAGAGACTGTCAGATGTGTTCCCTAAGTGCCAAACCAGGAGTAAGCACTGCATAGTGTGGCCCCCCCAAACAAATAAATAGGTAGATAAATATCCCAATTTCTTCACTCTCACTCTGGACACCCAAACCATCCTAAAATGTGCTCCTTATTATCTCCCAGGGGTCCCAGCAGAACTGAACCCCAGTTGGGGGCTGGAGCATTAGCACAGCAAGTAGGGCACTTGCCTTGCATGCAGCTGACCTGGGTTCGATCCCTGGCATCCTATATGGTCCCTCGAGCCTGCCAGGAATGATTCCTGAGCACAGAGACAAGAGTAACCCCTGAACCCTGCCATGTATGGTCCAAAAGTTTTTTAAAATAATTGAACCCCAGCTATTTGAGGTAGTGACTTATTTGACAATTCCTTCTTTAGAGATTTGCCAGGCAAAGGGGAGTAGAAAAATACTTTAGGCAGCAACAAGGGCTGCAGCTCTAAAACAAGATGATGGGCCCGGAGAGATAGCATAGCTGCGTTTGCCTTGCAAGCAGCCGATCCAGGACCAAAGGTGGTTGGTTCGAATCCCGGTGTCCCATATGGTCCCCTGTGCCTGCCAGGAGCTATTTCTGAGCAGACAGCCAGGAGTAACCCCTGAGCAACGCTGGGTGTGACCCCCCCCCCCCAAAAAAAAAACCAAAAAAAAAAAAAGGAAAAAAAAAACAAGATGATGTTCCTCTCTTCCTAGCCTTACTTCCCTACCTCCCAGCCAGTGTCTCCTGAGCTATCTACATGAATAAACTCAACACTTGTCTTTGTTTTCAGGCCTCTGCTAGAGAAAGTGAAGCGAAGGCTGAGAATGCAACCCAGAGAGTACATATGTCCAATGCTATTTAATGCCCATGCTGACTTACATGTATGTCTCCTGGCTCCTTCAGCTCATCCTACTGCCAAGCACTTTGGAGAAACCTCAGGCCCCTGCATAGGGCAAGTCTAAGCCTAGAACTTAGGGATCAGAACTAGAGTCCTGTTCTTTTCTTTGTGTCACTGCTAACCCATTTTTCACCTCTTTTGGAGCAGGACCCAAATATTACCTCTCCATGCAGACTATTAAAGCTGAAAAGATCTTCCTTTGGAAACCCTGAAGGTATTCAAGTTTTCCCCTCCACTCCAGCCCTTACCTCCACTCGTTTTGATTTCAGAATAAAATGGTAGCACCCATACTGAGATCAAGCTAAAGACACCAACTTCTAAGTCAAAAAACAGAATCTTCCATCTGCAAGGCTGCGTCAAGCCCCTTAAATCTCAGAGAATGGTTGCTAGAAACATGGACTCTCACACTTACCCCCACAAGAGAGACATAACATACAACACACACACTGCAGATGTGGAATGCATATACTTTACATCACACATAAATACACACAGCTACAAGGCAGGCAACATATGGCATCTATATAATGCAGGAAAAATGTGACCCACATGAACACAAATGACCCACAATGCAAACACAGCGTACACACCCGCCCACTACACAGGCCACTGCCTTTCTTTCCATCCATTCCCCACCTGGGCAAAAGGCAAGGTGTGGATTAGGCACAGCCCCAGCTACAATCTTGTCATCGGCTCTGGAGTGTGCCAAGTGCCATGCTTGGAGAGGTTATTCCAGCTCATTTCCACCAGGCATTTTAACCGACTTTTCTCATTTCTTTCTCGTGCTTCAGTATTAATTAGCCCCGGGATTTAAATCTGATGCATTAGGCAAAAACAATTCTAAATGCTTTTGGAGAAACAAATTCCAAATTAGCTGTAGCTGAACGTGCATCTATTTGAAAGGCAGGCAGCATGAACACTGACACTATAAAAAATAGAAGAGAACCCCCCTCCAGCCCTCCTCCAAGATCAGCAGTGTTTGCCAAATGCCTGGTACATAGCCGGCTCTGACAGAAACTGCAGGAGAGAGGATTGTGGGCCACAAGAGGAAGGGAGAAAAGCTATCAGCTTTACATCCATGAGAGAGAATGCTCCTCACCAACTTGCCCTTCCTCAGCCTTACCTTGACCTTGGAGGAGCCTTCCTTGGGGTCTAGAGTGATCAATTCTTCCACGGCTGCAAAAATCTAAGAGCAAATCCCAGTTCAGATTTGCCCTAATCTAAGCAGTGCACTTCACTCCACTGCCTCGTCCTCTTTCAAATGGCCCATGGTTCTGGGTAGAGAGCCCTACCTGGAGATTGTGGGTGGTGGCCCTGCCATCCCCAACACCTCCTATTACTCCCTAACCTGCTTGCTCACCAGTTGTCTTTTCCCCTGGGTGAGATGTGAATGCAGACAGTGGTATTTCTTTGGCTCAGGAGAATAGTTGTGCACAGGTTTTCTGTATCCAGGTACCTATCTGGTTATAGTAGGCTGGAGTGAGATGGAGGAAGGAGAAACATTCAGGGATGTGCAGAAGGAGAAGGCTAGAAAGAAGGTGTGGAGAGCCAGGGAAAGTCCAGGGAACCTCTTCTGCTTCCATGTCTGGCAAGGGCTCAGGCCATCAGCCAGCATTATAAAGGAGAAATGGCCATGGCATGGGGAAGGCCAGAGGACAGACTGAACTAGGAGGCCAACCTAGGCCTTTCATCTGCCTGTCACCACCTGCAATGTTTCCAACATGGGGTGAGCTACAAACCACACATGTGTCCTCTCACAAAGCTGTATACATACCAGCTCCCAATACTCAAAGATCTGGGGTGGGGGCAGTAACAAGGGGTCCAGCAACATGGCTGCCACCCATACCTCCAAATGGAAGTCACCAAATTTATGACATGTGTGACAACCGGATCCACCCACCTCTGTCAGAATTTAGGTGCTGCTGTTTTTGCCTGGCCACCTTCCAAATCATGCACTGACTTTTCTTCCATCTTCCAAATCTTGTCTGGTAATCTGGAGAAGGGGCAATCTCTTTTTCTTTTCCCAGTCCCATAGCTGAACTAAAGACTGTGGGATGATTATGTGAAATTCTGCAACAGATACAACTGAGCACGGGGTAGAGGAAGGAAAGGTTATTAGTTTTGAAGTGAAATTAGATCAAATAGTCAATGTCATTAATCTCTAACAACCCTTGAAATTGTCTGCAAGTACCATGCATGATCACTGCAAAGTCTCCACTACCTCCTTTGACCCAGCTAATTAAAAGCTGCTTCTCTTCAAGCATCAGGGTGGAGCTCAAAGAAACTTTCTTCTAAAGTTACTGTTGGTGACATTTGCATTTACTTATTATGATTATTTCCTACTAGTTTACAGTAGGAAGGAATGGGTTGATCCACAAAATGAATTTTGCATAGTACCCAGCATTGTTAAATAAGCACTTAACAAATGTTGATGAGTTAGCCAAGGCTGTGGTGGTCTTTACAAGGGACAGTTACTGCAGCTTAATAAACCATCCAGAACAGAGTGGTGAGTGGTCAAAAAAATCCCCAACAACCATTGTAGGAGGTAATGTCTGGGAACCCAGACATGGCGTCACAAGGGTAGCTGGGATCCACTCAAGGAGAACAGGACTTCAACAGGAAAGAATTAAAAGGACCCAAGTGAGTGAATGATGGTAGGTTGATTAGATAACTTTTCTGTCTCTCTCTTATGGCCAAAACAGGCCCAGAGACATACAGGAAAGGGGATTTGGGAGCACATAATTCAGTCTAGGTAAGTTGACAAAGCCATCAACTATATAAGAGCTTCCCTATCTAACTTCTCTTTTGCACTGACATTTTTGCCAGATTGTAAATAAGCTGGTCTTGGGTGTATCCATGCAAATTCCCAGGGTCTCAGGGGAGCAGGCATCTGATATGGTACTGAATTCATTCAGGCTCCCAAGGATGAGTGTCCCAGCAACTGGATCATTTGTGACCCATCTTCTGAAGCCATATGAAGTCAATTCTGCCCAACTCTATAGACAGAAAGAGTCACAAGGGACTCAGGAGGGGGAGACATAGAGCTACCATCTCAATGGGAGTAGGAGCATGGAAATATTTTCTTCCATTTTCTAAAAGCCACTGCTTAGCTACTTTGGTTAGGGGTGGTTCACTGGGAAACTCAAGACTTCCTCTCAGCAGTTTAATGAGAATTGTGTTTTTGGTTCCAAATAATAGACTTACGCATTAACTTTGGACACAACTCATTCATTACGAGGAACTTCCTGAGTTCCCATCACCTACCCCCACCCAACTATCTAACATTGGAACACGGCCAGTGATATAATCTACTATGGGTCACTTCTGGCCTTTAGGATCTTGGCTCAGCAATCTACATGGAATGTCCTTTGATCCTCCCAACAATCCTATAGCTACTTCTATAGTTCCTATAATCTAGAGGTGTATTATATAATTATTCTACTATAATTCTAGTAGCTCCATGTAGTAGATGACAACTGAGACTTTGAGAAGGCCAGTAATGGCCAAAGAGCCTGTAACTGGAACAGGTTTTGAACCCAGGTCTGTCTGACTTACATGTTTAATCCCCACAAGGCACTGACTCCATAAATTCAATGGAAGGAAATTAAAATTTCTGGAAATAGGCAAATGCTAAACACCTATTTGGAAGGGAACAATTGTAACAGGGACACAGGCAGATAGAGACATCAGCCTGCTCCAAGTTCTTATGAGAACATCACCTGTTCTCATGCTAGCAGGTCAAGAACACCAAAGGTACTGCCCACCTTCTCAGGGGCTCTGCTTCTTCATGCTTCTTCTGCTTCTTCATGAAATCCCAACTGAGATGTAACCCCGGGTCAGCCCTCCCTGGCTGCGGCATGCCCAGCTTTCTCAGTCCAACTTGGCCCTATCAGTCCTAAACAGACCAAACCAGGCCTCACTCAGTTTTATATCCCTAGGCATGGATGGGAAATAAATGACCGTTTTGTCCAGGCCTGGACAAAGCTATTAGTGGGGAGGCAACTCTAGGCAAGAGGTGGGAGCTGGAGGTGGGGGTCAGCAAGGGAAACACAACCCCATTCTCCAGGGCTGCTTAATAGACAGGGGCTGCACACAGGCAGGACAGGGACCCGTGGCTGGGCTCTGTTCCAAACGAAAAGAAGCTGTTGCTCTGGTTGGCCATTCCAAAGACTTCACAGTCAAGTGTCTGTGTCACCAGCCCCTGGTCCCCCTCCTCCACTCAGTGGGTCCCCAACACCCTCCTCCACCCCATCCCACCATTTGGCATGAGAAAACCCCCTTGTCTGGGCTCTTTGCAATAACGATGAAAGCCTTTTTCTTTCCTCCTTTGCAAGAATTTATCTATGCATTCCAGAGGGGGCATTTATCACCCCGTGCCCAGGCCACAGACAGCTCCCTCCTTCAGATCCTCCTGCCCAGAAAGGCAGCCTTGTCAGACACATGCAGCCAGCTCCTCCGGACACCAAGACAAGGCACAGCCCTTTGGCTGAGCACGAGGCGGCATGAATGCCACAGCCCGGGAAAGAACGACCCTTGATCCTAGTCTAAAGAGCCTGACTAAATGCATGCAGCTGGGTGGTTGGGTGCAAACTATCTTTGCTGGCCCCTTCATGCCCGTCCACAATCAGAAAGGCAACTTTGCTTTTGGAAGATCTGGGAGATGCCCTAATACCCCTAATACCACCTAATAACAGCCAAGAAGAATTCCTCAGTAACCAGTTGGGGATAAATGTAAATTTTATCTGCCTAGTCCCCCCATCTTATAGAGACAGAACCTTTCTTTCCTATGGGCAACCATTTCCATTAAAGGTTCAGATCCTGGGACCAGAGAAATAGTAAAGTGGGTAGGATGCTTGCCTTGAACACACCCCACCTGGATTCAATACTCGGCATCCTATCGTCACCTAAGCCCACCAGGAGTGATTCTTGAGTACAGAGCCAGTATTAACCCCTGAGCACAGCTGGGTGTGACCTTTTTTTTTTAAAAAGGTCTGAACCTGTTGCTATTTCCTCTTACTCACAACCCCAAACCCCATCCCTTTGACTCAAAAACCCAGGCTTGACTAGTTAATTAGAAGCTTCCAATAATTTGGCCGAGTGACTGAGCACTAGCATAACCAACAAGAGACTTCCCTGTGACTTTTCTTCCAGATATATGAATTTTTTTCCACTAATGTGGCAACCAATTAAGTCAGAGATGGTATAGAGCTAAGGCTCTGCATCCATTCTACCCAGAGTTAGTCTCCAGTGTTACAGTCTTCAGAGCATCACCATAAGTGACCCTGGACCACAGATCCAGGAGTAAGCCCTGAGCATAACCAAGTGTGTCCCAGACACCCCAACCCCCCAAAAGAAGGAAATGTTAAAAATAGTTTTAAGCCCATATGTTTGATGTTCTTTTCTGGAGATTTTAGTTCTCTACACCCATCAATTTTACCTTTTGCTCCAGCTGGTTTGATTTGGGTTACTGCTATTTGGGCTCCCAAATAGCTTCCAATAAATATCAAGTGCTTATTCTGGCATTCTAGGCCTTTGCTCTATGACACAGTCACAGTACACCTTAGTAGTCCAAATAGCTTTGAGGCCAGACTCAACCCCGCTTTAGAAGTGTAGTCCAATTCAGTCCCCAGGGATCTGGCATGCCACTTGACCCAGTGGTGGGCTAGCTACCAATGCTGAGGCCCAGCTCCTGATTATGCTCTTGGCAACAGTGACAGTATGTCCTAGTATTCTTCAGAGCCCAGCTTTTTGCAGAAACACCTCAAGGGCAGCCATCTAGCAAGTTACCTGGTTTCCGGCATGAAGACCAACCTTTGGCTACACCCCCAGATGGAATCAATAAGACTACTAGAGGAGGTGCCTTGTGCTGATCAGAAAACCCCAAGAGCTGCACTCAGAAGGTCCTAGAGAGTATGCCTGAGTCTTAGATTTTTTTTCTTCACTAACAGGGTCTAGAATTTGCTGCCTTAACTCTCAAGCATGTGAGTCCAGTTCTAAGGACAGCTCTGCACAGCTGCCCACCAGTGCCCTGCATACAGAAGGTCTTTTGGTAAAGCTGCTTAAACTGAAAGCAGCCTTTAGGCTCTGAGCTGATGCACAATCACACTGGTAAAGTCAATTGAGTGTTGAAATGTTGAAATATTTATGTAAAGGTTAGTTCATCGTTACTAGCCACACTTCCCAGGGATGTGTCCCAATCACCTAGCTTCACTCCCTCTTCCCAGCCACCATCTGGGTTAACTCTGGAACAATCCCTTTGGATGTGTGCATGTCCAGTCCTTCCTGATAGTTAAATAGTCTCTCATTTCCAGTTAAGCAAAAAGCCAGTGACTTGAGATAAGTGAAATAAGCCCAGATCCTTGAAACCTGGAGCACAAGGTCCCTGTCCAAGACTGAGTTCTCACTGGCCTTTCTCCTCAGCTTGTAACTTCTCTGCATTGTGTTGTGTGTGTGTATATGTGTGTGTGGTGTAGGTACACAATCAGGCATGAGCTCTATGGCAATGGATCCTTGCCCTGGTCTCCCTCTGTGCTCTTCCTCCAAATCATGTCAACCCCATCCTGCCCTCGCTAAAGTTCTTCCCCTATCTGAGACACAACTGAGACATGAAGGCTCATTTAATTTACATTTGTTTTAGTTTATTTAGCCACACCTAATCAGTCCCCAGAGCTTACTCCTGGGCCTATGCTCAGATCACTCCTAACAGTGCTCAGAGGACCTTATGGGATGCTAGGGATCAAACCAGGGTTGGCTACATGCAAAGCAAGTGCTTTAACCACTGTGTTATATCTCCAGTCCCCTGACTCTACTCTCCAGTCCCTTGACTCTACTCTCGAGTTTTTGTTTTTTGGTTTTTGGTTTTTGGTTTTTGGGTCACACCCGGCTGCTTTCAGGAGTTACTCCTGGCTCTATGCTCAGAAATTGCTCCTGGCAGGTTCGGGGGACCAATGGGATGTCGGGATTCCAACCACTGTCCTTCTGCACGCAAGGCAAACGCCTTACCTTCATGTTATCTCTCTGGCCCCCTACTCTGGAGGTTTTTTTAATTAGTCATTGTCAAGACCATTACACAGAACCAGAAACCTGAGGCTCAGAACCGTGAAATCTGGAACCTGAACTCACACAGGCTATTTGAAATTTGCATTCAGGTCTAAGTGGACAGCAGCAACCATGGCTTTCCTATGTACCCCCAGTCTTCCTTTTGTGGGGTAAACTATTCAAAGCAAGTGTCTGAGAACATATGGTTCCCTTCCCCTACCTGGATTGTAAAGCCTCATGTTCAAAGACTCTATTCTTTCTCTATCCTTTAGGTTTCGTCTTCCTCCAGTGCTGGCATCATTCAGGAACTCAATCAATATTGATTAAGCTCACTATCATCGGACACACAGAACCAAGTGCAAAGACCAGGAGGCTAGCCAATCTTTTCAAAAAATCTGGCTGTGGGTCCTGTTACTTTGCCTTATTGGTCTCTGAAAGGGGAATGATAGGAGTTCCAACTTCATAGGTATGTGGTCAAGCTCAAATGCAAAATAAAATAATAATCATATTAAATAAGCCCATTGAATTGTGCACGCTTATAGTAAGCGCTAGACAAATGTTAGATCGTATTATTCTTGCCATTCTTCTCACCCAATGGTCAAAAGTTGTCACAACAGCTATGCCAATTGTCCTTTAGCTGAGGCAAGCATGCAAAAAGACACAACTCTGAATGAAGCCTAGGGACTCTTTTCCTGGTCGAGACAGGGTGTGGGTGACTCGACTCTTCAGTTGCCCTGCTGAGACTCTGAGGAGAGCAGGAGGGCAGCCCGGTCAGCCATCAGGTGTCTTTTTTAGAAGCATCCTCGCCTGCTGTTGTCAAGGTCACAGTCATAAGAGCAGAACCGAAGTCAACGCCCAGCCACAGGCAGCCCAGGCTCTGCGCTTGAACCTGCTCTTGCTTCCTGCAGGTCACTGCGCACAGAGCCGCCGCGTGCCTGAATGCCAAAATCGTTTAATGATTTAAAAAGATCGAGATCAATGGCTTCAGCAATTTCTGGGAAGCGGTAACTCAGCGAGCTGTGGAAGGTTCTCCATTTGCTGTCTCCAGCCGGCCCCGTGGCAGGATTTATGCTGAATGGGCTCCATGAGGCAAATATATCCTGGGATGGGGCCCTATCCAATCACCCCGCCCAGGATGTGCTGGCATACTGACATCACCCATACAGCTGCCAAGTCTCCCATGCTCTGAGGGGCACTCTCTCATTTCACATTAATTAGAAGGCCATTTTCCAAGCATTTCCAGTCCATAATGAAGGGCTTTCTGCAGTGGCTCAGTGAAATATTAAACATCTGACTTGGAATCTTTTTAAAAATACATCCTATCAGCTCTGTGTATTGTCTAAACCTGTGGATTTGGGCTACGGGATAAGTTTAGAAACAAGGACAACTGTCTGATCGCCTGGCCATGGGGTGCAGAAGGCTATACCATGCTGTCCTCTGGCCCCCACATCTGTCACGGAGGGGAGAAGGGCAGAGAGGAAGCAGGGATGAGAGGAGAGGGAATACAGACAAGACGCTCGAAGAGGACTGAAGCAGTGGTCACATTGTGCTAAAATGGAATAGGGTGGATCCCAGCGAACTCCACTTTTGAGCATTTACCCGCTAATCTATCTTACTCACTTTGTCTCTGCGCCTGGTCATTTGACTTCCTTTGGTTTATTGGGCTTTAGGGAGAGCAATGGAGACAAAGGCTGGATAGGGGCATGTGAATTGTTCTCTTGAAACATTCCCTTTTGAGATCCAACCACCAATGTCAGATGGTGAGGATATAAGAAAAGAAAGAGGCCCCAGGCTTCCAGCCATCCTCACCAAAGAAACCTGTGGAAAAACCTGTCACATACAAGGTAATCCCATTCACCAACTGACTTCACCTCCTCTGAAAAACCCCAAGCAAGGCCAGAAGACCCAGAGAGAAACCCTTGTCTAACCCACAGACCAATGAAAAAAATAAGAAAATAAATTATTGTTTTAAGCCAACGAATTCTGGGGTCATGTACTATGGAATAATAAAGAACCGAGCATTCCACTCTTTTCCAGAAGTCACAAGGTCAAGATCAAATTTCTTGGTGATCCCTAATGAAAGTTTCTCATATGACCATCACTAGCATCCTCTGATCTAGTTCCCCACTAACTGCCACATTTTACCAACCTTTTAGTATATTCAACTCTCCTACAGAAGTGGAGTTCTAGTAACCATAGCATCTACAAGTTCTCCAACAGTAATTTTGCTTTGTTTCTGTTTTGGGGGCCCACAACTGGTGGTGCCCTGGGCTTACTCCTGGTTTTCCATTCAAGGATCACTCCTGGCAGGGGACTTGAACCCGTATCATCTGTGTGCAAGGCAGATGCCCTAACTGCTGTACTATTGCTCCTACCCCTTCAACAGTAAATCTTGCTTACCAAATGCTTCACTCAGTCATGAACCTTCGCTATGATAATAGAGACTTAGGGTTACAAGTATGTAAAATAAAATCTCCTTTGTTCCACCCTGCATGGCAGAGGATGTTTTTGCATAAGGCAGGATGTGGATGCTGAGAAATGATATTTGAATTGCTCAAGATTCTAATTTTACATGTGTATGTGCACATGCATGTGCCTACATACACATATGTGTGTGATTATATGTAACTACTGTGATGATTTTATTTATATATACAAAATATATAAATTCCTGGCTCATTCTATATCATAAACTGACTATTGAAAGGCTGTTTTGCTATGTGGAAATCCCTGCTATAATGAATTAATAAGATCGCTGTGCAATCAACATATTAATTGTATGTAAATGGTATTTTTTAAATGCTTTAAAACAATTTATTCCCCTGAGCATTTTAAATAGGCCCCCTGGAAAGTTGTTTATGTAGTCATTTTCTTGGCAAACTTCTCTCTCCAGGCGGGTTCCTTCAACCCATAAATGAACACTTGAGGAAAACTTGCTGTTCCCCTTCCCTTTCCTCTGGAGGTCCCAGGAACAATCCAGCCCAGGGATGGAGCTGGGATCTTCAAGTCTAATTCTGAAATTAAATCCCTGGTTCTTTTTCCCAAAGGACTCTTACAGGTTCAGTCAATCCAGGACCAATCTGTTTGAAGTCTGGGCAAGATGGAAACACTGTTGACTGCAAGAACAACAGACAATGGATGGACCCAGTAACAATTGCTCACTGGACCCTTCTGCTGTGCATTAGTGTATAAGATTGCTGAAGCCAGACAGGATACTCGTTCCCAATACCACTGTCAACATCACAATGCCGAAAGCTCCTCAAGCCATTTTGGCAGGATCTCTGAAACCTTCCCATCAATCTAATGCAACCAATCAGGGAATGAATGTACAATCCTAAGGCAAAATGTTCAATAAATAGGCCAGTGAGGGAGGTCAACAGTAGAACATATGTTTGGCATGTTTGAAACCCTGGGTTTGACTCCCAGTACTACACACACACACACACACACACACACACACACACACACACACACACACACACACACACTGCATGGCTTTAAGACATGAAGAAACCAATGGCTGTGGGATGGGGAATTGTTCCTCACTTTAAACAAATTAACCCAGTTTCTAAAGGACCTTTCTATTAGGTAATGTTTCCCCTGCAAGTAAAGCCTGATCTAAGGCAGGCTTATTGTCTATTTAGAATTTTCCTTCAAACCCCACAGGAGTCCAATTTTATTTATTTTCCTATGATACATTAGAGCCCCGAATGGAAGAAAGTAGAAGGTCTAATCTGGGCAGTGTGTTTAGGATGGGCTTCTTGGGACCAGTGATACAGCTCACTGAGAGAGCACTGATAGAGCCTTACTTGTGTGAGGTGCTGTGTTCAATTCCTGGAACACTATAAAAGAAAGGAAAGAAGAAAAAGGGAAATATGTAAAATAATTGGCTCCTTTTTCCTGGGATTTTTCCTGGAAAAATATCCCCAAAAGGTCACCTTCAGTCTTCTTTCCCCCTCCACCTTCTTTCTTGGAACAGCCCCACTTATTTTCCCCAGGATTCTAAGAAACAGAAGCACAAGGTTTGAGGGGACAATGAATGAAATGCACATCAAAAGTGGAGACCACTGCTGCAGCTTCCTGGATGACAAAGGTAGCATTTTGGACTGAACAGCCAGAACTAGTTCACTGATACAGTGGAGCTTAAGGAAGTTTTGAAAGTCCTCTGTCAACTGATTGCAATAGAGCGCCAAAACTATCAAAAGCCTGGTTTCTGGTGCCCACTTTCCAGTTCCCAAATATGGTTTGCTCCATGCCCACACTCCTGGGCAGCTGGCAATTTGCAGGTTTTCTTGCCTTCAGTCTTCCAAAGAGGTTGGCCAGTGAAAGGCCCTGACACATTTTACTGCAGGAGAGAAATAGCCAAGCCATTTCCCCTTCTGTGGTCTCCCCTGCAGCAACTCATGCTCCAAGGTGGATCCCCATCTTCCTCTCCTCTGAAGACCTCCATAATCCTTGTGGGCTTGTCCCTGTGCCAGAGATTCCTGCTGCTGGGAATCTCTGACTCCCTCACCAGGACAGTCCTCTTCCCTCACTTGAGTCTATTCCTAGATTAGTTCCCCTATGTTAAATCCCATCCACAGAGAGACCTGGTATGGTTTATGCAATAACCATCTTCTCTTCTGCCTAAAGTGACTCAAGCAATGATTTCTCTCATAGTCAAAGTTACTGCATTGAGTTTATATCAGAGCAGTAAGAGAGCAGGGTATATGTAGTAGGAATGGATATATAGTACAGGGGTTACAGTGCTTGCATATGTCTGACCCCTCAGTTCAATCCCCAACAATACATATGGCCCACAATCACAGAACCAAGAGTAGCTCCTGAGTACCACCAGGAGAGGCCCCAAACCCTATCCCAAAATATAAAAGTCAGAATTTAGAGAAGGAAGGGAGGGAAGAAAAAGCAAAGCAACACTTCATGAGTAATTGCATTGCCTCATTTAATCACTAACCACGCTCCATGTCTGGTTACCATCTTGGATGACCAGCTCTGTCCAGCCTATAGCTGGTCACAGCTGCAACTGTTTGAGAAATGCCAAGTGAGCAACCTTTAGCTGCACCTGGTCACCTCAAAGAATCTGAGACAATACTGTTAAAGCAACTAAGACTTAGTTAGGGCTATCTACTACACAAAAACAGATACCAGAAAGAGTAAAACCAGATTAGACATCTAGAGTCCTGACAGTATAACCTGGGGTGTGAGCCGGGAAAAATTAAAGAGTTCTCCAAATGGACTCAGGGTTATTTCATAAGAAGCTTTGGAGCAAGGGTTTGGAACATGGGTTACAGCCTTGGTCCTACCATCCACGAAGTTGAGATATTCAGCAAGTGTCCATCTCTCTGTGACTCAGCTTCAACTGTAAGATGTAGGTGATTTATTCCACAAATCACCCAAAACTGCATCTGGATCCCAGCTGGGGTAAGCAATACAAAGATCAATATGATCCAACCCTTGCAATGTCATGCTCATTCAAAAATTAAATTGGCACTGTGAGATTGTTTGCATATGAATGCATCTAAGTACATGTTAATCACATGCAAATATCTTAGAACCATACCTTGAACATTCTAAGTATTCATGCCCATTGTCCTTAGGCTGTGCCTCCAAGTTACTTCTCTGAATAACATTTGTACCTTGATTGCAGTTTTTATTTTTCTGGGGTTATTTTTTGGGAAGGCCACACCTGGAGGAATTCAGGACTTACTCCTGGCTCTATGCTCGGGTATCACTCCTGATGGGGCTCAGGCAACCATATAGGGTACCAAGGATCAGAGCCAGGTTGGCTGTGTGCAAGGCAAGCACCTTACAACGTTGTGCTTATTGTTCTGGCCCGTTGGCAGTTTCTAAAAGTTGGCCAGGTGCTCTCAGCTACAACTTTCAAAAACTGCTAATAAAGTTACACATGTGCCTATCTGACCCAGCTAGTGCAAGAGGAACTGTATGTCTAACAGAAATGTGTTCTCACATCCACCCAAAGGCAAATATGATAATGTTTTACGACCATAATATTCATAACAGTCCCAAGCTGGAGACCATGCAATTACCCATCAACAGTAAAATGGTTAGATGTTGATATGTTCCTTCCATGGAATTATCATTCAGTAATTAAACAGGGTAAACCCAGTCCAGGGAGATGGCTCAAATGTGGGAGACCCAGGGTCAAGTGCCAGCCCTGCATGGTTCCCCAAACACTGTCAGGGGTGATCCCTGAATAACAAGCTAGGAGTAGTCCCTGAGCACCATCAGGTGTAGTCCATCTACACCCCCAAAAAGGGAAGAAAATGGAACTACTGTCAGAGATGAGTAAAACACACCACACTCACACACACACACACACACACACACACACACACACACACACGAGCGATGTTCAAGATTCCTACATAAAACAGGGCAAACCAATCTGCATCTGCCCTGAGGGATAATGGAAGCCTTGAGGACATTGACTTAGATAGGGGTGAGGGAACCTTCTGGGCTACTGAAAAATGTTCTGACTCTTGAGGAGGGGGATGAGAAAATAGACATGTGTGCATGACAAAATTAAGCTATTGTGCCCTTCTGATTGGGCGTTCTTCACGCTGTGTAAGTTACACCTCAATAAAAATATAAATAAATGGGGGGGGGGCTGCCTGAAGCTGCTTGGAGCCCACTGGCAGGCAGGGCTTGCTAGATGGAAAATCTGGAAGAAAAGTTCCCCGTGAAACTAAACCACACTGGGGGACCACTGCGGAGGTTCCCTGATTCTGAACTGAATGCAGCATGGTGGGTCCCCTACAGATCCCCAAATGCCCTAGGTCAGGGCCCTTTCCTTCCGAGTCTAAGAGTGTCCAAATCTTTGACCTAGCACCCTTGAAAGACTGTATTAAACATCCTTGGCCTCAAACATGGCTTCAAGCCGCTGAAGAGTCACTTGGAGAGTGAAGACTCCAGGGGTGCTTGGAAGAAGCAGGGGAGTCGAGCAAGGGGGCCCTCAGGGCTTCTTGGCTACTGTGTCCTTGTCTCCTATTCCTGGAGGTTGGGGAGGGGTAGTCTGCAGGGGTCTGTCTACTCCAGGGGCAAGGAGGTTCAGAGCCGCAGCTCAGGGTAACTGGAGGAGGAGGACTGGCTGAAGCAAATCTGTCCCACAGGTCCTCCATTGCCACATCTCTACGTGCCCCTCAGCCCCGCAGGCAGGCTTGGAGAGAGGGTTTCTAGGTGCTAACAGCACCTGATCTCCCCCCCCTTCAACCCCCCACCTCCAGCAAGGGGCCAAGACGCCCCTCCGTTTAGACCAGCCCAGCCCACCCGCCCTAACGCGGCCGCCGGCCGAGCCAGGCGGATTCCGTGTAATTCATTTCGAAAGGAGGACGGATCGGCTGGCTCTCCAAGCCCGAGCCGGGTTGCGCGGCTGCCTGCGGGCTTCCCTGGAAGAGCACCCCCACGCTCAGACCCCGAGGGCATCCCCTCCCCCGAGCGCCCCCGCCCCAGGGCCGCCAGGGCCGCCGGGGTTCCCCGCAGCGAAGCCCACGGGAGCCCGAGCCGCCCGTCCCTGGCACTTCTCCGGGGACGTGGGGGCGGCCCGGGGGCAGCCGGAGGCCTTGGCACGGCCGCAGGGTAATTGGAGTGCGCGGGGGAGCGCGCGGGGGCGGGTGCCGGCAGGTCCCCCGGGCGCCGGGCCCCGCCACCGCGCGGGAGGGGGGCAGCCGGGACCTGGAGGGCCCCCGCGGGCTCCGCGCGCCCACCGCAGCCCCCTCCCCGCAGCTCCGCGCGCTCATTAGCGGAGGCCGGGCCGGCCCGTTCGCCTCCTCCGGCCGCCAATTACCCGCCCTGCTGGCTCCAAGCGCGCCGCCGGGCGAGACAAAGGCGCGGGCGGCGGGCGGGGCAGGGAAGGGGGAGCCCGGGGCGCCCGCGCCGGCAGAGCCGCGGCGGCCGCGCGGAGATAAGGGCGGCTGGGACGCGCCGCGCTCCAAATGGAAATGAACCCCGCGCGTGGGGGCGGCGGGCGGGCCCCCGACCCGCTTCGGTCCTGAGCTTTGAACCGGGGTTTCGCCTCCTCCCCCACCTCCACCCCCACCCAGGTGGGAACCCGGGATAGCGTGGGTTCCCCGTCTCACCCACCGACACACCCCAGCCCACCCACCCCGGAGCTCTCCGCGGTGCATTTGCAAAGTACTGGAGCGAGGCGTGCCACGTGCCTGGGGCCTCTTGCTCAGCAGCTCCCTAAACATGCTAGAAGGCTGTGCTAGGCAAGCTAACTTTGGGCTCCCCTGAGCTCCCTAAGAGCCCCCCAAGCTCAGTCTGGACTTTCCCAGGCAGAGCTGAATTGGAAACCCAAAGTCAGCGTCGCGCTTTTATGGCTGTGCTTGTGTCTCTGATGAGCAGGTGTGTGTGTGTGTGTGTGTGTGTGTGTGTGTGTGTGTGTGTGTGTGTGTGTGTGTGTGTGTGTGTCTGCCTCTGATGATCAGGTGTGTCTGCACACGCACACGCGCGTGTTTCTACCTCTGATGATTAGGTGTGTAGATGAGGCACTGGGAGAGATTAGGGGAGAGGGAGGGAAGGAGGGAGTGAATGAGGGATGGAGAGAAAAGGGAGAGAGAGAGAAGAGAGAGAGAGAGAGAGAGAGAGAGAGAGAGAGAGAGAGAGAGAGAGAGAGAGAGAGAGAGAGAGAGAGAGAGAGAGAGAGAGAGAATCAGCCGCAGGCATAGGAAATAATTTATTCCCCTCTCCGCAGATTAGTGGCAATGTCCAGGGCAGAGTTCAGACACTTCCAGCTTTTAAAATATCCTGACTTTTTCCAGGGGGTGGGGAGGAAACTGCCGCTATGTTGCACTTTGATATTTTCCAATTCTCAAATTCCCCTGCTGAATGTTTGGCACCAGCCTGTCTTTCTCTGAGAGAGAAGAGCTGGGCAGACCTCCTGAGAAGCCTTCCATGCCGCAGCGAGGCCGTGTGTCTAGCTGGCCATGGGAAAACCAGAGGAATTGCTGGAATATGGCTTTTGAATACCTTCCAAAGGATGGCCCAGGAGAACCTAGGCTGAACCTATGTCTTCCCCACAGGGGTTAGCAGCAGCTTCCTGCACCCTTTCCCTGACATGCTCTGAGGGACTTTAAGAAGCCCTTCCTGTCCACTTGGTGCATAAACCAGTCCAGAGCCTTGGGGGGGGGGGGTCAGGCCAACTGGCCTCAGGGCACGCCTGTGGGAAGAAATGTAGGCTCTCTCAAATGAAGACAAATGTCCCTCAATAAATCACCAATCCCAAGGGCATACCCCATCCCACCCTACCCCACCCCCTGTTCTGTTGTCAGCCAGCAGCTTAGGGCTTCTAAGGTCAAGGTCTTCTTCCCAGAGCCCCTTCTGCCCCTGCCAGGCCACTTAGCTTTTCCCAGAGAAGAGTAGGAACAGTGGGACCCTTCCACTCACACAGTAGCCTCAGAACAGGCCAGCTGGGAGGTGGGTGTGCATGGAAGGGGAGAGGCAACACACACATCACTGTGCCGTCCAGGGCCAAGCGCATGCCTGCTGTAGCATGCTGTCAAAGGGACCTCTTTGGGGTATACTGCATGGGGGGGGGAGGTTGACTGAGATTGCGCCTTCCATTCCTTCCTACTAAGAAGCCTGTTCTATGTAGCACTTACCTGGCCTGCTCCCAACAAGGACTAAGCAGGTATTAAAATCCTCCTAACCCTCTTTCAACTCCTGAGCCTATACCCCCTCTCAATCCTCAGTGCCCCAGGAACCCCAGCTTCAACTGCAGAAATGCCAAGGTTGCAAGCTGGGGGGAGGGGGTGTTTCTGGTCCTGTCACCTGCTTTTCTGAAGGGTCAAAGGGGCTGACAGGAAGTGCCTGTTCGCTCTGGCCTCAAGACCGCTGTGCTGTGTGCTGACCCAGCAAGTGCACTTGAGCCGAACTTCCTCCAACACCCTCTGCAGAGACACTGGATTTTTCTCTTTTCTTCTCGTTCTGTATTCAGCCTTGGCTGGTCCTGTGAGCCCCTTTTGAAAGGGGCTTTGAATCTTTGTCTTAGCCAAGATTGTGCTTGGCATGATACAGCCAGGGAGGAGCAGGATCTGAGACGAAGGAGCTGGCATAGTCCTTTCTCTTCCCTGCCTCCTCAACTGGAAGAGCCAGACACGATTGTCTGTTTTTGTTTTGGGGGGGGGGCCACACCAGGTGACATTCAGGGGTTACTTCCGGCTATGCGCTCAGAAATCGCTTCTGGCTTGGGAAACCATATGGGATGCCGGGTATCGAACCCAAGTTTGTCCGCATGCAAGGCAAACGCCCTACCGCTGCTCTATCGCTCAGGCTCCCAGACATGACTGTCTGGGAGGGGTGGTGGGGTAACCCCATTCCTCGGAACCCTGGCAGGGGTACTTGGGGAGCACTGGAGCAGAATTGTTCACCACCAGCTGTGTGCAGAGTAGCAACTGGCCAGTATCTTCTTCCCACGTGCATGTGCTTCAAAGGGAGAGAGACCCTGAACAAATCACTGTTGGTTCCCCAGCCGGAAGAAAACAGAACAAAGCTGTACCCCCTTTGTGGACCTTGAGCCAGCAGATTCCCCAAGGAAGTTCCCACTTGTGATATTTTTGTTTGCTTGGTGTGGGTTGTTGTTGTTGTTGTTGTTGTTTGTATTTTTAATGGGGAAAAGGAAGGTTCAGGCCTCACCTGGCAATGCTCAGGACTTACTGCTGGCTCTCTGCTCAGGGCTCACTCCTGGTGGGGATCAGGGGACCCTATGGCCCCACTTCTCAGCCACATAATGACATTCATGAATGCACGGCAGGAGTAGTTGGGAGCAACCAGCAACCCCACTAAGGCTATTACCTGGAGCCCCTACATAGGGCCTACTCTTCCCATTCACCATGACTAGCTTCAGAGAGGACTGTCCCAAGTACAAGAATGTCAATGGCATAACGAAGCATCAGGAGACAGGTAGGATTCACTCCAGCAGCATCTATGACTAAAGGCAGCGCGGGGTCTTGCCAGATTGAATGGCCTTGAGGCACAGACATGAAGGGAGAAGGGCGGGCTATGTTGGCAAAGGCCACAGAGGAAACAGAGTGAGCACTAACTGGGGCAGTCTTCATCCTGCACACAGCTCCCTGGCCCACTTACCAGGCTTCTCAGTTGAAGGTTCCAGAAGGCTACAAAGAGCCTCTCTTCCATCCTTGAAGGGTCAACATGCCACCCTGGACATCCTCCATTTCTGGTCAAAATCACCACACTGAGTTTTTGCAATATCAGATTCTTGATGTACCCCAATGGTACCTACATTGCACTGTGTCCTAGTTCAGCCCAGCAGTCCCTGCAAGCCTGGCTGCCCTGAGCCCCAACTCACATGCATCCCTCCTATGCCCCCAGCTTAGAGCATGATCACCACTGTGGTCTGGCCTAACCCAATCCTTGCCATTGTTACTCACTAGCCCCACCTGCCACCTATCAAAGACCTGAACCTCTTCCAGACACACACACACACACACACACACACACACACACACCAACATAATCATCTCAGAAAACCAAAACCTGCTTGCTTAGACCAAACTTAAATTATCCTCCAGCCTTAGAGGGTGTTCAGGAAAAGAGAGGTCTGGATACTTCACCTCTGAAAGAATGGCACAGATTCTGTAGCTGGCAGACCTGAGTTTGAATCCCTAGTCTTCTGCTAAGTGGGTTGGTGGCATTGGGGAGAGGGTCAAGCTTCTTGGTGACTTGGGATCTTTGCCTATGGAATTAATGGCTGCTCGGAGGGTTGGTGTCAGTGTGAAATTAGGCTAGAGCAATTGAGGAGCATTTGGTATCATGCAAGGTAAAGAGTAAACCCCGCCTAGATCCTTTGGGAGTGTGGAGCCTTCCAAGCAGTGCTCAAGAGGCTGCTGGCAACATTTCCACTATTCTGTGGTCTGGCCTGCTAATTCAATTGGGCTTGGCCCCAAGGATACTGGTGTAAAATAAAAATAAAAATATTATCCACGAGTTGAGTGAGGCCACCCAGGCACCGTGTTTCTAACCCCTTAGGTGGATGAGTCTGATGAAGCCGGGTAGCATCAGAGAAATAATACACAGCAGTCAGAAAAGATATTCATTGGAGTCAGCTCTCTGCCATGTGCTGCCTATGTGCCATGTGTTTTCTCCCTCTCCCAGCCAGACTCCTTTCCTTATTCAAATCAACCTCCAAACTAGTCGTCTAGATGAACTCTTACATCTCAAAGGAAGAAGTTAGGGAAAAAAAGAAAGTTGGGGAACAATCTTTGTTAGGCTTTTATCAAAGTTCAATTTACATACTGGGACCACACCTAATGGTGCTCAGGGGCCAAAAAGTGTCAGCAATCATGGTTGGGACTTCACACATGCAAGGGATGCATTCTAGCCCTCTGAGCTCTCTCTGGCTTTAACTGTGAACAGTACCTTTATCCATGTGAGATATTTTTATCATTGGGGACTTTTCACAAAGCAAACATACAGGTGCTCCACACCAAGCTCAAGAATCTATGCTAGAGCAAAGTACAGCAGGAAGGGTGCTTGTCTTGCATGCAGCTGATGCAGGATTGATCCCCAGCATATCTCATACGGTCCCCAGAGATCTGACAGAAATGATTCCTGAGTGCTGAGCTTGGAGTAACCTCTAAGCATCAGTGGGTGTGGCCTCCTCAAAAAAGAAAAAAAAAGAAAAAAAATGCCACAGATGTTTATCAGCACTCAGCGTCCAGGCCCTATCCATCCACTGAGCCGATCCAGACTAGTAACACCCCAGATTAATATCTGGCCCCAGTAGGACAGCCAATTCCCGTGCATGATTAGCAACAAGATAGTCATCTATGGTATGATATGAAAAAGGCCAGCAAAACCAACCCACACTATGCTGAAATTTCATCCATTAACGGAGGCATGCCTTGGTGAACAATTGGTCCTACTATGATTCTCTTTAAAATGCAAATTCATCTATGTTGGACTATTAGTAGTTCTTATACTCCATTTGTAAAATATATATAAAATCTGGTCAATCTCTTCACAATGTTTCCCAGGTCACAAAAGTCCTTCACTTAAAAGAAATACAAAAATGGCTGGAACGTTCATTCTGACTAAAGGAGTGGCACTTGACCTTTTAGTTTTGCCCCAGTCCAGTTCAAACTTGGGTTTGGTTGTTTTTGTTGGGGTTCCCATGGTTTTCAAACCTGGCCCTTACGGGAAGAAAGAGCCTACTTTTTCCTGGAGAATGAGTCCACTGAGTCACATCATGCAATCCAAAGAAAAGAAACAGACGTCTAAATGAACCCTGCAGGGTCTCAGCCGAGGTGCCGCCACACCCAGCTCTCCCAGTACACCTTGTCAGGTCCCAGGAGAGTAGCTGGCGTTATGACGTCATCAAATGTCAGGCCTTTGACAAATGAGTCCAGCCTGCAGCTGGAGCCTTTGATAAAGCCATTTGCAGGCGTCTGGGAGACAGCCACGCTGGTCTCGGGAATGCGTCCTAGCCCCATCTCAAATTCACATCTCTTCATGTTTTTTTTAAAGGCATGCCATGTGTCTTTGAAGATTCATGGCTTTAAATATTTTCTCTATTTTTTTCCTGACATTTCACCTTTTCTCCTTATTTTATTTTATTTTATTTTTTTAAGGAAAAGAAAATATTCACTCCATGGTTCATTTAGTTTCTGGGTAATAACTGTCAGATATTAACAGATAGCCCCATACATCCAGCATAAAATAACAGAAATTGTTGAGTGCATTAGACATCCAATAATGGGCACGGCGGATGGTCTTCTAGCCCTTAAGAAAGGCTTCTGTTAGTAAAAGTAAATGCATGCTAGGAAAAACAAAACAGAAAGCATATTTGTCAAAATGCCCTCTTGTACCTTCCTTCATACCTTTGAGCACACTAGCCTCCCCTACCTGAAACATTTTTCTTGACTTCCTCTCCCAACAGCACCTCTTCATCCTGCAAGACTCAAACCAGCCTTGTCTTAGTCTTGGAAGCAAACACCTTGCCCCTTCTATATGTAGTTCCACCCTTGACAGCCATCTCTGGTGCATCCCACATTTGATCCTGCCACGGGACCTCCCATACTACGTCTTCACCCTCTATGATACTATTGTTTACTGCAAACTTTGAGAGCCTGCAGTACAGAGCATGGATTGTGTCTTCTCATTCTGGGTTCCAGGCCTCTTAGCTTGAAGCCTTTGTCTTGTAAAAAAGGTTGGAGACCTACCTATACTCTAGCCCTAGCTAGTGGAGTCTACTTTTCTATTGGATTGTGGGAATGTGTCCTCTGGTCTTATTGTTGAAAGTTCTATGGAATTAGCACCCTTCCCAGCAGCCCTAAAACAATGTCTCAAAGGAGTTGGCATTCTCTTCAAGGACTCTCCACCCCCAACCCCAAGTCTCCATGGGAAAATGGAAGCTTGCATTCAACATTGGCTTTGAAGTTTCCCAGTGGGAGGACACCCCAGTTGCCCACATTGGTAAAGGGCTTGACAAGCTACTCCTCACTCCCTGCCAGCCTCCCTATGTCCTGAGATCATTTCTGTCCCAAATAAATTACTCATGTTCAAATCCTTGTGTCGGAATCAGCTCCTGGACCACATAAAAGACGTTTAATAAGTGATCTTGGACTCACTGAAGAAATAAATGCTAGAAAGTTGATAGCACGAATGGGAAAGAAAGGAGCTAGCTCGGCTCTGTGTTGGGCTCATATTATCTATTTTCAAAGGCGGCTCTAGCCAAATACATCTCCCTGAAAGCTCTCCACCACCTTGGGCCAAGCAAACAAGGCCAAGTGCCAAGGAACTGGCAAAACCGCATAGCATGTGGCAGCAGGAGCCAATTTGGTTTTGATTTGGGCCCGCAGGCCACTCTGGGTCCCCCTTTCCCTTCTGTAATCTATCTCGTTGCAACTCCCACTGGGGCCCTGGGTTCTATTTAGTGAGAAACTGTCAGCCTGCGCATGCTATTCCTTTCCCCAGAGGAGACATCGGCAGCTGTCTGTGTCCTCCCTGCTGTGTCTCAGCCCCTGTAGCTACCACACGGCCCTGGGAAATAAGGAAACACGGGGCGATGTTGTCAATAGCACATCGCCTGATTTTACTGATTGCCTTTTTCCCAATGATCATCTGTCCATTAAGTTCCAGCCTGCTTCTCAAAGACCAATTCCTGCCCAGCCTGGTGTTTTGGCCATTTCTGTAACTCACAGTGCTTTTTCTGGCAGTATTTGAGTTTATCAAGGCCATACCATTGACAGCTGAGTCCCCTTTTGGAACTCCAGAATTAAAAAAAAAAAAAGTGAAGAAATGGCTCTGTGGCAAACGGCCTGCCTTGCCAATGGGAAGCCTCTCAAATTCAATCCCTGGCACTACCCCACATAAGCCAGGGGATATCCCAGTGCCACTGCCCTGACAATGCCAGCATCTACCCCAAAGGTGTGATCTCCTGCCATTACAACAACCAAAAGGAAAGGAAACAAAAACATTTATTTGAAGGCCTGGAGATTTTAGCTTTATGGTAAACCTTACATGTAATGAGGCCCTAGGTTAGTTGCTCTTAGCCCCTCCAAAAAAAATCCTTTAAAAATTGAAAATCTTCAGAGTTTTTGTTTGTTTGTTTAGGGGTCACACCAGCAGTGTGCAGGACTTACATGGAGTTTTGTAGTTAGGGATAACTCCTGAAAGGACTTGGGGGACTCTGTAAGGTGCTGAGTATCGAACCCAGGTTGGCCACATGCAAGGCAAGCCCTCTACCTTCTCTATTAACACTCCGGCCCAAGATTTTAAAATTAACTTTTATTTGTCATTCCCCTGTGTGTGTTTGCATGCAGGCGTGTATGTGTGTGTGTGCATGTATGTGTGTATTTCCCTATAGTACCTCAAATTTCCAACAGAAAATTGGGCGTTTCTCTTTCAGGCCTTTTTGAAGTGCAAAGGGGCAGGAATTACCTACCTGAAACACAGGTGGGAAAGAAAGTCAAATCACATAAGTTGATTTGCATCTTGCATTTGATCTTGCATCTTCCTATGTTACACTAGGAACATAGTGTACACTAACTAGATGCACTATAGTTACATAGTTACTATGTACACTAACTCCTTTTGGGGGTGCACCCAGTAGTGCTCAGGGGCTACTTTTGAGTCAGTGTTCAGCAGATGCTCTTCCTGACACTGGGGGATCACATGAGTGCTGGATACCCAGATTCCTGCAGATAACACTTGCACCCCAACCCACTGCATTGCCTCCGGTAACCTTCACTCAGTTCCTAAGAGACCAATGATGGCCATAAGACAGGGGAGGGAAGTGAAGCAGGTGAGATCCAGAACTGGCCCAGAGTCTTTCTGACTGAGCAGGGAAGAAAGGAAATTCCCTTCAGCCGCCTGAGCAGTTCTCTGGGAGAGTGAGCAGATGAGCACCAGTCAGATTCGTAGTAAGAAAAGACAAATTCAGTTCCAACTGAAGAGTGTCAGCACATGTGACTGCTAACACAGGGAAAGGGAGGGAAAGGGATGCTCCAGGTCCAGAACAGAGAAAGCATCTCTGGGCTTCAAGGAGTCAGATGGGGGCTCACATCACAAGGAGGAGTGCTCATGATGAATGTCAGATGTTTTGTAATCAGATGTTTGCCCTACCATAGAGATGGTTTCTCCCAGAGTAAAGCTCATTTCTGGTAAAAAAAAAATCCTAATTCTGGATAATAGCCCCAATTTTCATTCTTCTCGGCTGTTAAGAGTAAAAATTTCTCCTGAGTGAGTCCTGATGGATGGATCTTAGCTCGAAATAATCCACGTGCCCGGGTGACACATGCTTGGAAGCCCTGTTTTAAACATTCTGGGGGCATCTACCAGAACATCTTGGGGAGACTAACCAGCTCAGAGTAAATGGTACCCAGGGGCTCTTCAAAGGGCACTCCACCAACTCAGTATTTCCTGATCACTGGTTGCTTGCAATAGAAACTCAATATGCTTTCTTTTTCCCATTTCTTTTGAGTAGTGGTGGAGAAGATTGGGGCCATACCCAAAGGTGCTCAGGAGCCATTCCTGGCTCTGTGCTTAGGAGCGACCCCAGGCCATGCTCAGAGGACCAGATGCAGTACAGAGGATTGCACAGTGATCCTTGGCTACAGGAAGCCAAGAGTTTTAAGCCCTGTATTTTGAAGATGGGAAGCCAAGCTTTAAGCCCTATACTCCTCTCCAGCCCTGACTACTTTGCTTGATGAAATTGAAGTGGCTCCTCTGAGCAGCTTATCTTAATTTACAATGGCCCCAACAGACACTATGGATACAGATATGAGATCTACTTATTGCTTTCAGGGGTGTGGGGGGGGGGTGTTCAGAAGGTCCTAGGAGGGAATGGAAATGTGCAGAGAGGCAGTCACTAAAGGGTGCCTTATCAAATATATTTGTCCCATGGGCCTTGTCCCATGGCAAGCTTGGGGAGGTGGTGTAGGCTAAGCTAAGACTTGTGACCTTAGGGGTCAGATCGGTGGCGCAAGTGGTAAGGCATCTGCTGATTTGCACAGTTCGATCCCTGGTGTCCCATATGGTTCCCCAAGCCAGAATCGATTTCTGAGCGCATAGCCAGGAGTAACCCCTAAGCGTCACTGGATGTGGCCAAAAAAAAAAAAATAAAAGACTTGTGCCCTTAAACACCCACAATCAAACTCAAGGCCCGCAGGCTGCAAACAGCCCTCCGTACAACATTTTGTGGCCCTGCCCTAGAGGAATCTTTTTTTGTTTTGTTTTGTTTTAGTTGTTTGGGTCACACCCCCCAATGTTCCAGGCTTACTACTGATTTTGCACTCAAGGATCACCCCGACTTTGCCTCCTGTGGTCCGCAGGTAAATTGAGTTTAAGACTCCTGAACTAGAACAAGGCAATCATCTTCCCTAGGATTAGGTTATTGGAAAAGGGGAGGACGTCTTGGTCCCTTTGGACCAAGGAACTCAGGGCCTTTCAGACAATGCTAGCTGAAGAAACTCAAATAATTATATTGTAAAGAAAGTTTTCTAGATACTTGCTGTGCTAAGGCAAAACCTAAAAGAAACAAAGAAAATTCTACAATCCAGAAAACAATGCTTTGGAATCTTTCTTATTCCTTGAAAGCATCAAGAAGATCAACTGTGCTATGCTTAAAGAGCTCACTACAGTGGCAGAAAAAAAACAGGCATGTCACAAATGACCTCCCTGCTATCACACCATGCTGTGGGTAACAGATATACCTTTTCTTAGTTACAGGAAGAGAAACTATCTTGACTGAGAACCCAGCCTAGAACAGTGTCTTACTCCCAAAGCATGGCGCTCTTGGCAGAATGTTCCCAGAAAACTCCTTTATCCCAAGAGAGGAAATCAGTTCAGGTGAGTAAATGGCTCCAAACCATGAAAGTTCAATTTATTTCTTTTAGCCATCTAAACAGTGGGACTGTTTTTATTAAGTATGGGAGGCAGAATAATAACTCCTACCCAGAAGCTATGAACATGTTCCCTTAGATGGCAGATGTCTTAAGGACATTGAGGTAGGGAGATTCATCTGGATTATTGAGTGGGGGTCAGTTTTTTTAATCATAAAACCCCATAAATGTCAAAGAGGGGGGCGGAGCGATAGCACAGCAGCTAGAACAGTTGAGTTGCACATGGGTGACCAAGGTTCCATCCCCAACATCTCATATGATCCCCTGAGCCTGCCAGGAGTGATTCTTGATACAGAGCCAAGAATAACATGCGAGACATGCTTGTTTTGGCCCAAATTCTTCCTCAAAAAAAGTAGAAGGAGTTCATCGAGGGGGTCTAAGAGATGCCATATGAAAAGTACCATATGGCAGTTCTAGCTTTGGAACTGGACAAAGGGGGCCATGAGCAAGGAATGTTGATGAAAGCCTTCAGAAAGGGAAAAGGCACATCAGAAGGGGACATAGCCCTGTCAACACCTTGCTTTTAGTTCAGTGAAGACCCATCTCGGGGGCCGGGCGGTGGCGCTGGAGGTAAGGTGCCTGCCTTGCCTGCGCTAGCCTAGGACGGACCACGGTTCGATCCCCCGGCGTCCCATATGGTCCCCCAAGCCAGGAGCAACTTCTGAGCGCATAGCCAGGAGTAACCCCTGAACGTCACAGGGTGTGGCCCAAAAACCAAAAAAAAAAAAAAAAAAAAAAAAAAAGACCCATCTCGGATTTCTAACCTTCAGGACCATAAGTTAATACATTTGGATTGTGTTAGGCCATTCATTTACGGCAACTTGTTACTCAGCAAATGCAACACCAATACGCCAAGGTCTCAAGGAAATCCCACCCCACACTGCCCTGCAGATTCCTCTAGTCCTTTGGGAGTGCTGGGAGGAAGGAATAAATAAAAGCACAATTAACCCTTTGAGCAGTTCAGGGAAACTTGAAGAGGATCTTCATTTCTTGGGAGATAGACACCAGTAACCCTTAAAGAAATGTCAGGGCCTAAGAGGATTCCCAGGCCCCACATTCAATAGGAGTGAAATGCCACAGGAATTAGCAAGCAGTTCTTGCAGGGATTGACTGAGTCAACCAGAAACTCTGCCCCAGCTGTTCCTCATCATTTTCAGATGGCTTTAATCACATCTAGAATCATAAACCTGTAGTTCTTGGCCCTCACTGGGGCTCAAAATTACCTGGAGGCATTCCTAAAGAAGCCCAAGGCTATCTCGCCCTCAACTGCATCATTACACGTTTCTTGAATTGGAATCTCTCCAAAAGTGGGGTCTGGGGATCCCCAGATGCTTCAACAAGCATCTCCAGGAGAGTCTCTCACTTGTCTGTGAACCAGTAGTTGGGACAGAGCCTGATAGATTGTTTTGATCAAAGGAGACTGTTGGATTTCAAAACTCTTAAGCAAGATTCATTAATGAAGTGGTATTCACCATAAGAACATAATTCTTAACCATAATTCTTATGGATGGAATCTAGCTAAACATAGGTCCCAGCTATAAGTCTGCATGTCAGTCAAGGGCCAGCCCCTAAAAACCAAACTCCTATTCCACCAAATTTGTCAGTCTTGATACACCTCTGCTCCAAGACCTCCATGAACAGAGAGACAAACTGGAACAACACTCAACATGAAAGACACTATCGGTTGACTAATCAATAGCCAGTCCTCCTTTCCTGCTAACAGTAGCCTGGTTTTGCCGGCAAGCAAAAACTGAGCAGGAATGATAGATTTCTTTCCCAGACTCAGAAGATAATGTTTCTACTCCAACTTTGGGAATCCCAGTCGTTGTTATCCCAACCCTTGTTACTGGGGAAGAAATGATCATGTAACCATAATTCTGATTAAGGAGTCTTTAAGTAGAAGTCTACTGGGCATTTCTTGATATTTAAAAATGCATTTCAGGAAAGTTTCTTTTCTACTCACTATCATCCCTCCTGTTAGGACAATATTATATGTGCTTTTAAATCATGATGCTATCACCTTATAACCATGAGGTGACAGATTTAAGGGTAGAAAAGAAACATACTAAAAATTGTAAAGCATAAGAGAAGCCCTTTGGACCAGATCTATAGTATAGAGAGCAGGATGCTCGACTTGCATGTGCTGGCCCAGGTCTGATTCCTGGCATCCCATATGGTCCCCTCAACTTCACCAGGAGCACCAAGCCAGGAGTAAGTTCTGAATACTACCAGGTGTGGATCAAACACAAACAAAAAGTTTAAAAATACTAGAGCTTGATGAGCTCATTGGACAGCTTGACCAACCTTGAAAACATACCTAATTCCAGACTTTCTGGGCACGGGAAATGAAATATTGCTCATACTACTGTAAAAGACTAAGGATGAAAAATGAGGATAATTGTCTTGTAAGACAGTGTTAGAACATTTATTATCCATGTTTTTAATTTTGGGAGGGGAGGAGGATATCTATGTGTCTCATCTTTAGTCTGGGCTCTGTGACTATATGACCAGTAGAGTGTCATGGAAATATATGCCAGTTTCTAGGCCCCGGATTTATGAAATAGGACTTCTTGTCTCTGTGAGATATTTGTGCTCAGAACCCAAACTGAAGATGAGAAAATTCAAAGAATCTTTTGAGAAACCTTCACGGAGAAAAAGTGGGGATCCTGGTCCCCCACTTTATTGAGCTCCCTGCTGGTCAACCATTTGAATGAGCCATCTTAAAAGTGGATTGTCCAGCCCCCAGCTGAGTCCTTCCAGATGAAGTCACAAAAACAGAGATGTCTCCCCTATTGAGCACTGCCTCAGATGTAGATTCATGGGCTAAACCAATGGTTCTTGTTAGCTTAAGTCATTAAGTCTTGGGTGTTTTATTATCCATCGAAAGTTTAAGAGAACAGAGGCCGGACCAGTGGCACAAGTGGTAAGATATCTGCCTTGCCTGCACTAGCCTAGGACGGACCACAGTTCAATCCACTGGCTTCCCATATAGTCCCCCAAGCCAGGAGCAATTTCTGAGTGCATAGCCAGGAGTAAAGCCTGAGAGTCACCAGGTGTGGCCCAAACCCCCCCCAAAGTTTAAGAGAACAATCTGTCACTTGGAGCTAAACTTTATTCAAATAGGAGCAGGGTCTTTAAACCTCCCTATTAAAGGCTGATAGTAAATCATGTTGGCTTTTCAGTCATACAGTCTCTGCTGCAAGAGACTCAATGGAGCTTTATGGCAACCATAGACATTGGGAAAGGAGTGGGTGCGGCTATGTTTTCAGAATAAAGTATAATTTGAGAAATAGGTGATGAAGAACATTTGGCTCCCAGGCCCTAGTTTGCCCCTGCTATAGAGCAAGCTTACATATCCTGCCTTCTTCCAAACCTGATTCCTGTTAGTCTTTGCCCTGTTCCTCATGGTACCCATGAAGATACTATCGAACTCATTGTCATCATTCATCATGATATTTTAACCACCAGCAGGGAAGCAGAAAAACTCAACACTTCACTGTGCATTGAACGTGGGGTCTGACCAAAAGAGCCTTCTGAAAGCCTATGGCTTCTCCCAGGGAGCCCTGACATCAAAACCATAAAGACTCTTCCCCAGGCAAATCGTTACCCCCACTTGACATTCTATTTAATGGAAAACCTTTCCTGGAAATAAGTATATTAAAATAAGCTTTGCATTTTTTACATTAACTGAAATTTGATGCAAATTGATAATAAATTACCTTCCCCCTACTCATTCATTTGGGAATCACATAAACTAGTTTACAGTTATGTATTATTACATTTCACATTAATATAGCCATAGGAAGCTAGGCTTTGGAGAAATTTACTTCCCAACAAACCATCAGAAATAAGGAGGTAAAAGTAGAATTTGTGTGATAGCTGACTCTCCTAATGTGCTAGCCACTCAGAATGGTGGGAAAAAAAAGGATCAGTGCACTGCTTGAGGCCCAACTAATTCATCAAATGATCACCGTAAGTCTTATTTATCTGGCATAATTTTTCCCACTTCAGGATATTACAACTTTCTTTGCTTCCTTCCTCCTTTCTTCCCTACTTCCGTCCCTGCCTCCCTCCCTTCATTTTCTTCTTCCTTCCTTCCTTCCTTCCTTCCTTCCTTCCTTCCTTCCTTCCTTCCTTCCTTCCTTCCTTCCTTTCTTCCTTCCCTCCCTCCCTCCCTCCCTCCCTCCCTCCCTTCCTTCCTTCCTTCCTTCCTTCCTTCCATTAACCTCTACCTATGTACTTTCAGTACCATTAACACACCCTTTCTGGGTAACAGGAATGACATTAGAGAGTAAAAAGGGCTTCTAACTAAAGGAGATCAGGTAACTACACAAATGAAAAACTGCTGTCTTCAAGGTATAATTTCTTTCTTTTTTTTTTTGGTTTTTGGGCCACACCCGGTGGTACTCAGGGGTTACTCCTAGCTGTCTGCTCAGAAATAGCTCCTGGCAGGCACAGGGGACCATATGGGACACCGGGATTCGAACCATCCACCTTTGGTTCTGGATCGGCTGCTTGCTAGGCAAACCTATCTCTCCGGTTCAAGGTATAATTTCAAAGTATACCTCTATACCTAAAATCTAAGGCCAGTGGAGACTTCTGTTTCAAGATAGTAGACTAAACTGACCCATTGGCCTCCATATTCTCATGAAAAAACAGAAAATGAGTTTTTGTTTTGTTTTGTTTTTTCGGGCCACATCTGTTTGGAGCTCAGGGGTTACTCCTGGCTAAGCGCTCAGAAACTGCCCCTGGCTTGAGGGGACCATATGGGACGCCGGGGGATCGAACCACGGTCCTTCCTTGGCTAGCGCTTACAAGGCAGACACCTTACCTCTAGCACCACCTTGTCGGCCCGAGAAAATGAGATTTTCAAAATGAGACATATGAAAGCAGAGAAAGTGGGAAGTCAGAAAATAATGTTTCTCCCTCCCCCTTGGGTGCCAGGAATCTAATCCAGGACCTCACATATGCAGAGCACTGGCACTAGTCTACATCCTAGCCTCCTCAAACTACACACTGCAAAAAACAGCTGAAAATAGGAACACATTTATCCTAGGAACCAGGCCATGAGATGGAGGAAAACTATACCATGTCCCAAAATGAATTATACCACCCATCTTCTCCGAGGGTTGAGGGGTGGTGATGGTGAAGTAGCCTCAGATGCCATTGTGTAGTCTTATCTGTTCACTTCAAGGTGGTACATTTCTGGGGAGGAGCACTGAGTGGTTTCTTTTTTTCTGTAAAGGGAACAGTAAAACAATTAACTTTGAGGTCTTCTGGTCTCGATCTTCCTCAAACTTCCTTGAATATTATAGAACTCTCCTACATATCCAGAAACAGGAAGGGATGTCTCTAGAAGTAAATTTGGGGCAAATGTAGAACTAGTAGAGAGCTCAAAGAAATAGTAGGTGTTTGTTTTGCATGCAAATGACCCAGCATCGGATATTGTTCCTCAAGCCCACCAAGAGTGATTCCTAAGTGCAGAGGCAGGAGTAACCCATGAGCAATGCCAAGAATTAAACCCCTCAAAAAAGGAAGGTAGGAAGGGAGGGAGGGATGAAGGAAAGAAGGGAGGAAGGGAGGGAGGAAGGAAGGGAGGAAGGGAGGAAGGAAGGGAGAGAAGGAGGGTAGGAGGGAAGAAGGGAAGGAGGGAGGGAGGGAGGGAGGGAGGGAGGAAGGAAAGAAGGAAGGGAAGGAGAGAGGAAGGGAGGAAGGGAGAGAGGAAGGGAGGGAAGGAGGGTGGGAGGGAGAAAGGGAGGGAGAAAGGAAGGGAGGGTGGGAGGAAGGGAGGGAGGGAGGGTGGGAGGAAGGGAGGGAGGGTGGGAGGAAGGGAGGGAGGGAGGAAGGAGGGAAGGAGGAAGGGAGGGAGGGAGGGAAGAAGGGAGGGAGGGAGGAAGGAAGGGAGGGAGGAGAGAAAGAAGGAAGGGAGGGAGGAAGGAAAGAAGGAAGGGAGGGAGGGAGGGAGGGAAGAAGGGAGGGAGGGAGGAAGGAAGGAAAGAAGGAAGGAAGGAAGGGAGGGAGGAGAGAAAGAAGGAAGGGAGGGAGGAAGAGAGGGAGGAAGGAAAGAAGAAAGGAAGGGAGGGAGGAAGGAAGGGAGGGAGGAAGGAAAGAAGGAAGGGAGGGAGGGAGGGAGGGAAGAAGGGAGGGAGGGAGGAAGGAAGGAAAGAAGGAAGGAAGAGAGGGAGGGAGGAGAGAAAGAAGGAAGGGAGGGAGGAAGAGAGGGAGGAAGGAAAGAAGAAAGGAAGGGAGGGAGGGAGGGAGGGAGGAAGGGAAGGGAGAAGGCTCTGCACTCAGGGATAACTCCTGGCAGGTTCAGGAGACCATAAGGAGTACTGGGGATTGAACCCAGGTCAGCCACATGCAAGGCAAATGCCTTACCTGCTTACTAAATCACTGATTCTATTATCATCCCCATTTTAGTTTTTTTAATAAAATATTTATTTAAGCACCATGATTACAAGCATGATTGAGTTGGGTTTCAGTCATAAACAGAACACCTCCCTTCACCAGTGCAACATTTCCACCACCAAAGCCCCCCCAACACTGCCTGTATTCGAGACAGACATACTACTTCTCTCACTCATTAACACTGTTATACTAGTTGTTCGTGTAGATTTTTCCCTAACTGCACTCACTACTCTTTGTGATGAACTTCAGATTGTGAGCCAGTCCTTCCGGCCTTCATTTTCTGAGTCTAAAGTTAGTGCCATCTATATTAATATGGCCACTCCAGTTTTTGTAAGGGTGTTGTTTGCTTGAATGATTTTCCTCCAGCCTTTGATTTTGAGTCTATGTTTGTTCTGACTATTCAGGTGTGTTTCTTGTAGACAGCAGAAGATTGGATTCAGCCTTTTGATCCATTTAGCCACTCTGTGTCTTTAAACAGGTGCATTTAATCCATTGACATTGAGAGAGATAACTGTCATGGGATTTAGTGCCATCTTTGTGTCGAAGTTCGGTGTCTCTGTTGGTCATTCTTGTCTTATAGTGGACTTTTCAGTTTTTCTTTTAAAGCTGGTTTTGTCTGTGAAGTTTCTGAGCTGTTGTTTATCCTTGAAGCTATGTATACTTTCTTCAAACCTAAAAGGGAGTCCGGCTGGGTGCAATATTCTAGGCAAAGCATTCATTTCATTGAGTTTTGTCACTATATCCCACCACTGCTTTCTGGCCTTGAGCGTTTCTTGTGACAGGTCTGCTGTAAATCTTAAGGTTTCCCCTTTGAATGTAATTTCCCTTTTTGATCTTGCTGCTTTCAGTATTCTATCCCTATCTGTGGGATTTGTCATTGTGAGTAGGATGTTTTTTGGGGTGCTTTTCTCCGGGTATCTTTTAGCTGGTACTCTTCGGGCATGCAGGATTTGGTTGCATGTCGTCTTTATCTCTAGGGGCTTCTCTGCAATGGTATCCTTGATTGCTGATTCTTCATGGGGATTTTCTTCCTGGGTCTCTGGGACTCCAATGATTCTTATGCTCTTTCTGTTGAATTTATCAAAGACTTCTATTTTCATCTGTTCACATTCTCTGAGTATTTTTTCCATTGTCTGATCATTTGCTTTAAGACTCTTTTCCAATCTCTTCTTCTGTATGGAGTTGTTATGCAGCTCATCTTCCAGCTCACTGATTTTATCCTCAACTGCTGTTACCCTGTTGGGGAGGCTTTCCATTGAGGTTTTCATTTTGTCTACTGAGTTTTTCAGACCTGTTATTTCAGTTTGGAGTTTTCTGGTTTCTATCTTCATATACTCTTGACTCTTATTTGTGTTCCATTCAACTCGATCTATGCTTTCTTTGAGTTTGATGAACATCCTCCATATTTCTTCTCTAAACTCCCTATCTGAGAGACTTACTAGGTGGTTGGCAGTTTTGGGATCATCAGAGCTGCCATCTTCATTTTCTATTCCTGGGGTTGGCCTGTGTTGTTTCCCCATTGTCATGCTTGTAATGTGGATTTTTCTAAGTTTTATAGTGGTGTTCATTGGCTAGAGGATCTGAGCAGCCACAAAGCGAAGCTGAGAGGCCACATTCCTCTGGCTTCACTGTTTGTGGGTGGTACAGCTCACCTCTGAAGAAGAGGCTTCAGGAAACAATGGGTGGAGAGGATCCAATCCCAGACCAAAGGACAGCTGATAATTTCTCCCAATATGCCTTCCATGCTTCAGTTCACTCAGCAGAGATCAGCTCCAATGTCTGTGGGTGGGACTGCTCCATCACCCCCATTTTAAACCCAAACGCAAAACAAAATAAATGTTGATGATTTAAAATATTATACAATAAATCAAAAAATTAAGGACTCAAAAGTCTAGTGCACATGGTTTGTGTGCAGAAGACCCAGATTCATCTTCAGCACTGTTTGATTCATCTCCCCACCCTGGACACAACATTTTTAAGAGTGATCAAAAAATACTGACAGATGTGGTCAAATAAACTGAAAGAAGAAAAGTAAAAAGTTAATCTAGGGAGGGGCCAAAGAAATAGCACAGTGGTAGGGCATTTGCCTTGTATTATGCCAGTGCTTCTCAATTATTTTCTGTCATGCCCCCCTAGGAAGAAGAAAACATTTTTGTGGCCCCCATGTGACTCTAAATAGTATCTTTATTAAAAAAAAACTTTAACCTGCAAAACAAAAATATATAAAATAATTTGAGCTGATTTGGGGGGGGTTTGGGCCACATCTGGTGGCGCTCAGGGGTTACTCCTATCTATCTGCTCAGAAATAGCTTCTGGCAGGCACAGGGGACCATATGGGATGCCGGGATTTGAACCAACAACCTTAGGTCCTGGATCAGCTGCTTGCAAGGCAAACGCTGCTGTGCTATCTCTCCAGCCCCAGAGCTGATTTTTTAATCAGAGGTGAAGCTGGATTAATGGCTACAATGAGCACTTTTTCAATGCATAGCTATTTGAAGTGGAATTTGAAGCAGGACACAGCAACTCTCAGCTCCAGAGACATACAGAGACATAAACATGGGGCATAGCTTGTTATGACAGTGTTTGCCGAGGTCAAACATGCCCCCCTTTACGGAGCCTTGCGCCCCCCAAGGGGCGTGCCCCACTATTTGAGAACCACTGCATTAGGCCAACCTGGGAAGGATAAGGTTCAATTCCTGGCATCCCATATGGTACCCCCATCATGCCAAGGGCGATTTCTGAGTTCAGAGTCAAGAATAATTCCTGAGCGGTGTTGTGTGTGGCTCAAAAAACCAGTCAATCAATCATTAAATAAATAAAGTTAAAAAATAAATAAATGTTAAAAAAAAAAGTTAATCTAGGGGCCAGAGAGAGAGTACAACATGTACAGCATTTGCCTTGCACGCAGTCAAATCAGGTGGATCACAATCACCCCAACATGGTCCTTCAAGCACTGAGCACAGATCCAGGAATAAGCCCTTGTGCACAACTAGGTGTAGCCCAAAAGTAACAAAAGAAAAATGTTAATTTAATGCTTGGGAAGTTAAGAAAATTTTCAACAAAATAATAAAAAGTAAACATCATAGGAAGCCAGAGAGATAGTATAGTGGATACAGTGCTTTCTTTGCTGTACCAGAGCTGGTTTCTAGCCCCACCCTGGCACACATCCTATATAGTTCCCTGAGCTCTATCAGTAGTGAGCCCTGAGCACAGAGACAGGAATAAGCCCTGAACATCATTGGATGTGGCTTAAAAACAACCAAACAAACAAAAAGAGCAAAAAGACATAAAAATTAGATGGTAATTAGGAGAAAAGCAAATAAAAGAAAAAAATAGAGGTTCAGTTTGAGAGCTCTAGCTTCAGAATGAGAATCCAGAAAGAGAAATAATGAGGAGCGATGTTTTGAAAGAGAAAACTCAAGAAAAATTTTAGAACTAAAAAAAAAAAGCCCATAAATTTCCAGATTGAAAAGGTCTATAAAATATCCAACTCTGAAGAAACAAATCTATTCAAGGGCATGCTGATATGAAATTTCACATTTTGGAACAAAAAGAAAGCTTTAAAGTCTTCCAAAAAAGAAAATCATCAGTTGCATTAAAAAAAAAAACTGGAGAATTAGAATTATGTTCAAAGTTTTTAACAGCAATTCAAAGCTAAAAAAATAATAGGAAAAGAAAGCCTTCAAAATAGTAAAGTCAGGGCCAGAGATACAGTAAATATAGGGTTTAAGGTTCTTGCCCTGCATCCTGCTGATCCTGGATTGAATCCCCAGAACCACATATAGTACCCAGAGCATGGCTAGAGGAAATTCCTGAATATAGACCCAGAAATAACCCCTGAGCACCAAATGGGGAAGCTGTCAATTCTCCTCCCTCTCCAGAATGGTAAGAGCTGATGATTTCTCACTCAATCTCCTATACTCAGTGAAAGAAAATGAGGAAAAATAAAGACATTTGCAATATGAAGTTCCTCAAAAATTTGCATTCTGTACACCCTTTCTGAAGCTAATGGAGGAAATGGTCTACCAAAATGAAATAATCCATGCCCCCCCAAAAAAATACAGATTTAGAATCTAGAAAAAAAGGTATCTGAACCAGAGGAAGAAAATAAAATGATGCCAGGAATATAATGAAAGGAGATTTAGGAAGACACCTATACTGTAGAAATAAGGAGAAAACCATGCAGGCTAGCATGGACCAGAATATTACAGAAGTGACATGTCTAAAGAAGAAGGAATTAATAGACTATTTCATGTGCTTGATCATATTAAGAGAAATTCAGTCAACCAAATAGATATTTGGGGGTTGATTAAGCAATATGTACATTAAAAATCAATTTTCAATTGCTATATGACCATTCACACAAGAAAAAAACCACAGCCTAATCAAGTCACCACTTTGTGCATCAACAATTCAGACTGAGCTAATCTGTGTGGTTGTGCTGGACTTGCCTACTATTGCTGCTGTGATGGTAGTCATCTGGTAGCACAGTTAAGACAGTCCAAGATGGTATCACTCACTTGTCAGGCAGCTGCCAGGCTGTTGGCTGGGAGGTTCAACTATCCTCAATGTAGCTTCACCAGCAGGATAACTCAGATTCAGTCGCATCTTGGTTTCTGGTTTTAACTGCATCCAAGTTGCTAATGTTTGATTAGGTTGAATATCCACACCTCACTAAATCTATCCACATCTTAATCCCCAAATCTGTTACATTACATGTATAAGTGCCGAAATAAGCTGACTTTTAATTCTTTAAATTGAGTATCTTGAGATGGGCAGGTCAGCCTGCATTAGCTAGATGGGTCTGATGTAAGCACAGTCGATCTTACTCGTAGGGAGCCTAGTAGAGGCCATCAGAGAAAGCAATAGAGATGATGAAAGCAGAAATTAGAGGGAGGCACCCAGGAAAGTGGAAAAAGTGGCCACAGATCAAGGGATGCAAGTTACTATTAGAAACTGAAAAGGCTCCCTTTAAAGTCCCCCAAAGGAAACAGATCTCTTGACAACTTCATTTTACCATAGTGGAACACACTTCAGAATACTGGCCTTGGGAACATTAAGAGAATGCAATGCTGTGGTTTTAAGCCTCTAAGTTTGTGATTATGTTTTATAGCAGCAACCAAAAATGAATATGGTGTCTCACTTACTAAAGACAGTTACATGTTTCTAGAAGTGGAGAAGCTGTCCAAGAGTCTGAGAAATACCAAAGTCCATTGCAAAGGAGGATGTATTCAGGGAGGCAATATAAGTGCCACCATGGCCAAGAGTGTACCACAGTAAGAGAAAAAGAAGAGTAAATGACAAAACATCACCATGAATATAGTTATCAAATGCCAATGCCAAATATTGATCACTCCAAAGTCTAGTACAAGTATTCTGAGAGCAAGTGTGACAGGGAATGGTGTGTCTAGCCTATGACAATGACAGAGCCGTAAATCCTCATGTCCCTTCATAGGAAGTTTATAGGAAGGAGAAAACTAAAGCCAAAACCTCATGAGGTTACCAACTAACTGTGAACTTTAGGGTTCGAGATGTAAATATCCAAAGAGATCACAAAAAGAGACAGAGGAGCAGAGGGAAATGTTTGCCTGCGAGTTCCTTTAGCTCATTAAAAGCCTTGAAGAACTGTATTTTTCTTTGCCATTGAAACTAGATGCACGTATATAACATGGCAAAAATAGAAACACATTTTCAAAGAAAGGTACACTACTTCTCGCCTGCCTATAACAATACAATACCTTATTGACAACCCAAAAGTCAGTGTTGAAAGCTATGTTTTTCCCTCACTAATAAACAATTAAAGGCACATTTCAAAGGCAACCATTCATACAAATACAGGTAGTGAGAAGGGGAAAAAAAGACCTCAAAGAGAAGGGAGGACTCCATGCTACCTAGCCTGGAGGCTGATAAAAGGCCACTGTAATGGTAACAGGAGGTTGCCTGATAGTTATAAAGGTAATTTATACCCAGAACATTCCCACCCATGTGAGGGAATGACCCTCCATTTTACTACATGTTGTATTAATGTCAATCAATATATGTTTGAGGGCTTTATACATTATGGATAATAATGTTGGAGCTTTGCAAACCATCCCTCTTGGGGGAGCTACTCAAAATTCTACAGAAGAGAAAAGAGCAGAATAGCCAATAACTAGATAGCCAAGCTCTTGTGGGGTTCAGCATATTGTTTTACTTTCTTCCATTTTTTTTCATAGGAGTCACTCCCTGGAAGATGAGATCAAATCCAGGATAGATTCATTCTAAGCATGGGCTCTCTTCCACTGGTCCTATCTCCCTGTCCCAATTTTAGCAGATGTTTATCAGTTCAACTATACAAAGGAGAACAGAGGCTGTCTCACTCCCCCTCCCCCCCCCCCGCCCAAACAGAAAATGCCATGCAGAGAAGGAGAGGGGACAGGAAATCTAAGTCCATACAGAAAGGAAGATTGATAGACAGGGCACTTACTTCAGACCCCCATGCTGATGTGCCCAGTAAAGACAGCCATGCAGCTGGGCTAAGGGACTTTGGCCAAGCCAATAGTGTGCCTTACACACATGTGGATGCCTTTTCAAATCAGCTATACTAGTTAATTAACTCAATGGAAAGGCATTTTATCATGCACACATATGCCCAAGAATCGTATGGATATGCCTTAAATGTTTTACCATATTCAACAAGGTAGCAACAAAGGACCAAAGGCAATAAACGGGAGAACTGATCCACACAACTTAGTAGGTGGGCCTCAGATTGGAAGGGAGGACCACTGAGGTCCTTGGGAAAGGGAGGTGAATACACTGGTGAAAGGTGTAGTGTAGGAATTATATACACAAAACGCCATCATTAACAATATTGTCGATTAGAAAACCTCATTTTTTTAGGGGCTGGAGAGATAGCATGGAGAGATTGCACGCAGAAGGATGGTGGTTCGAATCCAGGCATCCCCTGAGCCTGCCAGGAGCGATTTCTGAGCGAAGAGCCAGGAATAACCCCTAAGCACTCCCGGGTGTGACCCAAAAACAAACAAAAACAAAAAACAACAACAACAACAAAAAAACAAAAAACAAAACCTCAATTTTTAAAAAAACAGGTTAAAATAAAATATACTGGAGCAGGAATCATAGTATAAAGGGTAGTGCCTTAAATGCAGCCAACCTGTGTTTGATCCCTAGCATCCTATATAGTACTGTGGGCCCTTCAGGAGTGCAGAACCAGAAGCAACTCCTGAGCACAGCCAAGTGTGGCCCAAAAACCAAAATAAAATGTAAAATCATCTTTGAGCATGCTTATTTAACTGATCAATAAGTATAATAAAATATTTCAAATAGAAAACTTGAAAAATAGATAAAAATAAATACTGCAGCCATATTTATTCCTTAAGCTTCAATCGACATGAAAAATACAATCAAATGGAACTTATTGGCTGGGGATGTAGCTCAGTGGTAAAGTGCGTGCTTTGCATGTAAGAGGCCCTGAGTTTGATTTCCAGGACTACAGAGGAAAAAAAGAAAAGATGTGGGAAAGAATAGCATACTAATCACTTGGTCTTGGAATTGTGAAGATTAGGAAAATTTCTATACCTTATATTCATAGTTGAAATCTTCTTTTCCCTTGGTGGTCGATTTACTTACTTGTCCTAATTTTCCCTTTTACCTGAATCCAGCCCCTTTGTCATGCAACTTTGTTATGTAACTTTGTGGTTCCATATACTTCCCCCAACTTAACTTTGTACTTGGTCATAGCTCTTGTTGTCAGTAATATGAAACTGGAAATAATAGTGTGTGGGTTTGAATCTCAAGAGACCTCACATGTCTTTGCTTGCCTTTCTCTGTCCCTGCCTTTATCATGGGTAGGATGTGCCCATGGTTCTCCTGCTGCCCCAATGAACATGAGAAACACATAGAGCAAATCTAGACCTAAGTTGCAGTTCAGAGGCCAATTCAGCAGATCCAGTTTAGATAAGTAAATCCACTCCAGTCTTCTAAATACATACATTTATAAGTATGGCAGAGACTGTGCTTGGTTCTTACACAGCAAGAACTGATGAACGCACTTGGTCAAGACTATGAGGACAATAAAACTAGAATCTAGAATTGAATAAAACCAGGCATCTCACCTATAGGAAGTGACTACATCCAGAATGATACAGTTCTAGCAAAGCAAGATATTATCAGCAGAGCGATTCAAGCCATCTGACTAAAATTCTTGAGACAGGGGATTCTTCCTCCATATGCAGATGTTTTGACTCATTTGTAATAAAAAAAATCATTCATATTTTAGGGTACAGAGAAGTAGTGCAGAGTGGAGGGTGCTCACCTTGCACACAGCTCACCAGAGTTTGATTCCAGTATCCCATTTGGTCCCCTAAGTCTAACCGGAGTGAGCCATGAGCACCATAGGTGTCACTCCAAAACAAAACCAAAAAAAAAAAAGTAGCTTTGGGCAGGAGAAATAGTACAGCAGGTAGGGCACTTGCTTTGCACACAGCTGACCTGGGTTTGATTTTTGGCATCCTATATAGTCCCCCAAGCACCACCAGGAGTGAATCCTGAATGCAGAGCTAGGAGTTACCTCTGAGCACTGCCAAGTGTGGCCCAAAAGAAAACAAACAAAGGGGCCGGAGAGATAGCATGGAGGTAAGGCATTTGCCTTTCATGCAGGAGGTCATCAGTTCGAATCCCGGCATCCCATATGGTCCCCCGAGCCTGCCAGGAGCAATTTCTGAGCCTGGAGCCAGGAATAACCCCTGAGCACTGCCGGGTGTAACCCAAAAACCACAAAAAAAAATTTACATTTTAACATTCCTTTTTGTCCTTTTATTTTGAAAAGTAAGGAGAAACATAAAGTTCTGTGTTTATAATAGACCTAGAGAGTGGGGCTAAAGCAACAGTACAGCAAATAGGGAATCTGCCTTGCATACAGCTGGATTATGTTCAATCTCAAGCAACCCTTATGATCCCCCTAGCACTGCCAGGAGTGATTCCTGAATGCAGAGCCAAGAATAACCCCTGAGCATACCAGGTATGGCTCAAAAAGCATGTGTATGAGTTTGTATGTATGTATGTATATATACTTACATATGTGTATATATAAAGATATATATATATATATATATATATATATATATATATATATATAAAGAGAGAGAGAGATATCAGTGAACTCCTGGCTCCAAGCATAGTCATGGAGATGAATATAAAAACATCGTTGGGGGAAAGGCAGAAATTTGCTATAAGAAAACCAGGCAACACAGATGTTGTTTATACTACAAGACCCTCTTTCATTCATTAATCTTCAGCATGTGATACCAGTACACAACCAAAATGTACTTGGGTTTAAAATGAAAACATAATTCAAAAGTGTTCCACTGGACCCTATATGCCTTAGGTGTGAGACTATCTTACTCAGATGGACAAATGAATGGAGAAATGGCTGGCTAAATGGGAGGGAGGGAGGGAGGGAGGGAGGGAGGGAGGGAGGGAGGAAGGAAGGGAGGGAGGGAGGGAGGCAGGAAGGGAGGGAGGGAGGCAGGAAGAGAGGGAGGAAGGAAGGAAGGAAGGAAGGAAGGAAGGAAGGAAGGAAGGAAGGAAGGAAGGAAGGAAGGAAGGAAGGAAGGAAGGAAGGAAGAAAGGGAGGGAGGGAGGGAGGGAGGGAGGGAGGGAGGGAGGGAGGGAGGGAGGATAAATGGAGGCAGGATAAATGAACGGACGATGGATGGATGGATGGATGGATACTCACTTTTTAGAATTTGTGAAAGCATACACCTATAACCAAAACAGGCATTTTTGCTTTGATAATCCCATTGAATCAGAACTTCATCAAAAGTTCTTTAAACCACTCTATAAATTGAAAGTTGTCAAGTATCTTTTGCATCATTGCTGTCATCTTCTCCTACTGTTTGAGAGGTTCTGCCACTGTCTAAGAACTAGCAACATCCATTTAAAACAAGCTCTCTGTCATCGCAGACCGACCTTATTTTGTAACGGCATGTTCATTCAGTCTTGAAGGTGTAGTCATGCCTTTGATTATAGGTCATTTTTCAGTCTCATTAATTTCTCTGTTTTGTCGTCTAAATAACTATGGTGCCTATTGGTGCAAGGGGTGTTACAACTAAGGACCAGGTGAAGTCAATGGCTTTCAAAACATAATTTTTATGCCCTGTGATGACAGAGCACACTGGGACTCCTGCCAGCTCCTTCTCAGATTGGATCCACTCACCACAAAAAGGACTTTGAAACCTCTCGCACTGAACAGATCCTGACAAAGGTAACTGCCTAATGCTTCCATACAGGTCCAGAGTAGAATCTGTTTTCTCCAATGCCAATGGCTTCGAAATCTTGCCTCTTCTGACCCTCTCCTTAACTCTCTGATGATCCCAAGTTCCTCACTCTGCCTGGATCCTACCTTCAGGCTCAGAATATACCCTGCTCTCCTGCCTGCCTTTCTCCCCCATTTCAGTCTTTAACCCCTGCCCCTCATCCCCAGGAAAATCACCTTCTTGGTCCAAGCAAGACCCCTCATAGGCTACATGTAGGGATGGAGCTACTCAAGTGGAATTTTCTGGAGCTGCTGATGGCAACGTTGCTAATGTGGCCTTGCAGAGTACCTGCAAATGGCCAGGCGTTTATTTCTGTTCATTGATTTCAATTTGCTGTGCAGTCGTTTCCTGGGCTCCCATTGGCCCAAGTGCTCAGAGCCCTCTTCAAGGTGCTGCAGAGAGAGCTCGAGGTCCCTGGGCTGGCCAGTCCTTCACCGCCAGCCCCAGCCCAGAGCTCCAGGGAAGCAAGCGCAATCTGTGCACCAGCGCCAAGCAAATGGGAAAACATTTGGAAGCCGCAGGCTTCTCCTGAATTAAATATTTACTCATTTCATGCCTCTTTCTCTGTCCACGGAGAATCCAGCTCAAACGAAATAACAAAGGAGGTCAGGCTTGTGATCTGCACAAAAATACTTACCCTGCAATTATCAGAATATTGGGCCTTACAATTAATGCTAGGCCTGTGGAGCTTGGAGGAAACCCAAAGAAAAGCAGTAGAAAAGAGGAAGGGGACAGGAGATAGAAAGCTTGAAGGGAAAGCTATTTGGAGTTAAAAAGCCCTGGAAGGCAGCTTCAGACATTTGTGTAGATGATCTGGGGCTGGAGAATAGCAGCACAGAGTACCCAGTAGGGCTGGGATCATGCTTCGCCTCCACTAATGGGTTGAGTTGGGTTTGGTTGGGGGTGGGAATCCTCCCAAGCAATGCATAGGTCATTCCCAGTGATACTCAGACAACTGGACATGACCACTCAATGTTTAGTGGACCAGGTGCTATTCCTTGGCCACTTCAACTGTGGTTCAGGAAGCTTCTGGGCCACAACTGATACTGCTGGAAGAAGGGGAGCACAAGTGTCAGGGACCAAACTCATTTCCTTGTACATGCCAGACGTATCCCTGAGCCCACATGTCAATATGTGCACAGACATGCATGTGTTTTCATTTCCATCCTCATCCCAAACTTAAATTTAGGAGGAAACAACACACAAAGAGAAAATGGTCTAGGGCAAGACAAATAGGGCTTGACCTCCATCGTGATTTCTGCCTTCCAGTCAGTCACTTCACCTTCTTTCCCTATTAAACATCTCTCTAAAAAAATCTCGGGGCCGGGCGGTGGCGCTCGAGGTAAGGTGCCTGCCTTACCTGCGCTAGCCTAGGAGACGGACCGCGGTTCGATCCCCCGGCGTCCCATATGGTCCCCCAAGCCAGGAGCGACTTCTGAGCGCATAGCCAGGAGTAACCCCTGAGCGTCACCGGGTGTGGCCCAAAAACCAAAAAAAAAAAAAAATCTCTAAAAAAAATCCTCTCTCCTGTCCCTTACTACAGCCTGGGCCTCAATTGTGCCACAGTTTTCTGGTCTGGAAGACAAACTGGTTTTAATGAAGGATCTCAGAAGCATCTTTCAGAGAAAATGGAGGAGTAGAGAAACAGGACAGGGGAAAGGCATATGCTTCACTGGGAGGGGGGAGAGGAAGGTGAAGGGATATAGAAACATTTTTACACTCATGACCTCTACCCACAGGAGAAATGCAGCCAGAAATGCTGCCAGAAATATCTCAGCTTCCTGGCACAATTGGGTTAAAAATTCATATTTTCGTTTGTTTGGAGGTCACACCAGCAGTATTCAAGGCTTTCTCCTGGCACTGCACTTAGGGATCACTCCTGCAGTGCTTGGAGAACCTATGGTGTGCTAGGAATTGACCCAGGTCAGCCACCTACCCTGTACTCTCTCTACAGCCCTGAATTCATTTATTCCCCTGAATTCATTATATACTCTGAATTTACTTTTGACCCCTGCACATTTTACTATGGTCACCATTCACTCAAGTGCCCCACCACCGACAAAGCCACAACCCCGTTGTGGGTTATGACTCCAGCTGAATTATGACTTCAGGACAAAGGCTGCAGGACCATCCTTTACCTGGGGATCCATCCTCAGCAAGCAAAGTAGCAGTGGAAGGTGCAGGCAAAGCTCTGAAAGAGTCCCCAGAACAAGCTGGAGGGGGTACTCACTGGGCAGAAGTACCAAAAAGAGTACAAAAGGTCTGCAAGAAAATTTGGAGACTGGGCATGGTGTGCTCAGATTTTCTGTGTTCCTTCCTAACACAACAACAAAGACAAACTTTTGGCCTCAGAGGCAGGGAGCTCATGAACTGTAACCTTACTGGCTCTTACAAAAACCATTATTCCAGGCTGGGGTAAGCAGCAGGATTCTGACACTCCTAGAAATTTGTCCTCAGGACCAACTGCCATGGAAAATTGCAAGTCCTTAAAATCAGGGACTTTTTGGTTGTGACTAGTATCAGGGAGGGCAGTCACCCAGAGCAAAGTGACATATTCTACATTTGAAGCAGTTCTGAGGGGCACTGGGCTCATCCTGTGGCTATTTTCCCAGAAATAAGCACAAATGAGCCCCCACTTGGTGGTTTTGCCCCTATGTTTGCTGGTGGACACTTGTCAGATCACCATTACCACTTCATTTGGGGGAGGAGACCACATCCAGCAATGTTTGGGGTTACTCCTGGCTCTGCACTCTGGAATTATTCTTGGCAGACTCAGTAGTACCAGGGATTGAGCCCGGGTCAGTTGTGTGCAAGGAAAACACCTTCCCACTCTACTCTGGCTCCAGCCCCATCATTTCATTCTTGTAGCCTTCCTTTAACAAAGCCCACTACTTCATCCTCTGCAGTGTTGTGGAGTTAAAAGTGTATGGATATGGATTCTAAGGCCACTGAGTTTTTGACTCACCAGACGATGATCCAATTTATATTTCTTCTGCACCAGCCGCCTTTTACATGGTGTTTATGTTTCATGTTAAATATAATTCTCTTTGGCTTCGCTGGCTGCCTGGGGCCGAGTTTTGTGCTGTCCTAGTGCTGCTCTCCTGGGAGCTGCCTCTCTATGTGGCCTCTAGGGTCGATTCATTTTTCTCCCAATGCCTTAATGAGTGATGATTTCTAGAGACAATCAGATCGGCTGTGCGGGAGATTCAGGTCCATCATTACAACAGCCAGAGACATCACAGGCGCCATTTTTCAAACCCATGTTTTTCATCACATGGGTATGACTTGATTAAACCTTTGTGATATTACATTGGTATATTTGAAAATAGTCTTTAGTGGCCAGCATGTGCGTTTTGTTTCTGAGACATCTATTATGCCTCTAGAAGGTACTTTTACACATGGGATTTGAGACCAAAAACTACAGCCAGGACACCCGGGCCCAAGTCCCAATGTAGTTACTTATAATAACTTTGGTTGAGCTCCTCAAGCTCTCTATGCCTCAGTTCTCTCTTCAATAAACTAGAAATAATATGAATGAGAAAAGCTATTGCCAAAAAGTAAAGGAGTTCATATGTGTAAAGAGCTATAGTAGATATTTAATAATAATATTCTTAGTATTATTACTATAATTCTCATGAGCATTCTTTACTTAGCTCTACAGTTCCATGAGGCAAAGCTAATTTATAGGGTAAGAAACTGAGGGCTAAAAAGGGTTAAGGAGCTTGCCCAGATGGTAGTCGTAACACCAGATTTTATGTTCAGAATTGAATGTCTGTCTTCACCCACTGTGTTTTACATCTCTCTCCCTTCAAGGTTGGCCTTTACATGAAGGTAAATAAAGAAGTGGCAGGGGTGAGAGAGCCCCACCTTCCACCCCATCAATAAGCAAAAGGTGCAACTGAGATATGCATTCAGTTAGTCAGTGGGTGATCACATCTGGATTAAGCATCCATTCTGTGCCAGGCCCTTGAGAATCTCGCAGGCAATGGAGAAATAGAACAGATGTAGAACAGAAAACAAGTAACTTCGTCTACTATAACGAGTGTCAGAAAGGATGTCCTGACTGAGTGTAATGGAAAAATAGAGGTCTGGAGAGAAAACAGAATGTAAAATAAAAATCCACAAGTTGTGAGATCACCCTAGGCACCATATTTCTAAACCCCACACAGAGGGACCTGAAGAAGCAGGGTAGTGGCAAAGAAATAATACACCAAGCCAGTCAGGAAAGTCAAGGAGTCAGTGGCTTTTAAGAGTGACTTCTCATGGCTTCTGCCTTGTGGTGTCTCTGAGCATCAAGTCAAAATTCCCTTTTCTTTATTATCCTAATACTCATCCACCAGGAAGAGGAAGATCAAGAGTGAGACAGAAGTACCTATATAGTGGGCTTTTACATATCAAAGGAAAAGGTTTAAGGAAAGAGGAAGTTGGGGGAACACCTTTGTTTGGGGTTGATAGCTGGGTGTCATCTTACAATAAAAGAAGGAAGATGATTAATTTGACCCTTCTGGCTCAGACCTTGTATCAGTCAGGTTTCTGCCAATCCTGCTGCATAACAAGCAACCCTCAAGATTCCATAGCATGCATGAGCAATCATTCTTTTCTTCAGGCTGGCTTGATTCCGCTGCAAATTGGTTCTCGGCCTACTCCAGCCTTTTGAGACCAGCAGCTTCCAGAACATACTCTAAACACAGCAATCAGAAATGGACCAAAACACCAATATGATCTCATGTGCATACTTTAATACCCTCATCATATCTGTTCTGTTTATTTCCCATTGGCCAATACTGCTTAGTAACTGAGTAACATGGTGTGGGGCCATATACCCTTTCAATTTAACAGTAAAGCTTGTAAAAAGATATGGGTATATAATCATGACAGAGGAAAGAGTTGTAATTAAGAATGTCATGAGAACCACAGGCCAGGCCCAGAAAATGAGATCACACATATTGGACAAGCAATAATGCTACTCCAGAAAATGGGATGTTGTTCATGTGAAAGATAGAAATTCATTTCAGTCCCTTGTACTATATGTCTAGACCATGTGGTATTTTACTTGCCAGTTGGACTATTTTCAGAAACTTTAACAAAGTCATCTCCACCTTTCTGCCCTGATTGATGGTCTACATAGATGGAAGCTGGACTTGGCCTTTTGTGATTTTTCTAACCAGAGATCTTCAAAGATGAGCTCTTTCAGGAATAAGTTTCCGGGATGCTGCTGGTTGCCCAGTTTTCCCAAACTGGCATCTTCCAATCCTCACTCTAAATATAAGAGAATCTTTCAGGTAAAGCATTCTTTCTGAGGAAGGTTGGCTGGGGTTCCCACTGAGACAAGTTGAATTGGAGGAGGGACAGTTCTCCACAGCAAATCATCATATCCTCTTAGGACATGAAGGAATGGATGCTAGGCACCCTCTCTCCCTCTTAGCAAAGTCAACTGGAAATTCCAATTCAGTTAGAAACTTGAGATTTTGCTGTGGAGGAAACCCTAGAATTTAGTGATTTAAACTGGTGATTAATGACTTCCTATGGTTCTTTCACTGGTATCCCCAAGTTCATTCATACTGAAGATGCCCCACAATGGGTCCCACTGGGTCTGAAGGATCTGCAGTAACCCCTTGTACAAGCCTGGAACAAGTTCCCTGGCAATTGGGCTGGCGGCCTCAAATCCAATTCCTTTGCACATGACCTTTTCTTCTTCAAGTGGGTAGAAAAGGCTTCTTCACATCATCATGATCTTGAGGGGATCTCAAGGAAGGCATAAATTCAACTTGCTGGGTAAGGCAAGTAAGGCACAGTCTCAGAAGCATCTCTATGACCAGATTCTATTGGTCAAAGCAACTCATAAAGGGACAGATGGAGGAAAGGGCAAAGCTGCTTTGCTAAGGGGCCTGGTGGTTAGAGAGATTTGTTACAGCGATATTTGCAAACCACAGACCATAGTAGGTTTGAAGGGAAAACTTGGCTATCAAGCCCCATTTCCCCATTAGTATCCGGAGGATATTAACATAATAGTCAAAAATTGAAACTCTGTGCTCCTTCTTGACTGTATAATTCCAGAGTCAGACTACTCCCCCCCCACTCCCCCCTCATTCCCTCTATCTACTTTTTACAGCTGAACACCTCCTCCGGGAAACCTTCCATATTACACACACACACACACATACACACACAGACACACACACACACACACACACACACACACACCCCAGTCAATTACTGCAATTCTTAGATCTTCTGAAACAGATACTCTTGGATTCTTTCTTGGATTCTTACCCTTGAGGTGAAGGTTTCTTCATATCCAGATATGGGAGGGCAGGGGGTACATCTTAGCTGACACAGACACCTGCCCTGTGGCCCTGGGAACAACACAAGACCCTCATTGACAGCCACTAGTAGGTAGTTAGAGTTGTCACTCACTGTGGGACCCTACATTTCCTCCTGTCCCTGCAGCTGTATTACTTCTTGTCCCTTGATGGGAAAAAATTCCCAGGTGGGGCTAGGGGGACAAAAGGAGAGGAATTGAGCTGTTAAACTCTCCTGGATGTCAAATGAATAGACAGAGCCCAGAGCAGCTTTGAGTGAAAAGAAAATACAGACACACACACACCCTTATCCCCACAAACCACAGGCCCACTGGATATTCAGCACTCCTGACCACTCTGGCTTCACTCCATGGGATGAAGAGCACCAAATTCACACATCCTCTTGTTATTCATTCAGTCCTTAAGAAGCAGAGGAAAGCATTGCATTAGAACTTGCCCAAAGTGGTGTAACCTACTAAATAAGTAAGTGTCTGGCTCCCATTAAATACCCATTAACAAAGCCAAACTGATATCTACAATAAATTGTCAGACATATAGAAAGGAGTTTGATTTAGGAAGCAAGTAACACCAACCTCAGTGAGCTTTCCTGCCCTATTCACAATTTCTAGAATGTGCAATGCCCCGGTTCTCAAGAAACAAATTTTCCTCCTTGTGTCATTTAACAAATAGCAGGAAAGTGTCCTTCCGCCCTTTTCTGGGACTTCTGTCTCCAGCAAGCCTCGCTACCACCCCATCGGGCATCCTGTGCACATCTTATCAAAAGACTGTGAAGGCCTTATTTCCCTTGGCAGAAATGTCGTGCGCTCGCTCCAGAATAAACGCTCTGCTGGAATGTGTGTGGCTTTCCCAGTGCAGGGCACGCTTGCTCGCAGCGACTGGCCGGGCCCCTGCTTGGATCATTTGCGAGGTTTGAAACACATCCATATTAAACAGGGACAGCAGCATGCGCCTTCCCAGCAGCATTCCTCAGCCTTCAGAGCAGGAGACTGCAGGGCCCTCCCACCTTAGCTGGAAGGCTGGCGCTCTGACAAGCCGTTTCATGAGAAACACCCCTGAGAAGTTGAGAGGTTGGCTGCCAGCGGGTCATCATGGTGGGAGGTACGCTGAGAAGGTCACCATAGGGGAATCCTTTGGTACAGCCGCTTGGCCAATGTTTATGGAGCGTGGCATGAGGCTCAAGTCCTAGGGAAAGGCAGGACAGCGAGCCCAGGCATGTCTTAACTCTGCTTGCAGCAAGGTCGATCAAAGAAAAACTCCCCCTTCCCAAGTCACCTCTCAAGTCACATGCAAGCCAGAGGTCAATAGGATTGAACGAACTGGAAAAGCTGGAGGAGCCCTGAACATCAACCTCATCAGATCAGCTGAAGCAGCTACCCAGTGAGAAATGGGTTCCTTTAAGCGCATCAAATCTGGAGAGAAGAACTAGGAGTTGAAATCAGAGGTGAGATGGGGAAGGGGCAGGAAACTTCTTCAGAATCAGCTTCAAATCTACCCGCATATTTCTCTCTCTGGCTGTCTTAGCACTTGTGCACTTGACCTTGCATTTCAGTCTGTCTTCATCTCTGACTCTGTCTCTACTTGTTCTTATCTCCTCTTCCTCTTCCTTATATTCTACTCTTCCTTTCTCCTCCTGCCCTCTTCTTTCTTTTTATGTCTCCTCATCTCGGACTCTATTCTGTCTTGCTCCTTCCCTGACCATTATCTGTCTTTTTCTGAAATTTCTCTTTCCAATTCAGTTAGTTTTTCTCTCTCTCTTTAACGGATCTTTTTATCCTTCCCCTATTCTGACACAGCAACACAAGGAACCAAGGGTTCACTCCTTCTAAAACAAATGCTGGCTCATTTTGCTTCAAAAACCATTTTGCTTGTTTTTATTTTTTTTTTTCAAAATAAGAAGTAAATTAGACTTTCAGGTGGGCGGGGGGGGGGGGTTTGAGGTAGAATAACCAAGAGGCAACTTACAGATTGTCATAAGTTCCTTCATGTGTGGTCTTCATTAGGTGTTTGTGCTCACAGTTGTCAAAATAAATAAACTTTGGTGGATATTTTAGAAAACCAAACAGGGAGACACCTTAAAAATCAGTGCAGGGACTTAGAATGCGTGTCTTGCAAGTATATGGTCACACATTTGAATCCCTGATGCCCTATATATGCCTGGTGTCATTTGGACAATCCTGCTGCCTGCTATATTCAGCACTGTGAGGACTTCCAGCCACATCTCAGCCATGTGTGTGTGAGAGACACGGTCAGGGGCTATAGCTGAAACAAACAAACAAAATAAAGAATGTGTGAACCTCACGACCAGGATGGGTAATCCCTGGCAGGTACAGCGTGCATGACAAGCAAGGAATAGTGTGAGCTCCAAAGATAATGCATACAATCACTGTAACCAAATAAGCACAAGCGTCCAGGAATAGCACAGCAGAGTGGGCAAGCACCTCGCCTTAGCGTGCACCTCTTGGAGAACACCACAGCCAGGTGTGTGTGCAGCCTTTGGTCATCAGAGCAGTAATAACAACAGCAGCAAAGGGAACAGAGATGGGAGGGCGTTTATTTTTAAAACTACATAAAACCAAATTGAGCAAACAAATGAAAGGAATAAGGAGCAAAGGATATGAGGAAGGAGTTCATAGATAGGACTAGCAAGAATGAAGAGATCAGACCCCCTTCGTTATTTATTAAATACAAGTTTAAGAAATACAAGTTAAGGAGCCAGAGTGATAGTACAGTGTCTAGGGCACTTGCCTTGCACATGCTCAACCAGCCTAGCCAGTAATGGTCCCTTAGTGCAGAGCCAGGTGTGAACCCTGAGCACCACTGGGTGTGGTCTCCAAACAAAAACAAATACAAGTTGAATTAGCATTTCATACTTGAGTCATTTGTAAAACTCAATGTTGAATCTCCCAAAGGTGAGGAGGAAGGGGTGTGCTCTAGTCACCAATAGGTCTGCAAAACCATGTTGTCACTGGATGGATTATTGATAGGGCTTAAAGGAATAAAGACACTGCAAATCCTCTAACCCAGAAAGCTCTCAGGTTACCCCAGAGAAATTCAATGACCTCCAGGAAACTCTTGAATATGATCATAGGAAGGGTATAAATGAGACACACCAGCAGAGCTTGATTTACCCCAGGATGGGCATCAACTTGAGCATGCACCAGAAGCAGAAAGACAGAGCATGATGGCAGAAGTCACCACATAGACCCAAGGTACTTATATCACCAGAGACACATCACAGATTTCTTTAAGCAATGGGCCAGACTCACACCCACACATGGACAGATCTTTAAGACATAGTTGTTGAGTGAGAAAGGAACAAGATCTATGGCTTTCTATCAAATTACTTTTCTTATAAATTAAAAGCACATGTATACCATAGATCACAGAAGACACACACACATACACACACACACACACACACACAACCACCACCATATATTCTTCAAAGGGTACTTCAGAGTGGGTGCCAGACCAGCCGGTAGAAAGGGAAAAGAAGCCTAGAGTAAGGAAACTCAGCTAATAGGGTGTGCCTCTGTAAGCAAGAAATCTTGGCCTTCCATTGCCCCTTACATTTATTTCTGGCTAAGGTTTCTCTTGTGGGAGCAGGGGTGACTAGGGCAGGGCAGTAGCTGCCCCCACCCCAAGAATTAAGCAATGGGCCTTGCTTAGCAGGGTGGGGTTCTCATGAAAAGGAAGGAGAAAAGGGAGAAACTGGTTACAAGTGTTGAAGCCTGGGGCAGCCATGGGAAGCCCAACACAGTCCTGACCTTTGCCAAATAAAGGATGTCCTTCTTAATTGGCAAGCCTTCCATTCCATAATGCAATATATTTAGGTCTTATCTTTGGTTTGCTTTTGTTTGGGGCAATGTGGCTTAGGGGTGGCTTCCTGTGGTACTAGGGAGAGGGATTGAAATGGGCCTCCCAGAGGTAAGGCCTGCATTCTGCTCTTTGAGCCACTTCCCTAGCGTAGGAGTCAGCATAACCACCCCAGCCAACTCAAAGTTCCTTTACTCCATAGCAATGCCAGCTAAGGAGGCTGACCTCAGTATGTGCGCACTCCAGCCTCACAGGTCTTACCCATGCCTATTGTCTTCCTCCTCTACCCCAACTTGGCAAACTTATAGCAGGATCACAAAATATGGAGGCTGAAGGTGGCCATAGAAGAGAAATGGGGGGGGACCAAAAAAAATAAAATGAAAGGAAGGAAGGAAGGAAGAAGAGAAAAAAGAAAGAAAAAAGAAAGAAAGAAAGAAAGAAATGAGAGAAAGAAAGAAAAGAGAAAAAAGAAAGAAAAAAGAAAGAAAGAAAGAAAAGAGAAAGAAAGAAAAGAGAAAAAGAAAGAAAGAAAAAGAAAAGAGAGAAAGAAAGAGAGAGAGAAAGAAAGAAAGAAAGAAAGAAAGAAAGAAAGAAAGAAAGAAAGAAAGAAAGAAAGAAAGAAAGAAAGAAAGAAAGAGAGAGAGGAAGGAAGAAAGAAAGAGAGAAAGAAAGAAAGAAAGAAAGAAAGAAAGAAAGAAAGAAAGAAAGAAAGAAAGAAAGAAAGAAAGAAAGAAAAAGAAAGAGAGAAAGAAAGAAAAAAGAAAGAAAGAAGAAAGAAAGAAAGAGAGAGAGAAAGAAAGAAAGAAAGAAAGAAAGAAAGAAAGAAAGAAAGAAAGAAAGAAAGAAAGAAAGAAAGAAAGAAAGAGAAGAGAGAGAGAAGAAGAAAGAAATAAGAGAAAGAAAGAAAGAAAGAAAGAAACAAAAAAGAAAAGAAGAAAGAAAGAAAGAAAGAAAGAAAGAAAGAAAAAGAAAGAGAGAAAGAAAGAGAGAAAGAAAAGAAAGAAAGAAAGAAAGAAAGAAAAAGAAAGAGAGAAAGAAAGAGAGAAAGAAAGAAAGAAAGAAAGAAAGAAAGAAAGAAAGAAAGAAAGAAAGAAAGAAAAAGAAAGGAAGGAAGGAAGAAACAAAAAACAAAAGAAGAAAGAAAGAAAGAAAGAGAGAGAAAGAAGAGAGAAAGAAAGAGAGAAAGAAAAGAAAGAAAGAAAGAAAGAAAGAAAGAAAGAAAGAAAGAAAGAAAGAAAGAAAGAAAGAAAGAAAGAGAAAGAAAGAAAGAGGAGAGGAAGGAAGGAAGGAAGGAAGGAAGGAAGAGAGGAAGGAAGGAAGGAAGGAAGGAAGGAAGGAAGGAAGGAAGGAAAGGAAGAATGAAAGAAAGAAAGAAAGAAAGAAAGAAAGAAAGAAAGAAAGAAAGAAAGAAAGAAAGAAAGAAAGAAAGAAAGAAAGAAAGAAAGAAAGAAAGAAAGAAAGAAAGAAAGAAAGAAAGAAAGAAAGAAAGAAAGAAAGAAAGAAAGAAAGAAAGAAAGAAAGAAAGAAAGGTATGTTCCAGCTGTACCTGAGGTTCATTCACCTGTTGATACTGGCACCCGGAGGGGCGCTTCTGCAGATGAAGGGAGCTGGGCCTCCTCTTCCTCTCTCTGACCTCAGTGGGAGCCAAGCACTTCTAATGGCCAATGGTGTGGAGAGGCACGGAGCAGCGCAGGTCACAGCGGTTAAGTGTTGTCATAATTCTCTCCCCTAGAGCAATGAACTCCATCTCCGTCCAGTCTGTGTGGGAGGAATGTAATCCACTTCTCCTTGGAACTCAGGGCACATAGTGATTCCTTTCTCCTTTTGTGGTCAGGAAATGAGTTTTGCTCCGTTTTTCACTTGGGGGCTTATTATGCAATTGCTTAAAATATGCAACGGGATGCAGATATTTATATGAGGATGTTGAAATGATGACTTTTTAATGGAAGCAATCTAATTATGCCATATCTACGCCCTTTGCGTTGTTTTTTTTTTTTAATTATTTTCACGGTGTTTGAAAGGAGAAGCGATTTGTGTGTGTGTGTGTGTGTGTGTGTGTGTGTGTGTGTGTGTGTCTGGGTTGTGTTTTTGTTTTTGTTGAGGGTATGTGGTTTTATTTAATCATCCAGACTGTTTAAATGGATTGCAAAAAGAAGGGGAAAAAAACTCCAAAAAGTATATGACTGTGATTTAACAAGATAATTAGCAGCTGCACTTTATAACAAAATCTAAGGCAATTATCACTTCAGGAGAACCCGGAGGGATCCCAGCTGCCAACATCCTGTTTCTCTGCCAGAGGGAATGACATCATAGCTATTCAGACAAAAGGGAGGTGGTTTCTGGTCACTATGATGTCACTTGCTCGAGTAGACAGTCCTATACAGCTGGAAGACAGGTGGCCCTTTCTGGGGACGTGAGGAAGGAAGATGGAGAAGAAGGACATGGGTGAAGTGACAGCACGAGCCCAGCCCCCACCCCTCCCTTGCCCTTCTTGCCACCAAGCTACCACAAGAGATCCCTACTGACTAGGTAGGCCTTTGGCCGTGGCCTTACAGTGCCTTCTTGGCAGCAATTGAAGTGCCCCTCTCCTCTCCCAAGCCTCCCTTTTAAATCTTCACGCCACTAAATCGAACTGGAGAACCTTTCCAGGTCTGCCTTGCAACTGCATTTCTGTCTTAGCCCAACCATTTCCCCCTTTTGAAAGAAAATCACTGTTATTTACTATTCCCCCTTTCTTTGTAAGCTGTTGCAATGACTGCCACTGTGTTCACCAGGGGTCATACGCATTACTCGCCAGAATTTGAAGGGTAGTGCTACTCAGAATCACATCGACATGTGAGGTAGTATAGGGAATCGGACTCGAGGCCTCAAGCTTGGAAGACCAGGTGTTCAAACCCTGAGCAATCCCCGGCTCCCCAAATGTATGCCTTTGAAGGTGAGAACTGTTAAATCAGATTGCGAAACAAGTCAAAGCAAGCTGAAGAATTGGCATTTCAAATTAGAGAGCAAGCTACCATGTGATTGCATTTCATTTTTCTCTGTGGCCAACAATTTATTCACCTAAGCTCTGGAACACTGTGGGGAACAAAACCAAAGCCCTCTGACACACCATCTTGCCAAATTCCAGGGAAAAGAGCAGATTTGTCTGGGACTTAACTTTACAGGTAAAGTTGAGGCATGAATATCTCCTCTCATGATAATAAATGCCAACAAACAGGTAAATGTAGTGTGGGATAGCCCACAGTGTACCCCCAGACCCAAAGTAGAGCCTGTTCTTGCATGGTTTCAAATAATGGGGAAGGCAGATCTGATTTCCTTATAAATTGCAGGATTCTCAGAGCTACAGGCTGATGCTGATTCCAAGTGGCCAGATGTGTGTGTGTGTGTGTGTGTGTGTGTGAGAGAGAGAGAGAGAGAGAGAGAGAGAGAGAGAGAGACCCCTCCCTGTCCTCTTTGACACAAAACCACATACACCAAAAAAAAAACATGTGTGCTTGATCGCTCTCTCCTCTATTCCCTTTCTCCCCCCTTCTCTCTCCTCCCCTCCTCACCTCTCTTTTCTCCCCCATCTATCTCTCTGAACTCCCCTCCCTTGAAATCCATCTCTCTTAGAAACTGGACGTGGGAGGAAATAACAGAGTCAGAATAACTGTCACTCCTTCTCTCCACATTAGTTGTATGTTTCTGGGCCACATCAGAACTAACATACCCCCGAGGATAGAGAGGGGGCCCAAAGGGACATGCCTTTCATGCAGAGAATTTTGGGTTTGATCCTCAGTTTCCAGGACCACTGTCAGGTATATCCTTGGTAGGCCCCAGAACTTCTGGAGGACCTCTTAAAATATATATATATATATATATATATATATATATATAATAAGCCTTGAATAACCCCAAGAAAATCAGCCTCTCCCCATCTTCCTCCAACACTGATGCTAAATCTGAGGTAACCATGACAGGCCTGCCAAAGTCGGGCCTCGCTGTGGAACTGGGTAGAACTCTGCACTCAGGGAGGTGGGGGTGGGGGTGGGCAACAGTACAGCCCACACAGCAGATCTTTTGGCACAGGGCCATTCTCAGCCTTCTAGAAAACTTCCTGCTTCCTTTATGGAAAACAGGTGTCCATGTCTTCATGCATTAAGCTGGACGTCAGGCAGGACCCTAGGCTGAGGGACTGTTTCTATTATCTATTGCCATTTACCAAACCACCCAACCTTTGTGGTATAAACAGCCACCATTTTAGCCTGTTCCCCTGTTCAGAGGGTGAGAAATGTAGACAGGGCTCAACTTGGTGGCTCAACTGCCCAGCAGCATCTGGGACCTCAGTTGGGAAGAGTTGGGTGACTCGGTGGCTGGAGTTAGAATCGTCTGAATGCTCCTTCCCCCTTCCATGTTGTGCTTGAACTCCAGCATTGCTCAAGTGGGGCTGACCAGCACATAGATGGGCCCAGCTCTTCACAGCCTCTGTTTATAGACAGGGTTTTCTCATAGCCAAGAGTAAGATTTCTTAGTGAAGAAGGAAGATACCACATGGCCTTCTATGACATCAGAAGTTACAGCACCTCACTCTTCAGTAGAAGACCTCCCAAGCCCACCTGTATTTGAGGGGTAGAGGACTTTACAATCATGTCTTGATGATAGGAAGAGCGGAAAAGAATGTGCCACCTTTATCAAACCATCTCCCACCCCAGGCTTGATTTCTATCCCCAGGTCTACTCTTCCCCTTAGGCCAGCCTGGATCACCTCAACATACTTTAACCCATCAGACAGAGACATCAGAGCAATGCTTGGGATGAGTCCAAGAAGGGAGAGCAGAGGGTCAGGTACCAATGCACGCTTTGGCTTTTTGTTTCTGGGTTCTGTTTGTTTTCTCTTTTTCTGAGTCCTGTCAGCCCTTGCATACCTCTCCCTGCCATTTTCTCATGAAGTGGGTGGGGAAAGATGAGCCCCTCTGATAGTACATTCTGGAAATAGGACCTGGCTGTTCTTTCACAGTGGGCCTGTGAAGAGAAAGCAGACTTTCTATGGGCCACAAAGTCTACTCAGCAGGGGTACAAGTTAAAGGTCCAAAGCCATTTCTCATCCTTCAGCACTTTATTCCCTCAAATGGCCACTCACTCATGCAGGCCAGGGCAGGCTGAACTCCCTCGCAGGACTCCTGTTCCAAGAAGGGGCGGAATTGAACTGAAACGGATAGAGCTGCTGAGATTCTGCACAATTCTTAGCAATGCCAGGGCCTTTTTTTCTGGTCCATTTCAGTCCCAAGGATACACTTGGGAACCTATGTCCCTAGATGATGGAACATAACAGAAAAGGGGACCCAAGTCTAGGCTGGAGGGAGTTAAGGCACTACAAATGCCCATTCCATCCCAGAGGAACTGTGATTATGCCACCTGGGGTCACCCACGTGTTAGGGCTGAGTTGGAACTGTGCATGAACCCCAACTGACCTCCAGGAGTTATGCTCAGGAGAAATGCCTGATTTGTCAGCATGGGGCCTGTCCAGTCAGAACTGCCTTGGGCTTCTGGGCTGGCCTGGCTAATTAATGGCGGTGGTTGCTGGGAATTCCAGGCGCTTCCTAAATGATGCCGCAGAGGCAACACTGCTGCCTCGAGAGAGGTCACTAGGAGGAGGCCAGTGGGACCCAGAGGCCAGGAGCCAGATACCTCTCTGTCTCTTCACACTCCCTGCATTCCCAGCAAAGGCTGTGATGACAATGCCCAGATTCAGGAATCCCTTGCACAAACCCTGTCGGCTGCCAGCCCTGTGTGGAGATAACAGATGCCTTTCACTGGGACATGATTGCTTGCAACACAACTTGACAGCATCCATCTCTAGCAGATTGTATTAGCTGGAGGGAAGGGGGCCTGGTAGCCATCTCCTCCCCAATTCCCATGATCTTATGACCAAACCCCTATCTCTGAGGAAGATAATGACTCTGTCAGAGGTATTTCCCCAACACCACTGGTTGGGGATATGCTGGCAGTGAGGCAAGGTCTTCTGGGTTGGGGAGATTGGTGACTGGAGGGAGGTGCTCGAAGATGAAAGGTGGGAGAGCCTAAACCTGGGTCAGTTTTAGTTCTTTCAAACACTATATAGTCTCATCCAGTACCACCAGGAGTGAAACCAAGCACTGAACAGGGAGTATCTTCCCACACACCCCAAATAGTACACCGTGAGCGCGCACGCATGCGCACGCGCACAGAGAGAGAGAGAGAGAGAGAGAGAGAGAGAGAGAGAGAGAGAGAGAGAGAGAGAGAGAGAGAGAGAGAGAGAGAGAGAGAGAGAGAAATGGGTCTGAAGCCGAATGGCGGCCTGGGACAGAAGTTGGCTCCAGTAGCTGTCCCTGTATGAAAGGCAGCCCCGGGGATCTGTCTGCGGACCGAGCTGGTATAAATAGAGTGCTTGCCTGTGCTCCCACTGCCAAGTCGCCGAGCCTGGTGATTTATAAGGCTGGGAGCAGACGTGTGTGTAAATGTTTTTGCGTGCAAGATGTGTAGCCAACCGCAGGCTGGCTTTTCAAACTTACAAGGAGAGATGGCGGGAGGGAGGGTGGACGCGGAGGCAGCCAGGGTGGGGAGCACATGGGCCACTTTTATGTAACACTCCTCTGATACACACCGCAGTGGGGATTTATGCTCTCTTTGAAGTAAATTGCATCCCGTTGCACCATAGCATGAAAGTTAAGATTTACCATGGCTGGGACCTCCGAGACCCGGCTGGAAGCTAGAATAATTAGCACAGCGTTTGGCTGCCTCTCCTCCCGCTCCGCGGGCGGTGCAAGGACTGGCACTAATAGATCTTCCAGACCTGCGCCCTGTCTGTTTGTTCTGGGGCCCGTGGTGACTGTGGGCAAACAGGACTCTGGACAACTGGGGACATGAAGGCAGAAGACGGACTCAGACTCCATTGCTGGGGACAAGCGGATGTCTGCTCCTCTGGGTCTGCCTGTAGCTCATTTCGGAATAACAGGCACAGTAAGACTCCTGGCTTGCTGTGGGTAAGTCTGGGGGTGCCTGGCCCATTTCCCCATGATATCTGTTCCTCCTTATTCAATGGTTTTCAGAAGGCAGCCTGTGGCTCTCCATCTCACAGGCCCTCCTAAATTTCCTCCTGCTCTTTCCACCCATCTACCCCCACTCTTTGCAGACCCCTTCCCAGAATCTTTATCAACAGATCTGTATGGCCCCTATTCGGCTCTGTGGACTGGCAAGTCCTTGTCCCCAAGAGGCCTAAACTGCCACTTGGATAACATAATAGTGGTGGCTCCTCTACCGCCACCATCACCCACCTACCATCTTTTGGACTCCTGGAACATTCTGGAAGCTAACCTTTCTCACCAGGTAGGTTACTTGCACAGAGTTCTAAGCAAGCACAGCAAGGGGTGGTGTAGCTATGCAGTTCCAGGCTCAAGGGCAAATGATAAAGGTCTCCCCCAACAAATGCTTCATTAGGCAGAATAGGGCATGTTATCAGTCCTAAGGCCATGTAGCCCTGGAACCCCACCTGATGCTACTGAGAGGAAAGCACCCCAACAGTTACATTTCTAAAGCCACCAACCAGGCTCTCAACATTGACCAAAAACTGTTCAGTCGATGGTCCTTATTCCCCATCTGAGGGGACAGAGCTCCAGGAAATAGATGGACTCATATGAATCAAAGGAGTGTTGGAGGCCGGAGAGATAGCATGGAGGCAGGGCATTTGCCTTGCGTGCAGAAGGACGGTGGTTCGAATCCCGGCATCCCATATGATCCCCCGAGCCTGCCAGGAAAGATTTCTGAGCATAGAGCCAGGAGAAACCCCTGAGCGCCGCCACTGGGTGTGACCCAAAAACAAAAACAAAAAAAAAGTGTTGGAGACACTGAGGTTGGATGGTCAGATCCACAAGAGGACACATCTCAACTCTGCCCCATGAATGAACGGTGGGAAATGGCCTTAGGGGAGCTGAGTGAGATCTTGCTAGGGCTGAGCCTGAGGGGCAGGTAGGGAAGACCCCTCAGAGTTGCTCACCATCTGAAGTTGCTCAGATGCCAAGAGCTGGGGGAGCCAGGCTTCAGCTCCAGGCCTCTAGTTGCCAGCCATGGCTACCTCCTGGGCCTCACGTGGTGCCTGGCACAGGTCTGGGCCCAGTAAATATTTGCCAAATATTTACACTGCCTACCACCACAAAGGACTCGCTGTTGAGTTGGGTTGTAGAGGTAGCAGAAAAAGCTGGGAAGGCTGAGGAAGATACTCAAAGGGAAAGAGGGTAGGAACAAAGAGCCCAGTAAAGGGCAGACAAGTTTATGCTGCATATTCCTGGGGTACTACTGTAGAGGTTGCACTGGCATCTGAAGGAAGCAGAGGCTCTTGGGAAGGTTCTGAAAAAAACCACTCTTCAAACATAATGGGCAGCCTCTTGGGTGGATTTCCCAAAGCTGGTAGATTTGGGGGAAATGCCATCAAAGAAGTAGGGCCAAAAGCCACAAAAGTCAAAGAAGTTCCCAAATATGCCCTCTTCTTACCCCCTTCTTCTCCCCCTCCCTCACACCCTCATTTCCCTCTGCCACATACACATGACTGTGGGATGAACAGAAGTAGTGAGGCCCTCTCTCATGTAAATCCTGAACCAGGGACCAGGGGTGGTCTAAGAGTCACCCCAGAAAATTTCCACCACTCTCTACACTCCAGATTCTCCAGGTCCCATGTCCTTTCCTGAGCGGAAGGTGCCCAGACATTTCAGTCTCTAGGTCTGCCTTTTGCCCGCCCCCCCCTTCCCTCCCCAAAGCAAGAGTACGGAGTCAGGCCGGGAAGGTGGCGCTACAGGTAAGGTGTCTGCCTTGCAAGTGCTAGCCAAGGAACGGACCACGGTTCAATCCCCCGGCGTCCCATGTGGTCCCCCCAAGCCAGGGGCAATTTCTGAGCACATAGCCAGGAGTAACCCCTGAGCGTCAAACGGGTGTGGCCCAAAAACCAAAAAAAAAAAAAAAAAAGAGTACAGAGTCAAGAACTCCTCATTGGTGGGCCTGAAGATTCCCTGCTTAACAACCCCTTGAGCTCGGAAAAGAAAGACCTCTTTTCCTTAAGAAAAAGTGCCCATGGGGCCGGAGAGATAGCATGGAGGTAAGGCATTTGCCTTTCATGCAGAAGGTCATTGGTTCAAATCCCGGCATTACATATCATCCCCCGTGCCTGCCAGGAGCAATTTCTGAGTCTGGAGCCAGGAGTAATTCCTGAGCACTGCCGGGTGTGACCCAAAAAAACAAGAAAACAAAACAAAACAAAAAAAAAGTGCCAAGACTGGAGAGACAGCATGGAGGTAAGGTGTTTGCATTGCATCAGAAGGCCGGTGGTTCGAATCCTGGCATCCCATATGGTCCCCCGAGCCTACCAGGAGTGATTTCTGAGTGTAGAACCAGGAGCACTGCCTAAGCATATCCTGAACACTGCCGGGTGTGACCCAAAAACCAAAAGAAAAATAAATAAATAAATAAATAAATAAAAAGAAAAAGTGCCACCCAGAACTAATGACATAAACTTACCAAACACCCTAGAGTTCTTGATTTCTCAAAGATAAAGGATAGATGGAGGGAAAGAGAGAGGGACGGAGGGAGAGAGGGGTGATGGAGGGAAGGATGGATAATGAATAATATATGGATGGAGAGATGGAGGGATAGGTGGGTAATGGATGATGGATGGATAGGTGGATGGATGGAAGGGTAATGTGTAATGGTTGGATGGATGGATGGATGGGTGGGTGGGTGGGTGGGTGGTAGGGTGGATGTTGGATAGATGAATGGATGATGGATGGATAAAGATGTGTTGATGAAAGGATAGGTATTAATAATAAAGAGATGAATGATGAATGATGGATGGATAGAGGAATAATAGATGGTGTGCATGAATGATAGATGAATGGACAAATGGAGGGTGGAGGGTGGATGGATGGATAAGTAAAGGGGTAATTGATGATGGATGGAGAGATGGATGGATCATGGATGGATGGAGGGAAGGATAAATGAATTGATAGATAAACAGATAAATAACCAAGTTTCTCACCCCTAGATAACAAGAATCAATATACCTATGACAATTGAGAACCTGACTATATTCTTCCAATTATACACCAAAAGTATTCCCTTTAATCTGCTTCTTGGAAAATAACAGTTAGCTCTCCTGCAGGAAACTGTCATATTTGGTTAACTGCTATTCCACATATCTGATATCATAGACAGAGGCTAGGTTTGGAGGCAGACAGATTTGAGATTGAAAACCAGATGTAACATCACTGAACTGTGTGACTTTTGGCAACCTACAAAACCTCTCTGTTTCATTATTTATAAAATGAGGGGTTTTAATTGTGCCCTCTTGAGGTAAATCAAGAAAAGAAATCATTCCAAGATATACCTGGCACTTCTTGGGGAAGTGACCTAGACATAGTGGAAAGCATCTCGGGCCTAAAGTTTTGACAAACCTGCATAGGAACCTGCTTGAGCACTTAATGGGGCTTGAGCCAAAGGAAATGAATCCTGAGACTCAGTCTCCTCTCTATACAGGGGACTCATCTTCCATCCCTCTTTGAGTCACCATGAGGAATAGATGTGTTTTGTGTTCTGACCAATTGTGACCAATCATTTTCTCCTGTAAAAGAGGGTGAAACTGAAGCATCGAATGACTTGATCAGTGACTGAGTGATGGGGGTCTAGGTTCCTTTGTGGAATGAAGTACCCTCAGGAATGCCATTAACCATGTGGGGTCTTTACTTGGCAGAACCAAAAAAGAAGCACCCACCAGCTCCTTCATGATTGGGATTGGCCAGACCTCTAAATGCTGCAGCTCATATCCCAGCTCCAATCCAGGAATCTTCAGGCATCTCCATGTCAGCCAGGAACCTTGCTGTAAGCCCCCCTCACTAACACAGCCCCCAATCCTGGTGCCACCGCTTGAACTGTGTGACCCCTGACCACAGTGTGGCCCCTCTGTGTCTGTATAATGAGGATGATAAGAAGGCCTCCCTTCAAGAATTGTGGTGACAGGGAGACGCTGGCTGGCACACACGAAGTCCCCAATCAATGTTAGCGACGATTATTCTTCGCTCTTTGCCACACAGAGCTTTGATCTTGCAAAGACCCATTAATCGCCCAGCCCCTTCTTCAAGGGATTAAAAAAAAAGCCCAGCAAATGAAATTCTACATGAAATCATCGCTGTAATATTTCTGCTGCCAGGACCATCATTAGGCAGGGGAGAGCTGGCAGTGATAGCACTGGCCTGCTCAGAATAAAGACGGGACATTAATATAGCCACTTCCCGTCTAATCACTGTGAAGAGTGAAGGGGGGTGCTGGGTTCTACCAGAGGAGGGGTCACTGGGAATAAAGGGGGCCTGTCACTTAGGAGCCCCCAGGAGATGAAGGGGTCTCCACACTCAGAAGGAGGTAACAAAGGGAGCTGGATAGGACCCCTGGCCTGGATCATCTCAGCCGCTGCTCTCTGGCTCTTCCTGCAGGCAGTACCTGGCAGCCTAGCCTTCTGGCTTGGACACTGCTTCCTTCATGCTGGGGGCCTTGTCAGGCTCCCAGAAACTGCAGAAACCGCTTCCCTTTCCTTCACAGCTTCTTCCACAGCTCACTCTCCAATACCAGCTGGCTTCTCTCTTCCCTCCCCAACCCTTTCTGAGCCTCAGTTTCCGGAACAGGACAGTTAGGGGTTTGGCTAAAATCTTAGTTTGGAATATCATGTCAGGGAACCCAAGGGTGGGCAGAGGACTATTGGAGATGAAGGTTCAAGGGTCGGGGTGTTTGACTTTCCTACTTCTTTCAGAATTGAGGCGAGGCTGGACTTACAGAAAAACAGGGTCTCATCAAAGAGGCAGCAGGGCCTAACAGGGTTGGGAGGCTGTGATTTCATGAAGCTTGTGTCCTGAGTGGCCAGTGGGCTTTGAATGCTGCAGTGGGTCAGAGCAAGGGTGACTGGATACCATACCTAGCACAGGCCCACTGCAGGAGCCAAGTTCAGCAATTTCCTTGGCTTTTTGGCTTGTGCCAATATGCTCCTTGGTAGAAAAGATGGCCCATAGACAGAGGCTTGAGCCCATCTGCCACGCAGCCAAGAGTTGTGTTCTGGGGATGGATAAGCAGCGAGTCTTTCTGAGGGTGTAGGGTGGCAGCAAAGGGTAGGAGGGTTGGAGCCTCTATGCCTGCACCCAGTGACCTTCAGTAATTAATATGAGGAGCCAGCCCCCCACTGCATCCTCAGAGGCCCCAATACTAAAGGTAATCTATTTTCCCCTCTTCTCTTGATTGATTACCATAACAAGGAGTTGCCGAGGCACTTGGTTGTGGTGCTCTCCGGCAACTTTGTTTTGGTGTGGTGCTCCTGGGACAAAGGGAGACACTCAGGGGTCACACTGCAAGTTATGTTTGCAGTACAACTGGAAATCTCCTACAGTACCAGAGGTCCCAGACAGCAGAGCTGCTGAGATCACACTGGTCCATGACGGCCACACCAGGGATCAAACCCAGGGCCTCACATTTACAAGTCAAATGCTTTAGTCATTGAACAACATTTTGGCCCCCATAATTTAACCTTGGACACCCTGACCTTGAATCACAGGATATATGTCAGTTTTCTAACACCAAGCTCTCTCAGGGACAGGGACCTTTTCTTTAGGTTTGCTTGATCTTAATAAGGTCCTCCAAGTTAGGATCCTAACATGCTCTCTCCCTCCTCCCAGCTCCCCATCTTTCCCTGCCACACAACCTTTCCCCAGGTCAAACAGCTCGCGAAATAAAATTACTCCCTCTTTGCTGCAAACATAATTTGTGTGGCAGGCTCCTATTCACCCAGAAAAACCCAGATTCCCTTCCCCTCTGAGGTCTTTTCTTTATTCTTTGCACACACTGTCTATTACAATATAACTTATTTCTAGGAAGACTTTGTCTTTGGCCTATATTACTGGCCTCAGAATCTAACATAGATTCTAGCCTTCCTTCAGAAATAGGCACATATGCTTGCATGAATATATGTATTTTTTGTCTGACACAAAAAATATTTCTTGCATCTAGTGTAATAATTCCAAAGACGATTTCTCAGAGCACCCCTGCGGTTTGGGGAAATCATGACACCAATTGTTAATGGAGAAAACTGAGACTCAGGAAGGTTAGGCATCCCGCCCAGGTCACAAGCTTGTAAAGTTCAGCTCAGACACAATCATCCTCTGACATTCCAAAATCCCTCGTTCTCATTGCCTTTCTGCCAGGCGACACATCTTCCAAGTCTGGCTCATTTTCTCTCCACAGTCCCTGCTCCATCCTCTATACCTGGAAAGTGGACAGAACAGGTGCAGAAACAGTCTGACAGTGACGCCTGTAAAGAGTAAATCTTAATTCCTCAAAAAATGTGGTCCTGGGGTTGGAGCCATGGTGCAGCGATAGGGTGTTTGCCTTGCATGCAGCTGACCCAGGACGAACCGCCGTTCCATCCCCCAGAGTCCCATATGGTCCCCCAAGCCAGGAGCGATTTCTGAGCACATAGCCAGGAGTAACTCCTGAGCGCCACCGGGTGTGGCTCCAAAATAATGTGGTCCACTGGGGGGCAGAGTAATAGCACAGTTAATAGGGCATTTGCCTAGCATGCAGCAGATCCAGGTTTCATCCCCAGCAGCCCCTATGGTCCCTTGAGCCAGGAATAATTCCTGAATGCAGAGCCAAGAAAACCCCTGAGCACAGACAAGTGTAGCCTCCAAAAAATGTGGTCGTTGGACTAGCAGTATCAGTATAGAATTACTGGAGGGCTTGAATCAAATCTCAGGCTCCAGAGGAAGCCAACTCCGCATGGAACAAGATCCCCTGGGGATCCATGTATACTGCAAAGTCTGGGCTCTAGGCACCTGTTTCCTGGAGGAAGAATTAAAGAAACTTCTGGCAGAAGGGATGCAAAAGGCACTTCCAGAGCTATTCACCACACTGCCTGAAATTGACATTGCCCTTTCCCAAGGCCACCTTGCCTCAACAATGTCCTTGCCTTGCCAAGCAAACAAAACAAACTACTATATCTCTTACATACCACAACAATTTTGTGACATGTAAGAGTATTGTGGTTTGTTTTGTTTATTTTTTTACTCCATTTTTCCCTTTATTTGATGCTCTGGACTTGGGCTAACGTTCTGAAAAAAAGCATTCAAGCTACCAGAATAAAGATGAATATGCATACATCCTTTTGTCTGCTCATAGGTACATATACACCCACAGGAAATGTTACATGCATTCACCAAGAAGCACATGCTAGAATGTGAACTGCAAGGCTAATACACCCACAAGCCCATGAACAGAGGATGGATTTTTAAAAAGGTGGGGGGAGTGGAATCTTCACACAGCCATGAAATGAACAAGCTGCAGCTCTGGGCAACCACGTGGCCACATTTCACCATCATAGCCAAAAATAGGACATACTGTATGATTGCATTTAAGTCAGAATCAAGACAGATGAAGCTACTCTCCAAGAGTCAGAAATACCTCTTGGGGGGGGGGGGGAATGAAAGCTGTGCCTAGTATAGGGTGGGGGGCTGATGCTATCCTGTGTCCCCACCTGAAGACCTCTCCCTGAAATGCTTTCAGCTTGTGAGAACAACCCAAGTTGTATACTTAGGGTACATGCACTTCCCTGAATGTAGGTTATACTTCAATAAAAAGTTAAAAAAAAAAAAAAAAGCTAATGTTGTCTAATGGCCTAAATTCTATGAATATGCAATAAACTTGCAGCATAAGAATTTTGTCCTGCAATTTGCCGCTGACTCTGAGTTCGGGAGGTGTCAGGGTAACAAAGCACCCCAGGGTGAGCATTTGACAGGAAGCATTAGCTGCCCCCCAGGAGCCTCAAATACCTGATGGCTTTTCTCCTGCTTCAAATTAAAAACCTGCCTGCAAAATGCCGAGGAAGGGAGAATGCATCCAGAAGGCTCATTTTGCAATGTTATTAACTGTGGGAGTTGAACGCAGTGGGTAGTGGGACTTGGCCACCACCGCTGGCTGGACACCAGTGTTCATACCTGAGGCACTGGAGGATGAGGCCGAAATCTCCTTTGGCCTTTCCACACTACACACATGTGCATAATGGCATGCATCCACACACTTGCGCACACGCACCCTGAGCTGCATACATGCATGCACAATACACACGTGTGCACTCACACACAGCACAAAGGCTCAGAGCCGTCTGTTGCTTATTAATGGTTTCCTATGGACCATAGCACGATCGCACTGGAAAGACTAACAATAATATATCATGGTGATTTTGCTGTGCAGTCTGTATTGTAGCCAGCACTCCTGCCTCTGGGGCCCAAGGAAGTATAGTAAAGTATGAAGCCACACTGGCCGTTTATCAGAGGCAGGAGACCCAGCCCAGGGCTTCCAATTCCTCATTTGATGCTCTTTCCACTAGCTCCAACTCCTCCCAGAACCTCCTCGCTCTCTGCATATTTATAACCAAATCCATCACTTTCCCTGGGGCTTCAAGCCCATATTCCTTGTATCCTACAAAACCAAACTTAGAATGGTGTGCCTGACCCCCCCCCACCTTAATATTCACAGGTCACAGCAGCCTCACCCCCAGTCTCAGCCCAGCCCTGACATCTGAGGATTTGGACTCCTCCTGGGGGAAAACTCAAGCATAAAGCATTGCTACCTCTCCCGTTGCTGCCTCTTCCTCCCTGGAACCTGGTCCCAGTAAGCATGGATTTGAGGCATTTCTTGTAACACAATTATCCACCCAAAATTTAGAGGCTTAACTTAAAATAATCATTTCTTTTGCTCCAGAAACTACAATTTGGGCAGATGGGAAAGGCTGGTCTCTAGATCACAAGTTCACTAGTAGATAGAGGCAGTCCCTTTCACACAGCAAGTTGGAGCTGATAGCTAGCTTGGAGCATGGCCAACACTGACCAGGGACTGAGCTCCTCTGCCTATGAGTCTCTGCATATAGCTTTGGCTATCTCACAGCAAGGTCACCAGGTCCCTAGGACAAGTGTCTGTAGAAAGAGCCAGGTGGGGGTGTAAAGGCCTTTTACAGCCAAGTCTCAGGAGTCATATCAGGAGACTTCAATGATCACAAAAACCTCTGCAACTTCACAGAGGGGAGACAACAGGTCAGGAAAAACATTGGGACTTAATGTCTCTTCTTGTCCAAACAGGGCTTGTTCTAGAGCCCACACTTGTGTCTTCTAGGCCCAAATAAGACCCCTAGAGAGCGTTCACACAGAAAGTCTTTTGGGGTGATTTTACCCAGGTGTTAGCCTGGAAGTCAAGAAAGTATTTGTTCCAGAAATGAAACTGAGGGCAGCTGCAGAATACTGGTGGTGGGATCTCATTCATACTAAAACACATTTCACTAGGCCCAGGGTTGCGACCTAGGATAAGTGCATGTGCAGGGCAGGCATGAGGAAGGGTATTTAATCCCAGCACTAACCCACATGGCCAAATAAACCCCCCAGCACTACCATTATGATTCCTGATTAGTTAGCAAGTGTGTGACTGGAGGTGAGTACCACATACAAGTGTGGGAGCATCACCCCAGGAGTGCAATCCCTGCTCATAGCAGGAAAAGGAAAGTGAAGCAAATAAATCAAATCCAAAAAAAAATTTACTGCAGTTATATAATTTCTGATTTCTGAGTACTTGTATATATAGGGAAATGAATTATTTTTAAGTCTTAGAGAAGATTAATATTCAAGAAGATTATTGGTGGAACTTAGATTGGAGGTCACAAAGAATAACAAAGGGCATTCTTTTGGGGGATCTGTCACATAGTTCTGAGGGAGACCTGAAGGTCCTATTGGCAATCCTAGGCCAACTGAGCTGGCAGTTGAATGCAAGGCCCCCAGGATGATGGGATACCTCAGGAGTGCTGGGTACCTTCAGGGCTGCACCCATTAGAGGGATTATGTGGTGTTGATTAAACCAGGGCCTGCTACATACCTACAGAGTAGGCCTGTACTTTCAGTACTTCACTATCTCTTGGCCTTCAATATTTTTTCTCTATGTAAATTGAATAATTTGGAATAAAATGTATATTCGGAGCTGAGTTTTAATAGTACAGCAAGAAGAATTGGCTTGCATATAGCCAACTAGGTTCAATCCTCAGCACCCCATATGGTCCCCAAGAGTCATTGCTGAGTACTGTGGAGTGTGTCCCCAAAACAAACAAACAACTAAGTATATTCTTGTGCTCCTTGGTTAATTAAAAGTAAAAAAAACATGGGGCCAGAGCAATAGCACAGCAGGAAGGGAGGGCATTTGCCTTTTGCCTTGACGAACTATTGTCAGTCTCTGGCATCCCATATATACCCTGATCTTGCCAGGAGTACTTTCTGAGCATAGAGACAGAAATAACCCCTGAGCACCAATGGTGTGGCCCAAAAGCAAAAAAAAGTAGAAAGAAACAAAGACAGGGAGTGAAAGAGCCCCAAGAAAGCTACCAAGGTTTGCAGTTGGAGTAAGAGCAAAAAGTATAGTCTGTGACAAGGCCAACGTAATAGGCTTATAGGAACTCAGCTTTCCTTCTTCCCACACCAACATCTCTGCCTTCTACATGCCACCTACGGACTAGGCACAATCACCTTCCTTGTTGGTTGACTCAAGCTTCAAATTAATGGCAGGTTTTGGCCAGTGTGGACCAAAGCAAAAGCAAATGGCTTTAAGAGGTAATATTTCCACATTACCTTCTTACAGGGATGCTCTGCAGATAAATGAGCCCTCACTCCATCTCCTGCAGTTGTTTCTCCTTCAGTCTCAGTCCTTGAATGAGAGGCATGAAATGAGAGCCCAAAGCTAGGAGCCCAGCCTTGACCTACAGAATCTCTGCTGAGCTCCACTGAATCAACAGAATGGTCCACAGAAGGCAAAGAAATGATGCTGCAAGCCCAGGAGGTTGTGGGGGATGCTTGTTATGCAGCATGATTTCAATTCAAACTTGATGAGTGCAAATCCATCTCCTTTATTTCCCAAATTTTAGCCCCACTGGCTCTTTTTTTTTTTTGAGTCATAATGGATTTATAGTCTTTTCCCGTGAAAATTTTATTCAACCTGAAATATTTTCTATCCTTATTCTAGCTCAACCTACTTATACATTGTGTCTGGGAGGATCTCATTTGAACAGCTAGCACCTCGCCTCTAAATTAGCTTCCACCTTATTTGGCTTTCTGATAACACCTAGTCTATTCCTTAACATGATTTCTAATTTACATCTCCATGATTATTTGAATTCTATCTCTGTCCCCAACATCCTCTGAGTTCCATAAGGACAAAACCCCCTGTTTATTTGGTTCATCACGATTTACCCCACTGGTGACAAGCAGGATCACATTGGGATATAGGACTTTATGGACTCAATATATATGGTCAAGTGTTTCTAATCATGCTATAGAAATCAGAGGAGATCCTCCTTCCAGTGGTGGTAAATGGCAATGAAGGAAGTACAATTTGGGAGGGGGGCGAGGGAGACAAACCTTCAGTGGTCAGGGTTTACTTCTTGCTCTGTGCTCAGGGATCACTACAGGCAAGTTTCAGGTGACTGACCATATTGGGTGCAGGGGACCGAAACCAAGTTGGCCTCACACAAAACAAACAAGTGCCTTACCTGGAAGCACAATTTAATCCGAACTCTAAGTTGTAGCTAAAACTTGATAGGAGCAAAGGTCACGTTCTGGGAAGTTCTGATGGAAGAGTTAAGGGAAAAAGAGTTGGCATGCACTACCCAACTGTGGAGTTCCCACTCTCTAGCAGTCAGTAGGGAGCTGTGAGTGGTTTTGCACAAAAATAGGGAATGGTTTTGAGAAGTCATCAGATTGCTTTTCTAGAAGATGTCAGCAGGTAGGCTGGTAGACTAGTGTGAGCAAGGAGGATGTAACTGATGGTGAAGGAATACCATGAAGTCATAGCTAAGGGTCAGCCCAGTTCTCCCAAGCAAGGGGCCCAGTAAATATGGGTTGACAATAATGACTCAATATCATAGAATAATGATCAAATTCTGCTTTGAATGAATGAGGGAGATAATGTACTGAGATAACATACTGAGAAAGTAAGGGAAGACAAATAGATTTGTCTAATGAATATGAAAGTATACAGTGATATGTCAAGTCTTATGTGAATACAGAAGTCAATTTGGAGGTAAGTTTCAGAATTGGAAGAACCATTAGAAAAAAATGCCTTAAAAAAAAAAACATTAAGGGCCCGGAGAGATAGCACAGCGGTGTTTGCCTTGCAAGCAGCCGATCCAGGACCAAAGGTGGTTGGTTCGAATCCCGGTGTCCCATATGGTCCCCCGTGCCTGCCAGGAGCTATTTCTGAGCAGACAGCCAAGAGTAACCCCTGAGCACCGCCGGGTGTGGCCCAAAAAAAAACAAAAAAAAAAAAAGAAAAAGAAAAAAGAAAAAATGCCTTCATTTGAGTTTTCCTGGAAACAGACTAAGATAAGGACTTGGAACCTGGTGGTTTATGGGGAAAACGGAATGGGGAAATGAGAGTTGGAAGAGAAAGAACCAACAGTTTTCAGTAAATAACTTATCACTTGGCACAACTGGAGCTCAATTTCGCTGGCCACTTCTAGGAACAGAATTGAGCAAGTATCTCAGAGTTTTCTCACCAGGAGGGAAAGGAACCAAAGTTCTGAGGCCTGATTCTTATCAAATGGTGCTCACAAGCTGTTCCAGAGACCATTTATTACTTGGTAGAGAGTTCTGATGGCTAAAGAGAGCCTTCAAGCTAGAGAATGCAAATTCTGGAAGTGGGTAACCATGCCCAAAATAAAATCACAAGGGTATGTGTTTAGTCTTTGCTATGAAGCCAATACACCTCTAGATACTTGCAACTACTGTTGACTTCATCTTCCTAGAATCATTTTAAACATATAAATATACATACATATATATACATATATATATAAAGAACCCCAACAAAAAAGGGGGGATGAAGCTGTGGCTAGCGGCAAGGCATCTGCCTTGAAAGCCGTAACCTAGGACAGACCGAGGTTTGATCCCCGGCATCCCATATGGTCCCCCAAGCCAGGAGCAATTTCTGAGTGCATAGCCAGGAGTAACCCCTGGCATCACTGGGTGTGGCCCAAAAAAAAACAAAAGAAAAAGGAACCCCAAAGTAGTAACTTACTGCTACAAGTGGGAGTCAGTGAGACCCACTTTTCCAGAAGGGACAATCAAGAAGATATGGGACCATAACCACTGCAGGACATTGGGTGGGACATAGAAGAATCTAACCCAAGATACTACTGTAGCAAGAGGAAGCAAAAACAGAGAGCATAACTGTGGCCATGGTTATTTCTGTGGGTAATAGTTTGTCACAAAAGACAAAGTTGCTGAAGACCTTGGAAACCATAGTATTATAAGTTGACAAGACTGAGTTAGTGTGTTTCTAGGCTCGATGCCCATCAAGATGGAAAACCTGTACAGCAGAGCCTTAATCTGACCTGAAGAGCATCTCCTGAGCGAGTTCTGTTTTTCAGGGAGAAGGTTCATGTAGCAGCTGTCTCACTGGGTGCCAGTCTACGTGGTTTATCTCAGACCTGGCAAGACAAAAGAAATATGGAAGGGTCAAGTATAGCAAAAGGAACAATAGGCTTTCCCAGTCACATCAAGGACAAAAAAAATAAAGGAAATTAATTTATTGATGTCATGTGAAAGCAATGAATTGGCTTTGAAGCACTGTAGCAAAAGCCTGGGAAAATACAGACCCAGAACATTGGAAAGCTCAGTTAATGCAAAACAAATTATTAATCATTAACAATAGTTGGAAAGCAGGACTGTACGAGCAGATGAAAGGAAATGGGGTTGGGAGGGTAGAAGAAAAGGGATATGTACAACTCTTTGGTGTATGTGAGACGTTATTAGTCCCTTTCCTTGTAACTTATTTATTAGCAGTGTGAAAGGGAAGGTTGGGGGATGCAGAAATGGTGGATTAGTCCTTTACTTGGCCAACTTCCCCAAAATCTGAGGGACCTATGACTTTGGCAAATATTTCTAGGATGTGTGGCTCATGTCCATTTTGATATCTGGCTTTTTCTCTCGTACCATCTTGTCTAAATAGCCATTTCAATTCCTAAGATTAGACCACACTATATCTTCCTGTTCTTCTGGCTCTCATTAAAAATGAGGGGATGCAGTTGGAGGAAAGGTCTCATCACACACACACACACACACACACACACACACACACACACACACACACACTCCCAATGCCCAGAGAGATGGGTGAACCAGCCAAGTCACAATGAGGCCTAATTTTTCATCCTGCCCCAGTGAAGCAGAGTGAGACACATGGTCACTGAATGAATGAATTGAGCACACACCTTAGTCCCCTGGAATGGCCACTTGCAAGGTTTTCCTCAAAAGCAGATAGACCACCGAAAGAGCTGTTGCTCCTCCCTAGGCAGAATGAGGGAAAGGAGACATGCCCACAGAGAGAGACCCGGAGATGCGCCTGCGATGTCTGGAGACAAATGTTACATCTGACAGCCACAGGCAGCCTCTGCCGAGCAACCAGTCTGTGCTGTCACCCTCTCCCATGGGTGCCACGGCTGTCCTAGCTTGCAGTGGCTGACATGGCAGCTGTGACTTGCATGTCGTAGCCATCTCTGCTCCCCCAGGAAGGGCTACTGAGGAAGAGCCCCACCAGACTGCCCTTGTCTTGAGCCCGGGGTGATTTATGACCGCATTCCCCCCCCACACACACTCACTCATCCTGTCCACAGACTGAATCTGGGCTAAGGCCCATAAAATAGGCAACAGCTATTGGCAAATTCATTAATTAGGATTCTGTTTGTACTTTTATTGTGAAGGAAAATCATTTGTCAGCTTAAAGTCAGACCCAGTGCCTGATGAGAACTGTTATTCTAAGAAGCTATCGACTGATAACTCTACGTGGCATTCTCTTTCTCTCTCTCTCTCTCCCTCTCTCCCCCCTCTCCCTCTCTCTCCCTCTCCTTTTCTGCCTCTCCTCCTCCTCCTCCTCTTCCTCATCACTCTTCCCCATTCACTTGAATCTGGGCCAATGTGGCAGTTGGTGAGGCACCTTCTGGGAGAGGCTACTGCTCTGCCCACTTTACCCCAATAGTGCTCAAGGATAAGGCAGACATAGAGATCCAGAGCATTGAGTCCCCTCTTGTCTTGGGAGATTGAAGCTTGTTTTGTCAGAGAAGGGATGATGACTCAGTTTCCTGTCCCCAGAAAGTGTTCTGACCTGTGAGGGGAGAATGGAAGTCTGCTGGGGCTCTCTCGAGATGAAGACAGAAGGAAGACATATTCTCTATGACTTGTGTGGGAACGTAAGCCCTGGGGTCAAAGAGTTCCTCGAGTGAACATGAAGAGGCAAGAGAGAGAACCATCAACAATATTCGGAGCAAGGTGGCAGCAAAAAGGTGGAGGGATCTGGTTCTTCAGTGACACCCATGAGCCTGGAATTAACCCAACCAGGACTCAACCTCCTTCTGGGTTCCAGGAAAGTATCATCTCTCCTTCGCTACACTGTTTTGAATGTTTTTTTTTTAAACCAAAGCATTAAACATGGTTGCAAGCATCCTGCTGTATTATAAGTAATGAAAAGTACCACCAGATGCTCACTCCAACAATGCCTCCCCCCATTTGCTCAATTGCAGATCCTCTCTCAACAACACCCACCCAGCAGTGGCTGGGAAACAACTGAAGGCCTCCTTGGGAGACACTTGCCCATCACCCAACTTGCTAGAACTGTTGGAAACCACTTTTCCTCAAAAACAAAAATGGGGCAGAGAGAGTGCAAGGAGGGCAAAGGTCAAAGGACCAGAGTGTGTCACCGGCACGCATAGGACCCAGAGTTCAATACTTGGCCTCCCTAATACTTCCAGGTATAGCCCTGGTGCTCCCCAGCACCACAAGAGAATCCCCCCTCTGCCCCACCAACAGAAAGCTTGTTGCCAACATGTGCAGAGACAAAACGCAGGTACACACACATGCACACACATACATACACATTTATGCACATGTGAAACAGAAGCCTCATGCTGCAATCCTAAAGGATTGGGAAGCGTGGGTCTGGAAAACAAACACCAGCACAGGAAATAATCCACAAAAAGTTGAATAGAATAAAAAAGGTTCAGGAAACTTCCACAACAAGCTTTCCACTCCCTAGCAAAAGATACCAGCAGGCAGATAGACTAGTTGTGGAAACCGAAACCAAAAACAGCTTCTCCCAAAGAGCTGAGATATGTATTGGTAAGAGAAAGACCATGCCTGAGGGTGAAGGTAGGGGTAAGGGACCAATCCAGAGGTACTTCCAGTCTATGCGTGACAAGCACAAGCAAAGAATTATCCTGAATAGAGTGAAAACTGGTTACTCTAACACACATACATTTGCATGTCTTTGCTATGGTTTGAGTTGTGACCACTCCACTCAGCCACCCCTCCAAAAATTGTATATGTTCATTTATTGAAATCATAAAACCCAGTACTTCAGACCTTACGTTTGGAAATAGGTATTGTTGGTTATAATCCATTAAAACAAAATCATACTAGTGTTGGGTATGCCCTAAAACCATACAGTTTGCAGTCCCTGATTTTTGGTTTTTGTTTCTTAAAAAAAGGCAAATTGGACACCTACCTGCCCACAGGGGAAATGTCTCATGAAGAATGCATTGTGCTGCCATAATCCAAAACAGTCCTAGAGTTCAGTGGGGCCTTCAAAGTGACCTAGCTTGTACCTAAACTGCCCTCAGTTGGCCTCCCAGTGGCCCCAGGAAATTAACTCAGGCTTTTGTATTTTTTTCCAATGTTCACTTTTACTTATGCCCACATCTAACTTTTATTGTTGTCCAATGCTTAGGGGTCAAATACTTGTGGCCCTGGGGATTACAACTCAGCAGGAAACCCCACTCAGCAACGAGGGTCTGTGCTGGAGATGGAACTTGCAACCTCACACATCCAAGGCAGGTGATCTAACACTGAGTCACATCCTCAGTCCCTATTCCTGTTGCATACATGAATATAAAGAAAGGTCTGAGTCATATGCAAAGGAACACGACCTATTGAGCACTAGAAGGACAAAACCATACCTTTAAGACTAAGTCGAAGTCTCCTCTAGATTATAAATGCTTCCTAGTGTCCTCAGGTCCCCAGTTAGCTGGTCAGGCCAGCTGGGCAGCTGCCCAGGGCACCAGTCTATTGGAGGGTCCAAAATACCGCTGGAATAAATAGAAATAACCATGCCAGTTGACGCAAGTTTCCACAAGCTCCTACCAAAGTAAACAGCAGCCTTATATGGAAATTTAAAAAACACGCTGGGCATTGACCCTCTCTTTGGATATTTTTATACTACACAACACATATAGTTGTGGTCCATAGAAATTCTGAAACCAAATAAAGCATGGTGTGACTTTCCTACTCACCACAAACAATGATTCATTTTATTATACATTTGTAAACCCATCAAAACGCTTCCCCCACTGAATTGTCTCACTTGAGAAATTGCCAAACTAAACGGATGTAAGTTAAAGAACTTCCAAAGCTCTAAGACATTTAGCCATGTTGGAAACTGCTATTTCTCCTACAGCCTAGGGAGGAAAACAAGGGAGTCTGCGCGTCTATGGATAAATGCCTGAGTTCGTATATTTGGCCGTGTCTGGTTAGTAATAGCCTTTCTTCTCTTTTTTCAGACTAAGAAATTCTGCCATGATAGCTGGGTACCTGGCCATCCTAAATAAAGACTTCACTTCCTAGCCTCCCCCTAGCTAGATGAAACCATGTGGATATGTTCTGGCCAATGAGATAGCATCAGAAACCTCATATGACTGTGCTGGGTTTTCCATGCTTCTGCATCTCAAAGATTGGAATACCCAATACTTCTGGAGCCTGGCCTCCACTCCTCTGGCCGGACCACACTTGCAATAATCACTTTGGATGTAGGGAGGTCATTTCAGGTGGGGCATTGGGATGGTAAAGCTGACTTTACAAAGAGTGAGTTCCTAAGCACTTCCAAGAATAGGATTCCTGTAGCAAGCTCAGAGAGAGGCACTCACCTCAGCCTGGTTTGACATCTCTCTGACTTGCAGCTGAATGTGGTTTTGAGCGTAAATTCCATTTTCTCTGTGTGGAAGAGCACCAATCCATTCCCTTGTGCCTAGTGCTACTAAGTGCTGGTCTGGCCTTGATCACAGAAAGCAAAGCTGTCTCTTCAGCTCTGTCTTCCAAAAAGGCACTACTAGGTGACTGATAGGTGGTAGATGGTCCACTGTCAGGTACATGATCAGGCACTAACAAGGACAGAGCGCCCAACTCAGAAGTGAATGGAAAGGAACTGTGAGGCACTGAGGTGATCCTCAAATATGGCTGCCAATTCTTTGACCTTCTGCCATCAAGAGGTGGATTCTAATCCCTTCCCCTTGAATGCAGGCCAAATACAGTGACAGGCTTCTAACGAATAGGATCTGGTGGGAGTGATGCTGGGTGACTTCCAGAATGGGGTCATAAAAGGTGTAACAGCTTCCACCTGGTTCTCTCTCTTGGGGCTCTCACCCTGGGAACCCAGCTGCTATGTGGTGTGGAAGCCAAAAGCCACTTGGAGAGGCCATGGGTAGGCGTTCTGATCGACAAGTCCAGCTGATGCCTTGGCCTCCAGCCAGCACGAACAACAGACCTGTGAGTGAGCAATGTTTCAGAGAATCCAGGCCTCTGCTTCCAGCCACCCCAACTGACACCAAGTAAAGCACAGCTGAGCTGTCCCTGCTGGGCCCTGCCCAGGCCGTAGATTTAGGAACAAAAATTAATGTTGTTATTATTTTAAGCCACAAAGTTTTAAGATGTTTGGTTATTTAGCCAGAGATTATTGCATCAACCTCCCAGTCTGTCTACCAACCTGAATGCCAACATAATCGGAGCCCCTGTTACCACAGCGCTTTCTGGAAAGTACTCATCTTATTCCAGTGGACTCCTAGAAAATAATTCAGAGATTCTGGATCACATCTGGGCTGGAGAGTCAAAGAGGTAAGAAGTAGGTAGTATCAAGTGTCCAAATGTGGGGTGGCAGGGAGATTAGGACAAAGGAAACCAGTCAACCTGCCTTGCCTGGAATTTCTTTTCTTTATTGTTTTGTTTTTGTGTTTTTTTTTTTTGGGTCACACCTGCCTCTGCACTCAGAAATTACTCTCAGAAGGAGCCGGAGCAATAGCATAGCGGTAGGGCATTTGCCTTGCACACAGCGACCTAGGACGGACAGTGGTTCCAATCCCAGCATCCCATATGGTCCTCCAAGCCTGCCAGGAGTGAGTTTTGAGCTCAGAGCCAGGAGTAACTCCTGAGCACCACCGAGTGTGACCCAAAAAGAAACAAATAGAAATTACTTTTGGAAGTGTGCAGGGGACCCTATGGGATGGGATGAGATGCCAGTGATCCTATGGGATATCAGGGATTGAACTTGGATCAGGAGCATGCAAGGAAAGTACTCTAGAATAGTAACCTATTGTACTATCACTCCAACCCACTTGTCTGGAAATTCTAATCAGAAAGCATGGGTACATGAGTGCACAAACAGACACTCACATGCACATCCAGTCTCATGCACTGCTTGTACAGGTATGGTGCCACAAGCCTCAAGTCAGAATCCAGTGCAAGGGCCCAACCCAGAACACATTACTCCATAACCTGCCCTCTGAAACTTCTTGGAGGACAGTCTCCATGGACCTAGCTAGCTTCTGACATCTCTGGACAATCTGCTTAAATGAACCTCTGAGCCCAAATAGAATTAGAAAAGGGCTAAAACTCTACCCAAGAAATCTACCTCTGGGGTAATCTCCACAGCTCTGTGGAAAGCCAGAGCCTGTCCCTCCTGTAGCCTGAATTGCATCACCTCTCCTAAATCCATCACTGGAAGTTCTGATCCCCCTCGTCCCTTGACTATATTTGGAGATTAGACCTTTAGGAAGGTCAGGGAGGTCCTGAGGATGGCAGAAATGACAGCAGTGGTCTTTCTAAGAAGCAGCGCCAGCAAGCCTGCACCCTCTACATGCAACATGAGAGGTCACATGAGGACATGGCAAAAAGGTTGTTGTCTTTAGCAAGGCCTTGTGAGAAACCATTCCTCCCAGCCTCTGGGATGCCCAGTCTCCAGAAGTGTGAGAGATAAATGTCTGCTGTTATAGCCACCCAGTCTGTGGTATTTTGTCTGAGCAGCTGGAACAGACTAAAGAAACTCCGATGCAATGGGTGAGTATAGGCAAGGAAGTACATTAAGACTTGATGGCGCCCGTGCTGTGCACTCAAGGGAGAACTTTCTCCCTTGGCAGCACAATTCCTGCAAACATCACTGCAGGAGGGATGTTTGCTGGCAAATCCACCTCATGACATGTCTCCCTTCAACTCATCCCTGGTGTTAAGTCTTGTCCTCTCTCCAAATTTTTCAGGCAGACATAAACTCTCCCCTAAGGGCCACCATATATGTTTGCCTGGCATCCAAGAGCAGTGTCCTCACAGGGCACAAGGGAGGTGACATCCAAAATCAACAGCCCAACTCCCTACATCTGGAAACATGGCAAGATCTTGGTTGAGAGAAAACTCACCCACCACCCTCTATTGGTAGGAGGCCCAGCCTCTCCCATTATACTACTGCATCCAACATATGTTACGCCCCCCCCCATCTCTGGGTGACCTGGGTACTCTGAAGGTCAGAGAGTTTTTGTCTGATGCCTCACCCCCTGGCAAGGAGTGTGTGGGAGCTAGAGGAAAGGAAAGAGGGAAAAATCTAAATTGCAGGGATCACCAATCTCTCACTCTCTCTCCCCTCTCCCATCCTATCTTCCCCCTCACTTCATCTTTCTCTTAAGAACGCAGTGCAGGGGGTCCCAAGCTCTCCTAGTGCTGCTGAACACCCCCCCTTCCCACCTCCGCTGTGCACTGGCTCAGCGAGATGTGCAGCAGCCGACGGATACATTCTGGCAGATCTCCAAGACTTCCAGGCGAGGACCCCAGCTTGCTGCGCCTTATAGAATAATCCTTCGTCATGCATTCATTCAGCTGAGTCTCCATCAATATTAGCGTTCCCCCACTTCCCTCCCCCCCCCAATGGCATGCAGGCACAGCACTAAGCAAGGTGCAGGAGCTCCTCTATTTCTTGCTCTGGGAGAGAGACTCCAGGCAAACAAAGGCACAAATGACTGTTGGGAGTAAGTCTCATGCCAAGAAGCACAAGCTGGTATGGAGTGAGTAGGAGCTCCTTTAGGAAACTAGACAGTGAAGGCCTCTAGGGAGACTGGTAAGGCTGGATGTGAAGGGCACAGAGATGCCAGACTTGAAATGGTTGCATGGAAAAGCATTCTGGGCAGAAGGTATTGAGGTCATCCTGAGCCTGGTGCATTCTAGAAAGAGCAAGGGATGGCAGTATCTGAAGAGGTAATGAGGGATATCAGGTAATCTGGGGGCTAGGTGAAGTTTCAACTGGATTTGGAGTTTCGACTGGGTTCAGGAAAGGAAGAGAAACCTCTGAAATAGAAAGAATTCCTCAGAGCAAGGCAGGTAAACCACACACAGGCCAAGTTCCTTCCCCAAGTGCACAAAGTTAGTGTTGCTCATTGGCCATCAGACTGATGCTCCGTGCTCCCTGAAAAGAGGCATTGGTGAGGATCAGGGGCTGCAGTAGGGGCCTTGCCAAATATAGGGGACTTGAATCCAACCACCAGAAACATCAGACAAAGCCAAACGATGGGCCAATGTACCACCTTTAGAGAAGTTCAGGTCGCAAAAGACAAAGGCTGCTGAAGAAAGTGTGCCTGTTGCAAAGAAATGCAAAAAGACTGACAGCTGAAAACAATGTGCCTTTCTAGGCGGAATCCTGGACTGGAAAAATATTGTGCCCTTTCATTCTACAGGACATTTGTGGGACAATGGGTGAGATTAAAAAAGAGCTGTCCATTCATGACATCAGAGTGAATTTCCTGACAACTATGACTGGGGCCCTTTAGAATAATGTCCTTGGTCCATGGTTACTTTCATAGGAAGTACACCCAGAAATATTTAGGGGCAGAGGTGCCTGCAACTTAATCCCAAAACATCCGGTGGGAGGGGGGAGGAAAAAGCTGGGTGGGGAAAGAGGGGAGGGAGAAAGAGAGAGAAAATTTGTAAGATTTAAGCATTCAGGTCATCTGAGTAAAGACAACACCAGAATTCTCCACACTAGTTTTGCCAGCTTTTGGAGACTGAAATTGTTTCCGAAGTTTGTAAAAAATAAAGATTAACAAGTGCATTTTGGCTGCTGCATGGAGTCTAAAGTGTAGGAGGGGAGATGTGGGGTCAAGATTGATTGCCTGGGGTACCTTGTCAGGAGCGGCCAAGGGCAGAGGCTTTTAGATCTGATTCAGAAATCAGGACCTGGGGAAATTCACGCCACGCGGTGAATGCCCCACCGTTCAAAGCAGCCAGCCAATGCCTACCAAACTCTCCAGGCTGCAGCGATGAAAAGCAATCAAACATGAAAGCCCCAGGAGGCTGGAGCAAGGAGGCCGAGGCCTCTCGGCTCAGGACCTGTCCTGGCTGCCTCCCTGAGTGTCCCCCACTGCCTGTCATCCCCATGGCCGGTCACTCCCCTTGGGGAAATGAGGTTCTCTGGGCCGCAGCTGGCCTTTGCTAAGACCTTGGTGACCTGGGCCAGGGCCGGCCAGGGCTCAGCGCTGCAAGAATAAAGAGCAGGCTTCCTCCGGGGCCCGCCCCTCCCGGCCGGGTGCGGGGAGACACGTGGCGCAGCCAGCCAGGCTGTCTAAACAAGCAGGGGTTTAGCCGCACACCAGGCGCCGCGATCATTAAAGAGGGGCCAGCCAAGGGGCTAATCTGCAGGGGCCGCCTGCAGACGCCCTGTCCCCGCAGGTGGACGGCGGCATCGGGAGAGGGGGAGGGGGGTTGAGCATGTCTCAGGATGCCGGGTGGTCCGAGGATCCTGGACAAATGTGCCTGTGGCTGCCAGGAGAGAGAGCCACCACCCCACCACCACCACCTCCCTGCCTCGCCTGCCTCACTTCCTGGAGCACAGAGACTGTCTGAACAGAACGACTGAGGCTCACCCAAAGCGTACCTCTTTCCCCTGCTTTGCAATTCACCATCTGACACCCAAGGCCCAATTTGCTGGATGAGAGACATTTGTGGCTGGCAAGGAGAGAAAGAGAAAAAAGACAAGGGGCGAGGGGGGAGAGAGAGAGAGAGAGAGAGAGAGAGAGAGAGAGAGAGAGAGAGAGAGAGAGAGAGAGAGAGAGAGAGAGAGAGAGAGAGACAGAGAGAGAGAGAGAGACAGAGAGAGAGAGACAGAGAGAGAGAGACAGAGAGACAGAGAGACAGAGAGAGACAGAGAGAGAGACAGAGAGAGAGACAGAGAGAGAGAGAGAGACACCAATGCAGAGGGGGGAGAGAGAGAGACCAATGCAGGGGGGAGGGAAGAGAGAGAGAGAGAGAGAGAGAGAGAGAGAGAGAGAGAGAGAGAGAGAGAGAGAGAGAGAGAGAGAGAGAGAGAGAGAGAGAGAGAGAGAGAGACCAATGCAGACATGGTGGTGATGGATTGCTATCAGCGGGCCCGAACAGAGCCTGTTCTTTTATTCTTCCAAAGGCTTTCATGGAGCCGAGGCCTGGTGACTCAGATGCTCTAGAACTGGGAGCAGCTAGGGCTGCGGGTCTGGGTGGGAATGGCAGCCCGAGCTTTGGCGCCTGGCCAGCTGGAAGGTTGGAGGCTTGCAGACTCATAAAAAGTCAGCGCTTACTCTTCTGCCAGCTGAGAACACGCCAGGGGAGAAAATAGCGCTGTGGGGGTCGGGATATTCAAGCCCAAGACTGTGTCACCCAACAGATCTGTGGCTTCTTTAAATCAGGCAGAAGCCGCAGCAGGGCAGGTGGGCCCCACTGAACCACTTGCTAATAATAACCCAATCACAGGAGAGGAAACTTTTGCACTGGGAGATGGAATGACTCCATTAGGAGAGCCCCACTAATGTCTGTCCTCCCTTTCTCTGCTCCCACAGGACATCTGGGAAATTTGGGGGTATAAAGCCCTCAGGCTTTAGGCTGGGATCAGCTAGTATTGTTGCCTGACTTTGCGGAACTTCTTTTATGGCCTACAAATGGCACAGTCCCCAGCAGGGTTTCTAGAACTATCTATGGGCACTACATCAGTGTGACCTGTGTTTCTTTGTTTGTTAATTGATTTCAACCCATCATGGGATGAGAACTCAGTCGAGTACAATAAAAAACATTTGCTAGGAGATGGAGTGGTAGCACAGTGGTACAGCATTTGCCTTGCATGCAGCTAACCCAGGACGGAAGCAGGTTCCATCCTCAGCATCTCATATGGTTCCTTGAGCCAGGCGTGATTTCTCAGCACAGGGCCAGGAGTAACCCCTGAGAACTGCTGGATGTAGCACCCCCCAAAATAATAATAATAATAATAATAATAATAATAATAAAGAAAAAGAAGTACATATTCTAAAATAGAAGCTCAAACTTTTCCAGTGAGATGGAAACAGATATGATCGGCACATTGTGTATGCCAAGTTGTTATCAACATTTTCAAACACTTGCTCCCAATCGCTGTACTTAGCTCACCGTGGACAGGTGCCAGTTTGGGGACTGGCCCTGACCAGTGGAGCTGTGCAAAGTCAAGGTCAAAAGCCTGTCATTTCTGATGCCACCTCTGTTGATAACTGGCTGCCAGACTCCCCTCACAACCCCCACCACTGAGTTCTTCCCTCCTATCCCCCCCCCACTTTATTTATACATACGTGACATACAGAATAACTCAAACTAGTCGGACTAGAAGGAAAAATAAAGTGCCCATTTTTGCCTGTTTTGAAGGGATCCTTCCTCAACAAAGCACAATAGTGTTGCTGAGGTAGGAAGTAGACTGTATGCACATGCCCAGGCTCTCTCGTGCCACCTTGCCACCCCTCTTGGCTCTGCAATGCTGTTTTGATGCCAGAGAGAGAACAGAACTTCTGCTGGGGGAGCAGATCATGTGGGGAACTACAGGGGATGACCAAAACGTTGCCATCCTACCAAGCTCCAAGTGAAACCCAGACAGCTGGTCCTCAGTCTATGTGCTAATAACTTCAGAAAGGTCTGTGGGGCTTCATGCAGGAAGTGGACTCAGGATCCCCACACACATCAGACCCCTCCCCACTAAACTTCCAGTCTCTACTGCAGAGTGACTGGTCTTGGCTGGCCCTGGACCGGTGTCTTAAGTCTGCTTGCACAGAACCTCAAAGACTCGGAGCTATCCCTCATCTAGACCCCAGGCTGAACCCAATGGCCCTCAATACACTCCATTCTATGGAGAGTTCTTGCTGGCCCCCAGGAAACAAGAACAGCTTTGGCCATCTCCATGAGCCACCCTCTGAGTCTTCTTTGCTATGAGTTCACTAAATGAGTCTGGGGTTCACCCTCTGAGCAGACCTCCCAGAGTCCCCACTGCACACACTTTTACTGCATCAATATTCCTTCTTTCAGTCCAATTTCCAGGATGCCTTCCAATTGTTTCTCCAGCTCTGGCTTCTTCCCACCATGGTCCCAAAGCAACAGGAAGAGCCTCCCCCCTTTCCCCTTCCTGTCTGCTGGGATTTCCCTCTGGGCCTCCAGCAGGATCTCAAAGAATGCAGGAAGCCCCCTTTCCCCTGATAATGCTTGCTTTCCACCCAATTTCCATCCATGCTGGCAGTAGGATTGGACCAAAGCTGAACACTGGCTTTCTAGGAGAACTGAGTTCCCCTTTTCCAGGCTTCTGACTTGTGCTGGAATCACCCACCATGAGTTTCCCCTGAGAAACAGAGCCATTTCTTGATAGCCCTCCATCCACCCAACCCCAAGAACCTCCACCAAGTCCACCAGGGTCCTGGACTTGGCAACCTGGAGATAAATCACACTTCTCCAGTGGCACTACGACTGGGGACTCGGACGACATTACCCTGGTATCTGAGGGAATGAGGAGACAAGTGAGGGCGCAGATCAAGGACTTTCAAAGGATTCCTAACCTGAGTGAGGACTGATGACATCACCCTCAAGTGGTGGTCACTGTGACATGCCCTCTAGCTCGTCACCCTCCACAGACCCTGCCATGAATCCAGATTAGTTTGGCCCCTTAGCACAACCCACTCATATTTCCTTCCTCTTCCTGTCTCTCCCTTCCTCAAGCTTCTTCACCCTTCTTCCCCTCTTCTCCCCACATTTTTCTTCCTCTCCCCTCCTCTCTTCCTTTCTCTTCCTCTGTCTTCTTCTCTCCTTTACCCCTTCCTTCCACTCCCTTTATCTACTCTCCCCTACCCCTCTTCTCCCATTCTCTTCCTCTTCTTTACTCTCTCTCCCTCCCTTCTCTTTTCCTCTTCCCTCTCCCTTCTTCCCCCCAGCCCTCCTCTCCTCTCCTTTCCTTTTCCTTCCTCTCCCCTCTTTTCTCTTCTCCTCTCATCCCTCTTCCTCAAGGATGACCCCCAAGGTCCCTCCTTAGCATACATCCTATATGCTAAACATCACCTCAGAATCTGTTTCTCAGGGACTCCAACCCTCACACCTCCAGTTCCTGGGAGACAGGTGGATGGGAAAGCAAACAATACTCCTCTTGACACCCCTTCTAAAAAAGAATATGGTCACCAGGCTTGTTATGTGTGGCCTCTGCCCCTCTACCACATCCACTAACAAAAATGGCATCCACTTTCCTTCATTGTCCTCAGAGGAAAGCCACAGAGGTAGCATCTGCTAATTTATCCCAGCCAGTGCACCAAATACCCATCTCTTTCTAGGCCTAATGCTTCACAGGATAAGTGAAGGATGGTTTCTGTGGGTCAGATGATCTCTGACATTCTGGTCTCCTATTTATGTGGATTTGTGACCCAGGGCATCCCATTCTGGTTGGGACCCAGAAAGCAAAAGTAAATTTACCGAATATCAATTCTGTTTTCTCAGGTGGATCAGGAGAGTGGAATCATTTTGGCTAAGCTGTGTGCTTCCCTTTTTCTGACCTATTCCCCAACACACACACACACACACACACACACACACAGTGTTCAGTGGCTTAGGGCTTTCCAAACCTTAGCACACACTAAATTGATCAGATCAGTTTATTGGGGATTCCCAACAAGAAAGGCTAGAAGATGACTCCATGTTCTAGGAAGCACCCAGGGTGTGCATGAAACCCTGAGCTCCAACCCCAGTGATATTCCATTTTTACTAGCTGAGCCATAGGTCCATGAAGTATAGAGCCCACCCCAAGTCTAACACTGGAAGGCTTCGTTCCACATGAGAAGGCCTAAGCACTGGTAAGGGGTTCCTAGCTGGGCATCCATGGCTGAGTTGCTAAGACTTCAGGCCAGGCACATCTTGGATTCCTGCTGACCACACATAGGCCCCTGTAAGAGCTGAACAGGGTGGGAAGTTGTGTGTAAATGGCAGAGATAATTGGTTGGCATCAAAAGCCTTGACTTTGTGATGACAACCCATGCTATGTCTATCCAGGTCTGGGAATTCCACACCAAGCAAGTGAAAGGAGAGAACATTCTGGTTGGCTATGGTTACTATTACTATCTGGATTTCAGCTTCCTCACCTCTGGAAATCTTGACTCAAAGACTCAAGAGTGTCCTTTACTTTATTATGTTTCTGCCACTAGAGGTGGACCCAGGTGTCTGAGGATTGAGGTCTAGGAGACACTCATACCGCACCAAAAGCCAACTCTACTGAGAAGAAAGCTTTGTCTAAATATTTTCTCTCTAGGTTTGGCTGGAGACAGTCACAGCCAGTCAGGAGGCTTGGAGAGCCAACCATGACTGCCTTTGTGAGGAAACACCATGGAACAGGATTGGGAGGTGGGAGGAACGGTGGGAGACATCTGGCCAATTCCCAGGCAGCAAAGACACAGTCCCACCCTCCCCTTCCTGGGTTCAAGCCAGGGTACCCACTGTGGCTGGGGAGTTCTGGGCCCAGGCAGACCCCAGGAAACAGCCTGCAGCCCTCCAGTCAGCTGCCGTGTGCTTGTTTTCACAGCTGGTCTCCTTGCTCGGCTGTTGCACTGAGCAATGGAATCTGTTTGTCTGAGAAAAAGAATGTTGGGAGGGGGAAACGCAGCCCCAGGCCACCTCAGCACTTCAGAGCTCACCCAAACAGCTCAGACACCCAGGAAAGTCACCTAAAGGCCTAGAGGCCAAGACTATGTAACCAGAGCCCAGTGCCCTCCACACCACTCTGCTCCTCTATAGGTCAAAGCTTTGCTCAGAGTCCACAGGATAAGTGCCAGGCTGGCAACCCGAGCACACAAAATGGGGACCCACCCTCCTGAGGTATTTTATTTGCCTCTTTCTCATTTACAGGCAGCTTTCACACACACACACACACACACACACACACACACACACGTCAGTCAGCTGTGTGTGAGGAATGAGCCTACAGTCAGGACTGCACTGGGCCCAAAGATAAAGAAATCAGAGAGGTGCCCCATGTTGTCTGGAGATTTAGCTGCAGTCCTCATCTTTGTCCTGAATCATTCTGGGCTGCCCAGGTCACCCTCACTGGAATGGCTTGAACCATGAGGTCAACTGTGTTCTCCAAACAAGGCTGGCCTATGTCCCTCGGAGCACCAGGAGTGCTCACTCCTACCCAAAGCCTTTCAGTAGACCCCTTTACTGACTAAGAAGTAGCCCTGGTGAATCAGGGATGGAAGAACGGAAACTTCTATCTCTATTTTCCAGACTATAGCAGGTTCCCACCCCTATGTTTTCAGATCTGGTTGGAAACCCACACCACCCAAACTCACCACCCACTGCTAATGTGTGACTCCTGCCCATGTGTCCGACTAAAATATATACTTATTCAGGCAAGAGAGACAGATAGCTCAATGGGCTGGAACTCCTGGATGCATGCAGAAGGTCTGGGATCAATATCTGACACTGCTGGTAACATGTATCCTGCCAAAGCAGAGAGCCAGAAGTAGACCCTGAGCATGGCCAAGTGTGGCCCAAAGTAACCCCAATAATGTATAAAATAACTAATACTTCTCTCAAATTTTCAATGACCAGATTAATTATCTAAATTTAGCTTAATTCTCACCACTGTCAGTACCTCTGATAGCCCTGAAGGGCCTAGGAAGTTGAAGGCTTGTCTTAAAAATTATAGCAGGGCCCAGAAGGTGACTCCATTGTTGAAAGCACTTACCTGGAAAGTATTATATCATGAGTTCCAACCCTGTTGTCACAGGTATGTTGAGGTGAGCAAGGTAGTCCGGCTATTTGCAATGCTAGAGAGACAAGCCCAGAAGACTGTTGAGAAGCTTAGGAAGTGCTAGAGCAAGCATGAGGTCCTAACCTCTAAACTCAGTATTACACACACATACTCTCAGGTGATCCTGACCACCCCACAGTGTGGGGTCCCAAGTGAAAGAGGGTCCCAAGTGAAAGAGGGGCCAAAGCAAAGTGTCTCTGTATGGCCCTTCAGAAGCAGCTCTTGAGTCTAGATTTGGAGGTTTGGAGATCTGAGAGTGGGAAAGTGAGATGGAAAGGGAATCAGTAAGAAGAAAGGTTTTGGTAAACAAGGTCCCATCAGCACTGAGCCATGGGTCCTTAGAGAACAGCACTTAAAGCATGGATCCTCTGACAGCTCCTATCACCCCACCTGGTGTCCTTCATCATTGCCAGGGAGTTACTCTCAGGACCACTTTTTAGAATTCCTTTAATGGGGGGGGTCTCAGGTTCTTAGAGAATGTTCTAGACTGCTGAGTGCTAAGAATATTGGGGTAGAACCTAAGGAGCTTCTACTGCAGGTGATCCCAGTTTGATGTGAATTTAGAATTTACTGGGTCCTTTGCACATTCTGCCTCATCTGGCCCTCAAGATTAGAATCAAAGCCATTAGTCTGGCTTGAGATGAAGTCAACTCATTGAGAGTTGTGGTGATCAAAAGAGGTAAGGGCAGAAATATTCACTACAGGGGCCCGAGTGATAGCACAGTGGTAGGGCGTTTGCCTTGCACACTTGATTCAGGACAGACCGGGGTTCGAAACCCAGCATCCTATATGGTCACCCAAGCCAGGAGCGATTTCTGAGTGCATAGCCAGGAGTAACTCCTGATCGTCACCAGGTGTGGCCCCAAAACCAATATATATATTCACTACAATAAGATTAGGTTTCTGGTGAGCTTCAAAATCAGGGAATCTGAAAATCCCCCAAGCCACATCTCGCAGATCAGTAGATGGGATCATGCTGGATATTGCACACTCTGGAGAAACTCAAATCTCAAATTTACCACTTCCTGACTTTGGGCAGGGAAAGGCCCAAGAGAGCATAAAATGAGGAAATGGCCTCATCCCTCCAATACTTAAAGGGGAAGAAATAATAGGGGGGGTGTTTCCTCTTGACTCCTTAGCCATATTTGTTTAGTTGGAGTAGCATTTGCATAATAGAAAACTCATCATTTGATGCATTTTTAAGGATGCATACAACTCAGTGGCATTAAGTATATTTACACAGTCCTGCTCTCAACAATTGTTTTAATCTCAAAAATAGCCCACACCCCTAATATACTACTTATTCTCCATTACCTCAGCCACTGGAAACTAAGAATCTATTTCTGTCACCACTGAGTTGTCACTTCTGGACAACACATATAAAAAGGAATTGTGCTATATGTGGTCCTCTAAATCTGCCCTCTTAGCTTTGTGAAACATTTCCAAGGATGCACCCATGCCAGAGCATGTGTCACTTTGTTCTTGTTAATGGCTGAATGCTAACTCATGTAGTTGGACATTGGGGGTTTTTTGACTTGGCTATTATGAATAATGATGCTGTGAACATTCACCTTCAAGTCTTTGTGTGGGCCTTCCATTGCCTTGGGTAGATGCAGAATTGGTGTAGAGTTGTCAGAGGCACAGTACGATTATGTTTAGTTTTTTGTTTTGTTTTGGTTTGGTTTGGTTTTTGGGCCACACCCAGCGGTGCTCAGGGGTTACTCCTGGCTATCTGCTCAGAAATGGCTCCTGGCAGGCACGGGGACCATATGGGACACCGGGATTCAAACTAACCACCTTAGGTCCTGAATCGGCTAGCCTGCAAGGCAAATGCCGCTGTGCTATCTCTCAGGTCCCGGTTATGTTTCGTTTTAAGAAGAGATGCCTAATGCTTTTCCACAGCACCAATGCCACTAACATTCTCATCAACAATGTAATAGGGCTCCAATTTATCCACCTCCTCAACACTGTTATTGGCATTTATTTTTCTTTTAAAATTATAGCCAAATGATGGATAAAAACTAGTCCCGCCCAGGGGTTGGGCTTTGCTTAATGACTAATCATGTTGAGTTGAGTATCTTTTCATATGCATCTTGGCACATATATATGGGAAGGTCCCCAGCAATAAGTACCCTGGGATTAAACCAACACACAAGAGCAGACTGAGTTCAATAGCAAAGGCAGTTGCGGGATGCCCTTGACCTTGTCTTCGTGGTCTAGATAGGCCAGGGCCACTAAGCAGCTTCAAGGTTGGGGACAGCAAAGAGGTAAGGACCACTTGTTTCCATTGGAAACCTACAGACAGAGGAGGGCCAGTTACAGCAGCTGATTTCACTTTTTTTTTTCTGTTTTGAATAAATTACCAGGATGAAGATCCCTAGGAAAAAAATGAAGAAAGAGCCGTTTTCTGCACCGTTTTAAGTCCCACTTCCCCACAGCTGCATAAGGGTATGGTTTTGCCATTACACTGTAATGCTAACCAGTATTTGAGAGAGTGTAATGGCTGGGGCTCTAGAGCCACACTATTGAAATTTAATGCCAGCTCTGTCCCATGGACAAGTGACTTAATGCTTCATGGCTTAATGTTCTCATCTGTACGATGGGAATAGGAATGGTCCCCACTTCACAGTATATGGAGAAGACTGAATGATACATCAACTATGTCTAAGTTTCTTTCAGTCAAGTCAGGGTTTCTAATCACTGCTGGCAAGTGGGATAGAAATAGAAGGTAGGTCTTTCTGACCCTGCTCAAAGAGGGCCACAATCAAGGCCTGTTGCAGGCCTGGTTCAGCATGGCTGGGTTGCCAGGCCTTCCCTCCCAGCCTGTCTTGTTCTTTCCTCCCTTTGGTCTGATTTGATCTGGGGTTGACAAGACACCTGGACCACTAAACCCAGACCTTGAGGTAAACTCATCCCACCCACCTGCTATCTTACCTACTCAAGGCCTTCCGGTTCTCTTTTTTCCCCTGAAAGGAGCAGCTGAGGAGGCCAACAGCCCTGTTTGTTTACTCACTGGGTACTCTCACTCCCCAGCAGAGGCTACTACAGATCTGTCTTCTCCCCCTCAAGGTCATTCAGAGCCAGGAATTTTAATTGAGTCGGAATTGGAATTAGAAACTTGGTTAACAAGAGTTCCCTGAAGAAAAGCTCTGGAGGGATTAAAATGCCTTTCAGGTGAAGGAATCTAGTCCCTAGAAAGTCCTGGAAGGAGTGTGACCTGGCCTCAGCCAGGCAAACCCTGAGAGAAAGAGAACAGGTCCAGCTCCCTGGCCCCAGGCCATCTCCACACTGTGGAAAACCATGATCCCAGCATGCCCTCCAGTTCCTGGGCTTCAAATGAACTCTCGCTTGTTCCTCACATCCTCCATCACCCACAATCACCCTACAGCACAGTAGTTAAGAAATAACAGTATAGGGCCCGGAGAGATAGCATAGCGGTGTTTGCCTTGCAAGCAGCCGATCCAGGACCAAAGGTGGTTGGTTCGAATCCCGGTGTCCCATATGGTCCCCCGTGCCTGCCAGGAGCTATTTCTGAGCAGACAGCCAGGAGTAACCCCTGAGCACCGCCGTGTGTGGCCCAAAAACCAAAAACAAAAAAACAAAAAAAAGAAAAGAAAAGAAATAACAGTATTAATAATAGCTGCCCTTGCCCACCTTACAGATGAGGCAACTGAGACCACATAAGTTGATCTTATAGTGATCTCAATCCAAAGGAGAGGTTGAAATTCTAGCTAGAAGCAGTGGCTCTGTCTACTGAATACTCCAAATTCCCTGGAGGGTATTACACACACACACACACACACACACACACACACACACACACACACCAGCGACCACATGTCGTTTCATATTGAGTGAGTCTACCCTAGAGCTGAGAATTAAAATTTCTTTTTTTCTTTTTCTTTATTGAGGTATCATTGACAAATTAATCATGGTATCTATTTCAGGTGTTCAACTTGATGTCTTCCTATACATTGTGAACTAATCAGTCTAGGAAAGGAAATGGTATCTGCAAAATTCACTTTTTCACCAAGTTGTGTGACTGGGGTTCCTATTTAGAGAACCCCAGCCTAAAACTTGTGCCACTGCCTCCTATCTCCTAGTCAGGTTCCCCAGAACAAGGCTTCCAGCAGCTCAGAAAGGCGTGTCTCCAGCACAGTATAGGGGTTTCTCCCCCAGAAGGGCAGGAGCTGGCCGAGAAACTTGAACACAGGGGTTAATTCTGAATTCCTTCTGGGAAATCCACATGACCCGGGGAAGGAGGAAGGTGGAATGATTGCTTATATACCGAACCATCAAGGTCTTGGCTGTGTTCAAACCCAGTCATTACTTCCAGGTAGTAATGTGTTTTAGGCAATGTCTTCTGCTTATGCTCAGCAATGCATGAGTCTCGGAGCGGTGGCCAGAGAAATGGCGAGTCGTCGGATATTGAGCGAGTGATAATGGAATCCAGGAGGTGGAAATTACAAGTCGAAAAGTAAAATCGATGCCCTGACTGTGAAATGACTGAATGCTGGGTGAGGAACTGGGGGGAGTGGGGGGGCGGGGTCCCCTCCCCTCTTCCTACCAACATTTCGGATGCTCACCAGTTCAGAAGTTCCTTGAGGGCAGGGAGCATATTTTAATCATGGGTAATCATATCATGTCAGGGCTGAAATGGGCCTTAGAGACTTTCCAGCCCTGCAATGGCAAATCGGTTTCATTTTGGTGCCAGCTCTGATCACTTAGTGATGTGGCTGCCTGGAGCGCCGGCTGAGAAGCATTCGCCCCAGCCCTGGGCTCTGTGGGGAGTCGAGCTGAGATCAATTAGTGTTGCTTACCACGGACAGTGGGGCGGGAGCAGCACTGGCTCTCAATAGCCCAGCTTCATCTAGGCCTCCCTGTTCCACCAGAAAAACGAGGCCTGGTCCCTGCCACATCCCAACATATACCTATCAATTGCCAGCCGTTCCCTGCCAGCCTAAGGAATCTGGGCCTCACATTCAAGCATCCCATGAACTTGGATTGGGGGTGAGGGAACTGAGCAAAGTAAACAAGGTATCTTCAGTGTCACTCCCTCCTACTGAAATCGAGTGCTTCCTTCCACTATGAAGGTGGATGGGGGGAGGAGTAGCTTCAGTGGCCCAGTGGGTGTCACAGGCAGAAACTATAGATATCTTCATACACATCAGAGCTGCTGCAGATATGGCTGAGATCGCGTCCCCACCTTCCTGGGATCTTATTAGCTCTGCCACTAAATCTTGTTGAATGCATTAATGAAGGAGCACATCTATTACTACCTCCCAAAGTTAGTTTTTAATATTTAGATAACTGCATTTCAATGTAATTGCTTTTGTCTGTAATCCTATCATCTGCATTGAAATGCGTCATTCCCAGAAGGGGATTCGTGGGCTTCATTCACCAGATACTTAAGGGGGCCTGGACCCCCTAAAACTGGGTTTTACTTGCTCAAGGCAAGTACTGTGAGCCTGGGCCAAGCCTGGGCTGCCCACAGAGGAGCGGATGTGGGCAACGCACTCTGGACCCTCTTTGGTACCTTGTAGTCTTTGCTGGATCTTGGCAGCAACTGGCAGCTGAGACAGTGCGAATTGGCTGCTCTCCACTCTGGGGAGACAGCTGACCTCGGGGGCTCCCTGGGCTCAGATGCCCAGACGGTGACAGCTCTGGCTCTGTGCCAGGCCTCCCTGGTTTGGCCTTGAGTGGCCATGGGCAGTCTGGGGCACAGCCATGCTTGGCCACTGCCTTTTTTCTCTGAGGCTAACCTTTCATTCTCTTCCAGAGGAAATTCAGATCTCTGCCTCTACCCGCAGCCTCTCTTTGCCTCTCTTTGCCCCCCCCTCTCTCTCTCTGCGCCTCTCTCTCTCTGCCTCTCTCTCTGTCTCTGTCTCTGTCTCAGCCTCTGTCTCAGCCTCAGGGTAGGGGAGACAAGCCGGAGATTTCAATCATCCAGCAAAGTATGGCCACATCCCCTCAGCTCACCTCAGCAGTTTTTCATTTCATTTTCAAAAGGCCTCTCTCTCTCTTTTTTTTCCTTTAGACATGCAGGCACGAACTATCAGGCTGTTAAGCCCTAGAGGACACCTCAAAAATTATCTGATCCACACATTCACCCCTCCCCAAACTTCCCCCACTTCATCCCTCCTTCACTTGGGAAACCAAGACGCTGGCTGGGGGAGGTAGCATAGCCTGCCCCCGTGGCACAGACCAGGAACTGCCAGGCCGTCCTCCCCCCCCCCCACACACACACACCCCCCGACACTGCACAGCCTCATAAATAATGTAAGAGTTTGGCATTGTAACCATCTGTCTCAGGTCAGTGAGAAATAAAACAGTAAATTCATCCTTATTCAAAATCCCCGTTTGATTAAGTGGGGGGAGGGAAAGATGGGGATCTCTGCTGCTCCCATTTCCACAGGGATGAGAATGGGGGGCGAGGGGGCTCTCTGTCATAGGCACCACCACAAGGTCTGTGGCAGAATGCTTGTTCTGATTTTCCAAGACACCTAGAGGAAGTCGAGAAGTGTGGGTCAAGTTAAGGCCTCTCATTTTCCAGTCATATCCCAGACAAGGCCTCTAAGATGCTTCAGCTGTGAGGCTACCCCTTTGTCCATGGAACCTTCTCCATTGCCCTTCATGCTGTGCCCTCTGGAAAGTCAGAGCAAGGAACCTTGCCTCATAAAAGGTATAACTGAAATGGTGACTATGAGAACTACTAGCAACAGCCATGAATGAATTTCCACATTTCTTCAGTTAGTTGAAGTAGGTGAGGAGTGGTTTAACATGCTCCAAGCTGGTTTCAAAAAGGGCTATAAGAGATCCATCTAACTGTAGACAATGAAAATGTACATGGTGGGAACAGTGGACAGACACTGCCATGGTCTCTCATGCTACAGACTTGTCTTGTCTTGTGAAAACTCTTTAGGCTTCATGTGACATCCCAGTTGGGCCAGAAAATGTAGATAGGGATGACCTAAAGTGTGCTGGGTACTTCACAGAATTCCAAGAAGAGCTGAGCAAGAAGATTCAGGAAGGGTTAAACAAAGGAGTGCAGAGCAATCACTTCCCATTCTTTTGGGAACCCCCTCTTATAGATTTCCACCCTTTTTGCTTTATTCATTCCACAGACAAAATTAAGCATCTGCTAGATGGCATGGCTGGCTCTCCTGAAACCTAGTTTGTGTTCAGTTCTCTTTGCAAACCATGTCTTCTTTCTGCCAATCCTTTCCTTACAAGACTATAGAGAGGCCATATTGGTTTGTGACTCACAATAGCTATTTCTGCTTCTTTCCCCAACTAGTCTTCCCCACCTAGCTATGTCAGGAAAATGGATTGTGCAGTCACTTGTGAGAGAGAGCCTGCTTATCATTCAGACTAGATGACTTAATTTGGGTTCCCCCAAAATAGACCCAAAGGGAGTTAAGACCCTTGTTTTGCTTGTGGCTAACACCAGTTTGATAGTCGATGCCTCATTGTGCTCCCCAACGCTCAGGGGGAACATAACTACAGATGTGACCCTAAGATACTTCCCCCAGAAAGGAATTCAAAATAGACCTAGAGACAAGATTTTTTTTGGTGTCAGGGCCTAATTTGAATGATGAGCACAGGAAGTTTCAGTAAGGAAATGAGGACATGAAATAGAAAGAGGAGGAACATCAATAAAGACTGAGTTTCTGAACTCATTTCACTGTGCACAACTGGAGCTCAATTCACTCAGAGACTACATGGAGCACATCTTTGCATTGATCAACCAATGGGCAAAAAACTCAATATTCATCCATCAACTCTTTGGCGATCATTGGTTGAGGAGATTAACTCCCCCACAGCAGGCCACCAATCACAGAACATCTTCAAAATGGAAAGACTTGTGAAGCCTTGGGTGGGGTTCTGACAGTCATTAGTCCATCCAGGGCCCACAAAGCACAGTCCAGAAGGACTCACTGCAGACTCATCAGTGTGACTTACTCTGCCTTCTCACACTCTCCTCACACCTTAGGATTGTGGGTCACCCACGATAGCATGTTTCCTAGGTTAGAGAGAACCCAACCAAAGATTGAGAAATTCGCCCCACCTTCTTACCAGGGCCCCAAAACAGGAACACTATTTTTTGCCCTGATCCCATCACTCAGAATTGGAGTGCACCACTCATGGTTCAACTTCCTCTCACGGTTATTTGTTTCTTTTCTGCTCTGCTGAGGTGGTCAGCTAAAAGCAGGACTTGGCAAGATCCGACAGGGGAAAGAGGAAGAGATTTTAGTTGCTTCTTGGGGTCCCACCTGCTTTCTGCTCTGGGCAAGGGAGGGGGAGGTGGACAGGGAGCACTAACCCACCTGTGCCTGAGGAAAACAAGCAGAGATAAGAGCTTCTTGACAGTTCTGGCTGGCTAGGAGGGGCCCCTCACTCATGCACTTCAAAGACAAACACTTTCCGTTTGTCGATTCGTTTTAGGCCTTGCCGAATCTGCAACTCTGTGGCCTTGACTCTAAAAATAAATCTGCAATAATGACGAGGCTGTTGCAAAGAGGAAAGCGTGCAGAGAAGGAAAGACAAAGGAAGGCAACGCTGAGAGCAGGCAGAGAAAGCAAATACCCAAACAGGAAGAAGGGATGTGAGGAAATGACCCAACAATTCCTCCCACCCGGTGGCCCAGCCTCTGTGCCAGCACTGCAGGAAGGGGTGGGGGGTGTTAGCTCTTGGTTCATTAGACTCCACCACAGAGCGCGAAACTGGCCCATCCAACCATCTGTTTTCCAAGTGACCCAGCTACTAGATGGGATGAGAATGCCCACAGCTTGGGCACCATGTGGGAACTTTGTGAAATGCAAAGGGCCCCTCTGCAGCCTTGCAGAACCAATTTGTGTGCCAGCTCCCTGGGAAATGAGCATGTACCCAGGGTTTGAGAGGGCAGGCAGAGTCCCCGAGGATCCCACCCCCATGCAACCACCAAGGGCACTGGACTATCTTGTGCTGTTTGTTTGTTTGTTTGTTTGGGCGCTGTCCCAGACTACTGAAAGCTGGCTCTGTACTCAGATTTACTTCTGGTCAGTTCTGGAGCCCATATAGGTTACTGAGGAATGAACATTGGTGATCTGCCACAGGCAAGGTAAGGTGCCCTACTAGCTGTACTTATCTCTACAACACCAGGTACTGTACTCTTAATTCTCCTTGTGTGAGATCTTAACTCGATTTATTGTACCTGAATGCTGTTATACCCCTCCCCCCCAATTTCTTAGGACTCTCTTACTCATTATTTTATCAACCAATCTTCCATGGAATGGAAACACACACAATATAGGCCCAGTGACTTACTCCCAGGGATCTCTGCAATATCTCAATCTATAATCTCTTTAACCCACCAACCCATTGCTTTGTTTCTCCAGACTTGGGTCTTGGCTTGAAATGTTTCCCTGTCTTCTGGTCTTAAGAAAACTTGATTTCACATTCCCAGTGCCAGTTTTCATACACGCAGATGCCCCTTGCCTTCTCCCCATCCCATGCTGTCTCACTGACATATTTCAACCCTCCTCACTGTTTCGCTAAGAGAACACCCTCTCCTTCTTTCTACCTACATGGCCATAAACTCCTTTATTTAGTGAGAACTCAAGTTCCCTGCTCCTGCTGGGCCAGGCAGGTGAACAGGCAGACCATTGTTTAGATGCTGAGCAGGTGACAAACAGTTATGGCTGCTCCTTGCTGGAATTCTAAATAGTGGCTGTCACTCTTCATTGACTATAAAATGTACAAATGTGAATGATAAGAAAGAACATAACTGTGCCCCATCTTATCAAATTTATTTTAGCTGTGCTTTAAAATCAATTTAATTTGTAAATTATTCATGGCATGTAGCAACTATTACAGACGTGCACGACCAAAAAAAAAAAAACCTATGCTTTAAAGATTGTACTAACTTTTTGGAGACATTTTGTGGCTGCTTTTATCATTTTTTATTACGAAGGTAATGCATATCTATTTTAGAAAATGTGGCCACTACAGATAAGCAAAAATAATTATTGTATTATTATCATCCCTAATCCTATGACCAAGAAATAATCACTTAACATTTCAGCATATATCCTTTCAGTCCCCTTTTATTCCAAACCCTAGTATGTATCTCTTTCTTTCTCTCTCCCTTTTTTAGTGTCTTTGTATATATACCAGCTTATCTCCCAAGATGGGGACCATCAATTCCTTCCCCTGATTCTGCAGTCTCATACATTCTAGAGCCAGTTCATAACAGCCATCCAGAGCTGATTTGTGGTCTCTTCCCCCGACTGTATACAGGGTCATCACCTTGAGAGTTGGAAATCAGTCATAGTGATAAAAGCTCACAATCAAGGACACCCCACACAAACCCACAAGCCCAGATATCTACTTGTTACACAAACATTCACCAGCCTTCCACATGGTTTTACATCCTGGTCCAATATCACAGGCTCTCTATGGGTCGCCAGGATTAGAATGGCCTTAGATGGGTTTTAATGCTCTGATGTCACCACTTAAAGATTCATCATTTGGTTGGAACTTTGTCTATTATATGGAAGGGGTCTCGTTTCTTGTTGCCCCATTAGTATTGGTGACCTGGATGCCCCACGAGCACAGAATGCTGGTAAATGAACAGTTCATGGCATTCAGTAAGACTCAAGTTCAAGGAAAGAGTGAGATATTGAGAACTAAGGAAGCTGGAGCCAATTGTTTTCAGAAGCACCTACTTTGCATGTGAAGCAGCATTTGCTCCCATGGCAGAAATACAAATACCCAAGGAACCCTGGCCTGCTCTTTCTTGTGTTACTTCCTGTGTTAGCAGCCATGTTCTCCAAATGGCTCACAGGAGGGATAGAGAGTTCCTGTCCTCCCTGTTATGGGTAGGAACCCATCAGTAAGCAGAAGGCAGTGCAGGCAAAATGAATCTTACCAAGAAGCCAACTAAAACAATAGAATTAATTTTTTGCAGCATCTCCAGTAATTCTGGTAAGAACTATAGATATGCACAAATCAAGAAACACACATCATGTAATTTTCACAATTACAGTGAAGAGTTAAATGCTTTTATATTTTGCATTTAACATTCAGCTGCCGAATCATTAGATGAATAAGTTCATGTTAATAATTTAAAGTCTTTTTCTTTTTTCTTTCCTTAGATCCACATTTAATAGTAAATTTTAAAAGTGCTTTGACAAATCATGAGAGAGACCATTGAAGCAAAGGGAAAGCTTTATAAGTTAGTCTTTTGAAAGCACTTTTTTCTATAAAGTTGTTTTGGGGATTTGAGGAAAGGGGAGTTGGATAAGGAATTGTGCATTTTCGTTTTATACTGTACCCTGCAAATTATGGAGCTGGCTCGGTCCATGCCACTCTCAAGTAAGAGGTAGTCTTGAGTATTCAGAGAATGTTCCCCAGACATACAACCATTAATCTTTGATTAAAGGGGCAAGACACGCAAAATAGAGCAAGAAAAGCCTTTTCAACAAGTGGTATTGGGACAACTGGTCAGCCACATGCAAAAAAGTGAACTCCGACCTCCATTTAACACCATGCACAAAAGTCAAATCCAAATGGATTGAAGACCTTGATATCAGACCCAGAACCATAAGGCATTTAGAAGAACATGTAGGTAAAACACTCCATGACATTGAGATTAAAGGCATCTTCAAAGGAGGACACATTATTGTCCAAACAAGTGGAAGAGGAGATAAACATATGGGACTATATTAAGCTGAGAAGCTTCTGCACCTTGAAGGAAATAGTGACTAGGATACAAAGGCCACCCATAGAATGGGAGAAACTCTTCACCCAGTACCCATCAGATAAGGTACTAACATCTAAGATATACAAGTTACTGACAGAACTTAACAAGAAAAAATTTCTAACCCCATCAAGAAAATGGGGAGAAGAAATGAACAGACACTTCCTCAAAGAAGAAATACAAATGGCCAAAAGGCACATGAAAAAATGTTCCATATAACTAATCCTTAGGGAGATGCAAATCAAAACAACAATCTCATGCTACAGAGACTGGAACACATCAAAAAGAACAAGAACATTCAGTGTTGGTGGAGATGTGGAGAGAAAGAAACTCTCATTCACTGCTGGTGGGAATGCTGTCTAGTCCAGCCTTTGTAGAAAACAGTATGGAGATTAATCAAAAAATTAGAAATTGAGCTCCCATATGATCCAGCTATACCACACTTAGGGATATACCCTAGGAACACAAAAATAAAATACAAAAAGGCCTTCTGCAGACCTATATCATTGCAGCACTGTTTACAATAGCCAAAATCTGGAAACAACATAGATGCCCAACAATAGATGAGTGGCTAAAGAAACTGTGGTACATATACACAATGGAATACTATGCAGCTATCAGGAAAAATCGTCATGAAATTTTCCTATACATTGATGGACATGGAAACTATTATGCTGAGTGAAATAAGTCAGAGGGAGAGAGAGAGACACAGAATAGTCTCACTCATTTATGTGATTTAAAAAAAATAAAAGGGGCTGGAGAAATAGCAAGGAGGTAGGGAGTTTGCCTTGCATGCAGAAGGATGGTGGTTTGAATCCCAGCATCCCATATGGTCCTCAAGCCTGCCAGGAGCGATTTCTGAGCGTAGAGCCAGGAGTGACCCTGAGTGCTGCCGGGTGTGACCCTCCCCCCCCAAAAAAAAGAAAAGCAAAAGACATTATTGTGGGGCCGGAGAGATAGCATGGAGGTAAGGCGTTTGCCTTTCATGCAGGAGGTCATCAGTTCAAATCCCGGCGCCCCATATGGTCCCCTGTGCCTGCCTGGAGCAATTTCTGAGCCTGGAGCCAGAAATAACCCCTGAGCACTGCCGGGTGTGACCCAAAAACCACAAAAAAAAAAAAAAAAAAAAAAAAAGACATTATTGTAATACCCAGAGTCAATAGAGATAAAGGCTGGATGGGCCTGTCCACAATATGAAGCTTACCATTAAGAGTGCAGTTAGAGAAATAACTACACTAACAACTATCATGACAATGGTAGTGAGTGAGTGAAATAAAATGCCTGTCTCGAATGCAGGAAGGGAAAAGATGATGGGAGCATTGATGGTGGTAAGGTTGCACTGGTGATGGGGGGTGTTCTTTTTATAACTGAAACCCAACTACAAATATGTTTGTAATCATGTTGCTTAAATAAAAATATTATTTTTAAAAACGGTGAGTTTCACCAGCCACATCTTTCTGTTTGTTTATTTTGGGGGGGCACACCTAGTGGAGCTCAAGGGTTACTCCTGGCTCTATATTCAGTAATTATTCCTGGCAGGGCCTGGGAGGGTTCTGGGATGCCAAGGATGGAACCAGGGTTAGCCGTGAACAAGGCAAATGTCCTACCCACTGTATCATCTCATTAGTCCCTTTCATCCACCTCTTGAATCTAGTTTGGCCTGTGACTGCTTAGTCTAGTAGACTTCCATAGATGTGAGTTTTGTTGGTTGCACTTACTTCACCTTTGAGAGGACTAGGCTGACAGAGATAGTACAAGGATTAAGACAGTTGCATATATCCTACACCAATTCAATCTCCAGAACTATATATGAACACTGAATAACAGTAGGAGTGATTCTTGAGTACCTGGCCAAGATAATTCCTGGGCACCATCAGATATGGCCCAAAGACCTTACTTCCAGAGGCTGGATGCAAAAGATTCTGCCTTCTCATTCTCCAAACCACATAGATGGTTACAAAATGTCCTTCAATGGTCATTCCTTAGATGATTTTAGGTAGATAGCAAAAGAAAATGATATTTCTAAAATTCACAACTTGGGGCCAGCGTGGTGGCGCTAGAGGTAAGGTGTCTGCCTTGCCAGCGCTAGCCTAGGATGGACCGCTGTTCGATCCCCCGGGATCCCATATGGTCCCCCAAGCCAGGAGCGACTTCTGGACGCATAGCCAGGAGTAGCCCCTGAGCGTCACCGGGTGTGGCCCAAAAACCAAAAATAAATAAATAAATAAAATTCACGGCTCAGTAAAATTGTGACTTAAGATCTCTTTGCAGCCCTATCTTTCCCCTGTCTCAGAGTGGGAGATTAATCATTATTTGTCAAATCAATTCATCTGAATTATCAATAAATGTGGAACATCACACTTATCTTCAGATCACACCAACATTGCTGGTTAAAATGAGCACTTGATGGGCCTGATCTGATCTTTGTTGGAAATGTCTTCAATGAATGAGACAATAACACATCTGGAGAAATTAATGTACTCAAAGGCCCCCGGGAATGTCTGAACCCCTGGGAAACAGTCTTGATCATGTTCCTAACTTAGGGCCCTGCTTCATGGTTCTTTGGCACGTGCCACAGGGAATGGGTGTGCCCACAGGCCAGAAAACAAACAGGCATGTAAGTGGCAAGCAGAGAGAAAAATCTTGTGACTTTCAGTTTGCTTAACCTCCTCTTTGTCATCTGTCTGGTACATATTATAAAAAATGATTTATGTATCATAAGGTGTTCATGAGAACTTGGGCAGATCATATACACAAACCTATTATTGCACAATGCTTGGCATAGAAAATGCCTAACATAAATAATGCCCCAACACCATGTTCTTTTCTCTAGCCCTAAACCCTCATTATTTTGAAAGCATCATTTATGCTTCATGTTCCCTTGTAGATACATTTGTGTTTTTCAGAAAGGAAGCTGAAAATGTATGGTGTATGTATCAGTCAGCTTTCACCACGTAACAAGCCATTTCAAACTTAGTACCTTCAAACGATATCATTTGCATTTCCTTGTTATTGCATCTTTAAATCAACTCATCTCAGTGGAATTTGACAGATCAGTTCCACTTCTAGCATTGGTCTACACACATGTGGCTTTCAATAGAGTGGGTTCAAGTCTGGGGTCCTGGAAAGAAGAGCAGAGGCTCTGAGAGAGAAAGTGCTTCCCAGGACAATGATATAGACACAAAAGGGCAACCACAGATTAAGCTAGAAAGATGAAAAGAAAAAGAAGGCATAAGTCTGTACCAGAAGCTGGGGATACCTGGCAAAAGCTGGGTCCAGTCTTTCAGGGACCCCAGTCTTTCAGCAGAGGAGACCCAGCTGCTTCAGGGATGCCACCCACTGCAGAGAACTATTCTTGCCTCTTCCTGTTCTGGGAATTCCCCTTGGTGGTTATCTCTGACAAATGTATCAGAAAGCCAGAGAGCAAGAGAGTGGAGAAAATGTGAGTTTTTTTATGACTTAAAGTGGGGTAGGAAAGGCAGGGATAGAAGAAAGATAAACAGTACAGTGGGTAAGGTGTATGTGGCTGATCTGAGTTTCATTCCCAGCACCCTATATTTTATCCTGAGCCTGCCAAGAGTGTTCCCTAAGTGCAAAGCCAAAAGTAAGCCCTGAGTAAATCTGGGTGTACCCCCCAGAAAAAAAAAGTTTAAGAAAAAGTCAGGAATGTATCAGAAAGCAAACAGGCAAATGAGATAGCACTGACCTCAGCCAAACCAGTACACACACTCAGGTGATCCACTGCTCAACGGCAGTAGCAGTCACCACTGGCACTCCATGCACACACTTGACACTGAAGGATCTCCCCAACCCAGGAACTTTTCCTGCTCCCCAGTCACCCTGGGTACCTGGGCTTGCATGCTCGCCGCACTTGAGATTTTGAAAGTTGGTCCTCCTGGAGGGGGAGCACATCTGCTAACTAAGGCTAAAAAAGCACTTGTTGACTGATCATCCAATGTCTACAACCCCATGTGCATGTTTTACCTTCTCCTTTGGGGCTTTCAACAATACCGTGAGAAATAGCCCATCTAAAATTGCATAGATTCAGATTCAAAGATCTACAAAAATGAGACTTTAATAGCTATTGATGAGGGTCTTGCAAGATCTAGGTGGCTTATAAGCAGGCAACACCCAAAGTGGTCAGAGCAGGTGTTATATTCCCTAGTGCACAAATCCCTCCTCCAGTTCATCATTGGCTGTATACTATGGAGTCAAGATGCTTCCAGGATGTTAACCAGGTTTTACTGGATAGTTTGACTACTTGTACTCCTTGGAATTGGTTGTGAGCTAGTAGTGGGTTTTTGTTTGTTTGTTTGTTTTGGGGCCACACCTGGTGACACTCAGGGGGGGTTACTCCTGGTTCTGTGCTCAGAAATCGCTCCTGTCTTGGGGGACCATATGGGATGCCTGAGGATCGAACTAGGTCAGCCACGTGCAAGGCAAATGCCCTACCACTGCACCACCACTCTGGCCCCTGGGAGTGGGTTTTGGTTGTCCCCACCCCCACTTTGTTCTCTTGTGGTGGGAAGGCACTCAGGGGGTCCGTTCATTCTAGACTGTAGGCAGTTTCTATGTTGATCCCTCCTCCTAACACCTTGTTTGCTCAAACTCAGTGAGTCATTATGCAGGCATGCTGCCAGCCATTTTCCACTTAGAGTTAAATGCATTATCTTGTAAGTGGACCAGTGCAGACTGTTTCCAATTGCACAAAGCCTCAGGTGCCTACAGTGCTCACATGTTCGTGCTCAGAAACCAGTAGGACTTCCTTCCACTCTTCCTGCCCGCACTCCAAAGCCTGCCTGAGCTTCCCAACGCTATTCTCAGCCCACATTTCTGCCTTCCTGCCTTGTATAAGGCGCCCCTACAGCAGTCCTTAGGATTCCTTCTGGGTCTCTCCAGGCCCCCCAGGTTTCAATTTGACTCCACCCACAACTTTCTTTCCATTCCTTCCTTTCCAGAGGGGAAGGGTGGGGGCAAGAGATGCTCTCAAGAACCCTGCCCCCAGCAAAAGCCAAGGACAGACTAGCTAGTGGAAGATTGTCCCTGAGTCTCCACCCTGATCCCATACCCAAGCACCCTCATCTGCCCCTCAGCACTCCCCAATAAGGCTATCTGTCCCCAAAAGGGAGTGAGTTCTTTACTGCATTACCCAGAAACTGCCACACTAGCCACCAAAGTGACTGCTCATTATTTGAACACTTTCTTCTATTTGACTGAATACAGGAAAAATGTCACAAATAGAATATTCATCATCCCTCTCGCGCGCCTTTTCTCCCTGCTTATCTCCCTGCTGTCATGTCGGAGGCCCGGCTTCAGGCTCATTTGGTATGTTGAGAGCGTGCCCGGCAGAGGATGCCGCTGAAAGCTTCGAGCCCTCCCTCCCCACTGGTGACATCCCACCAGACAAACGCCACTCACACTGACCCCGCGAGGGAAGGACCACGTCTGCTTAAGCGATGGGCCCCGTGCTCTCTGCGGAGGGAACAGAAAGGACCCGAGGAGCCTGCACAGTCATTTAGTGATTCTCGGCATGTCACTTTCCCAGACACCTCAGCTTCCAGAGCTTTTATCCTCAGGTGCTTCTTAGAAGACGCAGGATGGCATTCCCACCCCACTTCAAACACCGTCTGTTTCGAGATCCTCAGAGGGGCTAACACCGCCTGCCAATTTCTCGGCTCCAGAGCCATCAGCGCGAAGCGAGCGGCTCGCTAGAGGCTTCTTTTCCATCAGCGCCCAGCTGAGCCGCCTCCCCCACTTCCCACTTTCTGCAGCCAGGCCCCACCCTACAGATTGCCCTGCCAGGCTGCAAGGAACACTTTTCTGGGACTGGAAAAAGCAAAGTACTTCTATCCCTGACAATCAGCTCGCATGTTCAGCGGCAATAGCACCAGCCTTGAACCCTGGTGGATAGCACTGAGAGAGGGGAGTTCTTTGAGGACACCAAGGGCCCAGTCCTTTTCTCCATTCTTACCTCATGCTCTTCAGACTCAACTCCTGCCATCACATCAGGATCCCAAGCAGGATTAAAAAGGATTAAAAAGGTCAGAAGGGAACTCCCATCTTGATTTGGCCTCTCTTGTAGGGAACATTATAGAAACCTCATTCAAAGATCCCCTACTTCCGTTATGTTGACCAGTAGCCACAAGAGGCTGAAAAATCAGTAGGCATTTTGCCACATCTGTATGTCACAATGCATACAATTGCAATTCTATTTTAGTTTTAGGCTCAGTTGTGCCTCTTTAGAATTCATAATTCAGTCTTAGCTCCCAGGACCTCTGAATGTAGTACGGTGGTATTTGGTCACAGGGTCTTTAAATAGAATCATTAGGGTTGGTCTTATGACTACTGCTAATATGATTTGCATTCCCTAAAAGAAAAGGAAATTAGATGCAGAAAAATGCACCAAAAAAAAGACCCTGGAAAGATGAAGAGATAAGCTGGCTCTCAACATGCCAAGGAGTGAGGCTTCAATAGGTACCAATCCTGCCAAGGAGCAGCCACCATATTGGGGGATTTCCAGCCTCCAGAATGATGAGAAAATAAATACCTGCTGTCAGAGTCCCACCCCACTCCAACACCCATTCCTGACACTTGCTAGTAAGGGGAACAGAGAAATGATATGGTCAGCAGTTCTAGTTCCTTGCACATTTGGGGAAACCTTTTCTCTATTACCGAGACTTTTTTTGTTTGTTTTTGGGGTCACACTGGGCAGCACTCAGGGGTTACTCCTAGCTCTACACTCAGAAATCACTCCTGGCAGGCTCGGGGGACCATCTGAGATGCCAGGATTCGAACCACCGTCCTTCTGCATGCAAGGCAAACGCCCTGCTTCCATGATATCTCTCCGGCCCCTATTACCAAGACTTTTAAAGACATGTTCTAAGTGTCTTGACACCCATTTTTGAAGATTCTTTTTAAAATTCTTTTTATCAAGTGGTATCCAGGGCCTGCACTGTTCCGTCCACCCACCCCCATCATACATACCTCACTCCCCAGCCAGCTTTGCTCCAACCTCCATTTCTCTCGTCTTTGCATGATTCTTCTCCTTAAAAATGCTTACATAAAAATTGTGGCCTCTCTGGAACGATTTGAAGAGTACTGAAATAGTCTTCCCTCCCTTCTACTGGCCATAAATAGCCTGAAAGTCTAAAGTCTTCATTCCTTTGGTTAGTCCATGATCTCCTATGAAAGTGAAAATTAAATGGCAAATGATCTAGATCCATCAGCTCAGAACCAGTTGGGGTGGTAAGGGAGGCTGGCTGGGAGATACCCAAGAGCCAGAGGTCCACAGAAGACCTTGATGAAACTTTTTTTTCTGTTTTTTCGGGCCACACCCATTTGATGCTCAGGGGTTACTTCTGGCTAAGCACTCAGAAATTGCCCCTGGCTTGGGGGACCATATGGAACACCGGGGGATCGAACTGCGGTCCTTCCTTGGCTAGTGCTTGCAAGTCAGACACTTTACCTCTAGCACCACCTCACCGGCTCCTGATGAAACTCTTAACTGCAAAGGGCCCCTCAAATATAGTTGGGCCCACTCTTCTTTGATAAAAGAATGTGGGGAAGTCAAAGCCAAATGTTTTTTCCAAGAAAACCCTGTACCATCATCCCATCTAAACCTTTGATAAAATCACATTCAGATACCACCTTCTAGAACCTTTCTTCCCTACCAAGCTTCTTGACAGAAAGGGAACAGGCAATTGAATTGGGGTGTTTTCCTCCCTTATGTGCCATGCCATGGGTTTCCTCACAAGAAAGACCAGAGACATAGCAAGGTTGATTGCTATCTCTTCCTCTTTCTTCAAGTCATTCACCTTTCTGCGATGAGGGAGAACACCTTAAATAATTTCCTTCAGACAGAATGATTTGAATCCAAAAACATATTTCCTTGGCCCCCACTGGAATGTTAATTGGCTGGTATGAAGGGATTGACTTGAACAATACCTGCCCTTTTCAGTTCAGCTACAACTGCTGGGAAACTACAAATATTTCCCAGCTGTCCAGCTGGTAGCTTCTGCCAATAGGAGCCCATGGTAGGAGATGGGTGGGATGACAGAAAGCCTGATTATACAGATAGGTATGGAATTCAAATCTCCAACTGAATGCATTTCAAAGAATTTCAAAAATATTGCATCTTCCAGTTTTCTCGCTGAGGTGTTAACCACGAATGGGCTATTTTTTTTTTTTTTTATCTTTCTGGAAGGTCTGGACTTAAAATAAAAAAACTACCCACAGAGTTCAAAATGATAATGCCTTAAGGGACAAGTCTTCTTAAATTCTTCCTGCTTGGCACTGGGTTTGCTCTCTAAATCTAAGCACTGAGTTTTCCTCCAGCTTGGAGAAACTTGATTCTAGTACTACTTTGATCATTTCCTCTCCTACAGGCTTTCTGCCCTTTGCTTCTGAAAATTCCTATTAGATCGATATTTAAATTTCAGCTCCTGACGTATGTCTCTTCAATTTTTCTCTTGTGCTATTTTTTAAATTTCTTGTTCTTTTTGCACTTTTTTTTGTATTTTGGGAGGTTTTCCTCAGTGGTGTTTAGTGGCTCAGGCACCTGAGTCCATTAAATGATACTTAACCTGGCTGTATTAGCAGTACTGGGTGGTACTGGGCCATGCTGGGTGGCTGCTGGATGTTGGAAGGCAGGGGCATGTGGTGAGATCAAATCCAGAGCCTTACACCTACAAGGCATGTTCCCTAGTCCTTTGAACTATTTTTTCAGTCCCTGTTTTTGCACTTTTTTGGAAAGCGTTTTTTCAACTGTCTCCAATTGTAACTTCAACCATGGACAGTGAGCTATTTCATATAATGAACCTATTCAACTGTACTGATTTTTTTCCCCATTACCAGAACTCTGGCATATTCTTTTTGTTTGGTAGTACACTTGACAATGCTCAGAGGTTACTCCTGGCTTTACATTCAGGGATCATTCCTGACTATACCAAAGGATCATATAAGACAAGGGAATTGAACACTGGGAGACCACGTGCAAGGCAAGTATAATACCCACGGTACTATCCCTCTGGACCCTGACATGCTCTTTTGACAGCAGTCAAGAGTCAAAAGAAGGCCATAGTGGTGGCGCAAGCGGTAGGGCATTTGCCTTGCACACACTAACCTAGGACAGACTGCGGTTCAATCCCCCATATGGTACCCCAAGCCAGGAGTGATTTCTGAGCACAGAGCCAGGAGTAACCTCTGAGCGTCACCAGGTGTGGCCCAAAAACAAACAAACAAAAAAAAAGAGTCAAAAGACTATTTATGGGGGCCGGGGAGGTGGCACTAGAGGTAAGGTGTCTGCCTTGCAAGCGCTAGCCAAGGAAGGACCGCGGTTCCATCCTCCAGCATCCCATATAGTTCCCCCGAGCCAGGGGCAATTTCTGAGCACTTAGCCAGGAGTAAACCCTGAGCATCAAATGGGTGTGGCCCGAAAAACCAAAAAAAAAAGACTATTTATGGATAGCATATTTTTGTTTTTGTGTTTGGTTTTGGTTTTTGGGCCACACCCGGTGACGCTCAGGGGTTCCTCCTGGCTATGCGCTCAGAAGTCGTTCCTGGCTTGGGGGACCATATGGGATGCCGGGGGATTGAACCGAGGTCCGTCCTAGGTTAGTGCTGACAAGGCAGACACCTTACCTCTAGTGCCACCACGCTGGCCCCGGATAGCATATTTTTAATTTAAATATTTCTCTATATCCTCCTGAAAGAAAGCTTTAGGAGAAAATTTTTGTTTATTTTGGTGCCTCTTTTCAATAATGTTTTTTCCTAAAATATGTTTGATAATTCTTTTTGTTTGTTTGTTTGGGGACCACAATCAGAGGGTCTCAAGGGTTACTCCTGGTTCTGCATTCAGAAATTGCTCCTGGCAGGCTCAGGGATGCCATGGGATGCCAGGGATCGAACCCAGGTCCGTCCTGGGTTGGCCGCTATCAAAGTGCTATCACTTTGGCCCCTGTTTTCTTTATTGTCTCAATGTTCCTGTAATAGATGAATGTCCAGATCAGGGGTCCTCAAACTACAGCCTGTGGGCCACATGAGGCCCACTGAGAACATTTATCCAGCCTGCCGGGAGTTTTTGCCACTGTTGCCTGTCCTGTTAGGAGCCGATTTGTCCAAGCCTGCAGTGCGCATATGTGGGATGTGCATCGCACTCTCCAACTCCTCTCCTTCTCTGTCTCTCAACTCCTCCTCTCAGTCTCAGGAAGGGGTCCATAAACTACAGCCCTCCAAAAGCAGGTGCATAATTGCCATTGAAGTACTGGTAAGTTTGTTGATTTAACTTTACTTGTTCTTCATTTTAAATATTGTATTTGTTCCCGTTTTGGTTTTTTACTTCAAAATAAAATATGTGTAGTGTGCATACAAATTTGAAATATAAAGTTTTGTTTTTGAACTATAGACCAGCCTTCCAATGGTCTGAGGTACAGTGAAGTGATCCTGTTTAAAAAGTTTAAAGATGAGGCCGGAGAGATAGCATTTGCCTTCCATGCAGAAGGATGGTGGTTCAAATCCCAGCATCCCATATGGTCCCCTGAACCTGCTAAGAGCAATTTCTGAGCATAGAGCCAGGAGTAACCCCTGAGTGCTGCTGGGTGTGACCCAAAAACCAAAAAGAAAAAAATGTTTAAAGACCCTTGGTTTAGATTTATCTATGGAGGTTGCACTTTCCCCAAACCTTAGTAAAAATTTCCTGCCCTTCTGATAGTGGAAAACAAAAGTTTCCAGAGCCAGAGCAATATAGTATAGCTATATTATTATATTATATTATATTATAGCTATATATTGCCTTGCACACGGCCAAACAGATTCAATCCACTGGCACCCCATGTAGTTTCCTAAGCACCATCATGATTGATTCCTGAGCTCAGAGCCAGGTGTAATCCCTGAGCACTACTGGGCATGGCCCCAAAATAAAAAGTAAAAGAAAACCAGAGGTTCCCATCAAGGAAGTCAGCACTTTACTGACTTTTGGTGAAGAAGGCTTTGGAGTCAGCTTTTCTTTTTCTTTTTTGTGGAGTGTTTTTTTGTTTTTTGGAGGGGGTCACACCCGGCAGTGTTCAGGGGTTACTCCTGGCTCTTTGCTCAGAAATCACTCTTTGCAGGCTCAGGGGACCATATGTGATGCCAGGATTCGAACCACGGTCCTGCATGCAAGGCAAACGCCCTACCTCCATGTTATCTCTCCGGCCCCAAGTCAGCTTTTCTTACAGCTAGTTGCAAATTTTAGTATCCACCCTCTTCCCTAATGGCCACTTCCACCAGCCACTGCCAATAAGAGGTTGAGTCACCCCACACTGGAAAAATGATTCTCTGAGCTTTAGTCTGAAGACAAATATCAGGTTTTTTAAGAGCTGCATTTCAGATTTGTAGCCTCATTAACAGTTCTCCAATCCAAACTCCCTCCTCCTAGCCATGTTATTTCTTGTCTGAGAATTCCAGAAGTTTCCAGAAAATTGTCCTTGGAGGAGAGTTTCTCTCTTTTGTCCCCATAAAATGTTGAGATCTTCAATATCCAGAAAGGACCTTTTCCTGCAACTTCTGTCTGGTCAATGGATCACACTTTTGCATAGCTCTCCAGTTAGGCTTTTGGTTACTTATAAAATTTTAATATGGGGGCTGGAGCAGTAGAGCAGTGGTATGGTGTTTGCCTTGCACACAGCTGACCCAGGATGGAATCAGGTTCTATCCCGGTATTCCATATGCTCCCCTAAGCCTGCCAGGAGCGATTTCTAAGAGCAGAGCCAGGAGTAACCCCTGAGCGCCACCACCGCCGCCACCGGGTGCGGCCCAAAAACCAAAAAAAGAAGAAAAAAAGATTTTAGTATGGAAAACTCCATGTATACACAAAAGAATTTAAAATACTATCAACATATGCTAAGGCCAGTCACACAAAGAGAAAAAATATGGTAGGACTCCACTTCTAGAGTTGTCAAAATGATCAAGACAGAAAGAGATGAGGCAATTGCCAGGGGCTGAAATGGAGCATTGCGTCTGATGAGCATGGAGTTCTAGAGATTGTACAACAATATAAAAATACTTAGCCCTGGGGCCGGAGAGATAGCATGGAGGTTAGGTGTTTGCCTTTCATGCAGGAGGTCATCCCAGCGCCCCATCTGGTCCCCTGTGCCTGCTAGGAGCAATTTCTGAGCCTGGAGCCAGGAATAACCCCTGAGTACTGCCGGGTGTGACCCAAAAACCACAAAAAAAAAAAAAAAAAAAAAAAAACTTAGCTCTGCAGAAGAAAGCCAACTTTAAGGATTCATCACCCAGTCTTAAAACCTCGGAATCGCATCACCCTTAGTCACTCTCATCCCCGCCCAGTTCCCAGCCAGTTCCCAACATACACACATCTTTCTTTTCTATCATTCTAATAGCATTGGAAGAGGGAAGACAAATGTCAACACAACAATCCTGAACTCCCAGCTTGTTTCTGCATAAATGCTATCTAAAATGACGAAAACAGGGTTATAAATATATGAGGTTCCATGGCACTCTTTCCATTAATCAGTATGCCTGAGAAATTCCATCATTAACGAGGTGTTTGGGCTTTGAGTTTGTATTTGTTTGTTTCGGTGGGGGGGCATACCTGGTGATACTCAGGGAGCTATTCTGGCTTTGTACTCAGAGATTATTCCTAGCAGTGGTTGAGGGCCACATTTAGTGCCAAGGATCAAATGGGGTTGGTTACAAGCAAGGTAAGTTTACCTCCAACACTATTTTTACAGCCCAGCAAGTTTTGTGCTTTTCTTTTCTTTCTTTTTTTTTTTTTTTTTTTTTTTTTTTTGTGGTTTTTGGGTCACACCCGGCAGTGCTCAGGGGTTACTCCTGGCTCCATGCTCAGAAATTGTTCCTGGCAGGCACGGGGGACCATATGGGACGCCGGGATTTGAACCGATGACCTTCTGCATGAAAGGTAAACGCCTTACCTCCATGCTATCTCTCCAGCCCAAGTGTGCTTTTCTTTTCAAATAAAAAAAGCAAAATTCAGTATCAGCAAAATAAGTGCTACTGAATGAAGGCTCATCATAGCATCCATCTGTGAGCTCACTGATTTATAGCAGGCTAGCACCTTGCTCCCCCACTTTGAAAGACTCACTAAGGCCCCATGGTTGATGCAATTCATGGGGAGCAATGCATGATCCAGGTGAAGACAGTGAAAGCTGAGATGAAAAGGAACATCTGCCTCTTGGGCCTCCCAGAAACACTATAACACCACTCTCCCATGAGTTGTGCTCCTTACCTGTTGGGAAGCTTTTAAGAAGATGAAGATGGGGTCCACAGAATGTCATAGAGCATTTTCTGACTCTCCACTTGTATTTTTTTAGTCCCCAAACCATAAAAGTAATTTTACAGGGGCCAGAGTGATAGTACAATGGGTCGGTCACTTATCTTGTATGCAACTTGTTGCATTAAATAATTAACGATGGGGCTGGATGGCGGTGGATGGAGGCCTTTGTGCTTAGGCCCCAGCCACGTGGCTTCATCCCCCATCCAGCTGGCAAGTTCCAGGCCCAGGTAGTCGGCGTAATCAAGACTCACTCACACGCAGGCTTCAGGAAGAATCATCTTTATTCATGCCCTAGCCACCACAGGTGTGTGGCCTATGTCAACCTTTTAAGCATTCAGCTATATTTTGCTAGCCCTGCATCTTATCTCCTGTTAGCCATCTTCCCTTTGGGCTCCATGCGGCCCAAAGATCCAAAAGCCAGGAAGCCAAGCCGGGCCAAGAGAGAAACGGCAAAAGGGCCCAATGAGCCAAAAAGCCCGAATTCCCTTGGTCCCAGCCTTATCTACCTTTTTCCAAACCCCTCCCAGGAATGGGAGGGGCTTGCAGGTAAAGTTACACCTACTATCCGGTTCAGACCCCTCCCAGAAATGGGTGGGTCTTAGGGTACACCACATTTCCCCCTTTTTTAAATATTTTCATGCGCCAACGTAATAAAGTGAAAATTAATATACCAGCCCTTTTCAAAAACATATCATTTGCAAAATATACTTTACACCTGTAACCTAAAATTCTATTAATGCTTTTTTACCAAGCACTATTTTGGAACTTTCATGTTCCTATATTTTTAAACTATATTGGGGGAACTTTACTGTTCCTATATTTTTCCTATACACAAGTACTTTAGCATACATGCATAACATACATTTTAAAAACAGGCTAAGTACATTAAAATACACAGTAAAACATTTTGCAATTGAAAATATTAACTTTGAAAGACAACAAAACACATTTAAATCATAAAGAAAATGACTAAGACAAAGATGCAGGTGGTTAGAAATTAGATGTTTAAATGAGCTAAACTGAATGACTTCCCTTTTATTTTTATTTTTTAACTACTAAGTAAAACTTATCCCATCACCAACTATGAGTAAAATATTACTACCCACTAATTTTTTACACCTAAAACCATAGTTCAGATGATTAATTTGTCCCACGTTGATCTCACCACGTGGCTTCTTTAAACTTTTAAAGTTCAGATGTTTTGTCCCACGCTGATCTTACCACGTGGCTTTTTTCCGTAGTTCCAGGCTCCGCTGCCGGTTTGTGATTTGGAGCGAGGATTTCAGGTTTTTCGCTTTTCCGGGCAAAGCTGAGCCCAGCCAAGCTGATTCCAGCCGAGATTCCAGCCGAGCCGAGCTGCTTGGAGCTTGCCGCTTGGAGCTTTTTGCCGCAGGGGCTTCACCGCTGCCTTTTTTACCCTCTGGGAGCACTTTGGATGTTCAGAGTTCCAAGTGATTTAAACTAAAAGTTCAGTTCGAAATTTCCAAAGTCGAAATCCAAATTTAAGCCAAAGGTCATTTTCAGAAAATCAGTCCATTTTTAATACAGTCTTTTTTCTCCTCCGTTTCCAATTTAGACTTTTAATAAGTTTTTGTAGAGGCCGAGGTTTTTGGTTTTTGTAACAAAGTTTTAGTTCTGGGCCTTGGCCAGAGGTGGTGCAAGCTTTCACCTCTTTTGTTTTAATGGCCTTTGAACCCCCAGATGGGGTGTCGGCCATTTTTAAAAATGGTTGCACGTGGCCCAGGGTTTTGGGCTCAGTGCACCCGACAAGAGCCAAAATTAAACTGAAAAGCAGAAATGTTACCATTGTTGCTGGTTTCTTGGGTCCAGGATTCAGGTCAAAGTTCGGAGCGCCAGATGTTGTGTTAAATAATTAACAATGGGGCTGGAAGGTGGATGATGCCATCCAGCCCACATGGCTCTGCAACCTCCATGCAGCCGGAGTGAGTGATTTCACCTGGGCCTGGAACTCGCCGGCTGCATGGAGGTTGCAGAGCCATGTGGGCTGGATGGTATCCTCCACCATCCAGCCCCATCGTTAATTATTTAATGCAACACAACTGACGCTTTCTAGATCCCAGCACTACATATGTTCCCCTCTGCACTGTCAGGTGTGATCCCCAAGCAAAGAGTCATAAGTAAGCCCAGAGCATTGCCAGGTATGTCCTAAAACTCTGATTTTACAGCAGGTTGGAGGAACGCCTTGGATTTGCACACCAGCACCACCAAGTCACCCCAAAAAGTACATTAAAAGGTATATCCATAGGGGCCAGAATGGTGGCGAGGAGCGATAAGGTGTCTGTTTTGCTGGCGCTAGGCTAGGACAGACCGAGGTTTGATCCCCTGGCATCCCATATGGTCCCCCAAGCCAGGAGCAATCTCTGAGCGCATAGCCAGGAGTAACCCCTGAGTGTCACAGGTTGTGGCCACCCCCCCAAAAAAGGTATATCATAATTGAAATTTTACACCTGAATTATATGTTGGATTGCATTAAGGTAGAGTTTCCAGTAGATACTAGTAACTTTAAACTGTCAATCAGCTATACACTACCAGGATTGTGTTTCATTCAATGACACATACTGAAGGGCTGAAATGATAATGTAGCAGGTAGGGAGTGTGTATCATGAATGCGGTTAATTTGGGTTCGATTCTTGGCATCCCATGTGGTCCCCCAAGCCCTACCAGAAGTGATTCCTGTTAGGAGGCAGGAGTGTCTAAGCATTACCGAATGTTGCCCTAAAATATAAACAGAAAAAATTGTCACTGTCTCCCCCATCCTCAGCATCAAAACTAAAACAAATGTACAAGGATCATGAGCAGGAAGGCAACCCCCACTGAGCACATGTGTGAGATTGACAGCCATGCTGGTGGAGCGCTCAGATCAGAATGTGCTCAAAGTACCACAATTCCAGGTGCATGATCTCCCTGAACACCACAAACATCATAGTCAAGAATGGGCTCTACCCTCATCTGTCAAAAATCAACAAATGGAAGGGAAGGCATTCGATTCCATTTATGATATCAGAACTCAGGATGGCAGAACAGGTAGGCAGAGCTGGAGGCTATTCCGTTTCTGAACATTTGTGTTGGTTACATGGGTATGACCAGAGTATGAAATGTGGGCTGTGTCTACATGTGTGTGTGCTCTTATGTACACATCCTTCAATTAAAAACTTACAATCAAGGGCTGGAGAGATAGTACAGTGGGTTAGTATTTGCCTTGCAAACAGCCAACCTGGGTTCCTACCATCCTTGGGAATCCTTATAGTCACCCAAGCACCTCTGGGAGTGATCCCTGAACACAGAGCCAGGAGTAAGCTCTGAGCACAGCAGAGTGTGATTAAAAAAAAAGGCAAAAAAAAAATGAAAACAACTTTCTAGGCCTGAGTGATAATACAGTGGGTAGGGTGTTTGCCTTACATGTAGCCTAGTGGGTTCGATCCCTGGAACCTCATATGACCCCCCTGAGTCTCACCAGGAGTGGTTCTGAGTGCAGAGCCAGGAGTAGGCTCTGAACCCCACTGGGTGTCGCCCGAAAACAAACAAAAATTCAACATATTTAGGGCCAGAGAGATAGTCTAGGTGTTAAAGCATTTGCCTTTCTTTGTCTTGTTTTTGTTTGGGGGCCACACTTGGCAGTGTTCAGAGATTACTCCAGATTACTCTGAGATTACTCAGAGATCCCTCCTGGTGGGACCATACAGGGTACCTGGGATGTGTAAAGTGAACACTTCCCCCAACTTTCTTTTTCCCTAATCTCTTCCTTTGAGATGTAAAAACCCACTGGATAGTTGCTTTGGTATCTGGCTTGACCTTCCCCCACCTGGGATTGGGAGTTGTTTGGAAAAAAGAAAGGAATCTGGCTTTGGGCTAGGCAAGGAGAGCACATGGCAGCTAGGCAGCACCTGGCACTGACAGCACAGAGAAGAGAGAGACATGGCAGAGAGAGCCGACTCTAATGAATTATCTTTTCTGACTGTTTGGTATTATTTCTCCACCACTACACTGCTTCATCAGACCATCCGCCTAAGGCAGGGGCCTGCAACCGCAGCTCCAGAGCCACTTGTGACTTTTGAAGCTTTGCCTGGGCTCCCACAGCAGGGCCCATAGCAGGGGGGTGGGGAGCGGTATCACTTACATATTTTAATTGGCTTTTAATTTGCACAAATATATTTTACATTGTTAAGTGAAAAAGTTCTTTTTTTTTCCTTCAGATGGACAGCTAACTGCAGGATCCTGTATATAGCATTAAGATAAGAAACAGGGGCCGGAGAGATAGCATGGAGGTAAGGCGTTTGCCTTGCATGCAGGACAGTGGTTGGAATCCCAGTATCCCATATGGTCCCCCGAGCCTGCCAGGAGCGATTTCTGAGCGTAGAGCCAGGAGTAACCCCTGAGCACTGCCAGGTGTGACCCAAAAATAAAATAATTAAAAAAAAAGATAAGAAACAATGTCTGCAGTGCTATATTTATTTTCAATGTTGCAATGGTTTAGGGGCTCCCAGGTTTTTGTTTTTTTTTACCTTCGGTTGCAGCTCCCAGGTATTTTTTTCTTTCAGAAGAGTCCAAGTGGCTCTTTTTGTCTTAAAGGTTGCCGACCCCTAGCCTAAGAGATTAGAAACACGGTGCCTGGGGCAGTCTCACGAAGCTCATGGAGTTTTATTTTCATTTTACAGGGATGGAATCAGGGTTGGCCACATACAAGGCAAGCAATTTACCCACAGTGCTTACTATGTCTGTAAAGCTAATCCAGGTTTGATTCCCAGGACCACTTCCAAGCACCACCAGAGGTGAGCCCTGAGCACAGGTCCAAGTATTGCCCCAAAACAAACCAAAAAAACTTTTCAACCATAATCACAAAAGAAGCTATGAGCAAGAACACTGATGGCTTGATGATTATTGAAGCTGGGTGTAAGGTATACAGGAGCTCATTATATCGTTTAGTCTATTTTTGAGTGTATTCAAAATTATCCATAATGAAATCACTTGTTTTTTGAAAACTTAGGGGGTCTCTGGCACCAAAACCCATAAAAAGCACGTTTTAAAAGTTACCTTATTTTTATAACCATCTTTTCTCTCTTGGGAGCAGGGAAATTGTGATTATTACTCTTAATTGGAAATAGGAAAAACTAGCCCAAAACTAGCCCAAATCAGTGAATTATGCTTATTACTATTCCAATAAGGGTATATTTCCCATCCATGCTCAGTTCTCTGCTTAAAGACTCCTCAATCTTTCTTTCACCTCCCTCAATTACCCCCTCATCCATAAAAATTAGCCTATATGTTAAGGAACATTGTTTTCATAAGAAGAAAGCTAACCAGGGCTTCCATTAACTACTCTACATTTTCATTGATTTATCGCCACCTTATTCCAAAGATGTATTTAGGGCTTGCAAAGATGCATGCAATTGAGAAGTATGTGATAAATTTTAAGGCAATAAGAACTAATGACACTAAGGATAAACAGGGTGAGGAAAGTAAGACTGAGTATGGGTTAGGTGACAAACAAAATACTTGCCTTGAAACCCACTGAACTTGTAGAAAGCCAAACACAGATTAGCAAATAAACTTCCAGCAACCCAATAGGGAAAAGATCAGAGCTCACTCTCTGATTGTGATTTGCCGGGTCCTGACTGAGAAACACTAATGCTACTTCTTTTCTTTTTTTTTTTTTTTTTTGGGGGGGGGGTCACACCCGGCAGAGCGCAGAGGTTACTCCTGGCTCTGTGCTCAGAAATTGCCCCTGGCAGGCACGGGGGGACTATCTGGGATGCTGGGATTTGAACCACTGTTTTTCTGCATGCAAGGCAATCACTTTACCTCCATGCTATCTCTCCGGCCCTAATGCTACTTCTTATGCATAGCTCAAGGAAGCAAGTCTTGGAACTGAAGAGATAGTACAATAGTACAAAGTCTTGCATGCAGTTGACTCAGATTTAATCCCTGGTACCCCATAGGGTTCCCCAACCCCTCCAAAAGTGATCCCTGAGCACAGAACCAGGAGTCAACCCTGAGCACTGTCAGTGTGACCCCCCAAAACAAAAACAAAAAGCAAGATTTCTCTACATATGACCATATTTACTACATCATAAGCATATCCCCATGTTCTGCACAGCCATAGAACACAGAACTTTTCATTCACCCCTTATTATTATAGCCAGCATTGAGGGTGAATAGTGCATATAGCTCTTAATAAAAGCGTTCTCTTAACTTCCTTCACACCCTGAGCACTGCCAGGTGTGACCAAAAACCAAAATAAATAAATAAGCAAACTAGGTCTGACAAGATGCACCACACTTCCCACTACCCCCACCTCACCACACAACCCTATTCAGAGACTTGCCAGGGGAACCCTCGAGGCAGAGTAACTTTGAAATGATGGAGTGATGGAGGTGTCACCACGGTTCCGGGCCATCAAGCAGGGCTGTAATAATCTCTACCAGGAGAATTGTTTTCTAATTTAAGACAATTATAACTAAACACCCACCTAAATCATTAAAAAAAAGTCATTAATCTTTGATTGTGTGACTTCCTAATGAATCCTCCAAGCTCAACTAGTGCCAAATGTACTCCAAGGTGACCTGGGTGATTAGTGCTGGGGTGATAAGGCAAGCACAAGCTGGGAAATCCCCACTACAAACAGTGCCTTCGCTTCTTAGCCCATGAAACTATTGAGCTCTGTGCCAGCAATTGGATAAAGATTGTTTATGGAAATCATCACGGGATTTGATTAATGATGACAATTGAGAGAGTGTGTTAACCCTTTACTGCATGCCAGGTACTGCATTCTCTAGGGTGATCCAAGTTACAGCACCCTGATGACCAGCTAACTAATCCTTCCCATTTACAAATGGGAAATCAGAGGTGTAAAAAAGTAAAGTCAAGGCTCAGAACAGAAATGTAGCCAAGATTTGTCTGATTTCACCTGCCATTGCCCTCCATCATTGGGTGGCAGTGTTCGTGGAATGAATCGATCAGCTACCTGAAACTAGCATGGACAGAGGAATGGTGAGAGCATGACTTTCAAAGACAGATGATGGAAACAGTAGCAGGGGGGAAAAAACTCCTGCTCATCCCCCTGAAACACTGTCATACCCATGGGGGAAAAAATCATTCCCCCTGTGTCCATGCTCTCCTACTCTATAACACTACATCCCTCCTCTAGCAATGTGGTGACAGAAAACAGTTGGGTAGTGGGTGCTTGATTGCCTCTCGCCGTTCTATGAATCAAGTGAGCTCAGATATGTGGCTCTTGCCTGGGAATCTGATATATTGGCAATCAAGTGTTGACTAGAGTCAGAGTCTGAAGGTTTAACTAGACTGGACATTGAACATGGCAGCCGCACAGGCTCACTGTTGCTGCTGACTATTATCCATGGAGTCAGCTACTCATCACAATGCTTTCCCTTGGCCCTCACATGTGACTTGGTCTGCATAATTTGAATTTCAGGTCAACAAGGAAGAAATGGAGCATAAATATATCTCAAACTTCTTCCAAGACATACTTTGCAACAACAAAAAAATATTCATCTATCTGAAATGCACATTGGAAGCATATTTAGACTGAAAATAATTAGTTATCTAAAGCTCGCATTGGACTGAGCATCTTGGATTCTTATCTGACAATCTACCTAGGAAACCATTTGTCCCCTGTTCTCAATGCTTTGTTTGCCCTGGAGTTGGCTTTATCCATTCATTTTCTTTTGCTGTGTAACAAATTACCACAAACTTAACAGCAGCTTGAAACATCGGCTATTTATTAGCTCACCGTTTCCATGGGTCAGAAATTCCCACAGACAAGAGCTCAACTAGATTCTCAGCTTAGAAGCTCACATGGCAGAAATCAAGGTGTTTTGCAAGGTTTTATCCCTTCCTAAACTGGAAAATATTCCACTTCCTAGCTCCTTCCTAGCTCCTCAGGTGGTCAGCAGAACCCAGTTCCTCTCACAGCCTCAAGCAAGCCAGTGTACTTCAAGTTCTTCTGTTGTGAATCTCCATGATTTTCCCTTCTCCCTTCACTTCTGTTACCAGCCAGAGATAGATTTTAAGAATTTGTGGGATTAGATGGGGTTCAGCTGAATCAACTCCTTTTTGGAAGGCCATCTGTGCTATATGACATAATAAATCAATTTATAGCACAATCTCATCTCATTTCCAGCTTCTGAAGATTAAGTAGCCTGGGATCCTGGGGGATTTTTCTTAGAAATTTGACCTACTATACCCACTCACCCAGGCTTGGGTTGGGGCCCAAGAGCCTCTCACCAATGAATTTTTTTTTAATGTGCAACTTTAGCCTAGAGTCAGTGAGATGGAAGAAAACATTTGCCCAAATTTAGAGAAAAACTGTTTTCTCCAGAACTGGATGATACCTGGAACTGAAGGTCCCACTAAATTAGTATACACACACACACACACACACACACACACACACACACACACAATGAAAGTCAGAAAAGGCAACCACAAAGAGCTAAGGGGAGTAAAGCCAAAAACAAGGTTGGCATCCCACTCTACTTTTTGACATGTTACTAGGTTTTGTCCTATCCATTTCAACTGGAATGTGAAGATTCTTCTGTAGTGCAGGTGGTGAAGTTAAAAATCTGACTGGATGGGGCTGGAGAGATAGCATGGAGGTAAGGTTCGCCTTTCATGCAGAAGGTCATTGGTTTGAATCCCGGCATCCCATATGGTCCCCGAGCCTGCCAGGAGCGATTTCTGAGCATGGAGTCAGGAGTAACCCCTGAGCGCTGCCGGGTGTAACCCAAAAACCAAAAAAAAAAAAAAAAAATCTGACTGGAGCATTTCTGCCTTCCTGAGACTGTCAAACAAGCACCAGCTAGATGTCTCATTTCAAGCTAGTGAGGTAACTGGCAATCCAATGGTTAGAAGATGGTCCTACTAAATAGAAAAAAATGAAATAACTTTCTGAGAGAACAGGGACCTCTGTAGAGTTTAAAAACCTGTCCCTTAACTTGCCCAAGCTTCCTGAGTCAGGCCAACCTAAGACCTAACATGCTAAGGAAAAGCTGAGCCCAACTCACTGTCAAACCTGTCCTTTCTGGAACTTTCTTTCATGTGTTCTGATGACCTGCCCATTCTTCTCAGGACTGTTTTGGGAAAAGTTCCTGTGGTATTAGCCTGATATTGTTCTACTAGTCTCATCCAACACAACTTGCAAGAGGAGATGACACAAAATCACAGTGGACTTTGGGGGGAGTTAAAGCTTCATTGTAGTGAACCAAACTATAACATAAGTGGGGTGAGAGAAAGAGAGAGAAAGAGAGAGAGGAGGGAGGAAGGGAGGGAGGGAGGGAGGGAGGGAGGGAGGGAGGGAGGGAGGGAGGGAGGGAGGGAGGGAGGGAGGGAGGGAGGGAGAGGCGCCAAACTGCTACATTTTGTATTTATGAAGAGGGAGAAAGAAAGCAGAGCAAAGTGCATCTGGCTGATGCTGCTTAAGCAGCATATTATTAGGCCAGGCCTTGCCAGGGGCCAGGGCCCCCAGTCCCCTTGCCCGCAAGCTCTCCTGTGGTATCTTTTTAAACCTCCCCATGCCCTAACTGCCTGGCTTCTCCTTTTATACCTGGTCAGATAACTATTACAGGGGGGGCATGTCCTAATCCACTGGCCATTACAGGGAGGCCAAAAAAAAAAGATGCACTAACATTTATACAGTAACACCCTTAAAGATACATAACATTTCATCTCTAAACAACAAGCATAAATAACATCTCTAAATAATCAGGTCTGCGCTTGACCAGGACATGACTTTGGAGAGTTTACTTCATATAGAAGTGTCTCAAGTTCACTGAGCCGCTACTAGCTTCCTGAAATTCTATAAAAAACAATGGCCTTATAAGCCTGCACAAGAGTAGATATACACACTGACCCCTACAAGGAATTAATTCCTCTTCACTCCTTACCCAAACAAGGAAAAGGAGATGCAGAGAGGGGAATTAACTCACACCAAGACTCAAATTAAGTGGGAACCAGAGTCAGTTTTCACATAGGCCACCTACATGGGAAACTCATGAACTCCGATGTCTCACTAAGGCTAGTTGAATTGAAAGGAAGCCTAGACCAAGGACTTCAATCTGGGGAGGTTTCTTTACGAGAAAACTGTTAACATTACTATGTTTTTGTCACCATAACCATTGACAAAGCACACAAATCTTGGGCAGGCACCTCTTTAGCCTAATTTATGCAGCTACCTTTAATCCTCCTGGTAACACCAGAAAGTAGGTATCCCTCTGATCCATTGGGCTGGGGAGATGTTTCAAAGGCCTGGCGTACATAGTTTGCATGTGAGAGTCCCAGGCTCAATCCCCAACACCATATGATCCTACAAGCACCACCAGGTATAGCCCTGGTGGCAAAAATAAAGAAATCTAGTATTATAGCAGACAAAGTTACTTTTGATTCTACAGTAAGGAACATATATAGAGGTGGCAATGAATACCAAGCTCCAGTGGACAATGGTAGTTGGTAAAACACCAGTCCACTCTACAATGGTTTAAAATTGTAAAAGTCCCACTTTGTAGAGTTTTCCACATTATTTTCCTTCCTTCCTTCCCTCCCTCTTTCCCCCCTCCCTCCCTCCCTTCCTTCTTTCCTCCTTCCTTCCTTCTTTCCTTCCTTCCTTCCTTCCTTCCTTCCTTCCTTCCTTCCTTCCTTCCTGTATTTTTTGGGCCACCCCCTGGCAGGCTTGGGGGACCATATGGGATGCCAGGAATTGAACCCGGGTCCATCCGGGATCGGCTGTGTGCAAAGCAAATACCCTACCCTATAGCTTAGCTATGCTATCACTCCAGCCCTGAGTTTGCCACTTTCAGTAGTGTAAATATTTACTCTATTCATGATGCCTTTAAACTTACCTATGTGACTTTGCTGGTCTCAGAGTTGAACAACTCTGATAACCCAAGAAGTCCCTACCACTTATTTAGCCTCTCAGATAAGGAGTTTAGAGAAGAAATATGGAGGATATTCATAGAACTCAAAGAAAGCATGAATTGAGCTGAAAAAAACACACAAATAAAAATCAAGAGGATATGAAAATAGAAATCAGAAAACTCCACTAAAATATTAGGTCTGAAAAACTTGGTAGGCGAAATGAAAACCTCACTGGAAAGCCTCTCCAACAGAGTAACAGCAGCTGAGGACCAAATCAGTGAGCTAGAAGATGAGATATATAAAAAACACCATAAAAACAGAAGAGACTGAAAAGCATCCTTAATGCAAATGATCAGACAGTGGAAAAAATCCTCAAGGAATGTGCATAGAGGAAAATAGAAGTCTTTGATAAACTCAACAGAAACAACATAAGAATCATTGGAGTCCCAGAAACCCAGAAGGAAAATCCCCAAGAAGAATCAACAGTCAAGGACATCATTGCAGAGAAACCTCCAAAGCTAAATAGTACATGCAACCAAATCCTGCATGCCTGAAGAGACCTAAAGAAAAGTACCCCAAGACACAATGACAAGTCCCACGATAGGGATAGAATACTTAAAGGAGCAAGATCAAAAAGGGAAATTACATTCAGAGGACCATCCTTAAGATTTACAGCAGATCTGTAACAAGAAACCCTCAAGGCCTAAAGGCAGTGGTGGGATATAGTGACAAAACTCAATGAAATAAATGTTTCACCTAGAATACTGCACCCAGCCAGACTCACATTCAGGTTTGAAGGAAGTATACATAGCTTCACAGATAAACAACAGCTCAGAAACTTTACGGACTCAAAACTAGCCTTAAAAGAAAAACTGAGGGGCTGGTGAGGTGGCGCTAGAGGTAAGGTGTCTGCCTTGCAAGAGCTAACCAAGAAAGGACTGCGGTTCAATCCCCCAGTGTCCCATATGGTCCCCCCAAGCCAGGGGCAATTTCTGAGTGCTTAGCCAGGAGTAACCCCTCAAAAAAAAAAAGAAAAAAAAGAAAAATTGAAAGATCTATTTTAAGACAAAAAAGACCAACAGACACACCAAAGTCCTATGTAAAGATCATACCACATCCCATGACAATTATCTCCCTCAACATCAATGGACTAAATGAACCAAATAAAAGACACAGAGTGGCAAAATGGATCAAAAAGCTAAATCCAACCTCCTGCTGCCTACAAGAAACACATGTTAATGCATAGGCTAGTTAGAACAAACATAGACTAAAAATCAAAGGTTGAAGGACAGTCATCCAAACAAATGACTCCTATAAAAAAAAAGCTGGAGTGGCCATATTAATATCAGATGGCACAAACTTTAGACTTAGAAAAGTTATAAGGAACAAAGATGGACATTTCATAATAATCAAGTGATATATACAACAGAAAGAAATCACACTCCTAAAAGCATACCCAATGAAGGACCAAATAAATATTTAGTACAATTGTTGACCAATCTGAAAGAAAACATCAGTAGCAACACAATAATAGTGGGAGACTTCAACGCTGCCCTGTCACCCCTTGATAGGTAAACCAGGCTGAAACCAAACAAGAATATACTAGCTCTGAAAAGACAAATGAAAGGCCTAGTAGATAAATATAGGGCTCTCCACAACCAGAAAACTGGATACACATAATTCTCCAATGCACATGGGTCATTCTCCAGAAGAGACCATATGCTGGCCCATAAAACATACCTCCATAAAATCAAGAGGATAGAAATTGTATGGGCAACCTCAGATTACAATGCACTGAAATTAGAAGTAAACAAAGGAACACAGAAGAAAAACTTTAACACCTGGAAATTAAACAGCTCACTATTAAACAACCAGTGGGTAAGAGATGAAATCAAAGAGGAAATTAAAAGATTCCTGGAAACAAATGCAAATGAAGACACAAATTATCAGAATTTGTTGGACACAGCAGAAGCAGTAAAAAGAGGAAAATTTATAGCTTTGCAAGCACACATCAAAAAAAGGGGGGGGCTACATAAAGAACTTAATGACATAGCTTCTAAAATTAGAAAATGGTCAACAAAAAGAACCAAAAATAGGCAGGCAGAAGGAAATAACAAAGCTTAGAGCAGACATCAATAAAGTGGAAATCCAAAATACAATACTAAAGATCAATAAAAGTCAAAGTTGGTTCTTTGAAAAAATAAACAAGACTAATAAACCACTAGCAAAACTCACAAAGAATAGGAAAGAGAGAGACTAAATAAACTGGATTAGAAATGAAAAGGGGGGAAAAAAAAACAAATGAAAAGGGGGAGATCACTACAGATACTGTAGAGATTCAAAGGGCAATTGTTACCCTTCCCCCAAATTCCTGCCTATCTTACCTGAATAGTGAGACCCTCCCACATCTTCGAGGGGTCTGTAGTTGGTAATTGGAGTGACCTGGGGGAGGGGTGAAAGAAAAGCAGCAGGAAGAGAGAGGCAGGGGTAAGAGAGAGGCCAGAGACTGCATGGATGCAGAGGAGCAAGAAAGAGGCTGCTTTTCCTGAGGCCTAGAGCTGGTCTTATGCCAGGAAACTTCAGGGGTAGGATCTCTTTGTATTTAGGCCAAGGCTATTCCTTTCCATGCCTCTCATATTTTGGTGGGTCTATGCAAACAACAATTGCCACTCTAACACCGTTTTTACTGTGCTCCTTTGACTCTAATCCTTAAAACACACCCACTTAAAATTTGAGGTTAACTTAAGCTAATATGCATGTACATGGAAATGTAAAAAATACTATGCCTCTAATGTTTAAGGAGTTACGTAAGTTTGATGGCTTTAGATTGCCTTGTGTGCTGTTAAGAAATATTATAATGTGCTACAATCTGGGGACTTGAGGGAAAAAGTAATTGCACATGGATTCTGTTTTATTTATCTTAACTTTCTTTGGTGAAAATTCAAAGTTAAGATATCAGCAAGGGGACTTCTTCTGATAATTATGTTATGGGTGATTGTCCTTCCACTGTAACTTTACCTTATCCTCTTTCTTTGCATGTTTTGTTGTCATAATTCATAATAAAAAATTATAAAAAAAAAAAAAAAGAAAGAAAGAGGCTGCTTAGCTTAGAAGCCATGTGAGATATGCACATGGCTGTTAGGACCTTATAAATAAAACTTTATGTCTTCTGAAACTTCACCTGTCTGTTGTGGGTTATTTCCTCTCCGTTATCCTAATACCAAAAGACCCACCAGGCTGTAGGGGCCGCAGGCACTGGACTGGGCCGCGAAAGACCTGACCATCCACTCCATGCACCACCAGGACGCTATAATTAATATTTAATACAATATTCTGGAAAATAAATTTAATACAACAGGTAATCAGAGACTACTTTGAGAAACTCTATGCCACAAAACAAAAGAACCTGGAAGAAACGGATAAATTCTTGGACTCATAATCTTCCACAGTTAAACCAGGATGATCTGGCATATCTAAACAGAACCATCACTATTGAGGAAATTAAAATGGTAATCAAAAGTCTTCCCCAAAACAAAAGCCCAGGTCCAGATGGATTCACTAATGAATTCTTTCAAACCTTTCAAGATAAACTACTACCAATGTTTTTTCAGACTCTTTCAGGAAATTGAAGAAACAGAAACACTCCTAAATAGTTTTTATGAAGCTTACATCACCCTGATACCAAAAGCAGAGATGTTGCAAACAAACAAACAAACCAACTACAGGCCAATATCCCTGATGAATACAGATGCAAAGATGCACACAAAATCCTAGCAAATAGGATCCAGCAGCTCATCAAGAAGGTCATACATCGGGCTGGAGCAGTGGCTCAAGCGGTAGGGCATTTGCCTTGCACGTGCTAACCTAGGATAGACCCCAGTTTGATCCCCTGGCGTCCCATATGGTACCCCAAGCCAGGAGTGATTTCTGAGCCAATAGCCAGGAGTAACCCCTGAGCGTCACTGGGTGTGGCCCCAAAAACAAAACAAAACAAAAAAGAAGGTCATTCATCATGACTAAGTTTCATTCCAGAGATGCAAGGATGGTTTAATATATGTAAATCAATAACATAATACACCGTATCAACAAAAGAAAAAATAAAAACCGTATGATCATACAATAGACACACAAAATGCATTTGATAAGGTCCAATACCCATTCACCATAAAACCTCTCACCAAGATAGGAATGGAAGGAACTTTTCTCAATATAGTCAAGGCCAAATACCACAAGCAAATGGAAAATATTATTCTCAATGTAGATAAACTAAAAGCCTTTCCTCTAAATTCTGGCACAAGACAAGAATGCCTCCTCTCACCACTTTTATTTAACATAGTACTGGAAGTATTGCCATTGCAATTAGGCAAAGAAAAAATATCAAGGGCATCCAGATAGGAAAGTAAGAAGACAAGCTCTCACTGTTTCCAGATTACATGATATTATATTTAGAAAACTCTAAAGACTACCAAAAAGCTTCTAAAAACAATAGATTCATATAGCAAAGTGGCATTAATACAAAATTAATGCTCAAAAATGAATGGCCTTCTTATATACCAATAATAATAGAGAAGTGAACATTAAAAAAAAATCCCATTCACATTATTGCCACACAAACTCAAATACCTTGGAGTCAACTAAAGAGGTGAAGGACCTATACAAAGAAAAGTACAAAACACTGCTTCAATGAATAAAAGAAAAAAATAAATAAATAAAAGAGGACACAAGGAAGTGGAGCCACACACCCTATTCATGGATTGGGAGGATTAATATCATTAAAATGGCAATACTCCTCAAAGCATTGTACAGATTTAATGCAATTTCTCTAAGGATACCCATGACATGCTTCATGGAAGTGAATCAAACACTCCTGAAATTCATTTGGAAAAATAAACACCCACAAATAGCTTGACCAACCCTTAGGAAAAAAGATGGGAGGAGGCATCACTTTCCCCAACATTAAATTGTACTCTAAAGCAATTGTCATTAAAACAGCATACATTGTAATAAAGACAAACACTAAGACCAATGGAATAGACTTGAGTATTCAGAGAATGTTTCCAAGACATACAATCAAAACTTTTATTCTCTCTCTCTTTTTTTTTTTTTTTTGGTTTTTTGGCCACACCCGTTTGATGCTCAGGGGTTACTCCTGGCTAAGTGCTCAGAAATTGACCCTGGCTTGGGGGGACTATATGGGACGCCGGAGGATCGAACCGCGGTCCTTCCTTGGCTAGCGGTCCTTCCTTGGCTAGTGCTTGCAAGGCAGACACCTTACCTCTAGCGCCACCTCGCCACCCCCCCCCTTTTTTTTTTTTTTTTTTTTTTTTTGGTTTTTGGGTCACACCTGGCAGTGCTCAGAGGTTACTCCTGGCTCTATGCTTAGAAATCGCTCCTGGCAGGCTCGGGAGACTATATGGGATGCCGGGAATCAAACCACCTTCCTTCTGCATGCAAGTCAAGTGCCCTACTTCTATACTATCTCTCCGGTCTCACAATTAATTAATTTTTGGTAAAGAAACACAAAATGGAGCAGGGAAAGCCTCTTCAACAAGTAGTGTTAGGACAACTGGTCAGCCACATATAAAAAAGTGAACTTGGACTTCCATCTAACTCCATGCACAAGGTCAAATCCAAATGGATTAAAGACCTTGATATCATGAGATATCATGAGACCGGAACCATGAGGTATATAGAAGAACACATAGGTAAAACACTCCATGACATTGAGACTAAAGGCATCTTCAAGGAGGAAACAGCACTCTCCAAACAAGTGGAAGCAGAGATAAACAAATGGGACTAATTAAGCTAAGAAGCTTCTGCACCTCAAAGGAAATAGTGACTAGGACACAAAGGCCACCCACAGAATGGGAGAAACTATTCACCCAATATCCATCAGGTCAGGGGCTAATATTTAAGATATACAAGGCTTAAGATATACAAAACTTTACAAGAAAAACACTTCTAACCCCATCAAAAAATGGGGAGAAGAAATGACAGACACTTCCTCTAAAAAGAAATACACATAGCCAAAAAACACATGAAAAAATGTTCCACATCAATAATCATCAGGGAGATGCATATCAAAACAACTATGAGGTACCAACTCACGCCACAGACTGGCACACATTACCAAAAAAAAAAAAAAAAAAACACACACACACACACAAGAACAATCTGCACTGGTGGGGATGTGGGGAGAAAAGAACTCTCATTCAATGCCATCTAGTCCAGTCTTTATAGAAAACAAAATGGAGGGCCCGGAGAGATAGCACAGCGGTGTTTGCCTTGCAAGCAGCCGATCCAGAACCAAAGGTGGTTGGTTCAAATCCCGGTGTCCCATATGGTTCCCCGTGCCTGCCAGGAGCTATTTCTGAGCAGACAGCCAAGAGTAACCCCTGAGCACTGCCGAGCACTGCCGGGTGTGGCCCAAAAACAAAAAAAAAAAAATGGAGATTCCTCAAAAAACTGGAAATTGAGCTCCCATATGATCCAGCTATACCACTCTTAGGGATATACCCTAAGAACACAAAAATAAAATACAAAAAGGCCTTCTGCACACCTATATCATACAGCACTGTTTACTAGAGCCAGAACCTGAAAACAACACAGATGCCCAACAGCATATGAGTGGCTAAAGAAACTGTGGTACATATATATGATGGAATACTACACAGCCATCAGGAAAAATGAAGTCATGAAATTTTCCTATACATGGATGAACATGGAAACTATTATGCTGAGTAAAATAAGTCAGAGGGGGGGGAGACAGACACAGAATAGTCTCACTCATTTGTGTGTATTGTACTAATACCCAGAGATGATAGAGATGGGGCTGGAAGGACTGGTCCATGATATGAAGCTTACTACGAAGAGTGGTGAGTGTAGTTTGAGAAATAACTACATTAACAATTATCATGACAATGGTAATGAGAGAAATAGAATGCCTGTCTCAAATATAGGCAGGAGTTGGTGGAGGAGGGAGATGGGGGGCATTGGTGGTAGGAAGGTTGCACTGGTGAGGGGGGTTTATTTTCTATAACTGAAACCCAACTAGAAACATATTTGTAATCATGGTGCTTAAATGAAGATATTTTAAAAATAAATAAATAGGGGCCAGTGAGGTGGCGCTAGAGGTAAGGCCTTGCAAGCGCTAGCCAAGGAAGGACTTCGGTTCGATCCCCCCGGCGTCCCATATGGTCCCCCCAAGCCAGGGGCAATTTCTGAGCGCTTAGCCAGGAGTAACCCCTGACCATCAAACGGGTGTGACCCAAAAAAACCAAAATATAAAAAATAAAAATAAATAAATAAAATTAAAAAAAATTTAAATAAAAGATATTATTTTAAAAAAGGAGGCTATGGGGCCGGAGAGATAGCATGGCATTTGCCTTCCATACAGAAGGTTGGTGGTTCGAATTCCGGCATCCCACATGATCCCCAGAGCCTGCCAAGAGCAATTTCTGAGCAGAGTGCCAGGAGTAACCCCTGAGTGCTGCCGAGTGTGACCTAAAAACAAAACAAAACAAAAAAAAAGGGGGGGGTGGAGTTTGTCGGGGCCGGAGAAATAGCATAGAGGTAAGGCGTTTGTCTTTCATGCAGAAGGTTGGTGGTTAAATTTCGGCATCCCATATGGTCCCCTGAGCCTGCCAGGAGCGATTTCTGAGCATAGAGCCAGGAGTAACCCCTGAGCGCTGCCGAGTGTGACTCAAACAAAAAGGAGGCCATGTACTGATCAGCTCAAAGTATCTTGGTCAGAAGGAAAAATATTGGGGCTGGAGATGTAATACAGTGGTAGGGTGTTTGTGTTCCATGAGATAACCTGGGTTTGATCTCCCTTATCCCATACTGTTCCCCTGATCCCCGAGTGTTGCCAGGTATGACGAAGAAAAAGAAGGAGGAGGACGATAGGGAAGAAAAAAAGGAGGAATAGGTGGAAGAAGAGGAGAAGATGAAAAGTAGTAGTAGTTGTTGTAATTGTAGTAGTGGTGGTGGTAGCAGTAGCAGCAGCAGTAGCAGCAGCAGCAGCAGCAGCAGCAGCAGCAGCAGCAGTAGTAGTTGTTGTTGTTGTTGTTGTTGTTGTTGTTGTTGTTGTTGTTTAGATCTCTGGGCTCCACGGAATTTGAGACAGAGATATAGAGAGACATAGACATAGAGATGACAGAGACAGAGATATACACACACACACATATATATATATATATATATATATATATATATATATATATATATATATATATAGCTGGAGAAAAATCCTCAGGTTCACCTACTGTGAAATATTGAACCAAAGACCTACTTCAAGGCATATTTCTTCCTGGGATGGAGCAATAATATAGCAGTAGTGTGTTTACCTTGCACGTGACCAACCCCAGACAAACTCCAGTTCGATTCCTGGCATCTCATATGGTCCCCTGAGCCTGCCACGAGCGACTTCTGAGAGCAGAATCAGAAATAATCCCTGAGTGCCACTGGGTGTGACCCCCCCCCCCCAAAAAAAAAACCCACAAATAAACAAAATAAAATGAGCATGAAAGGCATTGAGAAAAAGGAAAGAAAAGAGAGGGAAAAGATGAAATCATTTACTTTGGAGCTATGACTACAGGAAAAGGAAGAGGGTCTTATTTTTCCTTGGAAAAACACAGACACATTGTGGCTGGAAGCAAGAGTTACCGAAGACTGGGCATGGCATGGCTGGGGGCCCCTCAGAGGGGCAGCTGTAAGACAGCCTGGCTTCTTCCTGCGTTCTAATTAGCTTAGGCCCCCAACAGTGTGCAGACACCAATGTGGGGAGTGGCGCCATATATAAAAAGTTCCAGTGCAATTCATCTACTGCGTGTCACAATGCACAGCTCTTGAATTTTAACGACCAGAGTTACAACTGGGCAATTAACCCCAAGTGCAGTAGCCCTGCACCCAAGACTGCCAGAGACAAAGGAAAGAAACAGGAGGTTCCTGGACCACAACGCCCATCCTCCTCCTGTACAGAAGCAAAGGCATTTCTTTTTACACCAGGATTTCCAACTCAGGAGGCATGCAGGCCCAGAGAACTACTGGATAACCTATTGTTTTAAAAGCAAAAACATCCTGTTCCATTCCAATGGACTGTAATTTTAAATGTTTAGAGGACAAGTGGTAAAAATTCTTTGAAAGATCTGAAAGGCCCGGAGCAGGATTTAAGCTGTTAAGCATGTTGGCTACTTAACAATAATAATTAGTTATTCAATGTAAAAATCACCTTTCTATCTAGGCTGGCACTACAGTGGAGAATGAGTTACTAAATAAGTGAAGAGCATAGTTTCCAAGAAAATCCTGCTTGCCTAGAAGGTTGATTTTTGCAGGGTGGTGAGGTGGGAGTGAGTATTATCATGGTAAAAGGTAGCTTTTTTCCTCACTGCCCACCCCCACACCCCTTTCCAAAACTAAGTAGAGACAGCCTGCAGCTGACCCCACACCTAGAAGCAGAGGCAGCTTTGCTCTTTAAAAACAGGAGTGCTGGGCCAGAGAGGGTAGGGTATTTGCCTTGCATGCAACCAAACCGGGTTCAATCCCCAGCATCCCATATGGTCCCCCAAGCACCATCAGTTCAAAGTCTGGAGTAACCCACGAGCATTGCTGGGTATATCCCCTTCAAAAGAAAAAAGGAGTTCCAAGAATAGGATGAAAACATTTTCAATGCATGTAATAGTGTCCAGGCTGCCAGAAGAGCTTCCAGACACAGAAGGCAGAAGACCAGGTGTGATTCAAAGATTCTGAAGTGGGTGTAGAGTGACAATCACATTTATTATGTTGTCTCGACCCTAAACCTCTCTAGCCCCCATCCAAGGTTTGATCTTGTCCCTCCTGGTTAGACCCTCCCAGAGGCTGCTACATGGGATTTAGTTCAATTATTTATGTGATTATTTTATTATGTTAATAATTCTTTATTTAAACACCATGATTACAAACATAATTGTAGTTGGGTTCTAGTCATAACAAGAACACCCCCCTCACCCCGTGTAATATGTGATTATTTTGATGTAACGTTCACTCAGTGGAGAAAAATCAATGTGTATATTGTGTCCCACTTCTGCCTATGTGTGAGTTGAATCTACTCTTTTGAAATCATAATGGGTGTCCAGCTGGTAGAGTTGGCTCCAATTTGGAGTTGGAGGCCTAATACGAAGGAGGTAAAGGCAACCTCTCTAGCAGCCAACCTTGAAAACTTAACATTTTGAGTAGGAGTTATGCCAGCACACAGGGCTGGATCCATTGGTGTGCGACGCCCCCCACCCCCAACCTTGGAAGGAGCTGATGCTAGGAGGTCAGCGCTGTGCAACAGCCATCTTAAAATTCAGAACTATTGCTCTGTTGAATTTGTGTTTTGGAAGTAAAGTCAAAAATGGGAGAAAAAATCATGAGCCAGGATCCTGAAGGATCTTTTTTGGGAAGTGATACCCAACAATGCTCAGGAATTACTCCTGGCTCTCTACTCAGGAATTACTTTTGGTGGGGCTCTGGTGGACCATATGCGATGCTGGGGATTTAACCTAGCTGGGCCACTTGCAAGGCAAACTCCTTACACAGTGTACTGTGTCTTCAGTCCCAGATCCTAAAGTCACAACAAACTCACAATGCCAGTCTCTCACCCACTGCTCCTGCTATCACTCCTAATCTTTACAAGCTTGCAGAAGACTCAAGGTATAGGCCAAGAGTGCAGAACTGTGAAGGCCCCATACCTGTGAAAGCCCACACTTGCTCTGGATAATTCCCATAGCCAAGAAAAAAGATATCAGATAGGAGACTGTAGGAGATGGGGGAGAGTGTATATATTAATTTTTTTATTTAATTTTTTTAAAATTTTTTTTTTTTTTGGTTTTTGGGTCACACCCAGCAGCACTCAGGGGTTAATCCTGGCTCTGTGCTCAGAAATCGCTCCTGGCAGGCTCAGGGGATCATATGGGATGCCAGGATTCGAACCACAGTCCTTCTGCATGCAAGGCAAATGCCTTACCTCCATGCTATCTTTCTGGTCCCTAATTTTAATATCACCTTGAGTGATACTATTTTCCCTGCTTTCTTGAACAAGATGTCCTTAATTTTCACTCTGTCTTTAGTCCCCTCAAATTATTTTGTTAGCCCTGTGACTACTTTTACCCATGTTTTGATCCTGAAGGTAAATACATTAGATTTCCCCTTTATGATCACTACTATTTTGATTAGGCTCTCTGACCCAGTGAGTCTTGCTCAGTTTGAATCTTAAGCTCTGGCCTCATGAAGGGGAGGAAGGAGTAACTGACCCAAGCAAGGTACTTTACAACGAATCTGTGCAAACAGTGATTAACAAAATTTCTCTGAGTTAAGGAGATCTGACATTTTGCCTTGGCCCATTATTGTGGTGTAAACACTCTTACCTGGGAAATTTTGAACCATTAACTTTATACTAATAAATCTGGAATCAAAAGAGATTGTCAGTCTACTGTATATAAACTAAAGTTGGTGTCAGCATGTATGAATATCTATATGCAAGTGTGTGTACATGCACAGCCTCTGAATCTGAAGACATTAAACCAAGAAACTGAAGATGATAGAACAAAGGAATTTTCTGCTAGATGCAAGGTTTTTCATCAGAATCATCTAGCCATATTTCTAAATTTCATAGCAACTCTACTGTATAACTCCATGGCTGTTGAGAGGAGACAATCAGTAGTTCTCAAACTTTAGCCCATGTCAGATTTTCCTGGGGGAGGAGTTGTGATAACACCTATTTCCTGGTCCCATCCCTGCAACTTCTGCTTCTGAGGATTGGGGTTAGGGCCCAGGAATAATCATTTCTTTTTTTTTTTTTTTTTTGGCTTTTCGGGCCACACCCGTTTGATGCTCAGGGGTTACTCCTGGCTAAGTGCTCAGAAATTGCCCCTGGCTTGGGGGACCATATGGGATGCCGGGGGATCGAACCGCAGTCCTTCCTTCCTTGGCTAGCGCTTGCAAGGCAGACACCTTACCTCTAGCGCCACCTCGCCGGCCCCAGGAATAATCATTTCTAACAAATGTTCAGTATCTCACAAAGCTAATCCAGCAAGATCACCAAGAGATACACAGTATTTAGAAAAACTTTGCCTGGCATCAACTACCTGGGGATCCCAGGTGATTAATCCCTGAGGATTAAGAAATTTCGAGGTGAGGATAGAAAGATGAGACAGCAGGTAAGTCATTCGCCTTGCATGCACCCAACCTGGATTTGAACCCTGGCACCTCATAAGGTCCTCTGAGGAATGCTAGGAATGACTCCTGAGCACAGAGCTACAAGTAAGCCCTAAGTACTCCCGGTATGGCCCCAAATCCAAGAAAAATTAAAAAGTCAATACAGTTAAACAGAAGGGGCCGAATTGTGCTGGCCCACCTGCCTGAGAGAAATGCTTGGGCGATTAGAACCAGCCCAGACTGGTTGGTGCTTGGTGCTAGCCTGTCAGGGAGGAGCTAGAAGGCCTTTGTTTCTGAGGACTGCTGCTCACCTCAACTTGGTCTCAACTCAGGCCTATGCTCTAGATTCCTTTCCTGGGTTCATTCTTTCCTGGTCACTTGCACCTTCTAATTCACTTCTATTCACTTCTGGGAACAGCTCTTCTTTGACAAAAATAGAAAGGCTTGGCTTACAAACCCAGGGTCTTCATCATCACAACAGCAAGTTCTTGGCCTGCACTGCTGTTGAAAAGGGCTGGGGAGAGGTGTGTGTCAGGATGTTCCACATCTGCTTGGCTGCGGTACTCATCGAGGCTGGCACATCTTGGCAAAGTGCTCTCACACTCCATCTTGGTCCTCCCTGAGGATCACATACTTTAGTGGCCCAGACTCATTTTCTCTTCTTTAGAGTTAGCCAAAATAAAGCAGTGGTGGTCACCAGGCGCAAACCCTGAGGGTCCACATTTGAACACTCCCATAGCTGTGCACTGAGTGTGGGCCCAGGCCTGAGCCAGATTTTTAGGCGCCTTCTCAGCTTACAATGATCCCAGACAGCTGGAGTATCCCTATTTCATGGATAAGGAGTCAGAGATTCAGAGAACTTCAGTAACAACTAAGATGGGAAACCAGCCCAACTGTCAGCAAAACTAAGCAGTGACCATCCAAGGAAACAGGCTGCTACAGAAAATGTCCTAAGTGGGTATAGGAATGAGTGTATAGCAGGTAAGTGCTTGCCTTGTGTGTAGCAGACCCGGGTTTGATCCCCAGCATCCCATATAATCCCTCAAGGCCCACCAGGAGTAATTCCTGAGTCTGAGCCAGGAGAAAGCCCTGAGTAATGCCAGGTCTGTCCCAAAAAAAGAAAAGAAAAAGAAAATGTCCCATATGTTTGGCCTAGTCGGTAGCTAAAGCACTTGCCTGGCAAGACTGAAGCCATAAGTGTAAGCCCCCGGTGCTGCCACATTGCTAAGTGTGAGCCTGGCAGTTCTATTGTTTGTGCCTGAAAGCTCTACTGGCCACAATTCCCAACACAGCAGGTGATTTCAGATTATGCTGCAGCAAGTTGTATGTGAGTATCACAATAAAAGTGTGCAATCCCAATGAATACCAAAAAAAAAAAAAAGAGGTCTGAGCACTGGACCACAGATCTGGTTGGCTGAGAGTCACCAGGGTGTGTGCAAGGACTTCTGCACACAGCATAGAAGGCCAAAAAAGAAAAGCATTATGGGTTGGAAAGCTAGTAAGGGAGGTCAGGCTTGCACGCATGCCTTGCATGCAGCTGATCCAAATTCAAATCTCCAGTATGACATAGGGGCCCCAAGCACCACCAGGGGACACTCCTAAGCAAAATCAGGTACTGTATTCCTGATTCCCATGGTCAATGCCAGGCGTGGTACCTCCCCCCAAACAGACAATAATAATAATAATAATAATAATAATAATAATAATAATAATAAATTAAATAAATGCATACAATAGAAGCCCAGGGAACTGCCAAATGAACCAATTATATTGAAATAGGCATCCACATATTTTGCGAGCTCATCCATTTATGTGCTTATTTAATGCATTCGCTGGTCAGGTCAAACTGCCGGCATTTGCAACTAATTATGCGTGTGGATGATATTTGGCTCCATCTGCAATAAGCATCACGGGATATGAAAAGATGGGTGCTGTCTGCTGGTGACCAAGTTACAGCTACTGCCAATAATCCCGTGATTTCTTGTTACATCCATGGACAAAAATGCTCGGTTGCTGTGAGCAGTTAGTGAAAACAAGGTCATTATTTTTTCCCACCCAAGTTCATGGACTTTTTGGCATCTATCACTTTAATAACCCGGCCTTCCAGGAAGCATCTCAAGGTCCTGAAATGAGAGGAAGCAGCTGGGCTGATCTGGGGTTCTATCAGAACCTCTCTGGGTGGCCTTCACAAACTCACTTCATCGTTCTAACTTTGGTCTCCTGCTCTAAAGAAAGAACTACAAGTATCCCTGGTAATGTGCTGGTCCCCAGAAGCTCCACCTCTGCCTTCAGTCAATCTGTGGATTCATCCTATGTGGATTCATCCTATGAGGGAACACACTGTGCTTCCCAAGTGCAATTGGGTCACTAGTTCCCAATTCATCAGTCAAGGAAAACTCCCAAATTAATGGCGTCCTTCCTGGCCAGATTGCCCACTCCATGAATTTGGTGTAACCCCAAGAGTACCCTCTGAGGAACAAAGGATCTCGTATTTGAAAACTCCCAAAGAGCCTTTGACAGAGACAGAAAGATAGTACGGTGAGTAGGGAGGGAGCTAATCTTGCATGCAGCCACTCTAGGTTCAATCTCCAGTCAGCCAGGGTCCCCTGAGCCTACCAGGAATAATCCCTGAGTGAATCCTAAGGACAGCTGGGTGAAGTCCAAAAAGTCAACACTCAAATAAAGCCAAAGAGCTCTTAAAAGCTCTCTCCTCCCAGCCCACTTTGTTCACAAGGAAGGGGTGTTTACCACTTTAAAATTCCTTGTCACCTTGAATCTGGAACTGGGGTGGAGCAAAGAGAGTCTATAGCCCGAGTTTGTGTCAAAACCATAAGCAGCCAAGAAGAGAAATAGCCAGGTAAAGGCCTCATCAACCCAGCAAGGTATGATTAATGATCCACCACCACTGCCTCACCCAAGTAGAGAGGGGGAGCAAGAACTGGAAGGGATACGACTATGCATCCAGAAGGCACTTTGCGAACAGAAGCTGTGTCTGGAACACTGGCAAGGAGGGAGGAGCCCAGTGGCAAAGATCAGTGGTTTGCTTCTAGGGAACATGGCTCAACTAGTTTCGTGTCACCTTCTGGACTCAGGGATGTGTCTCAGTGGTACAGCAAATACCTCCTAGGCCTAAGGCCCTAAGTGTGATCGAGAGCACCAAAAATTAAAAATAAAATGTTCCTGCCCTGGATCTTATACTTGATATCACAGCATGATCACCTAGGCATGCGGGGGGGGGGGTGTTGGAGATCTAGAACAATATCTGGTGATCATGTTTAGAGGTTATTTTAGAGATCACTCCCTGATGTGCTCAGGGCATCATATACAGTGCCAGAAATCAAACCAGGTTGTCTATGTGCAAGGCAAATGCTTTACCTACTGCCCTATCTCTCTGACCCCCAGTTGCTTTTTTGGTTTTCTTTTTTGGTTTGATTGGAGGCCACACTGGCTATGCTCAGGGGATCATATGGGATGCCAGAAAACTAACCCAGGTCAGCCATGTGCAAAGCAAACATCTTCCCCTCTATACTCTCTCTCCATCCCCCTTGGGTACATTTTGAAAGAAAGCATCCTGGGTCTTCTTTGGAGAATGGGATTTCTTTTCAGCAAGTATAGGGCCTTTCACCTGATAATGCACTTGACAAATTTGGCTATGTTATCAATGTCACTATTGCAAAGGGCCATACCACAGTGTTAGTGGGGAGCCACCAGCACTTCGCTTGTGGTACCAAAGACCACGATCAGGTCTTCCAACGGGCTAGGTATATTATGAACTACTGCTTGAAGCTGCATCCTTAACTCAGGCCCTAGGATTTTTTTTTTGTAAAAGTTCCTGAAAGACCAGAGGTCTTACAGGTATAAGGTTCCAAACTTGATTCCCTGCACTCCCGTGGAGGACCCTGGTAGTGTTTAGCCCCTAGCAGATATAAGGGCTGAACCATTTAGTCTGTTAGCAAGTGACACAAGAAGTAGGCCCTGGACTCCCTTGAGCTGTTTAGGAAACTCCATCCCTCCCCAACCAAAAAAATAACTTTAAGAGCTCCTGGATGAGTGGCAAACAGTGGGTGTCAGAGTCCCTACAGCAGCCATTTAAGAAAACAATTTGTTTCCCCACCCTGAGGGCCACCATGCCAGCTCATTTCCTGGGGTAGCTGGTTTCCAAGCAAAAAACTGCAGCGAGCTAGTGGGTGGCAAGGGAGAGGACTGTGGGTGCTGAGATGCAAATGCTAGGCACCCTACCAGGTCCGATAGTGTGTTGGCTGGTGTTGGCTTCTGCAATCCAATCGCGGCCTTTTCTTTCTTTACTCTCCAAAAGAAAAACTCAAACATCTGTGAGGGCCAGCCTGACTGCTGGGGGCTTTGTGCTGGGGATACATTTATCTCGCCTTACCTGCCAATGTGTGTGAACAAAGGCAGCCAGAGCAGCAGCAGCAAAATGCCACCAAGTCATTACTCCAGTCCTCAGCAAAGCAGCACAGATTCCCTCCCACGGCCCCCCATTAATTCCAAGGGCCAGTCCAGCACCTACCTGAACACCCCGGCACCAACCCACCACACACAGACACACAACCCCTCAACAACACCTGAGCAAGGCACTGAATTAGCCACTGCAAATGCAATGAGAAACAAACCTATTTCGTTTATTTATTTGTTTGTTTTTCCAACTCTTTTAGTTAAAATTGTTGGGGGGGTAGAGGTGGAGGGTTGGCACACCCAACTGTTCTCAGGACTTAATCCTGGTTCTGTGCTCAGGGATCACACGTTCAGGGGCCATATGCAGTATCAAGGATTAAACCCAGGTCAGGGGCCGGAGAGATAGCATGGAGGTAAGGCTTTAGCCTTTCATGCAGGAGGTCATCGGTTTGAATCCCTGCATCCCATATGGTCCCCGTGCCTGCCAGGAGCAATTTCTGAGCCTGGAGCCAGGAATAATCCCTGAGCACTGCTGGGTGTGACCCAAAAAACAAACAAACAAACAAACAAACAAACCCAGGTCAGCCTCATACAAGACAAACAAAAGTCTTATCAGGGACAAAATCCATCCCAATTCTTAGAAGAGCTGAGTGCCACCAAGATAGATTGGGAGTTCAAAGCTTTTCTTTCCTCTTCTTGTCCCACCCTAAATAATAACATCAAATGACACAACAGCAGCCAATTTACTTCTGATTTGCACACTCCTTTTTTTGGGCAAAAGGGGTTCAAGGCTATCATTGATTCTCCCAGGAAGAGAAGACTCAATGGCTCTTGGTTCTTGATTGCTCTTTTGGAATCAGCCATCAGGCCCACTGCCTGGGGAATGTGGCTCAGGTTGAGGATGAGGTTGGCTCGCCAGACTCCAACTCCTGTCTCTCTGGGGTTGGGGAACAATTCTCTGTCTCCTTTTTGGTTGACTTCTGGAAACCCAGCTGCTCATAGCTTCACTTCACAAGTGCCCTGATGATCAGGGCCTGGAAGTTCCGGGGAAGAAGGAAACATGAGGCAAGCAGAACAGAATGGTCAGGTAGAGCCGGAGAGATAGCATGGAGGTGAGGCGTTTGCCTTGCATGCAGAAAGACGTTGGTTCAAATCCCGGCATCCCATATGGTCCCCCGAGCCTGCCGGAAGGATTTCTGATCATAGAGCCAGGAGTAACCCCTGAGCGCTGTCGGGTGTGACCCAAAAACAAACAAACAAACAAACAAACAAAAGAATGGTCAGGTAGGAACACATTTCCTGTGGTCACATCACTCACTTTACAAACTCTGAGTTCCTCCTCAGCCCCACAGCAATAATGACCTGGACAGCAAACATGTAGAGACCAAAGAGTTCCTGGCAGTGCCCAAGGGCCATCAAAAAGATCCAAATCTGGACTCCAGGTCTGACCACCAGGAAAGTGCCTTTGAAGCATTAGCATCTAATACGGCGAAGTTTTCCATCTGGATCTGTAATTCTACTATCACAAACTTTCTCAACCACAAGTTGCATTCTCGCCTTGGTTTTCTGGAATTTTCTTTGCAGCCCCCCCCCTTGAAGGCAGAACTCAGCCCCTCCAAGCATGTTTATGTAATCATTCCAAAATACACAACTCCTGAAAACTTGAAGGAATTTTATTAGGCCCTGTGGGGCAGGAGGGCTGTTTCTAGGATAACAGCAGCCACTATGGGATTTACCTTTCCTTTTTGGTTTAGCAACACTTGTGGCCCTCAATGCCAACCTGACAACTGCCACCTGGAAGAGCAAAATGGGAGAGGAACCTGAGAGCTGAGGTTGTAGTTTGGCTTGAGGTCAACTGCCTGGCTTTGGTTCAGAGGAAGGTGGAAATGAGAGCTGTGTCTCTAAGGGAGAGAATGCGCTTGCCAGGTGCTGGAGCAACTCCAGACCTCAGAGAGTTCAGCTATGTTCCTTTGACTTGATGATAAAATGCCAGTGTCCGGCCCATCCTGCCTGAACAAGGTCCATTTCCTTTCTATGATAAGGAGACTCGGAAATGAAGAGGGAGGCCCACAGGGGAGCCTCCTGGAGCCACGGTCTATATAAGGCTTTCTGTCCTTTGTTTGGTGGCTTCTCATGTGGCCTGAGCCAGTGCTTCTCTGGCAGGACCACAGAATGGGGAAAGGGGCCACATGCCTCCTCCCCCTACCTCATGGGACTCACAGTATCCCGGTTAAAGTGCAAGAATTGGGCCTCAGAGCTCATGAGGCCAAGGCAAGTGGGGATCACTGGGTTGGGTTGCTCCACTCTTTCCCCCAGTATCCAATCTCTGTGTACCACGAGTTCCTACCACCAATAAGCAGCCCCCCAAATTTAGCCTTCATTTTATTTTCCTGGAAAGATTCTTTTCTATTTTTTTTAGTTTCGTTGGTTGGTTGGTTGCTTTTTGTTTGGCTTTTGAGCCATACCCTGCAGTGTTTAGAGACCATTGCTGGCTCTGTACTCTGTACCATATTGGGTGCCAGGAATTGAATCCAGGTTGGCTGCATGCAAGGCAAATGCCCTACCCCCGTACTCTGGTCCTTCCTGAAAAGATTCTAATTTGGATCAACTTTGAACTATTTATATACAAACAGAAACAGTGTCTGCCTGATACACTGAACTTCCCTATTCCATATAAAGTCAGACTCAATTCCTCTCAATAGCCGAAAAGCTGACTAGCATAAGGCTGTGGGAGCTGTGAGCCCTCACCCTTGAGAATGGGAGAGTGCAGTGGAGATGCACAATTAACCTAGACAACAAAGTAAGGGGCTGGGGAAAAGTGGAGTGGCTTATTGAAACTCAATCCCTATGAAGAATGGGTAGCTTTCAAGGCCAACTTAGACATGTGGGGTGGGGGCAGGTCTTGGCTAAAGTAGATTTCTGTAGAAGAGAAGGTTCGGATGAGAGGTTCTGCCAAGGAAGGAGGTGGAAATGCCCCCAGCATATAGAAGCAGAAAGAACAATCCATAGACTTCATTTAGAGGATTATCTTCATTCAGAGGATAACCTATATTGGAGCCACTCATCACTTCCAGGTCCCCTCTATGGACCAGATGCCAATTCTGGACCTCAAGGAGCTGAAGCTGGTTGAGCAGGAATAGGACAGACAAAAAAAGGACAAAGGACCCAAACAAAGTGACAATTTTGTATTGGGCGCTTCAGAAGCCAACCCTAAGATAAGAATCCAAGTGTAAGTAGTTAACATGGAAGGAGACAGGGACAGGCAAGCTGCCAGTGCTCAGGCTACTTCTGTGGGCAACTGGGACTCTGTTCTGATAGGGACCTGTAAGAACCAGCATGAACAATAATTCCAGAATGTGCTACCATGAGGTAGGTAGACCTAGGATGTTTATCCACCAGCTCCCAGCAGTCATCATTGGAGGAGGCAGCCATATTAATCCCATGGCACCTCCAGCCTTGTGGGTGGCCAAAGACAGCCCCCAGACTCAGGGACAGTGAGTGCAGGAGACAGTGAGCACCGCATCTGCTATACATATGGCTGAAAGGGGAAAGAGGACATAGACTTGTGGCCTCAGTAAAGACATTGGTGTCAAGATGGGGTAGTCCCAGTCTTCAAAGATCTCCGGAGTTCAATATGCCCAGCTAGGGCAGGGGGTAGAGAAATGGATATTTTTCAATGGAGAATCAAGCAAGACCATGTCTGGAGGAGACAGAAAGCCCAACTTGGGAGTTGGGAAAATGGCGCAAAGGGGTGAACTGATTGAAACCCTAGGATCCATCCTGGCACAGCATGCATACACTCCCAACACTGCCAGGTGTGACCCTGGTGTCCCCCAGCAGCTCTAGGCAGGAGCACCTAAAGTTGAATCTATAATGGCAGGATTTGCAGTGGATAAGGATCTTGCCTTGCACACAATCAACCCAGGTTCAATCCCTGACATCCCATATGGTACCCCAAACCCCACCAGGAGTAATTCCTTAATGCAGAACCAGGAGGCATCCTTGAGCACCGTCAGATGTGGCCCCAAAATAAGAAAAAAGAATGGCAGGAGTGTCCTCCCTTCCAGTCCACAGTAACAATGGGGAGGTTACAGCACCACTGCCCAATAAAAAAACTAAAGTTCGAGGGCCAGAGAGATAGCACAGCAGTATGGCATTTGCCTTGCATGCAACCAATCCAGGACGGATGGTGGTTTGAATCCGGCATCCCATATGGTCCCCACTGCCTGCCAGGAACGATTTCTGAGCACAGAGCCAGAAATAACCCCTGAGCCCCACCGGGTGTGACCCCAAAACCAAAACCAAACAAACAAACCTAAAGTTCACCTTGGCTGCCATAGTGACTGAGAATGTGGGGGAGGGGAGGAGCTGGGGAAGAGCTGGGCCACGCCCTTTCATACTTCACCCCCTAAACTGCCCAGAGCTTCTGAAGGTGTTTGAGCAGCAAGGGCATTGCCTGGTTTTGAGGAAACCTGGCCCCCAAACAAAGGCAGAAGGCAGAGATGGGGTGACTAGGTAAAAAGTCCCCAGATGAACCAATTGTCAGGCCCAGCAGTGACTCTGTCACCGGGGCAAGAGGCAAAGGGGACTCCCTGCTGCTCAGGACCCCAGGAGAAAAGGCCCTGAAAAGAACCGCGTGGGAGTTGTTAAAAGGGGGACCAGCCCCCAGCTGCCTGGCCTGATTGTTCCTTCTGGCAGAGATGTGGGCCCACTCATTTCTCTCTTTTCTTTCCTTCCAAAAAAAAAAAAAAAAACCCACTGCTTTTGGCCTCTGGTTCCCGAAAGCTCTGCTCAGTGAGTTTCAACAGCAGCTCACAGCATGGCCGAGCAATAACAAATGGCGCCTGGTGGCTCGCCTGCTGGTGGCTCAAAAAACAATTGATGACTTTTAATCAGCTGAATGAGCATGGGACAAATGACAGCATGGCCTGAATGCAGCCGGACGTCATCGGCTGACATCAGTGGGGAGGAGGGAGGTGCCCTTCTGGCCTGCTTGGGAACAAACACATAAGCAGTTCCTGGTTGCCGGGGGCTCCAGCAGGCAGCCCTGCCCGTGCCCCAAAGCCACAGGGGAATTCACACCTTGGGGGTAGACATGAGGGGGACTGGGAGAACCAGCTGCAGAAGCAGCCAGGTACAAAAAGCCTGGGAAAAGCCTATGAAGGACAGAGACTCAGGCAAAGCGCGAGAAGGAAGATCAGGCTGTTTCTCCAGCTAATCCTTGTGATCTAGACAAGGCACTATCCCTCTGGACCTCAGTTGCCCCCTCTGAAGGTGGCTAAGGTGTGTTACATCTGGGAGCTAGCCCATAGCTGGGACAGTTTTAGGAGAGGTCTGAGAGAGTCACTTTCCAGATCTGTTGGAATAAGACAATAAACCTACTCTTCTCCCCTCCACATATACCAAACGAATTCTCAGGAAGCATTTCTGATCAAGGCGTGTGTAATTTCAAGCAAAGGAATTCAAAATGGCAGAACTGAAAATGAAGGTATCTGCTGAGAGCTTGCTCTGCCCCAGGTACAATGCTCCGGGCTTACCGGTGTGCTGAGAAGAGGCCAGGGATTTATCCTGGTGCTCCACCTGCGTCTTCAACAGGAAGGTCTCTAGACCTAACCCATTTCAAAGTTTTGCTTTCCCTTACTTGTCTGCAGCAACCTAAGAAGAAAGCACGAGGCTGTGGGGTACATGTGGCCAGGGACAGAAACATATAAATTAGATTCAGAAGGGCCAGAAGTCTAACAACTAGGCAGCTCAAAGGAATGCTTCCAGGCCACACAGAGCTCAGAACCACAGGGCTGCAAGGCCTTTATATCATGGCCACCAGAACAATGGCTCAATAATTAGCTTTCCAGGGGGTTGCAGGAGATAGCTCAAGGAATTCAATGCATATTTCGCATGTGGGAGGTCCATGTTCTATCCCAAGGGCCACAGGCATGACATACTCCCTTGAAAACCACGTGGATAGGCCCCTAGAACCAACAGAACCAGCTTCCTGCAACTGGGGAGGTAGTTCAAGTGGTTGAATACATTCCTAGTAAGTGAAAGGTATTGGGTTTGATCCCCCGGCACTGCATTCCCTGCTCTAGAGCTTTTTTCCTTAAAAATAAAGGGCTTTCTGTTTTGTTTTTATTTGAAGTACAGACTTTTTGCTATCTTCCGTGTCTGCATATTCCTTTGCAATTTTCCAGCACCTATCCCAATCTTTCCCTTCTTCCTCGGAAATTTCAGCCACACTGCAGCCTCTCTGCCACTGGGTCCCCAAACACTGGTAGAAAGCTGGGCTCCACAAGGCTCACCCCCACTCTCCTGAGAAGACCTGTCCTTCCCTCCCTGATCTAAAGTTGGAGATCCAGAAACAAGAAGTTGGCTAGAAGGGTCGGACCAATAGTACAGCAGGTAAGGTATTTTTTACCTTGCATATGGCTGACCCAGATTCAGTCTCTGGCATCCCACATGGCCCTTCCAGCCCACCAGGAGTGATCCCAGAGCACAGAGCCAGGAGTAAGCCCTGAGCACTGCTGGGTGTGTCCCCAAAAGCCAAAAACAAAATCAAAAAAAAATAAAGGAAGTTAGCTTGAAGTTGCTCTTGAGAACAGCACGCATGTGCCAGGGAGAAAAGGCAGAGAATGAATATGAAAAAGATGCTGAAATACTACGGTTATTGGCCACTAAGTCTTCAACTAACCCCATGTAAAGTTCTGAATCTGAGAAGGCTCTTCAGTGGTGTCCCAAATGGAGACAGGGATGAGGGGCCCTGGCAATCCCCATCTCCTCTTCCAGAGACTAGTCATTGAAGATGAATGGGACTCCAGGGAGTGGAGAGAATAACATTAGGTCAGACAATTAGCATCCCCCCATAAGGGCCATTCTGAATGGGCCAGAATCTCCAGCAGGTGACATCCATTACCCTATTCAACCCAAACTCCAGCTCACTTGATTAGCAGCTTTATCCTGCCCTTTCCCAGGTAGCTCCTATTCACCCCCACATACACACCCCTACCAAGCCCCACCATTGCAGTCTTGGTGACTCCATCTCTGAAACATTCCTAGTACCCATCTCCAGCCCGGGAGAAATGGGGCTCCTCTTTTCCAGCTGGGCCAGGAGCCCTGTTCCTGTGCACATGCTCAGCCCCCAGTGTCTCCCAAAGTGCTGAGTAGATGGATGCTTCGGGGGAGGTGCCGGCAGGCTCGTGGGTACATTTCCGCTTCCCCTATTTCTATCTGTCAGTGCCTCCAAGTGTCTACCTGGCTTCTGCCGATGACAGGCAGGCCCACAGCAAGCTGGTTTCTACCGCCAACCTGGCAATCTCTCTTGGGCCCAGGCCAACCCAGACCTGTCCTTGTTCCCATCCATGTCCAGCGTTCTGAGCCCGGGAAGGCAAGCACATTTAGAGACCTCCGTGGCCACCGGGAAAGCCCGAGGCCACTGCCAACCACGCTCCATCGCTGTTCTTCGGAAGGAAATTACTATTGATCCCACAGCTCTCCTCCCCATGCTGTTTGCTGGGGACAGCCAAGGATTCCCGTGCCAGCTGGGCTCGCACACGGCTCAACTGTTCCTGCACCAGATGGCCAGACCAACACCCTCTGGCTGCGCCCGCCCCAGGGAAACAAGGCTCTGACGCCTATCCGCCTGGCTTTTTCTGCGCTGCTGAGGGTGAGGTCAGAGATAACAGGGCCAATTGCATTACCATAAAAATCTCTGCACAACACAAGGTTTCCCAATCATGGACCTTATCAATGTAACCATCCAAGCTAGGAAAGTTCTTTCATGCACCGGCCTGGCCCGGCTCAGCCACTAGCTTTTTTAAAGGCACCCTTAGCTAGAGTGATGAAATGATAAGACAGCTAGTCCCTACCCCAAGGAAGCTCCGGTCCTAGGATGGGCTAGGGGTAGGGCCACCAAACCTTTTGTGATTCAAGTGTAGACACTTTTGAGACCATACAAGAGGTGTGCTGGAAACTTCAAACTGAATAGTAGGAATAAAGAAAGCAGACCAGGCTCTCTGGATCCCCCCCTTCCTCACCCCTAAAGGTGACCCAAATTAGAGCCTTCCCAGAGTGGGGGTGTGGTAGTATAAGGTGGTGCCACAAGGTGGCACAATTGAAATACTCGCAGCTTTGTTTGTTTTTTTTTTCTCCCCATGGCACCCTTGCTGGGGTGCTGGGGCCCCCAACATAGATCGGGAGAGTCCACCACTACAAGCTTACACACTGCCAGGAATCCAACCCAATGCAAAAGCATTCAAATCTTCCTGCCCAGGGACCAGACCAATAGTACAGCGGTTAAGGTGCCTGCCTTGCAAATACCCAACCCAAGTTCAATCCTCGGCATCCCCGAGCCCACTCGGAGTGATCCCTGAGTGCAGAGCCAAGAATAAACCCTGAGCATTTCTGGATGTGGCCCAAAATCCAAAAAAGAAAAAAGAAGAAAAAAAGGATACTCCAGCTCAGTGTAAATGTGACAGAGGTGAATGAAGGATGCAAACCAGGCTCTTCAGTGCTATGCCACTTACCCCCCACCTCCTCATTGACACCTGATATTTGCATATTTAAGACTATGGGCACTCAGGGTATCCTTTCTGTGATTGGGTGAGGTAGGGCCTAGGGTGCCCAGGACTAACACATTTTACAGGAAGGTTGACTGGCAAGAGTTTAGGCAAAAGACTCTAGAAGTGTAGGCAATTAGGACACCACAGGGAGAGGGAAATGCCCAGTGCCCCTGGACTAGCAAAAGCAGGAAGGCTGGCCAGCACTGAAGGGGCAGGAGTTAGGGGCACTTAGAACTGGGGTGAGCTACAGGGGAACACTGTACAGCAGCAGCCCCCCAGCAGCACTGCAGGTCAGCTGCAGAGGAAATGTAGAAAAGAATCACCCCCACATTATGGCCCTTCCTGCCTGCCTCTCCAGGCTTCCTTCCCACTGGCCACATCCAAACAGAAATGAGTGGCCGAGGCGGCCCAAGTGATGGGGTCCAGGGACCTAAGTCTCCTAATGTCCATGCCCAGTGAATCTGGGGCTCATGCAATTTCTCCTTCACAGTCATTGTCATTCATCCCCCTAGAATCAAAGGACCCCCACGTGACCCTGGGGCTCCAGTGCCCTCTTTGACCCCTCGAAGGAGATGTGTACTTGTATGCTCATAGCTCAGGAATGTTTCTTGCTCCCTGGACCCCCTGAGAATCAAAGATATTGTTCCCCAACCCCCTGGCCATGGGTAGCCTTGCTTGATGCCATCAAGTAAAAATCAATGAAGTCGTTTGTTCATTCAAGATGTAATTCGCCTCTAGGGGGTGGTGCTTGGTATCTGCACCAAGATAGGCCCCTGGGTGCTGGCCTCAGTCCTTTGGGCCTTCTAGAGAAGCCAAGAGGAAATATGGGAACAACTGGAGGGATTTGAGCCCTCCTCAAATCACCCCTCATTGCACTCTGCTCTGAGTTCAGAGCCAGGCCCTACTCCCCAGAGACGAGTACCTGCGATTACATCTCCAGGGCCAGAGTGTGGACCAGGCTTTGCCTTCCAGCCTCAAATTACCACCCTCCTTCTGTCAAATATGACACATTCTCCAAGCTCATGACCTCTGCCCCTGCCCCCACTGGGAAAATAATCCAGTCCTCCACTTCATCTGGGCTGGCCACTGCTCCTCAGCAGAGACTGCAGCCCTTCCTTTGTTTTCTCCAAGGACGCTTTTTCTCCTGGCTGCCCCGCCTTTCAGCCTGCTTTCTGTCCTCTGAGAGAGCCTGGCTGCAAGGCATCCTGGTCCACTCTGGTCCCAGTCCCAAGCCTGTGGGGCGAGCCTTTCACACCACGTCCGGGTGTGACATTTCCAGGGCTGGCATCACAGGGACAGGCTATGCTTGAGTGGCATTCAGAAGTGGGAAAATGGAGAAAAAGTACAGAGGATAAAGCTTTTGCTTTGGCCGCTTGCTGCCATCCTTGGTTCCATCCCCAGCGTCCCATATGGTCCCCTGAGCACAACCAGGACTGGCTCCTGAGTGCAAGGCCAGGTGTGTACCGGGACCCCTTCTAAAATAAGAAAGAAAAAGGGCTGGAGCAATAGCACAGCAGTAGGGCATTTGCCTTTCACATGGCCGACCTGGGATGGATCTGGGTTAAGTTCCTGGCATCCCATATGGTCCCCCAAGCCTGGCAGGAACGATTTCTGAGCGCAGAGCCAGGAGAAACCCCTGAGCGCCACCAGATGTGCCCCCCCCCCAAAAAAAACTAAAATATGAAAAAAAGTTCTGGGGCTCTGAGTGATTCAGCTGAGAAGGGTAACGGGTTTAAAAAGATCTGAATTGAGAAACTGGTTGGACCATATTGGCCAGTTCCATATCAGCCAGGAATAACTGGAATAAAAACAAGGGGTGGGGGGGCGGAGTGATAGCACAGTAGGTAAATCACTTGCCTTGCCCTTGGCTGACCCCAGGACCAACTCAGGTTCAATCCCCAGCATTCCATATGTTCCCCAGCAAGGAGAAATTTCTGAGCATAGAGCCAGGAGTACTGTGAGGTGTAGGAAAAAAAACAAACAAACAAAAACAAACAGCTGAGGGCAAGGTCAGCAGCAAACCAAAGCCAGTGTGGCAGCCTAATCCACGAGCGGCAGAAAAAAAGTGCTTGGTACCTAAAACTTTCTGGGCTGGGGTTCAGTTATGGTCCAAAGCTTCTAGCTCTACTTTTGACTCTACGTGGTCCTGCCTACAACAGGGGCCTCAGGAAAATGACAGGGATAAGCTTGGAAGGCAGTTCAGGTCCCCCAAGTAGCAGAAGCCAGAATGCATAGTTGTTCAAGAGAGGTATTAAGATCCAGAGGAGAAGCATGGTGACTTAGAGCACTGCTTTCAAGAATAAGGTCGAGAGTTCAAATCCCTGGCGTCTCAATGCACAAAGTGTTTGTTTTGCTTTCTGTTTTGGGACCACACCCATTGACACTCAAGGGTTACTCCTGGCTATGTGCTCAGAAATTGATTCTGTCTTGGGGGGACCATATGGGACGCTGGGGGGTTGAACTGCGGTCCACCCTAGGCTAGCACTTGCAAGGCAGATGCCTTACTTCTAGCACCACCATTCTGGCCCCACATGCACAAAATGTGATCTGGATAGCTACACTATCTGCAATTCCAGATACAGCAAGCAATTTCCTGCTGCATCACAGCCAGGCGCTTGTGTGCTGCAGCATAAAAAAGGGGTGTTAACACCCACAAGCATAGCAACTGAAAAGATGGGCAAGCCCCTGGATGATGGAAGACATCGAATGGGAAGATTCTCCATGAGGAGAGTGGGGGGGCACTGCAGCCGCCCACAGTGAGCACCACCACCATAACCTGTGTGCCTCAGCTCAGACTGTGACACACACCCACCCCCAGGAAGCATGAGAGCAAATGCCACAGCTCAAAGAGCTTGGACTTCAATGAACACAGTGGCTGAGTGTGCAAGCATGACCCGATGGATGGATGACCCCTACCACAGCTAAAATGTGTGAGCACCACAGCCAGGTGTGTACACTAAGTCCCCCCCCCCCATCACAGAAACAGCAGCAATAAAGGGAAGTGGGAGGGAGAAAGAAAAACATTTATTAAGTAAAGGAAGGGGGAAGAATGGGAAGAGAAGGGGAGTGGATGGATAAAGGGAGATGGGGGAGAGGAGGGTTGGGGAGGAGAAGGTAAAGGAGTAGGAAGGAGGGAAAGGGGGAGAGAAGGGAAAAGGAGGGAAGGGGAGGGAAAGGGGGAGGAGGAGGGGATGAGGAAAAGGAGATAAGGGAAGGGGAGGGAAGGGGAAAGGACAGAGGAAAGGGAAGGGAAAGGAAAGGAAGGGGAGAGGAGGGACAGCGAGGGAGAGGGAAGAGGGCATGGCAGGCTGGAGGGAAAGGCCTGTACCCAGAAGATAAAGCACTCAGGTCCCAGGTCACGACTGACCTTTCTTCTATTTGCAGAAACAGAAGGGAGATGTGGGTCAGGGGATGTGGCTCAGGGGCTGAAGTTCCTGCCATTCAAACCTGACTCTGCATGTCTGATCACTGGGGCCACCACCTTCCGACTCTGAGCACCATCCTGGTGGCTGTACTCTTTGTCCATGGCAGTGCTTGTCTTTGTTTGTGGTTCCCAGTACCACAAGTGACTCTGGCAGTCAGGGGAACGCCAGTGCTGCAGCTAGAAAGCTATGTGACCACCACAGCACGGAGTGGGAGTGCGACCCTGGAAAGCATGAGTGCACGAATCTGAACTAAGACAAATGACATCCCTGTCCCTGGAAGCAGTACAAGCAGAACAGGCAGGAGCGACACACCAAGAATTCCAGTCCCGGACAGCACCACCACAGCGTGTGTGAGCGACACTCCAAGGCTGTAGGTGACCTTTAGTCATGACAACAATGTCAACAGACAGAAGGAAACGGAAAATTCAGGGGAGAGGGGTTCTCCTAAGTGGTGCCGAGGAAGCCCAGCGTCTCTCTTGGCAATTCAGCTACCTGGGCAGGTGGTTTGATACCAGGAACTGCTGATCAGGTCAGTCTGATCTCAGGCTCAGACCCTGACAGGATCAAGGGACGGTGGTGCTACAAGACCTATGATGCTGAAACCAGGGCTGGCTAAATGCAAAGCAAGTGTCTTATCCTCTGAACTATCTCTCAAGGCCTGATGTTTTTTAAACAAGGGGAGTGGTAACACAGTCCAACATTACCTAGCTGTGCAGTCATGTATTGGATTATCTATGGAGGTAATGTACATGATACATGCCAGAGAAGCCAGGGCTCTCCTGAAGACCAGAGGGTGTGAGAACCTGGCCACCACCCCCCAGACAGACTCCCAGATTCTCAAAGAAGAGGGCCAACATTCCATTCCAATCCGATTAGGCCCTAAGGCAGAGACATGGGAGGGTCAGAACAGAGACTCTCTGAGAACCCAGAGAGAGGACTGACCCTGCACACACTTCCCCTGCAATTTCACCCACAAATATATGCTGACAAACATTCCCACGCACAACCCCATCTTGGATCTTTTACCTTTCTAGAACCCTGAACCAGTTACAAGGTTACAAATACTAAATTATCTCATTGTTTTCATCACAGGGATCACTTGGGGAAGGTTTCCTTCCTTAAGAGAAGTAGGGTTCAGAGAGGTCCTGAGCCTGCTCAGATGGTTAGTTCTAAAGCTTTGCCCCACACACACACACACACAGAGGAAGCAAAAGACTCAAAATGCTGTGCTCACTCTCTCTTGCCATTCTTATGACAGATCTTTCTTTTTTTGGCTTTTGAGCCATATCCATTGATGCTCAGATAGAACTGCTGACCAGGCTCAGGGGGAACTGTGGGGTGCTAGAGATCAAATCTAGGGTGTGGCTAAGAGTTGTACTATCTGTCCAGACCTCTTACTTCAATTTTTGCAGGGCTGGGAGAGGGAGCTGAAGGAACAGCAGATAACCCCACCCCACAACCCCTCCAGCCCTCCAGCTAGTGGGAGGCCAGCTCAAGTTTGGGAACCCTGGCACTGAGGGAAAACAGGCATCTGTGGAGGCAATGAAAAGAAGTGTGCACAGCTCCCTAGCAAGATTAAAAGATCACCCAAGTTAGCCCTCGAGGGTTAAGGGTGCGTGGGCTATTGCTTTTCAGCTCTGAAGTCTCCTTGGTGACCAGGGGGCCCGAGTGGATGGATCCCTGACACTCCATATGGTCCCCTGAACCCCGCCAGGAGTAATCCTGAACCCAGAGCCGGAAGTCAACCCTGAGCACTGCCGAGTGTGGCCCCGAAACAGAAAAAATGAACACACAGTGAACCCAAGTGTGTTCCCCAACAGACAGCAGGAAACCAATCCGTCCCAAATAAGGCAGCTGGGAGACGGGGCGATCTCGTTGAGACTCCGAATTGCTGGCGGACCCAGGAGGAAAACTCCCATCCTTTTCACACAACACCCCACCCCATTAGGTGCCGCACTCCGCTGGGGACAAAACTCCAGCTGGGGGAGGGAGAATAGAAGCTCTCTGCCCCCCACTCCAGCCCCAACCCGATCCTGCGGTTTGGGGGGGTGAAAAAGCTGCAGCCCTGGCAGCCTCAGCAACCTCCTGCTGGGCCTACTAGAAGCTTCCCGCCGGCTCACCTGGGTCTTGGGGGGCGGGGTGCTCAGACAACCCCCCCAAGCCCCACCATCCAGGTAGTAGTACCTGGACCCCGGAAGGTAAGGAGAAAGGCCGGTGGAAAACACCATTACTGATAAGTAACAGCCCCTTTCGCGTTTAATGACACGTTGCATCCATCCTTAAGCTCCCGGAAAAAAAAAAAAAAGGAAAGGGAAAAAAAAAGCCCTCTCCGGGGACGGCGCCTCGCGCCTGTAAATAGGAACGACAGGCCGGGGCGCGCGGGGGGAGAGCGCGCGGCACGGGTGTGTAAATTAACTGGGGGCAGCAGAGTAAATACATTACACACGGTATTTATTATGCGTCCGGACCTCGGCGGGCGGCTCGGCTCCCGGACGTGGCGAATCCCGTCCCGGGCGCAGCAGGCCGCGCGAGGCAGCCCAGGGCGAGCGCGCGGGGCTGGGGCGGTGGGCGGCCGGCCAGGGGGTGGCGTGGGTGGGGTGGGGCACCTCGAGGCGGCTTTCCGTCCCGCTCCCGGGAGCGCCCCACTCCGCCGCCTCCCCCGCTTCCCCAGCCCCCTGCACACGCAGGAGGCGGGCTGCGGCGGGGAGGTGCGGGGCGAGGAGGGCGGACGTGGCTGCGGGGCGTCGATGGGGTGAGAGGCCGGGCTGAGAGGGCGGCGGGCTGGGGACGGGCGGCGCGCCCGGCCCCCTTAGCATTCCGCCGGCGCGTCCGCCATCGCCGCGTGCGCCCCCGCGCCCCGCTGTAATTACCCCGATTACCAAATGAATCTCGCGCTTTTGTGCTCGCCGGGCGGTGGGTGCGGGGAGGCAGTTCTAATAGTTGTCATTAGGGCCGCGGGAGGCGGGGCGCCGGGGGCCGGGGGGGGGTGGGGAGCGTGGTGGGGGCGGCCGCCGTTGCCTCGCTCGCTCGCTCGCTCGCAGGCGGTCCCGGGCGGCGCGCAGGCCGCTGCCGGCTGCTGAGTAATGATTTTTTTTCTAATTGGAGGCGAACAGCGGCCCTAATGGATGGAGCCGCTCTCGGCGCGCTCGCTGCGCCCGCCCCTCGATCAATACTGCCAGCTCCCACCCGCCCGGCCGAGCTCCCCGCCCTTTGTGGTCGGAGATGCTGCCGGGTCTCCACTCCTCCCAACCCCCACGGCGACCCCCCCCCATCCGCACGTTGCGGGTTCCCGCTTCCCTGGAGGCCCTCCGGGACCCCCCCTCCCTCCCCACATCATTCCCTGCAGCCTGGTCCCAGTAGCTGCCCAACTGGGGCAGGTTGTCTGGGAGGTGCTGGAGTGCGGGGTGCTGGTGCCTGGGTTGCCCCCCCCCACATACACACACACACACACACACACACACACACACACGCACACGCACACGCACGCGCGCAACCCCCCTTCGCGACCGCTCTGCCGCCGAGCGCCCCAGGCTGGGAGGAGAGCCAGGCTTTGGCGACCACCTCCGAAGGTTTGCGCCGGCTGGTCCGGGAAGGGTTCGCTGAGTCCAATTAAATCTCCATGTTCTTTCCTCTCCGGGCCCCCTCCAGTCCAAACCTGCTCTTCCCCCCGCCGCCCGCCCCCCCCCGCCCCCCCCCCCGCCTGCCCAATTCGGCTCCCTGAGCTTTTTGTAGCGATATAGAACGATAGCGGATTAGCGAGCCCTGGGACTGTTTGTCTCTCGGAAACAGGACAGACAGGCGAGAGTCCTTGGACAGAGGGCATCCGACACACGCCCCACTTTACCGCATAAAGTGCAGGAGAACCTGGGGTCTCTGGCTCCCTCACCCAGCAGGCATCAATCCAGCCCTAGAAGCTGAACCCCTGGAACGGATAAACCACCCCGTCCTGCTCTTCCCTGTGATTTATAGATAACCTACCCCCACCCTACGGAGAAAAGGAAAAAAAAAATCCAGGTTGGGGAGACCCACACATTCTAGGTTGCTCTCATTTTCATTCATAGCATTTAACAGCACCTAACAGAGGGCGAGCAGAGGGCGGAAGACAGGACCGAAGACAGAGGGGAAGGCTCTTGCCTTGTATGTGCCAGAGCCAGGTTCAATCCTTGGCACCCTATAAGGTCCGGAGCCCTGTCAGCAGTGATCTCCAAATGCAGAACCAACCGGAGTCAGCCCCAAGCACCAGTGAGGCCAACTCCCACACAAAAAGAAAAGTAGCTAATCAACACTTGTTTTCTGCCAGTCTTCCATATACAAGATAATCATCCTAATACTGGGATTTTGTTCATCGTACAAATCCCAGCACCTCACACAAAGCCTGAACGGAGTCGGTGCTCGGGAATCATTAGTTGTGTGCAGAAAACGGAGGAAATTTGACCTTAACCCATTTCATCTCTTCTGCAAGCAAGACCTCGACTTTTCACTTCCTGGCCTCTATGTCAAGTTGTAGTTTGTGAAAATGGCCACACCAATGATGTGTGGGCACAAAGGGACTTCCATATTTTTGCCTCTAGCCCCTTCCAAGAGAAGTCAGCTTCCCCATCACTTGAACCAGGCCCACGCTTTGCCATGGTCTCCATGTGTGGCTCATATGACATTTTAACATTGTCTCTGTTATGAATAGGAATGAGTTACCCATTCTCTCTCTCTTTCTCTCTCTCTCTCTCTCTCTCTCTCTTTCTCTCTCATGTCCTTGAATTCCAGCAGCCATGTTGTAGGGATGCCCAGGCCACATGAAGAGATCAGATTATGGTGTTCCAGTCAGTAACCCCTAATCAGTAGTTATTGGGGCCAGAGATATAGCATGTAGGGTGTTTAACTTGCACATGGCCAACCTGGATTCAATCCCCGACATCCCGTATGGTTCCCCAAGCTCACTAGGAGTGATCACTGAGCGTTGAGCCACCATTGGTGCTCAAAAATGAAACAAAACAAAACAAGCTCCCAATTATTGTTCCAGCTGACACCAAGCAGTCACCAGATGAAAAGATGAAAGCCACCAGGTGAATATTGCTACTTCCCTGTTCTGAATTCCTGGATTCAATGCCAAGTGCCATCATCCAGGTGCCCCCATTGATAGAATAGAGACTGATGACACTACCAAGCCCTGCCCATGTCCAGATTCGTAAGCACACTAACAAAAGTCACTGTATTGTCAACGAGTTTGCTCCCTTGAGACAGTTGAACCTCTCACTCCAGTGACTTCTCTTTTGCCTTCCACTTCCTGGGCACACCCTGGGCTTCCTGTCCCCAGACCCAGAGATTCCTGTGACCCTTCGCTCTGGGCTCTAGCCCATCAGCCAGTCATTTTGTAGAGGCCTCACTTCCTTCCGTTGCCACAGCTGCCTAGTTAAACATCAGCCCACTGTGAAGCCAAGCTGGCCTTTCTCTGGGCCTGCTCCCCTGAGGCCCAGCTCAGCAGAAGGAAATCACTCTGCCTTGCCCATAGGCACTCTACCTGCTAATCCCATTCCATTTCCCGGTCAGCTCAGCTCGTTCTCCCCTGCACACATGGCTGCTCGACACATTCTCCACTCAGCTCTCATGTCAGCCTCACACCCTCCCCTCTCTTCTCTGTCCTCTGAGATCCTGGGAAGCTGAGATAAGGCCCACCCCTCCCCCAACAGCTCCCCACCCCACATCTATCCACTTGCCCTCTGGTGCCAAGGAAATAGTGGTCCCTTGCCCATATTGTGACCTATCTGCTCTCAGATGCTAGGCCCAGGAGCACAGAATCCAGGACAGTGCAGTGCTCTGGAGCCTGCTGCCATCTCCAGCTAATCTCTCTACTTTCCCAGTGAGAAACCAATGGGCTGGGAAAGTCTGACCCCTCCAAACTTGGGCTTTCCACTTCCATGAATTTTCATCTTTACACACTACAGTAGTATATATAGCCAGATATAGATGTCCCTCTTCCCATGTTCTCAGCCTCCTCCCCACTCCATCCACCTCTTCCCCTTTCCCTTCCAGCTACACCTCTCCCCTTTCATTGGTCCTTTGCAATCAAATTCCTTTCTTTGGCTGTGTGGAGGAGATTGAAACCCAGGGTCTCAGACATGCAAAAAAAAGCAAGCGCTCCACAATTGAGCGAAATCCTGGGCAGCCAGATTTCTTGATAGATGTTTCTCCAGGGCTTTGGCTTTTCTCATTCACAGAACCTTCTATCCAGCTGCGGTATCACAACCTTCCCTGACATCCTCATGCCTCCATAGGTTGAGTGACCCTGCTGTGTGCCACCAAAGTTCCCTACCTGGTTTCTGGGATTGTGTGCATCTTTTCTATTGCAGTTGCCAAGGTCATTATTCGGCTTCCCTGCAGGATGGTTACCCCATGAGGGGAGAGGACAAACTTACTCCTTAGCACCTCCCAGCAACCTAGCTGCTGCCAGGCCTACGGGGTGAGCATTTGGTAAATATTGGCTGCAGAAATTCTTGGGAAGGGAAGTGAGGGACAAAAGTCACAGTCTAGTAGGGAAGACAGTGGACAGCTGTTTACATGAAAGATAGGTGGGTAATTGAGAACACGGCCAGGGTGGGGAGGCAGCTGAGACTTCCCAAGATGACAGTTTCGGTGAAAGTGGGGAAGCATGGAATGTGTTTACCTGGCAGCTAGTACAAGAAATTATTGCAGAGACAGGAATGTGTTAGCCATAGTGTGCTGGAGTGCAGGGAGAATGGGCTTTGAGATAGGTGGCTCTGGGGGACATGGGTCAAAGCAGAGTGGGAGTCTTATCTTGTGTGTGGCCTCCTCTGCCCTAAACCAGGTAATGATCTGCTTAAATAGGAGAGTAGGTTAGTTTTTGGATTTGAGGAGGTCAAACCTGGCTCTGCTCAGGGATCACTCCTGGGTGAAGCTTAGTGGACCCTGTGCAGTGTCTGGGATCCAACCTGGGTGAACCACGTGCAAGACAAACCATGTGCAGGAAGGGATTTTATCCGTCTCTTTGCTTGAGGGCTCAGGGGATCTTTGAGTAAAACCTGGGGCCTCATGGTGCAGAAGTCCATGGGGCGGGGAGGGTACTCAGGGGAAGAAAGTGACTTACTAAGGAGTGCAGAGCCTCAAAGCAGGCAGGAACAAAGAGCAAAAGGGTCTGTTTCTGAAGCCTGTTCTGCAGGGCCAGCATCAGAACTTGGAAAATCACGGTGTATGTGTGTAGGGGGGGAGCAGCCGAAGGAATAGTAGCCAGCAGTGGCCTTCACCCTTCACAGACTGAAAAGGGAACTTCGCACTTCTCAGCTCTCTGCAGAGAGAACTCGGACAGCCTGCAACTGAGGATCTTCTCACTCAGATTTGGCTCAAGTAGTCCCGGCGCCTGGCTGAGTCAGCCCATTCTTGTTGTTTACAGACTTTGCCCCCAGGGAAACTGAGCCCAGGAAATCCCAGTTAGGTCAGGCAACAGTTTCTTGAAACTATACTGTCTATGAGGCTGGGTTTGTCATCTACTTCCATTTCCCCTCTCTCTTTCTTGGGTCTCCTCCTTATTAATCTCCCCTCTCTCTCATAACCCACTCCCCACTCCTACCCCCGTAAATCTCTTGCATGGCAATTGCATCCAGGCACTCCAGCTGACACAAGGCATAAAAATCAGCAGCAGTGCCGTCCCTTGTTCCCTGTGTTCCTTGCCCCTCCACCCCTGCAAGCACACTGGTTCATTCTCCATCCCAGCAGCTCCTGTAGTAGATACCATGTTCCTCATTTCCTTGAGGATGGAGGCCGGAGATGTAGCTCAGCTGTAAAGCGTATAGCTGGGAGGCAAGAAACCTGAGTTCCATCCCTGGGCCGGCCAAAAATACACATTAGGATTGAACTTCACAGAGAATAAATATAACATGGCACGCAGTTGGGGCTGGTGTAATCCATCCACAGTGAGGTCTGCAAGTGTCTGACCTCAAAACTCGGGCTCTCTCTGAGCTCCGGCACTAGTTGGAGTGAAGCCCTTTTAGAAACTGGCTACGTAAGTGAGAGACGGCACTGGGAGACATCCCTAGTTCCAGGCCTTTCTCTGTATGGCTTTGGGGCACACACACCACACACACATCATCATCATCATCATCATCATCATCCACTTAGGTGTTGTAGCCACATAGCCACACCTGGGTGCATAGACTCACATGCTGAAAAGGACTTGGGCTTGGAGACTGGCTCCCATTATGGGGCCCCACAAGCAATAGGAAATCACAAGAATCCTAGTTTGGGAAACTTGGCTCACTAACTGCATGAAGTGACTTGGTTTCCCCGGAAACCCCAGTTTCCCCAACCCCTAAAATCATCCTGTTTTCCAGTGAGCCCCAGACAGCCCTTGCTACAGCCTAGCACTGCATCTCAGACTCTATTCAAGGTAACAAGGGGAAACAGTGCAGGTGGGAGTTCTCTGGTTTTCAAGCGATCTGTTAGATCCAGAATCTGAAAGGTGCTGATGGCAATAATGGGTAGAGGTCAGAGGGTTAGCCAGGCCAGCATGAGTCTTAGGATAAGGCATTTGGGATGGAGAAGAGGATGGAGAGAGAGAGCTCACCCCCAGGCAAGCTTGAGCCTGTGCCAGGTCCTGTCAGCATCAGGACAAAGGTGAGAAGAGGGTGCTGTCGCCAGAAGTTTCCTTCTCAGTGCTCACCAGGGGCAGGAGCAGGTCTTACCAGTGGTGCGTGGTCTAGTGTGTCACACTTGGCTGCACAGTGGGGTCTTTCCATTTCTAGCATCTGGTGATCCCTGTGGAGCCCATTCACTCAGCTTATCATCACTGAACATGGAGGTTGGAAGAGATTGAATGCCATTAGCTCAGCTTCCACACACCTCTGGGTCTAGCCTTGTGATTGAATGAACAAGGGCTCCCCATTTATGACCTGAGGCTCCCAAGGCCAGGAGGTTAGTGTAAGGAGAAAGAAACCAATAGGAAGTGGCAGGGATGAGGAACTTCAGTTGTTTGGGCCCTGAGCTGGGCTGAGGGCCTGAGAGCGGAAGTGGCAGCAGATGTCTCCGCCTCAGTGTTTGTGTCTGGCTTTGCTGTGTTTCTGGTGACTGGAGAATTCCTTCCTTCCATGGAGTGACCTTCATTCCATTTCTGAGAAGCATGGGGTGCTTAGAAACAGGCTTTCCTGCCAATGATGTCCAGATGCACAGCTGTGTAGGTCACGCCATAGGCAGGGCTACTCTGGGCTGGTGAGGCTTATAGGGTCAGGCCCAGAGCTGAAAATGATACAGAGAAGGTGAGACTGTCACTGAATTGGATAGAGGATTTTTAAGTCCACCGTAGCACTAGGGTTCCCCTTCTACAGGAACCTCTTGAAGCAGGCCTGAAGGGGCTCTCAATGCTAAAGGCCATTCCTCCTCTCTTTTGTCCATAATGAAAGAGGCAGACAAGTTCTGCAAGGCAGGACAGGGCTGCTCCTCAAAGCCCCGGGTGGTCCCCTCTGATAACATGCTGGTGGCTGCGCCTCATGCCCACGAGTCATTAGGGTTTCTGGGGCCAGGCCAAGAAATAGCCACGGACCAGCCAGGCGGCGTCTGCCCGGAAGCTCCACAGAGCCCACTCCCCTCCATCAGCGCCAGCGAGCAAGCAAGGGGGTGAGTTCCGAGCCGTGCCTGACAAGTGACACTTTGACGAGAGACGTGATGACGAGTCCCCAGGGAGGCTGTGGAGTCTGGTTCCTGCAGACAGTGTCTCCCCTGAGGCAGTCTCCGTGCTTGAGTGCTGAGTGTGTGTGTGTGTGTGTGTGTGTGTGTGTGTGTGTGTGTGTGTGTGTGTGTAGACACAGCTTGCTTCTCTGAGTTCCACAGCGAACCTGACAGCGAACCTTCTGCATATTCCCCTGGGGCCCAAGGACATGAAGATGAGAGGTGGCAAAGCGGTCTGTGGCTGCTCATTTCAGGAGCTCACTCCCCAGCAGATCCAGTTCTTGTCCTGCGTTGCAATCTGGCTCTCCTCAGAGCTGCAAAACCGACTTGGCCCTGGTGAGGCCAGGGAGGGACAGGCCCGCCACAGGCCTGGGATTTCCTGACTCAGCTCAAACCCCTGCATCCAGCCTGGGCTTTCAGCCCTGTCAGGTACTAGGTGGAGACAGAAATAAACACAAAGAAGTCCTCCCTTTAAAGAGCATTATAGAGCCACATTTCTCAACCAGGGGCCCCCCAGATAGTTCAAGGGAGATACAGGTGAAAATCACACCAATGGGGAGCATAGCATGAGACTAAGGCCAACTGGTAGAACAAAAGGGGATGAGGCACAGAAAGGAAATAAGGGAAAAAAATAGAGGTCAAAAAGGAAAAAAGTTGAGAAACCTAGGCTAGAAGATAAAGGTCACAGATGCCCAAGAAGATGTTAAAATCACATTAGGAGCATGAGATAAAGCTCAAAGTGCTGCAATGCATGCTTTGCACCAGGAGATCCCAATTCTATTCCCATTACAAGGCACCTTAAGGGAGTGATCCTCTAGCGCAGAGCAGAGGTAGTCCCCAAACACCACTCAGTGTGACTCTCAAATAAACGAAAAGCTCTCTGGCCATGTGAGGAGGAACGCAGTGGCTCCTAATGCCTTATCCTTGTGCCTGGCAAGCATAAAGTCACAAGTACAATCTGTGGTGCTGCTACTTGCATCCAGTGCTAAGCTCCCAACAGATCAGCTGTCTCCAATGCCCAGCTCCAAAGCCATGGTTGTGAACATCCCTATTAAGAGGGGTAGGACCCTTCCCCACCCGACCGCCACCAGTAAGCAACAACTAAAAGGTGTGTAAGTGCCATGATTAGGAAGAGTGAGCTCCGGGGAGAACACCATGGCCAGAATGTGTGCAAGCACCATGGAAGAGTGTGAACCCTGAAAAAGTACCACAACTAAAGGAATGAGCAAAATGCCACAGCGAGTGTGAGAGCACCGCAACCTGTGTGTGATTGAGCGAGCACTGCAACAAATGTGTAAGTACTCCTGCCATATATATATATGTGTGTGTGTGTGTGTGTGTGTGTGTGTGTGTGTGTGTGTGTGTTCGCATGTGCCTTGAATAGCACAACAACTTCAACACAACACAAGGAGAATTAAAAAAAGGTTTGAGAAAGATGGTCCTGAGAACTTGAAAATGCCTGGGCTGACAAAAGCCCACAGATGCAGAGCAGGAAGAGAAGTTCCAGCAGGGGGTTTGTGGGGAGGTCAGAGTTTTCTTTTGAGGGAAGAAAATGGAATGAATATAGAGGTTCCAGCCACGTGGTTCCCATGTGTACTTCTAGATACCCACAAACTACCTTTTCTTTCCCTCCTTATTATCCCCTTCAAAAAACTACCAAAGTCACATTCTTGAATAGCTCTGAATGTCATAATGTGGTGTTGTTCCCACCCTACGGCCTACAAAGACCAATGTCCCTCCTGTCTCCTAGCCATTCCTCACATATTTAAAGCAACTGCATTCTCATTTCCTCCTGCCTTAGAAGCATCCCAAAACACAATGGCTTCAAACATCAATTGAAGGACTAGAGAGATAGTATAGTGGGTAAGGAGCTTGCCTTGCATAACACTTTCTCAGATTCAATCCCCAGCATTCCATAGGTCCCTGAATACAGGGCCAGGAGTAAGTTCTGAGCACAGTCAGTTATGACCACCAAACAAAAATTTATTTTTTAAAAACTGATTTTTTTTCTCACCAATCATGGGCTGGTTGGGCTCAGCAAATGGTTCTTCTGCGGCACCTGGCGTCTATGGTAGGCAGTCCTCTAAGTGCCCTCAGCTAGAAGTTTGGTTGCTCTGGAATATCTGAGATGGCCCCATTGGCTTCTGTGGTGGTTGATGCTGTTTGTTGACTGAGGCACCTTACTTCTTAGCACTTGGTCTCTCTCTGCAAACACACAACCCTGACTTCTGACCTGGAAGTTCAATTCAAGAAGCCAAAATCCAGCACTACAAAGCCTCTTGAGAACATTGCTCAAAACAGTTATTCTGGGGCTGGCGCGGTGGCACTAGAGGCTAGCCTAGGATGGACCACGGTTCGATCCCCTGGCGTCCCATATGGTCCCCCAAGCCAGGAGCGACTTCTGAGCGCATAGCCAGGAGTAACCCCTGAGCGTCAATGGGTGTGGCCCAAACCCCCCCCCCAAAAAGTTATACTGCATTTTGTGAATCCATGGAAACCACACAAATAGCCAAGATTCAAAATGAGGGAAAAGAGATTCACTGGTTCTTATGAATATGGAAGTGGAAACCAATTTTGTAGACTCTGTATGCTGCACATTCCTTCAGAAGCTTTTGATAGGTCCAAAGTCCTTTCTTCAAACCTGAATCTCCCCCTCTGAGTCCACTTTGGGTTGAGTATATCTCTCTCAGGCCTACTCTAGAACATTCTTCAGTAGACTTAGGGATCTATGTGAGCAGTTTAGGATGCTGGGGTCTTTTAGAGGTGATCCAGTGAGACAGTCTGAATCCAGATCAAGCTCAGGGGTCTCCTGATGGAGAAATGTTTAGAGTCCCCCATCCCTTTCAGAAACCCTTAGAGGGAAAACGTTTCCTGGTAAAGATTCCGGAAATCCTGACACCAGCAGAACAAAGCATTCTTTTAAACCCCTAAAGACTTTCCATATCCCAGCTGGTCACTTGGAGGAAACGCTGCTGGTTAGGGAACTCACAGTGCTTAGTTGGCAATTAATTGCTTGGAGCTCTGTGGTGTGCTTCAGATTGTCCTGGGTTGTTATTTAACTCTGACCTTGTTCATGCTGCTAGGCTGGGGTGCAACCTTTAAGACTGAAAAATACCTTATTGGTGAGATTCTCTCTCTCTCTCTCTCTCTCTCTCTCTCTCTCTCTCTCTCTCTCTCTCTCTCAGCCCCCCTGTCTCTTCTCCCACATTGATGTTCAGGTGATCAGGCATGTTTGTAGTACTGAATAATTTACAGATATGGTAGTTGATCATTGTCCCCAATACCTGCCTCTTCTTCCACTAGAATCTTCCCCTCAGCACTTCCTGATCTGTGTATTCAGCATATTTCTCATTGGAAATGCCATCTATTGGGAATCTGACCCAATGATGACTTACTTTCATCAATGAGGTGTTGGTGGTGGCTGATAGGCAATGGTTTATAAGGTGAGTGGAATCTGGGTTCGCCTGCTGATAATATCTGCAAAGTGGTGAGGGGAGTGGGGTCAGCTAAAGTCAGATTACACTTCCCTTTGCCAGTTCTGGATATAGCACAGCCATTGCTAAGGCAACAGACCTTAAACTTCCCACTATGTCCTCTCATTCTTTCAACCTCTTTAGGAGTTTGGAACCATTTTACAGATGGAAAATTGTGGCAGCATAAAGTTATTTGTCCAAAGTCTCATGGTTAGGGAGAAGCAAATGAGGGTTTGAACTCAACACTCTGCCTCCAAAATCTTGTGAATGAGCCACCAGGGTGAACTACTCTCAACCCCCCCACCCCCCCATCCCAATTCCCTCCGAAGCACTTCTTGGATGAATTTAGTGGTGTCCTAGCAGTTAGGCTGTATCTCGATACCTGGCTGATGAGGATTCTGGAACATTCTTGTCCATTACTATTCCCACCCACCTGCCTCTGAGGCCGGGGGACATCTAACCTGAAGTTCTGGGCTTCCCCAGCCAGCTTGAGGCACTAAGCACGGGGCCTCTGGTAACATGACTCTCCCAGAAGGAGCTGGGGATTGGCCAGCTGGGGGATCCCACCCTCTCTCACTCTGGAATTGGAAACCTCAAGCAGAGAATAAGTAAGATGATCACTTTTCCTACTTCCTGCCAAGTCAACGGAAGGTCTTTGTAGCAATCAGCAAGGCCCAGTTCTGAGCCCTGATTTTCACCCTCTTAGACCCATCACAGACTCAGAATGAAGCTCCTGTAGCCTGCAAGCTCATCTATGGTCTCTAGCCCCTGCAATAAATGCTCCACGGGTTTCTGACAAAAGGACAGCTAACACACAGATTCCATCTTACATTTTGGCCCTAAGGTCAAAGACAGGAGGTAGATATGCTGTCCATCATTATGAGAAATGGGAGACTTTGCAGGGAAAGGGGTAGGGACCCTACCAAGCAGTGTGCTAAGGGCCTGGTGGCCACTCTTAGCAATCTTTGCCAACTAAGCTGGTAATTCAGTGCAGGTACTCAAAGATGTGGCACTGCATCAGGTTTGCCCAGCAGTTCTTAGGGGCCTCTGGGACTATATTCAATACATGGTGCTGGGAGGTATGTGCTGTCATGTGCATGCATCCTAACCCCAGTACTATCTCCATGGCCTAAGGATGCTTATTTTGGTCAAACTCACACCAAGTTCTGCTAAGTCCGAGGATGAATGAACAGGCCTTCACTTTTCTCATTGAGCCACATAATGTTCATAGCTGGTTTCTACAAATGAGCACCAGGCGTTGGTGCTACATAACCTTGGGAATGCCTTAAATTAGTCAAAACTGTATTTCTCATGAGAACTAGGAAGCAGCTCAGTGCTAGAGCCCATGACTTGCATGTGTGAGGCACTGGATTCGATCTGTGGCACCACCAACATTTTGCACGCTCAGACACTGTCTCATCAGGCAATATAGTCAATGGCCTGTAGCTGCCATGTTGTGAGGGTGTCAGGCTATGTGACCAGTCATGCAAAAGGGCACCAGTGAGCCCCCTGGCCTTGACTCATCCTTTCTAGGCTCCAGAATACAATCAAATCTGGCTTGATTATTTCCAGGCTAGTCATCTAACAAGTGTACATTAGTTATAACACTGAGAAGGAAAGAAGGAAAGGAAAGCATGGGGCTCATGTTCCTAATCACAAATCTCAAATCTATAATCACAAGAAAGTGTTTGTTCTTTATTTTATTTTGTTTTCTATTTGGGGCTATGCCCAGCAGTGTTCAGGGCTTATTCGTGGTTGTACTTCGAGGTGGGGGTGGGGGACCATATGGGATGCCAAGAATCAAACTTGGGTCACCTGTATGCAAGATAAGCTCCCTACCTGCAGGTAGAGCCCTTTGCCTTGTACAGTATCAACCAGAGTTTGATCCTTGGCATCCCATATGATTCCCTGAGCCACACCAGGAGTGATCCCTGAGCAGAGAACCAGGAGTAAGCTCTAAACACTTATAGGTATGACCCACAAAACAAACAAACAAACAAAAATAGTCCTCACTTTGAGATGAATACTGCTGGAATGATACTGGGAAGGGAGGGGCCATAGTTCTCACAAAGGGCAATTGGAAGTGTTTTCTATTTGTTCACTTGCAGGATGGGAGCACACCCAGCAGTGCTCAGGGCTTATTCCTGCTCTGCACTCAGAAATCAGTCCAGGGATGGCTTAGGGAAAAATATGGAATGCCAGGGAATTAGTCTGGGTTAGCCTCACAAGGTAAGTGTCCTACCCACTGTACTTTCTGGTTCCATCTATGTGTTCACTTAAAGGTAGAGTCCAGGGGCCAGAGTGATAGTATAGCAAGTAGGGAGTTTTCCTTGCACATAGAGAATCCAAGTTCGATTCCAGACATTCCATATGGTCCCCCAAGCACTGCCAGGAGTAATTCCTGAGCATAGAGCTAGGAGAAGACCTGAGCATTACCTATGTGACTCCAAAACTAAAAGAAACATAGATGTACTTCCAAGGGCAGCACAGAGTGATTTTGGTTCTGCGAAGGGGTCAGTAGGGCACATTAGTCTGGGAGTTTCTCTTTAGTACCCTCTAAAATCCAGGCAGCAGAGGCAAATCACCAGAAGTGTCATCAACTCATCCTAATGTGGGAGGTCAGCACAGATGTTGAGTAATAGCTCTGGGGCCTGAGCAATAGTACAGTGGATAAAGCTATTGTCTTGCATGTGGCCAACCATGTTCAATCCTTGGCTTTCCATATGTTCCCCTCCAGCCCACCAGGAGTGATTTCTGAGTGCGGAGCCAGCAGTAAGCCCTGAGCACTCCCAGGTATGACCCAAACAAATAAACAAACAAAAAAAAAAAAAAAGCTCTGTCAACACCAAGTGCAGGGAGTCTCATTCCTGAACACATGATCTGCACCACCTGTGTGTGCTGTACAGTCGCAGCCTGACTGCTTCTTGAACTGGGCTCAACCCCTTCCAGCCCCACAGGATTGGGGTACACGTACTTGAGGGTAGAGGTTGGGGTGGAGTTTCATCTTCTGTGCCTTCACCACAGGAAACTATTCCCTTTCGTCTCAAACTGGGTCACTTCTAATGCCCCAGCCTGGGCCGAGCACCTGGTTCCCTTGGTAGGCAGGCTTCCCATGACTGAGAGTCAGAGAGGGAGACCCCCACAGATTGTAGGGCAGGGAGCTTTGCTATGTAAAGAACCTGAGCAAATAAAGAAAAGGGCTGGAGACCGATGATGCTGAGGGGTTTCCAGCAGCAGGAATTTTTGTTTGCTTATTTGGTTTTTCTGTTTGGGGATGAGGGGGGACTCGTAAAAGTTGCGAGGAGGGCCCCTCTTGGCAAATCTTGGCCACTGGCTAGTATTCAGTGCCTGGGCTTAAAATGCAGTGCTGCTCAAGCCCTGTAGTGCTGGGGTTCACTCAAGCCATCCCAGAGGTGCTTGAGGGCCTCCAGAGTTACCTACAATTGGAAATAAGCCAGGGTTGGCCACATCAAGGCAAACTCCTTAACCCCTGTACTATTTCTCCAGCTTTAGCAATGTGAATGGTTTTAGTACAACTCCACTGTACACCATATACGGGTTAAAATGGAGCCAGGGAGAATGCTAAAGGGCACCTCTAAGACTGACTCGAACACCCCCGTTTACACACACACACACACACACACACACACTGAAATGAAGCAAGGAGGCAGTAGTGCATGTGATCTTCCCACAGAGACCTAGGATGGAGCACATCATATCCTCAACTCTGGGAGGGTTTCTTCCAAGTCTGCGGTAACAACCATAGTGTTCTCCACCCTTTCCTAGTCTGGTTTCTAGAGGTGCCTTTCCCAGCCCATCCATCCTCACTATTCTTGATGTGCTAAAACACAGGGCCTGGAAGAGTAAGAAATAGGTAGTTAAAACAGGCAAAACATGGTTCATTTCACCAGTTTCCCTTCTGCCTTGCCAAGAAAAAATGAGAACAGCCAACTGCTCAGTCACAGGCGACCATTTGTCCTGTCTGGTTCTGGGGAGCAATCACAACTATGCAGATGATGAGGAAAGTGGCCACAGCACAAGTCTACACAGAGATGAGGAGAGGCCTAGTGAACCCAGCCACTAGTGAATAGTCACAGATAAGTTACTGGGCCCCACACTGTTTCTTCATATCAGTCCTGTGGATCCGATGTCCTGGTCTGATCAACCCAGAGTACATAGAAGATGCTCAACCATTTGCTTGTCATCCAAAGTGACAGTCTCTCCTATGCCACAAGGAATAAAGGCTTCTAGGACTGGATATATAGGGCACAGAAGTTGCTTTCAAATCAAAGAAAACCAAAGAACAGGCTGTGGAATCAGGTTCTTCAAAGCCTAGGAGTTATCTCCAAACTCCACCTACCATTGTCTAGGAAGGCCCAGGAGCTGGAAACAAAGATGAGCAGGTAGGGTGCTTGCCTCGCAGGCACCAACAACCTGAGTTCCTACCTTAGCATCCATGAGCCAGCTTGGAATGATTCTGGTTACAGAGCCTAGAGTAACCCCTGAGCACTGCTAGGTATGTCTCCAACCCCCCTAAAATAAAGTGAACCTCATTATTAGGGGCCAGATTAATAATATAACAGGGCTATAATACAAGCAGGTAAGGCTCTTGTCTTGCAAATAGCTGGTCCTATTTAGGTCCCCGGCACCACATATGGTACCTTCAGCCCAAACACACTTTGAAATCTCACTGTGACCAGAGAGGAGAGGTGGCAGGAAGTCTCGGATGACAAACTCTTTGGGGGTGCATACCTGCAGATTCCAGGAAACCAAGAGCTTAGCTAGAATGCAGAAACCATGCTGTTGAAAAAACTGATTTGGGGCCTGGAGAGATAGCACAGCGGCATTTGCCTTGCAAGCAGCCTATCCAGGACCAAAGGTGGTTGGTTCGAATCCGGTGTCCCATATGGTCCCCTGTGCCTGCCAGGAGCTATTTCTGAGCAGAGAGTCAGGAGTAACCCCTGAGCAATGCCGGTGTGGGCCAAAAACCAAAAAAAAAAAAAAAAGAAAAGAAAGAAAAAAAGAAAAAACTGATTTTTCTGTTTGTGTTGGGGAAGGGGGTTGGGGTTCACCCAGTCATGCTCAGGCATAACTCCTGGATCTGCACTCAGGAATTACTCCTGGTAGTGCTCAGGGTACTTAATGGAATGTTGGGGACCAACCCTGAGTCAGCTGTGTGCAATGCAAAAACCTTACCTGCTGTACATCTCTCCAGCCTGAAAAATTGCGATTTTCCTTTCCTGCCTCCCACCAAATGCCAACCAGAAGAAAAAGGGAGAGGAGAGCATTTGTAATGCTGTTGTGACTGCTGCCTCTAAAGATGAGGCAATCATTATGATTCTCATCACTGGAGAAAAGATCCGAAGCTGAGAGATTCTGTTCTCTCATCTCGGTTCTGATTGGAGGCACATCTCCCACACACAAACACCCACCCAGCGCCAATGTCCCCTGCATGAATGGAGCAGAATGGAAATAAGTTTAGTGGTCTCGGGCTTGACTGCCCAGGCAAGATGGCCCCGCTCCTAGAACCCGGCCCCATTTGCAAGTGGACTCGACAAACATTGCCCCCACCTGGTTCGTTTATTGCAAGCTTATTGGTCACCCCACCATGCCCCCAACTTCCTGACTTTCTCCACATCATCGATTAAGTACAGTTTTGTTGTCCTTTCATGAAATAACCAACGCGTCGCTGCCAACCCACACTTTGACACGGACAGGACTTGAAGGAGATAGGCAAGGAGGTGGCCTAGACATCTGCACTGAGCCTGGCATTGGGGGGCCCTTAAAGGTTCGCTTCTGGAGAGGCTGAAAACACTGCGGGTATGCCGAGTTGCCCTGGTGGTTAGAAGAGTACAGCTATGGCTCAGGGGACCAGGACACCTAGACATGGAGGCAGAAGTGAAGACTCACATAAGGTCTGATTTGGAGGTACTCCTTGCCATCTCTTTTCCCCAGGTTGAGAAATCTGAACACACGTTTACCCCGCCCCGAATGCCCAGATCTGGTGGAGCGGGAGGAGAGCACAGGCTGTGTGAGGGAGGGGGTGGCCCTGGCCCACTGCTGCTGCTGCCGCCCCCTGTGTATAAAACTCCCTTTGTATGCAGGTCGTCGGCTGCTCCCCATGCCAGGTGCAGCTGCCAGGATTCTCAATGCGGTTTGAACACAATTTGCCAGTGTTGGTTCAGCTCCGCTGGCTTCCAGTTGGGGGGCCATATGCTGCCTTTAATCTGCCTGTGCGATTCTCACCGATGTCAATAGGCTCGGGTGGGCGGGTGGGGGAGTCTCAAATGGCCCAAGAGCTGGGCTGGGGTGGTGCTCCCACTGCTGCCAGGCAGCCGGGTTCTCCACACCACCGAGGACCACCAGCACATCCTTGCAGGAGGCCAGAGCCCTGGGCGGCAGAGCAGGCAGGGTCTGGCCGCTGGCAGCCCTGCGTTTATCCGGTTATGGCGCCCGGGAGCTTCTCCAGTCGGCCTTCCCCGTAGCAGTCACTAGGTTTTCCCCTCTGCAGATAGCCCTGCCAAGGAAGTAGGCCGGGCCGGTGCCAGGGCTCCGTCCAGACTTCGCATTTCCCTCATTCTTTCTTTAATTGGATTTTTGGTCCTGCTGGGCAAAATAAGCTTTCCACTGGCAAAGCTCTCTTGCCTCTTCTGAACGCGCGATGGTGCCTGGCGGCTCGGGCAGAGCGTCGCATCCTCCCCTGCCAAATCATTCATTCCTCCCCTCGAGGGACGCGTGAGCTAGGAGCATACAAGGTGCGTGCACATGCATGCGTACACATGCATGCCACATACACGCCACATGCACACATTCCACATATCACCATACACACATATTACATACCACATGCATTCCACATAGCACAAGCACACATACCACCACATGCACACACATCACACAGTAAGCCCACATAAATTCCACATGCACCAGCACAAATATACTACCCCACCATATGCACACACATTTTACACACACACACAAACACACACACATTGCATACAAAGAGCACATGGGTCCTTCCAGGGCTAGGTAAAACTCCCTCAGAAGACCAGATTTTATTGGGAACAGGGATTTGTGGGCCACTCCTGGTGATGCTCAGGGTTGGGATCACTCCTGGCAGTGCTCATGGGACCAGAGATGCCAGGGAATCGAACTTAGGTTAGCTGCATGCCAGACAAGAGCCTTACCCACTATGCTTAACTCCTGAGCCCAGAGAACCTGCTTTTGAGGCTGCCTGGAAATGATGAGTCACTCGGAGTGACCAAGCACCCAGCAATGCCCTCAGAGCTGGGTCCCAGGGAGGACTGCACCCTCAGGCACTGAAAGTACCGTTTCCTGACTCAGCAGCACAGTAATGTGCCAAGAAGCCATCTCCCATCTTGCATTGCGAGCCAGGGAGTCTACTAAGCTTAGCGTGTGTAGGGGAATTCGGCCGTGGTCAGAGCAAACAGGCACGCTGGAGTCTTGCTCACAGGGGCATCCCCACGCATCGCCTGAAGAAGAGATGGCATATCCTGAGACTTTGTCCTGAGTAGCAGGGAAGAAAGGGAAGAAAAGAACAAGAAGGAAGGCTGCAGAGGGAGAAAAGAGAGAGGAGAATAGGAAGAGGATGAAGGGGAGGAAAAGAGAGGGGAAGGGGGGAAGGAGAGAGGAAGGGAAAGGGGAGGGGAAGAAGGGGAAAAGGAGGAGGAAAGATAGAGAGGAGGGGGGAAGTCAGAGGACTAGGACAAGAGGAGGTGAAGGGAGAAGGCTGGGAAAAGAGGGGAAGAAGAAAGAAGCTAGACATAGTAGGGCTGGTAAGGAGCTTGCCTTGCTTGCAGCTGACCCGGGTTTGATCCCTAGAAGCCCATACAATTTCCCAAGCCCTTCATTGGTGCTCCCTGAGTGCAGAGCCAGGAGAAAGCCCTGGGCACCACTGGATATGGCACCAAAAATAAAAAAGAGAAAAAGGGGGGCCGGAGAGATAGCATGAAGGTAAGTCATTTGCCTAGCATGCAAAAGGAGGGTGGCTCAAATCCCGGCATCCTATATGGTCCCCCGAGCCTGCCAGGGGCGATTTCTGAGCGTAGAGCCAGGAGTAACACCTGAGCACTGCCAGGTGTGACCCAAAAACCAAAAAAAAAGAAGAAAAAAAGGGAAAAAGGAAGGAATAAACTAAGACAAAGAAGTAAGGAAAGGAATTGTCCTGCTGACACCCCTCAAGCACCCTGCCCCCCCTCCATGGTTCCTGAAAAGAAAGTTCAGGAGTGCTGAGCCCTAGCCTCTCTGGCTTTAGCAGCTTTGGAAGAGACTGCAAATGCAGCCTGTCCTTTTAGTCACTACCCCGTCCCCGAAGCCTGACAATCGCAATGCCCATTCCTGGGCCCTGGAGTCCTGCTGCTCCACTCCCACCCATGGACAGAGACTACCCAGGATCACCTTCGCGCCTGGCTCAGCCCCAACAGCAGGCCAGAAAGCTGCTGATGGTCAAATCAAATACATCCCAGTCTCTCACAGTCTCTGTTAACAAGCACCCATTAAAATTTGACAACCAGGTAGGTGCGCAGAAAGCCCTCAGATTGAAAAAAAATCTTGAGCACATTCCGCTGGGTCAGCAAAAAAACGAGCTGGTTCACCTGTACCTGCATACCAGGCTTTTGCTCCCAGGCACTTCCAGGCACTGCCTCGTGCATGGAAATCTGGGTGTTTATTTGCAAGCCTCCATCTGAACCCCGCTTGTTAATGAGCCTGCTATGGTTGGTTCGCTGTCAGCCGGCCTTTCTTACCCCCCCCCTTAATCAAAAGATAAAACAGTCGGTTATCGAGGATTAACGACTCTTACCAGCATCCATATGAGGCTCGAATTTATCTTTTAAACAAAAACGGAAGGAAGAAAAATGACCAGATTTTGTTTCAGTAAGCAGTTTAAATCTGCTCTGGTAAGTTGAATTCATTCATTCATTAATTCAGTCCTGTGTCTGGGAGAAGTCCCTTCCATCATAAGAACTTCTGACTGGGAAATAAACCCTGAGTAACCAGATTAACTATGAAGTATGTCTCCGTTGGGTTTTAGGTATTCATTCAGGGAGAGTTTCTGGGTGTTTTGGCTGATCGTAGCAAGTTGCCAATTCCAATATTCTGGGTGACACTTTGGGAGGAGAAAGAATATGTTTCCCTTCTTTGGGGCTTCAAAATAGAGTTCTCTGACGCTATTGATATTCTAAATAAATTTCCACTTGATTTGTGTATTCACACAAGGCACAGAAGGTGCCATGTTCTCAGAGTATGTATGGGTGCTTAGAGAGACAGACACACACATGCCACACCCATGTGAATGTCACACATCCGTGCATGTGCACTTTCAGAGGCTATAGCTACCAAAATACTTTTTGATTATTATCTGTTTTAGGGCCACGCCTGGCAGTGCTCAGGAGATTTTTCTATGCTCAGTAATGACTCCTGGCAGGGTTCCAGGAACCAGGCATCAAATCAGGGTTAGCTACATACAAGGTAAGCCCCTTAATCCTTTTAGTCTCTCTTTGGCCCCCAAATACTTGTTTTAAAGTGCTTGGGGGCTGGGTCAGACAAATAATAACAGTAGTTAAGGTGCTTGCCTTACACATGGGCAACCTGAGTTTGATCCCCAACATCCCTTGTGGTCCCTGAGCACTGCCAGGAGTGATGATTCTTGAGTGTAGTACTGGTAGTAACCCCTAAACATTGTTGGGTGTGGCCCCAAAACAAGCAACCACAAACTAAAGTATTTGGGAACTTGAACCTGAAACTTAGTACAATGGGTAAGGCTCATGCCTTGCATGTGGCTGACCCCAGTTTGATCCTCAGCACCCCATACAGTTCCCCAAGTCCTCCATGAGTGATCCCTGAGCATAATCCAGGAGTAAACCCTGAGCATGTTAGGTGTGACTCAAAAAAATAAAAATAAATTAAAAAAATTAAGTGTTTGAGGCTTTGATTATATATAACAGCATGGCACTGGGTGGAAACTTTTTTTTGTTATTGAACCACACCCAGCAATGCTCAGGGGCAACTCCTGACTTGTTGGAAGGTCAATCCTGGTGGTGCTCGGGTGACCCTGTGATGTGGGGTCTTAAAACACTCCTACATGCAAAGCTTGTGCTCCAACCTGTTGAGCTATCTTTGCAACCCAACTTTGGGATCTTTTATATATCAATGCAAAATACCATTTGGGAGGGAGGGAGGGAGGGAGTAAGGGAGGGAGGAGGGGAGAGAGGGAGGAAGGAAGGAAGGAAGGAAGGAAGGAAGGAAGGAAGGAAGGAAGGAAGGAAGGAAGGAAGGAAGGAAGGAAGGAAGGAAGGAAGGAAGGAAGGAAGGAATGGAGGGAGGGAGGAAAGAAGGAAGGAAGGAAGGAAGGAAGGAAGGAAGGAAGGAAGGAAGGAAGGAAGGAAGGAAGGAAGAAAGGAAGGAAGGAAGGAAGTTGTTCTTGCTCCTGTCCGACCTGCTATTTATTAAGTTACCTATCTTCATGCTGCCTCTTGGTTTGTACTCCCTGTCCTCTTTCTGGGCATCTCGCTTTCTAGAAAATTAAAGCTGTAACTGGTGCATGCAGATGCTAAAAATCACAGGCAAAAATGTCAAGGTGTTCCTTTCCCGTGTCATTAACAATGAGCTACACGCAGGGTGGCCATGCCCGCCATTTTGGAAATGTAATGAGGAGCTTGTGCTCTGACCCATTGTTCTATGGCTTCAAAGAAAGGCACTGTTCATTCTGTGAGTGCTGTTAGCACACCAGCATTCTACAAAGCCCAAGGTCTGTTTACTGTTGTTTAACCTTTGAGGTGGGGTCTCAGGATCCTCCTCTGAATACCTGCCCCCTACCCCAGCAGCTCAGCAGGTGGGGATCCCATAGAATTGGGTATGAAAGAATAGAACTGAAAGGAAATGCCTAAAACAGATTCTTTCAGGAGGATTAAGTTTCCTTCCCCTGAGTATTACCTGAGGCCTGGAACCCTGCTGCTTTACAGAAATAGACTGTTAGGATGAACGAATAGAAAAGTCTAGAAACCATGTCCCCTGGAAGGAAGGAAGGAAGGAAGGAAGGAAGGAAGGAAGGAAGGAAGGAAGGAAGGAAGGAAGGAAGGAAGGAAGGAAGGAAGGAAGGAAGGAAGGAAGGAAGGAAGGCAGAAAGTGTAAAAGGTGTTCTATGTCCAGAAGATAACCTATTCCTTACAAAGGGGAAGCTCATCATTCACAGACCAATCTGTTCAACATGTCCTTAATCAAATGAGGTAAATGAACCTACCTCATGTGCTGCTCTGAAGCCTGAGAAGCCCCGTGCCACTTCTTTGGTGCCAAACCCAAGTTGAAAGGCAACTTGTGAAACAACTGGCCTATATGCTTAAAAATCGTCAAGGTCAAGAAACTCAACTAAAGACTGAGGAACTGTTCCAGATTAAAGAAAACCAAAGCGAGTTGACAATGAAATGCAATATAGCATTCTGAATTGGATCTTGGAACAGAACACATTTTTTTCTTTTTCTTTTCCTTTCTTTTTTTCCTTTGCTATAAAGGACAGTAGTGGGACAATGGGTGAGATGTGAATGTGTATAGATTAGATAACAGTAGTAGAGCAATGTTAATTTCCTGATTTTGATAATTGTCTCAGTGATGTAGGAGATGTGGCCTTGTTTCTTTGTAAAAAATCCATATTAAAGTATCGGGTAAAGGGTCATTATGTTGACAACTGACTCTCAACAAGTTCAGAAATAATCTCTAACTATAACTATGCAATCACCACCTAGCTCTCCATCTGTTTCACCCACCTGCCTTCTTATAGGTTTATATTCTATCCATTTCTCTTTCTACCTAGAGCATGAGAAAACAAAGGAAGTCAAAGGAGGGGAGAGGCTAACCTTTGAGACTCTGAGAGAAGATTATGTAGAATTCTTTTAACTTCTTTGTTCTTCAATGTCTGTATGACTCTAGAATTTTTTTTTGTTTTGGGAACTACACCCTGGGATGCTCAGGACTTACTCCTGGCTCTGTGTTCAGGAGTCACTCCTGATGGTGCTCAGCATACCACATGCATTCCCAGGGATCTAACAGAAGTTCATAATGTTTAAGCCCCTGTACTCTCTCCAGCCCCACTGGGGAATTTTTTTAAGCTGAAGATTAATAAACATATAAAGGACTTGGGCTTTCTTCTGGGAGCAGCAAAAAACAAGGGAATGAAGGAGTGGGCCAGAGTCAGACTTGGTGCATATGAAGGCCCCCAAGGGACAATGGGTGGGGTGGTTGGGACCCAGCCATCAAGAAGCAGAACAGGTTCCAGCACTGGTGCTGACTTCAGCCCCATGTAGCCTCTGGGATCTCTGGGATTTTCTGCAGCACAGACAGGGAAGTAGGCTGGGAAAAATGTTCTTTATGGTTCAGAGTCCTGCAGTGGGGTGGTGGTGGTGAAGGAGGGGCTGGTTCCACCATATATTGGGTGGGTAGGTCCTTGTTGCTGAATGTCTGAATGGATGGATGGGTGATCATGGGTCTCCAACCACATTACGCCACGGGGATGCAAGCTCTCCAGGTTTGACCAAGGCGTGAAAGGGGGGTGAGTTGAGTCTCCCTGCTTTCACCTGAATGCTTATGCGAGCTTCATTATTCCAGCAACAGCACATCCCCCAAATAAACACGTGTGCCTTTGCAGCCCGCAGCCCGGGAGCGCTATTAAACACACAGCGGCAGAAGGCCCAGGCCTTAGCTGCTGCGTGCAATTTCCAGCCGGCTCCCTATTCTTTTGTCACCGCCTTTTTATTGGTTTTCTCAAAGTGGTTACAATGCTGTTATTGTAAAACCCTCACACCAGAAGAGCGAGAGAGGCGGCACTGAGTGTCAGAGAATGGAGCAATTTCTGCCAGGAGAGCCTGGGCCCTGGGGTATGGGGGGGCCTACCTGGGGTGGGGGTGGGGAGACACTGCCTTTACTTTGCCCAAGTCCACTTGACCTCCTTGTCAACTAGGGCAGCCCTTGAGCTCTCTGGAAGGTAAGTGGCCTTGGTGTTTCTGTTCCTGAATCAGGGGCAGGCAGAAGAGAAAGGGGCCTCTTAGCATCCCTCCCCCTTCCTCTCCAGAGCAGCCAAGCCAGGCCTGGTCCAGGTTAGGAGGGGACCTGGAAGCTAGAAACCATGGCAGCTCTCTCTTCAGCTCTTAGGGGTCCAACCTCACCTCCAATAAAGACGTTTGCATTCTCCCAGGTTAGAGGTGTTGAGGTATAATTTATATGCAATCAAATGTGCATGTTTTCAGTGAATGTCTGTCCCATGCCTTATTTTATTATTATTTTTGACACAGCCCAGCTCCAGAGCTAGAGACTGACTGTTCAATCCGACTTTGTGCAATGCTAAAATTATGTGCTCTGCAGGTGTCGTGTGTGGCTATTGAGCACCTGAACTGTGGTTAGTATGTGTAAGGAACCGAATTTTTAATTACATTTTAGTTGAGTTTAAATAGCCACACGTGGCTGCCAGCCACAATATTAGCACAGATCTAGAGGGTTTCCTTCATCCCAGAATGTTCCCTGGTGTGCTCTTTCCAACTAGCATTCCCCAAAAGGGAACCCCTTTTCTGACATCTAGAATCTACCAAGTCTGCTTGGACATTTGGAGCAAGATCATTTTCCATTGGTGGTGGGCGGGAAGAATGGTTTTTTTTTTTTGCTGGGGAAGGGTGGCTTGGGGACCACACCCAGCTATGTTCAAGGCTTACTCCTCGCTCTGTGTTCAGGAATTTCTTCTACCAGGGCTTGGGGGACCACAGATATCAATCCTCTGGCCAACTGCATACAACCTGCAATCTATCTCTCTGACCCCTAGCAGGCAGAATGTTTAATAGTGTTCATGACTTTAACCAATAGTTCTTGCACAACACAACACAACACAATAGCTCTTGGAACAACACAACCTATCCCCAGACATCGCCACATGTCCCCCAGTGGAGGGAAGGTGGGGTGTGTGTGACAGGGACCCTCATGTTGGGTTGAAACCCGCTGCTCAACAATCTAGTTGCCTTATCTTAAACTTGAAATAGAGTCACACAGAATCCTCTGTGCAGCCTTTTAAAATGTAAGTCACAGAAAAGTCTTGCTCACAATTTGGGAGACTGGGAGTCTGAGATCAAGGGTCAGCCTGGTGGGGTGAGATGGTCATGAACTTTCCTCGTTGAATCATCTCTTGATGGAAGGCCGAGGGCACTTTCATTCGCTCAGTGTCTGCGCGGTGGCAGCAGCGGCCATGGTGGAAGCGCATTTCTTTGTGATGCTCCACAGCCCTAGCACGGTTGTTTGATCCATTGTGATAACCATCTGGATTGCTTCCCCGGGGAACTGTCATCCATGAAGCAGCTACACACCTCTCTGGGCAGTACTTGGTTTGGCTCCAGATTGTCATTTCTCTAGAGTAAGTACATGCCCAAGGGTAAAATTACTGGATCTCATGCACATATATAAAACTTCCAGAACGATCGAGCTGCTCTTGGCTCTGACCTGCAACACCTGCATGCAAGTCCTAGTTCCTATACCCCCTCCAGGTGACTCTACCCCCTAGTTCTTTCTGTCCCACCATGCCATAGTACTACAGTGCCAGTGTCTAGGAAAAGGTTACCAGGTTGTGACCACAGGAAAGCAAAGACATAAGATAATTTCTGAAAAACAATTTGCCTTACAAGGAGACTATCAGGTAAGATGTGCTTTATAGACTATCCCCTATCACACTCCACTTCATACTCTCTCTCTCTCTCTCTCTCTCTCTCTCTCTCACACACACACACACACACACACACACACACACACACATCTCCACTCAAGACAAATGCACAGGTCTGGACAAAGACAAAAATGGAAAGCCACTACTTGTGGACATTTAGAATGGGTTGGCTGAGCAAGAGGCATGACTCAAGGGCAGAGTGATCACCGTGCAAGGCCTGAAGCCTCAATTTTGACCCCTGGCTCCACCCCACATGTCAAATGCCAAGAGTGATCCCTGACACAGCTTCACATTGTGATCTTGAGATCTCACTCCAAGATCTGCCATAGGGGGTGGGAGTACCACAACCATGTGTGTGATCTACAGTGCCACATAATCAAGTCTGCAACCCTGGTCGGTACCACATTAAGGGAAGGGCAAAGGAAGCTATAAAATGAAACAGACAGCAAGAGAGTTGGCTCAGGACCTGCCAACTTCAGGAGGGTATGTCCTGGAAAGAGCATCCACTTAGATGCTAGTTGATGAGGAATAGGGCTGAGAAAGCAATTCCCCACCCCCACTACAAGGCAGCTCCGGGGCTAATTTTTGTTGGAAAACAAACAGTGCAACTCAGAAGTTGGAGGTAATATAATGCCACCAGGCCCTGGTCCGGGGAGCTGCCCGCGTGGAGGCTGACAGAATGTGACAGGTTAATCCGGAGGGCTTACCAGAGGAAGTCGGGAACCGAAGGAGAGGAGCGCCGGGAATTAACTGCCAGACAGGCAGCCCCCATCACCCTAATAAGAACACGCGTCTTAACATGCTCCTTTGTTTGGTGCTGTTTCTCAGGCTCATGCTCACAGCAGTGCTCCCCTAAATCTTCATCTGGGCAAATGCTGTGTGTCTTCCTCTCCAAACCCCCATCCATTAACCTAATTTTACAAGCAGAAAGAAATGAACTCCCTAGTAACAAAGAATTGTCTCCTGCTCCAGTGTTATTTCTGGGCAGAGAGACGCGGTAGGGTAGGGTGGGGGTTGTCTCTGGCAACATTATCCTGTAGGTGTTGGGGAAGAAGCCGGGGGGATCCCATGGAGGCAGCATCACCTGACGGCCATTGCAAAGAAATGGCCACAACTGGGAAATGGCTTTCAAAAGGGGAATGTTATTTTTTTTTTGGTTTGGTTTGGCTTGAGTTTGGGGTCACAACCAGCAGTGCTCAGTCTTGCTCCTGGTTCTGGGCTCAGGGATCACTACTGGAAGGCTTGGGGGACCATATGGAGTGCTGTGAATCAAATCCAGGTCAGCCACATGCAAGACAAGAGCCCAACCCACTGTACTATTGCTCTAGCCCCAGATCTTGTTCTCTTGGTTGTAGCCATTGGCAGTGGATCATTCTTTTTCTTTTTGTATTGTTTTCCTTTGGGGACACACTCAGTGGTGCTCCGGGCTTTGTGCTCAGGGATCATACCTGGAAGGGCTCAGGGGATCCTAGGGGGTGCCAAGGACCAAACTCCGGTCAGCTAGTTACTTAACCTACCCCACTGGTCTTTGAGGGCCATATCAATGAGGGCTATACTCTCTGTTCTGTGCTTGGGGGTGGCTCCTGGCAATGTCCAAAGTACCACGCAGCTCTGGAATGAAACCCTCTACATGCCAAGCTTGTGTTCCCTGACCCTGAAACATTCATTCTCTTTTTGATTGGAAAAGAGTTAGTGGTGGCACACTCCTCACACTGCCAGGAAGGGGCTGGGACACACGGTGAAGTGCAGAACCCAAGGCATATATGTCATTAGTCTCATACCCATGACCCAGCTGGAACATTCTTCTGGGCAACCACCAGTGGGAGGGCATCTGCTGGGGAAAGATGTTAGGCAGCCTGACAGGCTGCAGACAGAAGTCCACCAAGTGTTCTGGTGGGTGTTACTTCAAAGGATGGGTTCAAATGGGTGTGTCATGAAGGCAGGAGCTTTGGTGTACTCCCGCCTGACCTGTCACATACACTTTTTTTGACAGGAAACCCTCATAGAATGTTAGACCTCAAGTAGGCCAAGGGATTCTATCAGGAAGAATTCCATCATCCATCAGGAAAACCACATTTTCCAGGCCCCCCTGCAGAGACAGCAGGGAGACTGGAAGTGCCCATGAAACCATGATAACCAGAGTCAGGACCCCGAAGGGAAAGCAACTTCTCTGAAGTGTCCTTGTCCTGCCATGTTCTCCAGGTTTGGTGGCCTCCTCCCTTTATACATGTCAGCCCCAGAATGTGTGAACACCAGCAAGTTTCTGGAAAAGGATAATTCCCCAGTAGACAGGAGTCCAGGTGCTTCCAGATTCTGCCAGTTGTGACTAGAACCTGTGGGTCACTCCTAGGAAATTCACCCTTGGTGACAGCTCCTAGGAAGCTCAAAGTCCTTTCTGTTGTCACCACAGGAGAACAGAGGTGGGCAGACAGCTTCAAAATGTGAGGTGCCAAAGGCTGAGGAGGGCTCAGAGACATACGTGGCATGAAGTCAGACATGTTTTCCAAATTTGAGCTCCAGGAAGTAGTTATGTTTGGATACCCAGGAACTCACAGCAAGCCAATGTCATCTTCCCCACAAGGGATAGATGTCATCTCTCTTCCAGGGCCTGAAGGGGATTCATTTCCCATCCTTCTGCCTCAGTGGTGGCACCTGCCAGTTTCCCTGAGTCTCTTCCAGGTGTGAGGGTGCAGCTAGTCCGTAGGTTATTAGTGGAACAGCTTGGTTGACAGCCAGCACTCTATTGAGCTCCCTAGGTCTGCAGTATCGAATCCACCCACCTCTGGAGCTTCCCTTCACTACTCACGCAGAAGCACTCCTCCCCACCACCATGCCATCTGGAAATCATGTTTTAGGGTTTTGTTGTTTGTGTGAGTGTTTTTCAAAAATTTGCTCACTGTTAGGGCCGGAGCGGTGGTGCAGTAGGGTGTTTGCCTTGCACATGACTGATCTGGAATGGACCGTGGTTCCATCCCCCAACGTCCCATATGGTCCTCCAAGCCAGAAGCAATTTCTGAGTGCATAGCCAGAAGTAACCCCTAAGCATCCCAGGGTGTGGCCCAAAAACCAAAAAATAAATTTTAAAAAATTGCTCACAGCTGTTCAAAAGCAGCACATAGGCTTTGGCAAGATGTAGTCACCACTCCAGCCCCTCAGAAGGTCGACTGGAAGGTAGGAATGCTGACTTGGCCCTCTGCCTCCTGGCCCATAGCAAGAACTCCAGCAGGGACCTTCTGCAGGTTTGAGAATGGAAGAAACAATAAGAAAAATCCCTTATTTCTAAACAACAAATTATTCCCAAATGGAACCACCTAAGCATGTTTTGGTGCTCACTGTTTCCTTTTCCTTTCTTTTTTGATTATTGGGCTACAGCTGGTAATGCTCAAGGGTTACTCCTGGCTCTGTGCTCAGGGATCACTCCTGTTAGTAGTTGGTGGATCAAATGGGGATGCTGGGACTAAATCTAGGTTGGCCACTTGTAAGGCAAATACCCTATACACCGTACTGCTATACCGTGCTCAGGCCTAACTCACAGTTTTCTTGGCCTGAGAATCTGGATGCTGACTGCCTAACACTTTCACTCTCTGCTCTAGGATGATGAAGGACTGAAGGTGGGGCTCTGTTGACAGGCATGACAGTTTGAGGCCTTGGGGGCCTAGAACCATCTAGCAGGGGTCTCAAAATCTCGGCCCACAGGCCGCAAACGGCCCTCCGTACAACATTTTGTGGCCCTGCCCTAGAGGAATCTTTGTTTTGTTTTGTTTTGTTTTAGTTGTTTGGGTCACACCCCCCAATGTTCAAGGCTTACTACTGACTTTGCACTCAAGGATCACCCCAACTTTGCCTCCTGTGGCCCACAGGTAAATTGAGTTTGAGACCCCTGATAGAGGCTCCTTCATTTAGCTCTCTGTCTTTTGTACTAAAATTAGAAAAAGCCAAAGTTAGGGCTGCAGGCAAATTGGCTTTGTTCACAGCACGGCAGATGCAGAGCTCTCTCCCATTTGTGAGGATGGCAGTGGTGGTGATGTTCAGGGCTCACACACCTGTTTTGGGCTGGGGGAATCGAACACTCAGCCTCACAAATGCCAAGTCAGGCGCTCTGCCTCTGAGCCATGTCTCCGGGTTCTGTCAAAGTGCTTCCGTGACAGGCACTCGAGCTCTCAGGCGGAAACAGTCTCGCCTTTTATGACTCAACCCTGTCACACTCTGGGTGGAAGCTGTCATCGGCACATCCAGATTCCAGGGGACGAGAAGCAGACCCCACCTCTCATTAGGAGGAGTGTCAGAAAACTTTCAGATCTTGTTTTAAAACCACCACAAAGGGTGAAAGATTAGAAAGGGTGAAAGATTAGAAAGTCCTGTCTCCTAAGGAGTTTGCATTCATTCCTTCGACAAAATTCATCTGGTGCGACTCCCATGTGTCAAGTTCTGGGTTGAGTGATGGAGAGGGACTTGGTGCGTGAACAAAATAGACATTGTCTCTGCCCTCATGTTGCCTGCATTCCACTGGCGAAGACAGATATTGAACAAATGCACAAACTTGGGCACCACGGGGGGGGGGTGTCTCTACCCTAGAAAGAGCTTAATTTAAATGGAAAATATCTTGCTGCACCAGAAGCAAAATCTGGTGCAAAGTTAAGCATACAAGAGGTTTCTTCGGAGGTGTTGACCCAAAACACCATAAGACAATGAGGACATGAGACCCAGGAAAGAAACAGAAAGATGGATTCCTCCATCCCACCCCCCACTTTCCTTCCCTTTCTTGTTGTCATGTTGGGGTCACACACTTGGTGGAAGTCCTCACACACATCTGGTTAGTGTGCTGGAGATCACACACTTGAGAGCACTGGTATAACACAGATGGCAGTGCCTCTGAGATTGTTGGTGGCATGTAGGATGGTGTCAGGGATAAAAGTTGGGCCTCACACCTGTAAGAGCTGCCACATCCTGTAGGATATACAGGAGTGATGCTCAGTGCAGTATCACAGGACTCTTCTGGGAGACAATGTGCTCCCCCACCCCACCTCACATTATCCCATTCAAAGAGTGAGGATGCTAAATCACCCACCCACCAAACCTTGCCAGTCCTAAGGGGAACTCCCCAGCCAGAAATGCTCAGGGGCAAGGAGAGTGGTCTGAACTTGATTCTCTTGAGCCTCTTTGAACAAATGATACAGGAAGAGAAGTTCAACAGTCAGGAATCTGGAATCTATTGAGAGTTCGTGTATTAGTTTATGGTCTGTGTGGATTTTACACCCTGGTGCTGGCAATCATCTTTCAGAGTTTGGGGTTTTCTTTTTGTTTGTTTTTGTTGTTTGTTTTTGGGTCATACCCAGCGGCGCTCAGGGGTTATTGCTCCTGGCAGGTTCAGGGAACCATATGGGATGCCTGGATTCGAACCACCATCTGTCCTGGGTCGGCTGCTTGCAAGGCTAATGCCCTACTGTTGTGCTATCTCTCCAGCCCCTGAGTTTGGGTTTTTCTTCCATAGCCTATGGGTTAGCAATCCTATCCCAGCTCTGACTAATGAGAAACCTTGCAGAAAGGTTTCTCCAGCTCAAGATGGAGGTATTTGCACAAGAGAATTTTATTCTGTTCTGGTTAGTTAGGATGGGGAGGGATGTGGGTATGGTGGAGTGAGGATGTCCTCTCAAGCAATGCCTTAGGCCCACTCAAAGTAAGACTTGACCTGGCTCTGTGGCCTGATTCAAGACTCGGGGCCATTGATGTGGGGCCCTGCTGGGGGCTCTCAGAGCCATACCCAGCCATGCTCAGGGGACCTCTGCAGTGCCAGGAATCGGCCAGGGCCCCATACATGCTATCTGCTTAGTTCCAGGAGAGTGTTTTTGTTCAATTTGTGGAAGTTAACTGCCAGGAGTTAGGGCTCCACCCTCTGTGACTCTGACCTCATTGGAGTTGGGGGTGGGGGGGCTGGTCCACCTTTAGTGATCAGAACACAGGGAGGAGCTAAAGTCCTTTATGTTTGTCGATTGCTTGTGGGGAACTGGTGACTCACTTGTAAAGGGGTGGTCACATTCGTGGGAGACCAGGCTCTTGACACGTGCATAATTCAGTCAACACTGGCAGGTGGCTCTCAGCTTGGGGGCCTCCACCCCCACCCCATGAGATTCCAAGGGAAGGCACGTGCTACTGTGCAAAAGCTCTGTGCCCCTGTGCCTTTGAATTGCCGAGCAGCTGGGCGCCAGGGGTGAGGGGACAAAAACACCATTTAATACGCCAGAGCCACGGGAGGAAAAATCAGTGAGCATCTGAAAGAAAAAGTCTTTCTGCTAGGACAATACAACAGTCTTTTATTTTCAAATAGCTAAATAGCATTTCTGTAAAATTTTCAAACAGCATTTGTCTTAATGACCCTCTGAAAGCATCCTTTTCCAATTCAGCTGTTACCAAGTGTCAAGTAAATGCCATGCCCTGGGTTAAGCAATTTTTGTAAGTGAAAAATAATAATAACGACTGTTGTGGTCACCACAGTGCTTGGTGGGGTGGGAACTGAATTCAGGCACGCAGCCCTTGTCAACGCATATTCCCCACCACTGCCCCTTTCTGCTGCTCACCTGAGGGGCAATCAGTCAGCAGGCAGCTGGGTCCTACGGCTTGTCTAGTGGTGACACCCAGAAACCCCCAAGGACAGACTGTAAAACTCTGTGTGGGGGAGGGAGTAGAGAAGTAATAGGGAAGGGGAGAAGAGAAGGGGAAGGGAACAGGAGAAAGGATGGAGGGGAGGGGAAGGCAGGAGGGAAGGGAAAAGATGGAAGGAGAGAGGAAGCAAAGGGAAATGAGAGAGAAGGGCAGGAGGTTACTATTGAGATAGAAGAAGCTTAACCCCAATGAGAAACAGAATCCCAGCTGCAGCCAGCACCAGAATTGGGAAGTGGGAAATGAACTCACCGTGGCAGGTGAGAGGAAACTGAAGAGGAAGATAGCCCAAGTTGACACTCCATACCCCCATCTCTGGCTCAGTGTTTTAGTGAGTTAAGAAAGGGGGCCAGGGGGCGGGAGAGATAGCATGGAGGTAAGGCGTTTGCCTTTCATGCAGAAGGTCATCGGTTCGAATCCTGGCGTCCCATATGGTCCCCCGTGCCTGCCAGGAGCAATTTCTGAGCATGGAGCCAGGAGTAACCCCTGAGCACTGCCGGGTGTGACCAAAAAACCACAAAAAAAAAAAAGAAAGAAAGAAAAAGAAAGGGGGCCAGGGGCTGGAGAGATAGCATGGAGGTAAGGCGTTTGCCTTGTATGCAGAAGGACTGTGGTTTGAATCCCAGCATCCCATATGGTCCCCTGAGCCTGCCAGGAGCGATTTCTGAGCATAGAGCCAGGAGAAACCCCTGAGTGCTGCCGGGTATGACCCAAAAACCAAAATATAAATACATAAATGAATAAATAAATAAATAAATAAATAAATAAATAAATAAATAAATAAAAGATAAAAATAGAAAGAGGCCAGGGCCTTATGCCAGCACTTCAATCCCTGGCAGTCTCAGGACTACTGTCAAAATCCAGAGTGGAGGAGCAAAGAAGCAGAAATGTAGTGGGGCAGGGCTCGAAGGGCAGGTGGGCTGGTCTGGCATGCACAAGGCTTCAAGTCTGATCCCTGGGATCTCAGGTCTAAGCACCTCTATGTGTTGCATGACACTGATCAGGAATGCTAGATGGAAGAACATGGCTTAGGGCAGAGGCAGAACCCCATAACCTCAGAGGTTCCTAAAAGGGAGGTGGAAAGAAGGATATGGTTTGATGGAAGCAGAAGCTGAGTCCGGCGTGGATTCCAAAGTGTTCCAGTGACCCATATCAACAGCTTCCATCAGGGATGCATGAAGGACTTGGGACTACCCTCCTCCCAGCTCTGGTTACCCCCTGAGGTCAGTACTGTTGAGAGGCACCTCAGGAGTCCCCCTCTTTTTGTGGTCCTTTCTGCTACCCTTTCCCTCAGGCTTGTCTCTGCCAGTGCCTATGATGCTGGCCACCGGTTGGAGAGGTAGAAGAAAGGGTTCAGACACCCCACCTGCCCTGAGTATAAAGCCCCTCCCCAACCTTTATCAGCTTGCCCCTAAGCCTTTCTTTAAAGGCTTGTCCTCAGAGAGCCAGAAGTGTCTGGAAGTTTCTAGGCCCACCTACCCCTGCTCCCCACAGAGGCCCTAAGTCACCCCCAAAGAGGAAATCAGACCCCTCAGATCCCTGACAGGACAGACTGAATTGTGTCTTGGACTCTAAAGCACTCCCCCGCTCCAAAGGTGTGGCAGAGGCGAACCCCTGCAGTTGGACCTGGTATGATCGAGTCTGTCCCCAGAAGAGCAAAGCTTCCACACACTGACTCCTCCCACTCTGCTGGGGGGAGGGAAGCAGTGTAGTGGGCAGGACCTCCATTTTTTTTTTTTTTTTTTTTTTTGGTTTTTGGGCCACACCCGTTTGACGCTCAGGGGTTACTCCTGGCTATGTGCTCAGAAATCGCCCCTGGCTTGGGGGGACCATATGGGACGCCGGGGGATCGAACCGCCGTTCCTTGGCTAGCGCTTGTAAGGCAGACACCTTACCTCTAGCGCCACCTTCCCGGCCCCAGGACCTCCATTTCTAGGTGGTTCCCCTCTCCTGAATGCCCCTCTTCATCCTGGGAAGGAGACTGCCACGTGGGTGGCGAGTGCACTGCAGTAGAGGAAGCGGCAGACAGAGCTGGTGACTGAGCCCCAAGTCAGCATTTAGTCCTTGAGACATCCACAGAAAGAAGATGGGGTCAAAGGCTCTTTTGTGGGGAACCCTAGCTGTCCTGCAAGGTGGGGGCTGGTTCTAGAGATGGGGAAGGGGAGTCCAGACACTGAGGCCCTATAAGGACCAAGAGAGAAGCTAAGCCCCATCTTTGATGCCTCTGTAATTGGAGGGCTCACCCCCACTTCCCCCCACCTCCACCTGGTGCTGATTCCCCGAAGCAGGGCTGGTTCTACAGGGAGGCCTTCCCTGGGCCTCCACTGGTTAAACAAACTTCACTCACCATGTGGCCTTTTAAGACCAACCCTCACCCCAAAGGCAGTGCTTACAAGGAGGGGTTCCAAGTCTGCCAACAACACCCTATGAATAAATGTTGAGGGTTCCATCCGGAGACGCCCACAGCAGCTGATGAGTCACTCAATGACCAGCTGTCACCACAGAGTGCTATATATAGCAGGGGAAGGCCAGAGGGGTGCCTGCCACCAGTGCACCCGAGGGAGGGGCGGGCGCCTGGAGGGGAGGGCAGGCCTTGAACCCCGTGACACTGCACCCTCAGCTCCCCACAAACAGCAGCATCTGGGTCAGTGATGCAGGGCCCCACAGTGCCTTTGGAACTAGAAGCAGCCGGATGTGGCTATGCCACCGCCTGGATGTTGATCAGGGCTAATGACGGAAATGGGAGAATAATGGCTAGGAAACTTCCCGCACCCACCACAGGCGCGGCCTAGCACATTGCCAGCCGAGCCTCTGGTGCACGTCATGGTCACAGCTGAGGTTCCAGCCACTCCCTCCTGCCCAAGACTGGGGAGGCCAGGCCCTCTCTGTCCAGGACAGGAGCTACAAGTCAGAGGGGGGCTATTGAACCCTTGAAAGGTGGACAGTCCAAGCGTGAAAGAGCTTGATATTTTTTTCTCCATAACAAGTTGAAATGATCATACTTGGAGCACGCAGAACTAAATTAGATATATGATTAAAATTCATTGCACCTGTTTCTTTTTTTTTTTTTTTTTTTGGTTTTTGGTTTTTGGGCCACACCCGGTAACGCTCAGGGGTTACTCCTGGCTATGTGCTCAGAAGTTGCTCCTGGCTCAGGGGACCATATGGGACACCGGGGGATCGAACCGTGGTCCGTCCAAGGCTAGCGCAGGCAAGGCAGGCACCTTACCTTTAGCGCCACCGCCCGGCCCCTGCACCTGTTTCTTTTTGCTCTTTTTTTTTTTTTTTCAGGGGTGGGGGACATCTGGCAGTGATCAAGGATACTCAGTGTTTGAAGGTCCCTTCCAACAGTGCTTGGGCAGGGACCAGACAGTACAGAGAATCAAACCCAGGTCTTCTGCAAGCAAAGCTTGTACTTTAGCCCTAAGACCCGTCTTCCTAGTCTTCTGTTTTACCTTTTGAAGGGGGCTACTGTTACACTGCAAAATGGCCTAGGAAGATCCCATTGGAGACCTGCCCCATCTTATTGCTATTGGACAGGTCTGGGTTGCAGGGCCAGAGTCCAGAACCTTCAGGAAATCCTGGCTATGCCCTGTCCTGACAAATGAGGCCTGCTTCCTGGTTCAAGGCTATGCTTAGACAATGCCAGGGGCCAACCACAGCTCCACACAAAGGCTGTCCAGGATTTACACAGAAAATCCCAAAGGCCTTGAACTTTGCTCCTCTTGAGCTTGGGAAGGTTCACAGCAGCCTTCAGGGCTGGGGGAAGACATCCCTTTTCCCTTTCATCCTACTCCCCACAGGATTCCCCAACATCTGATTGCAAAAAACAACCCTCAAGCCCTTGGATACACAAATAGCAGCACCAACCAAAGAAGAAACGGCAAGGGGGTAATGGCACTGCCCCAAGTGGAAGCTACTTTGTGTCCCAGAGACATCACAAAATCTGCCCACAGGAACTGGGAGTATAAATGTGTAAATGTGTGTGTGTTTGTGTGTACATGCACATGGTGACGGGTACAGATGGTCTCCCTCTGGTAGCTGGGACTAACCTTTCTTCCCGCAGTAGTTTAAATTATTCATGTCAAGACAATGGAAAGAATATAGCAACATAAAAAATGCATGGGGGGGTGCCAAGTGGGCCCTGGATTTGCACATGGTGGCAAAGGTGGCAAATGGCACTCAGAAAGGGCTGCTGGACTTGCACCCCAGGCTGGGCTTTGAGCCTCTGTGGGGTGCTAACTGTTGGCTCTTCCTGTCAGTGTTGGAAGAGCCAGGGCTGACCTATACATCCCCTAGGGCTGGGCCTGGGTGATTTAAGGAGTTACAAGAGGAACCAGGTTCTCCAGTCTGACCAGGCCTGAGGGGCACCCACAAATTAAAAACTCTGGAGGCGGGCAGGGAATTCCACACTTCAGGCTCCTTTGAACTAGCTCCTACCACTCCAGAGCAGACCTCTCACTGGACAGCCCAGAGTCCTTAGTTGTTTTAACCATTGGTTAAACCCTCCTAAGAAGTTTTCTGTTGGGCCTGGAGTGATAGCACAGCGGCGTTTGCCTTGCAAGCAGCCAATCCAGGACCAAAGGTGGTTGGTTCGAATCCCGGTGTCCCATATGGTCCCCCGTGCCTGCCAGGAGCTATTTCTGAGCAGACAGCCAGGAGTAACCCCTGAGCACCGCCAGGTGTGGCCAAAAAAAAAAAGAAGCTTTCTGTTGAGAGGCTGAAAAACAAAGGGGAGCCCCACGCCCCATTGATAATTCCATCTTTCCAGAAGCTGGTGCTCATCTTGGTTAGCTCAGTGCCTTACTTACAGGAAAGGTAGGAGGAGTTGGGCTATTCATACTAATCATACTATGGTCACAAAGCCCCACAGTGTAAAGCAAAGTGGGCAGGTCAAACAATTGCTATGGCTAGTTCAATTCTGGACAATGAGAACACCAGGGCAAGATGGTGGTAGGGGGACTTTCTTTTGAGGCTTTTCTCCTTGTTTTGCAGACAACCACCTTCTCACTGTGTCCACACATTGGCCTTTCCTCTACTCGGGCACATATCTAGGATCACTGTGTGGGTCCCAATTTCCTCCTCCTAGAAGCACTTCTGTCCAATTAAATCAGGACCTTAAAATTAGTGCCCTAAAATCACTCCTGGCTCGGGGGACCATATGGAATGCTGAAGACCAAACCTGCGTCAGTCCTGGGTCAGCCACATGCAAGGCAAATGCCCTACCACTGTGCTGTCACTCTGGCCCTAAGGGCCTTTTTTTTTTTTAACTTAATCACTTCTTTACAGGCCTGATCTCCAAATATAATATCATATCTTGTGGTGCTGGGAGTTGGTATTTCAGTCTATGGATTAGAGGCATGGACACAATTCAAATTCAGTCCATAATAACAAACAGTAAATTTTCTCTTAAATAAGTGTAGGGTAGAGACAGTTCAAAGTGGATTCCTCCATCTCCAGCTTACACTTAGAGTAACCTCCACATATAAGCATAGAAACTGAAGGCAGTATTTCATTGGTGAGTGTGTGTTGGGGGGGGGGGCACAGGGTGAGGTAATCTTATGCCTGATAGTTGCCACCTTCCATGGAACCAGGGACTTGGTATCTCTGACTCCAGTCAGGGTTTGACTTTAACAAGGAAACTTTGGTGAAAGCATAACAGAAGCTCCCAGCGAAGGCTCTGTTCCTTGTCATTTAGCCTCTTGCCACCAATGGAACTCATTTTAAGATGAATTTTGGGGCTGATCCATAAAGACCCTTTCAACATTTAAAAAAAATAAAAGGATAAAGGGCCAGAGGGACAGCACCGGTAGGGCATTTGTCTTGCATGCAGCTGACCTGGGACAGACCCGGGTTCAGTCCCTGGCATTCCACATGGTCCCCCAAGCCTACCAGGAGCGATTTCTGAGTGCAGAGCCAGGAGAAACCCCTAAGGGCCACTGGATAGGCCCAAAAAATGAAAGAAAAAAAAATGAAAGGAAAACAGAAGGGAAGGGAAGGGAAGGGGAGAGGAAGGGAGGGGAAGGGGGAGAGGAGGGAAAGAGGAAAAGGAAGACTAAGGGAAATGTGCAGCAGCTGATTGCATTTTCCAAGAAGGCCACATGGTCTCACATGCTCTGTTTTGCAATATGATGTCTCTCTTCCCATCAACTGTTGGGTCTACTGTTTCTCCCCACCACCCAAGTCTAGGTGGATTTGTGACTGTGATAGAAGTGTCAGTATGTGACTTCAAGACTTCCTGTCTCAGGACATTTACCCTTTGAAACTAGTGACCATACTGTAGGGAAGCTCAGACTGTATCAGAGGTCTCTTGGAGAAGTTCCAGCTGGCCACAGCACCTGGGATCTCAGCTAACAGCCAGCATCAAAGGCCAGACTGTGTGAGTAAAAGAGGAAACCTTTGATATGACATCAGCTCCAGGCACTGTGTGATGGTAAGAGAGAAAGGAGAGAAAGTAGCTGAAAGTAGTGAATCCCCAAAACAATGCAAGATAATAATGATTTTTTTCTGTTTGTGTGTGTGTGTGTGTGTGTGTGTGTGTGTGTCACACCCAGCACTGCTCAGGGGTTACTCCTGGCTCGCTCTACACTCAGAAATCGCCCCTGGCAGGCACAGGGGACCATATGGGATGCCGGGATTCAAACCACTGTCCTTCTGCATAAAAGACAAACGCCTTACCTCCATGCTATTTCTCCGGCCCCTGTATAATGATTTTCTTAAGTCACAAAGTTTTGGGGTGATTTATATCACTCCAACAAAAGGATAATAATGTTATTTTTTGGCTTTGGGAGCCATACTCAGCAATGATTAGGGATTACTCTTGCCTCTGCACTCAGGGATCACTCTTGGCTGGTTTGGAGGAACCATATAGGTTGCCGGGGATTGAACTGAGTGTTGCTTCATGCTATAGCGATTAGGCAAGAAAAAGATATCAAGGGAATCCAGATAGGAAAGGAAGAAGTCAAGCTCTCACTGTTTGCAGATGACATGATACTCTACTTAGAAAACCCTAAAGACTCTACCAAAAAGCTTCTAGAAATAATAGACTCATATAGCAAAGTGGCAGGCTACAAAATTAACACACAAAAATCAATGGCCTTTTTATACACCAATAATGATAGGGAAGAAATGGACATTAAGAGAACAATCCCATTCACATTAGTGCCACACAAACTCAAATATCTTAGAGTCAACCTGACTAAAGATGTGAAGGATCTATACAAAGAAAACTATAAAACACTGCTCCAAGAAATAAAAGAGAGGACATGCAGAAATGGAAACACATACCTGCTCATGGATTGGCAGGATCAACATCATTAAAATGGCAATACTTCCAAAAGCATTGTACAGATTTAATGCAATTCCTCTAAAGATACCCATGACATTCTTCAAAGAAGTGGATCAAACACTTCTGAAATTCATTTGGAACAATAAACACTCTCGAATAGCTAAAGCACCCCTTGGGAAAAGGAATATGGGAGGCATTACTTTCCCCAATTTTAAGCTGTATTACAAAGCAATAGGTATAAAAACAGCATGGTATTGGAATAAAGATAGACCCTCGGATCAGTGGAATAGGCTTGAGTACTCAGAGAATGTTCCTCAGACATATAACCACCTAGTTTTTGATAAAGGAGCAAGAAATCCTAAATGGAGCAAGGAAAGCCTATTCAACAAGTGGTGTTGGCACAACTGGTTAGCCACTTGCAAAAAAGCGAACTCAGACCCCCAGCTAACACCATGTACAAATGAAAAATCCAAATGAATTAAAGACCTTGACATCAGATCTGAAACTATAAGGTATATAGAAAAACATGTAGGTAAAACACTCTATGACATTGAGACTAAAGGCATCTTTAAGGAGGAAACAGCACTCTCTAAACAAGTAGAAGAAGGGATAAACAGATGGGAGTATATTAAGCTGAGAAGCTTCTGCATCTCAAAGAAGATAGTGCCCAGAATACAAAAGCCACCCACTGAGTGGGAGAAATTATTCACCCAATACTCATCAGATAAAGGACTAATATCCAAAATATAGAAGGTACTTGACAGAACTATACAAGAAAAAAACATCTAACCCCATCAAAAAATGGGGAGAAGAAATGAACAGACACTTTGTAAAAGAAGAAAGGAAAATGGCCAAAAGGCACATGAAAAGATGCTCCACATCACTAATCGTCAGGGAGATGCAAATCAAAACTACTATGAGGTACCACCTCCCGCCATTGAGATTGGCACATTTCACAAAGAAGGAAAACAAGCAGTGCTGCCGGGGATGTGGAGAGAAAGGAACTCTTTTTCACTGCTGGTGGGAATGCCGTCTAGTACAACCTTTATGGAAAGCGATATGGAGATTCCTTCACAAACTGGAAATTGAGCTCCCATACGATCCAGCTATACCACTCCTAGGAATATACCCGAGGAACACAAAAATACAATACAAAAATCCCTTCCTCACACCTATATTCATTGCAGCGCTATTTACAATAGCCAGACTCTGGAAACAACCAAGATGCCCTTCAACAGATAAATGGCTAAAGAAACTGTGGTACATATACATGAATACTATGCAGCCGTCAGGAGAGATGAAGTCATAAAATTTTCCTATACATGGATGTACATGGAATTTATTATGCTGAGTGAAGTAAGTCAGAGGGAGAAAGACGCAGAATGGTTTCACTCATCTATGGATTTTAAGAAAAATGAAAGACATTTTTAACAGTGTCAGAGACAAGAGAGATGAGGGCTGGTAGGTGCAGCTCATGACATGAAGCTCACCACGTAGAGTGATGAGTAGAGAAATAACTACACTGAAAACTATCATAACAATGTGAATGAATGAGGGAAGTAGAAAACCTGTCTCGAGTACAGGTGTGGGTGGGGTGGGGAGGAAGGAGATCTGGGAAATTTGTGGTGGGAATGTTGCACTGGTGAAGGGGGGTGTTCTTTACATGACTTTAATCATACAACTATAATCATATTTGTAATCACGGTGTTTAAATAAAGATAATTTAAAAAAAAAAAGAAATCTCCCCTGGCAGGCTGGGGGACCATATGGGATGCCAGGAATTGAACCGGGTTCCTCCCAGTTTGGCCACATGCAAGGCAAACGCCCTACTGCTGTGCTATCTCTCTAGCCTCGCGCTATGCTATTTCTCCAGGACCCTTTTGCCACCACTTTTTAGCTATGCCACCTTGCATGAGTAAAAGAGCATCTTGGCATTAATTTGCCTTGTCTCTGAACCGGGAACCATGGTCCAACCATCCATCTGGCACGGCAGCAAGGCTGCAATGCAATAGCCCACATCAAGTGCTCCGAAGCGCACCAGGCACGCAGCGAATGTTCAATAATCGCTCGCCGGGGTGATATTAATCAATGTGTCCCTTTCCGCTTCCTAACAGGTGGGCTGAGAAACATGCCATTTCTGGCAGATTCCACTGACCATCTTTTTCCATCACATTGAGGTCATCCGCTCCACCACCCCCTTCACTTATTTGTTTTGTAAAAAAAAAAAAAAAAATCAGCAGCTGGGCCCCAGCCCCTCTCTGCTCCCCAGTCGGCTCCCCTCCCACCAGCATCTGAGTTCTGTTCCATCCGTGTTCATCTCATTCCATTGCCTTGCAAATCATTGATTAGCAGGAGACAGAACGCTGGCCCATTGCCATGGCTACTTTTCACATCCTTGTTCTTTTGTGGGACCCAGTTCCAGACTCAAGGCACAGAAAAATGAGGACTACACTGAGATGCATTAAGTCTACACCTCCTCCTTTTTGTGGGAGGAGTGAGGCTGATAATGCAGCCCCAGAGTACCTGATTTCCCAATCCCCATTCCCACTCCACCCCCCACACCCACACCCACACCCACACCCACACCCACCCACTCCCGCATTCAAAATATCTAGCACACCAGGTTGGTTCCAGCTATATGGAAACTTCCTCACTGCCTCGTACATCCTGGATACCCCAACAAGAGCATCTCCCAACACCACCAAGATGTGAACAATAAAGGGAAGGGTGGGGTGGGTGAAATTATGATAAAATAAAGGTTGTTTTTCTAGAACTGGTGTCAGGGAGTCTGTAATCTGAATTTTTCTCCTTACCCCAATTTTTTTTCCTTCTCTTCATCTTTTATATTGGAGCTGGAGGACACTGGTGTTGTCAAAAATGGGAAGTAAGTTAAAGGAGAGAGGAACAAGGAAGCCCATACTGGTGTGGTTAAAAATAGTAATGGAGGTGGCCGAAGAGATAGCACAGCGGTAGGGTGTTTGCCTTGCAAGCAACAGACCAAGACCTATATTGGTTCGAATCCAGGCATCCCATATGGTCTCCCATGCCTGCCAGGAGCAATTTCTGAGCACAGAGCCAGGAGTAACCCCTGAGCACTGCCGGGTGTGGGCCCCCACCAAAAAAAAGTAATGGAGGGGCAAGAAGGATAGTATATTAGGCAGGGAGGGCACTTACTTTACACACAGTAGGCCCACGATCAGTCCCTGGCATTCTATATGGTCTTCTGAGGCCCTCCAAGAGTGATCCCTGAGTGAAGAGCCAGGAGCACAGCCATGTGTAGCCCCAAAATAAAAAAAGGAGTAATGAAATCTGTGAGAAGATGACCTTAGGATGGTCATCTAGGAGGTTGGGAGCAGTCAGAGAACTTGGGTAGGTGCCTAAAAGATTAGGGCCACTGTCTAACTCAATTTCTATCTATATTGCCATCTAATAACTAAACCTTTGCAATGTGTTTCATGTGAGTCTGTGGTAGCTAAACCCCACTTTTTTAATAAGGTTCTGCCACCACTTGATTTATTTATTGGTTTGAAGGTCACACCGGCTGCACTCAGGGATTACTCTGGCTCTGCACTTAGAAATTACTCCTGGGCCCGGAGAGATAGCACAGCGGCGTTTGCCTTGCAAGCAGGCGATCCAGAACCAAAGGTGGTTGGTTCGAATCCCGGTGTCTCATATGGTCCCCCGTGCCTGCCAGGAGCTATTTCTGAGCAGACAGCCAGGAGTAACCCCTGAGCACCGCCGGGTGTGGCCCAAAAACCAAAAAAAAAAAAAAAAAAAAAAAAAAAGAAATTACTCCTGGGCCGGAGAGATAGCATGGAGGGTAAGGCGTTTGCCTTTCATGCAGAAGGTCATTGGTTCAAATCCCGGCATCCCATATGGTTCCCCGAGCCTGCCAGGAGCGATTTCTGAGCATAGAGCCAGGAGTAACCCCTGAACGATGCAAGGTGTGACCCCCCCCCCAAAAAAAAAAAGAAAAAAGAAAAAGAAATTACTCCTATTACTCCTGGCAGGTTTGGGGGACCATATGGGATGCTGGGGATCGAACCTGAGTCGGTTAAGTGCAAGGCACTCACCCTACCCACTTTGCCATTGCTCTGCCCCTGAACCCCACTTCTGCTACTACTGGGACTACGACAATAATCATTGGAAATAACAACTCTGGACAAGAACTGCATGCTGAAAGGAGGTAAAATAATATGCATGACGCCTCTTCAGTAATAATATTGCAAACCAAGATGCCTAAAAGTAACAAAGGGAGGGAGGGAGAGAGCGAGAGAGAGAGAGAGAGAGAGAGAGAGAGAGAGAGAGAGGGAGAGGGAGAGAGAGAGAGAGAGAAGAAAAGTGTCAAAGTGTCTGCCATAGAGGCATAAAGGCAGGCTGAGAGGGGATAGGGGTGGGAGGGAAACTGGGGGAAATGTTGGTGGGAAATGCATATTGGACAGTAGACAGATTTTGGGACATTGTATGACTGAAACTCAACTATCAATATCTTTTTAACTCTGTATTTCACTGTGATTTAATAATATTAATAATAATAATAATAATAATAATAATAATAATAAAGCATCCCCCATGTTACGCCCCAGATGGAATCATTCTGTCCATCTTGGTCTCAAGGAGGCAGGACCAGACCCCTTGTTTTCAAGCTCAGAGCTTCAGCACATCCTGGCACCCACCCACTCATCCATTGCTAGTGCCAGTGGGCAAATCCTCAGGCCAGCATGAAAGGAACGTGAACCCTAGGAGGGGTGTGATTCATTGAAACATGGGGAAGGGCTATTTTTGTAATACCCCAAAACATACATATATCTGTGAGCTAGCACCCACCCCAAATCTACACCAAGCTATCATTTCTCTTTCAAGTCTTTGGTCTCAGCATTGCTGTCCAATGCCTTGCTCTTTTACAATTTAAGCCTGGCCTTCATGTCTCTCCTATGACCCAGCAATTTCATTTTGAAGTCTATAGTCAAGAGAAAGGCGAGCTTGTGTTCACCCAAAGCCATGCACACAAAGGCACAGAGCACTTTTGTTCCGAACAGCCCCAACGTGGAAACAACCTAAACACCCACCAAGAGCAGAACAGAGAAAGTGGCCACGATGGATTCATACAAAGGGATCCTGCATGGCAGTGGCAAAAGAGCCATTGCTGGGTGGCCATCCGGGCAACGTGAAGAGAAAAGAACCACATAGAACCATTTATTGGAAGCACAAAAGCAGACAAAAACAAATCACTATGGAAGCCGGCAAGGTAGCTCAATGGACTGGGGCACAGGCTTTGCACACGGGAGGCTAGGGTTCAATACCCAGCACCTCATGATCCTCCCACCACAGAGCCAGGAGTAGCCCCCTGAACACCCTTGAGTGTAGCCCTAAAACCAGACAAATAAAATGAAGTAGTTAGTTAGAAGTCTGTGTAAAGGTTACCTTTGGGGTAATGAGCACTGGGAAAGCCAGAAGGAAGCTTTGGAGATATTCTACAATTTGATCTAGTTAATACAAAACCCAAAGTCAACCAATCACTGTATTTTATTGGCTTTGGGCCAGAAACCAAAAATTAACCAAATAAAAATATATTCTTTCTTTTTATTTGTTTGTTTGTTTGGGGGCCACACCTGCAATGCTCAGAACTTACACCTAGCTCTGCACTCACGATCACTGCTGTCAGTGCTCAAGAGACCATATGGGATTCTAGAGATTGAACTCAGGCATGTGAAAGGCAAGCAACCTACCACTGTGTTATCACTTTGGCCCCAAAATTGTTTTGTTTGTTTGTTTGTTATTTGGAGGCCATATGCAGCGGTGCTCAGGCCTTAATCTTGGTTCTGTGCTCAGGTATGATTCCTAGCAGGACTCAAGGAATCCCATGTGTAACAGAGACTGAACTCTGGCACAAGTTGTGCACAAGGAAAGTGCCCTAACCACTGTGCTATCATTCTAGGCCCTCTAAAATCATTCTTTTACTGTTTGTGTGAGTCTGTATTGGTGTTCAAGTACAAAATGCGACTGATGAGTTTTCTCATTCGGGGCCTCAGGACAAGGGGCTTAGTCAGAGGAGGGGCCTGAGGAAGCAGAGCAGGACCTCCTGTCTGCCCCAGTACCTCCCCCTTTCTGAAGCCAACAGAGCTGGTTCTCAGGCCTGGAGGCGAAGCGTTTCAGGCTGGGCCCAGTGGGGTGACTGTGTTGGTCTCCCGGCTCCTCCAGGGAGAGAAATGCTTTGAAAAGCCTTTGTTCCGGGAGTTGATCAAGGAAACGAGCTGGTAATGAACAGCAGAAATAACAATAATTAATAATGGGCAGAATAAAAATGGATTTCAAATCCTGCAGCTAATTTGCCAGGAGACTTATTCCTGAGCAGGCAGCTGCTCGCCCCGTCAGACTGCTGAGTAAACTAGGAAGTGGCAGGAACCCGGCCAGCTCAGCGCCCCTGGGGGTAGGGGGAGTCGAATTGGGAGGGGGCAGGGAGGTACAATGACCCTGGGAAGTAGGACTGTCAGCATCATTGTCTCTGCACCCGCTAGCAAGGATCACAGATACCCCATTATTCCTCTACAATGTCCAATGTGCTCCTCAGCCTGCCGCCTACCCCCATTCCCTGAAGGTCTGCCAAGCCCAGAAAGTCACCTTTGAGGGAAACCCCTTGGATTAGGGACCCTTGGCAAGTATCCCCCAACCAATTGTGTTTCTGTCCAGAAACTGAGGTGGGAGGGACATGTAGGAAGAGTAGGAAAGACAATACAACAATGGAAGGAAAACCCTTGTCAGGGAAGGAAAATTCTAATTGGAGCCTGAAAAACTCCAGAAAGGTTATCTTTCCGGTTTGCCTTGCTCAAAGAACCACTGACAATCATCCCCACCTATGAGCTCTCACCACTCTTTCCTCCCCAGACAGCCCAACCCCAGCCCAAACAAGCTGCTTGCATAGCTTTTCTCTCTCCGGTATAAACAAACAAACAAAACAAGAAAACCAAACTGACTGCTCAGGAATTCTTCTAGCTTCTTCCAAAATGGGAGCCAAACACAGCCTGTTTGTTAGTCTTTTTTTCCCCTCCCCTGTGGTGCTGGGAATCTAAGCCACATGCAAGGCAGGTGCTCTGTTGTTAAAAAACAAAACAAAACAAAAACCCTGCACAGCTCCCTCTGTTGGGTTTTTGCTTTGTTTTGTTTTGTTTAGGTTTGAGGCCACACCTAGCCAGACTCGGGGGTTACTCCTAGCTCTGCACTCAGAAATTACTCCTGGTAGTTCCTGGGTACCATATGAGTTGCCGGGATCTAACCTGGATTAGCCACATGCAAGGCAAGCGCCCTGCCCTATATGCTGTACTACATACACTCCAGGTCTTGACACCCTCTGTTGTTTTTGTTTTGTTTTTTGTTTGTTTATTTGTTTTGGGGCCACACCCGGCGGTGCTCAAGGGTTCTTCCTGGTTCTGTGCTCAGAAATCACTCCATGCATGCTCGGGGGACCATATGGGATGCCGGGAATCGAACCCAGGTCCATCCTGGGTCAGCTGCATGCAAGACAAACACCCTACCACCGCACTATTTCTCCAGTCCCCTCTCTGTTGAGTTTTAAATGTAAGATCTCAGGAGGAGGGGCCGGATCATGGATATGAGTAACAGGTCTTGGGAGAACTACTCATCATTATCTTCAGATGACCTTGCCTATTTCTTGTAAGAAAATTACTTCACTTGGGGAATAACACTTGGGGCATAGCAGGTAGGGCATTTGCGTTGCACACAGCCAACCCAGGACTGACCCAGGTTCAATTCCCAGCATCCCATATGATCCGGTCCACTAAGCCTGCCAAAAGTGATTTCTGAGCACAGAGCCAAGCATAACCCCTGGTTACCGCTGGGTGTGGCCCAAAAAAGAACTGTCCTTCCAGTCATACCCTTGACTTCGTGCTACGGATCCCCTGAATTTTCAGGACTTTCACCACCCTGCCTCTCCCACAAGGCCGAAAGGCCCCAGATTCACTGCTCCATGATACTATCCACCTTCCCTAGCCCTAGACCCCAGCCCTAGACTTAGACCTATACCCGCTCCTCAGGTAGGGGAACCCAAAACCTCTTTTCATGTCTGTCTTTGATGATGAGCCTCTTAGAGGCTCAGTTACTTTAATCCCAAGGCTAGTGAACTGGAGTTGGGGGTACGCCTTATTTCACACTACTGGAATGGCTGCCCACATTGACAAATGAATCTCTCTCCTTCTCTTTTCAGCTTCAGCAAAGTGGATTCTTCTGGCTAAAGACTAAGTACTCGCTGAGTTGCCAGTTTTAGAAAATGAGGCCATTGTGGGGCTATTTCTGAGGAAAAGAAAGGCCGGCAGCACCAGGCCTGTCTACCTCCCACCAGACTCGGGCACCATTCTTTTTACATTGAGGAAAATTTCATCTCCTGTTGCGAACCCAGCTGAGGGACCAGGAGAGAGTAGAGTGGTTAAGGCACACATTAAGCATGCTCAGCATGCCCTGGATTTGGGGCAGATTGCCAACATCACAGGACCCTCTGAGCATCCCCATAGGTTCCTGGAACCCAGGGTTGTGGCCTTGAAGTCCGCCAGTACAACCAGGGTGGTCTGGATAAAATCCTGGACACAGCAGGGTCTGAGAAACACTGCATCCTTGGCCCTTGCATTGAATGGCCAGCCCCAAGCCCTGCCAAAAGGAAACCAATTGGACTGGACTGGACTTGCAGAGAAGTATGGATGGACGGCAAGGGTTTTACTCTTCAAGACAGCTCAGAGCAAGGTACCAAAAGACAGAAATGAAGTTGACCTGGAGGGCTTTGTTGGTGAAGGCCTGTGGTCAGGGTAGCAACTATTGGGTAAAGGAGAGGGAAATAAAAGCCTGGACAGCACAGTGCTGAGTGCACAGTCAGGTTCCAAGTAAGGACAATCAAGGCCCTAGAAGGAAACAGGAGAGCAAAACTTGTACTATTTTTTAAATCAGTTCTGTTCATTTGCGTGAGCTGCTCTAACAAATACCCAAACACTCGGTGCTTTCCTTTTGTTGTGTTTTGTTATTGTTGTTTTGGACTTTTGGTTTGGAGGCCACACCTGGTGATACTCAGGGGTTACTCCTGGCTCTACACGGGAATCACTCATAGTGGTGCTCAGAGGACCATTTGGGGTATTGGGGATGCAACTGGAGTCAGCAGCATTCAAAGCAAATGCTCTACCTGCTAGACTATCAGTCCAGCTCCAGACCAGATGCCTTAAACAACATTGTCTTTCACCACAACAGTCAAAGTTGGAAGCCTGAGAACTCTAAGGGTTAATGAAATAATTTGCTCCTGAGGCCTCTCTCCTTGGCTTACAGATGATGCCTGTTCCCTCCCGTGTTCATGTGATCTTTTCTCATGCATCTCCATGTCCATCTCTTCCTATGAGGACCCCAGTCAGATTAAATTTGAACCCACCCACGTGACCTCATTTTAACTTCATTATCTTTTTTTTTTTTTTTTTGGTTTTTGGGCCACACCCGGCGTTGCTCAGGGGTCACTCCTGGCTGTCTGCTCAGAAATAGCTCCTGACAGGCACGGGGGACCATATGGGACACCTGGATTCGAACCAACCACCTTTGGTCCTGGATCGGCTGCTTGCAAGGCAAACGCCGCTGTGCTATCTCTCCGGGCCCATAACTTCATTATCTCTTTAAAGATCTTATCTCCAGGGTCAGAGTGATAGTACAGAGGTTAGGGCACTGCTTTGCATGTATGCAGTTGATCTGGGTTCAATTGCTGGTATCCCATATGGACTGCCAAGCCAACTGGAATGATTCCTGAGCATAGAGCCAGAAGTAACCTCAGAGAGCCACCAGATGTGACCCCAAAACCAAAATAAAATATCACTAAAGGGACTAGGTCAATAGTACAGTAAGGTAAGATTGGCCTTATATGTGGCCAATCTTTGGAACCCTATATGGTCCCCTAAACCCCACCATGATTTACTAAGCTCCATTCCAGGGCATAGAGTCAGGAGTAAGCCCTGAGTCACCACAGGGTGTGACCCTAAAGCAAAGCAAAAATTTTTTTCCTTTTTGGGGGATATTGGGGGCATACCCAGCAGTGCTCAGGAGTTACTTCTGACTCTGCACTGAAAAATGACTTTCAGCATTGCTCAGGGGACTGTGCTATGTAGGAAGCCGGGGATTGAACTCAGGTCAGTTGTGTGTGAGGCAAATGCCCTAACCCCTGTACTATTGTTCTGGCCCCCAACAAATCAATTAAAAGGCTTTGAATTGCAGCTGATGCTGGTTTAATCCTATGCACCATTTGCAGTGATCCCTGAGCACAGAGCCAAAAGTAGCCTCTGAACACCACTAAGTATGGCTCATAAGATCCCCCCAAACACCTAACAAAATATCATTGAAGGCCAGGACTATGTCTTAGTACTAGAATACATACCTAGTATGTATGTGGCCCTGGGTTTGATCTTGGCACCACATGTTCTCCCCCGGTACCATCAATTATAGCCCTGGAGGCGCCCAAAGCAACAAAGCTTCAAGGCCCTCTAAGCAATGCCAGGATTGTCCCTAGACCCCCTGAGCATTATTAGGTGTGGTCCCTATTTTTTAAACCATTTCTTTATTTTTATTTGTATTTGGGGGCCATATCTGGAAATGCTTGTGACTTACTCCTAGCTCAAGGATGACTCCTGACAAGGCTCAGGGGACCATATGGGGTGCTAAGGATTGAACCCATGTTGAACTTCAGTCTCTCTTTATCCTTCCTGGTTTGTTTTGTTTGATTTTTTCTCACTCCTGGGCAGTGATTGGGTTCAGGTTGGTGGTTCTTTGTCTCTGATGTGATCAGACAGAGGCAGGGCTGGAATTTTCTGAAGCATGTTATGTGCCCAGGCTTAGAAAAGACTAACATCTGGGGAAGAGGGAGTCATCCTTGAGCTAGGTTAAGTCACAAGCATTGCCCAGAATAGCTGCAGAACCTCAGGTTTTGCATCACCTCAGTGTAGCCAGACTTCTCACATGGCATTTCAAGTTCCCACAGAGATAGAAAGGGAACAAAGACAGGCAGGGTAACCAGACAGATGCCATATTTATTGCCTTTCATGAATTGGCTTTAGGAGATACATCTTTGTCTCAGGTAATCCACTTGAAGAAAGTCTGGGCCCTGTTCAAGAAGAGAAGATTTAGACCACAGCTAGCTGAAGGACTGGTGAAGAAAGTTTGAACATCGCCTGATCTCATCTGATCTAGGAAGCTAAGCAGGGTCGGGCCTGGTTAGTACTTGGATGGGAGACTGCCTGGGAATACCAGGTGCTGTAGGCTTTAAAAAAAAAAAAGAAAAGAAAAGAAAAGAAAGTTTGAACATGGTTTTCAAACCATGAGGTGTAAAATAAAAATATCCACGTGTGGGTGAGACTGTTTCTAAGGCTTAGACGATCTGATGAAGCAGGATAGTGGTGGAAAAATAAATCGAAGCCAGTCAGCAAAAGATATACATTGGAGTCATTCTGCTTTTACTTCATGGCCTCTGCTGCCTATCTTCCACCTATCTTCTATGTGCTCTCCCTCCTGAACCCCAAACCAGACTTCTTTCTTCACTCCAACCAACTCCCAATCCCAGGTGGGGGAAGGTCAAGCACTATCTAGTGGTTTTTTGTTTTGTTTTGTTTTGTTTTTTTAAGTTTTTGGGCCACACCCAGAAGCACTCAGGGGTTTCTCCTGGCTCTGTGCCTAGAAATCGCTCCTGGCAGGCTCGAGGGAACCATATGGGATGCTGGGAATTTGACTCAGGTCCGTCCTTGGTCGACTGCATGCAAGGCAAACACCTTACCCCTGTGCTATGCTATCTCTCAGGATGCTCTAGTTGGTTTTTACATCTCAAAGGAAGAGGTTAGGGAAAAAAGGAAGTTGGGGGGAAGGTTCACCTTACAATGAGGGAACCCAGATTCAGCAGAGGGGCCTCTTTGGGTCCTCCAACCCCAAAAAGGCCAGAACCCAACCCCCCTGTAATTGTGTTGGAAAAGCTGGTAACAAACATGCTATCATTAGGGGTTACTCACATCTGAATCCTACTCAATCCAGAGAACCTGGCTGCCAGGTCAAGTTCCTGGCCCAGAGTGAGTATGAACTCACTGCACCTCATATCTCAAATACCCTCTCACATCACAGGTTTACTGCTTGTTATCAGCCGGTGACTGGAGTTCAGCTTGTTTGTTTGTTTGTTTGTTTGTTTTTGGGCCACACCTGGCGGTGCTCAGGGGTTACTCCTGGCTGTCTGCTCAGAAATAGCTCCTGGCAGGCACGGGGGACCATATGGGACACCGGGACTCGAACCAACCACCTTAGGTCCTGGATCGGCTGCTTGCAAGGCAAACACCGCTGTGCTATCTCTCTGGGCCCTGGAGTTTAGCTTTTAAAATGAGAAAAGTCTGTTGGACCAGAGAGATAGTACAGAGAATAAGGCACTTGGCTTGCACATAGTCAGCCCCAGTATGATCCATGGCAGCATGTATGGTCCCCAAGTTTTTTGTTTTTCATTTTGTTTTGTTTTGGTTTTTTGCCTTTCATCAGTTGATTATTTTATTTTTTAAATAAATATTTTTATTTTGACCAAAGTGGGTTACAAATCATTCACAGTAAAATTTTAGGTATATAGTAACATTGAATCAGGGGCATTCCCACCACCATTGTTGTCCTCCCTCTCCTCCCTCATTCCCAGCATTCACCCCATATCCTCCTCCTTTACTCCCCGGGCTACTAGTGTAAGGTGTCCCCTCTGTGTCTAGCTTGCTGTAGATTAGGTATCAATCGTGTTGTCATTGGCTTTGGATTTGGTATGGTCCCCAAGCTTTGATAGGAGTATCAAACACAGAACCTGAACACAGAACCAGGAGAAAGGCCCCAAAAGCAATGGCTCCCTAATGTGGCTGAGGTGCCCAGGCGGACTTTAGATCACATCATGAAAAAGTCTGTTTGTTTGTTTGTTTGTTTGTTTGTTTGTTTGTTTTGGGCCATACCAGCAGTGCCAAGGGTTATTTCTGACTCTGTGCTCAGGAATCACTCCTGGTGAGCTTGGAAGACCATATGGGATACCAGGGATCGAACCTGGGTTAACCACATGTAAGGAAAGCACCTTACCTATTTGTGTGTGTGTGTGTGTGTGTGTGTGTGTGTGTGTGTGTGTGTGTGTGTGTGTGTGGTTTTTAGGTCACACCTGGCAGTGCTCAGGGGAAACTCCTGGCTCCATGCTCAGAAATTGCTCCTGGCAGGCACAGGGGACCACATGGGAAGCCGGATTCGAACTGATGACTTTCTGCATGAAAGGCAAATGCCTTACCTCCATGCTATCTCTCCAGCCCCAAGCGCCTTACCTATTATTATTGCTCAGTCACGAAAATTTTTTGTCTTTTAGCCAGCCTTCTCTCTTGTCTCCTCCTCTTCTTCCTCTCCCCTCTTCCCCTTCTCCCTTCGTTCCCTCCCCTAGTCTTCACTCCTCCTTCCCTTCCTCCTCTCTCCCTTAGCTCCCCTTCCTTTTACCCTCTTCCTCTTCTTCCTTTCACCTTCTCTTCCTGCCCTCTGCCTCTGTTCCCTGAACATAGTCTTAGCATCTTTCCCAAGGTAGCCAAAAGTTTTGAGGCCCTGGGTAAAGGGAAAAAAAATCAAAGCAATCCTAGTCCCCACTGCCTTGGCAAGCCTGGGAGCTGTGCTGCCATGCACCTGTCCTGTCCTGTAGCCACCTATACTGACTGCATTACCTCATCTCACTCTTCTCAGCTCTCTGCCTTATAACAGGCTGACTCCTCAGTGCTTCCCCTTGTGGTTCTGCTCATCTCCTATTGGCCCTCTCCACTAATGTCCCTCCTCTAGGAAGTGTCCTCATTCAAGCCTTCCCAGTGAGCTCCAGTGGAGAAGGTACATTTTTCTTGAACTTCCAAACCAGGCTTCCCTGAGTCAGAACACTTACCCTCCAGCTGGTGTGAACCTTCCAGATTGTCTTGGAGAGCAGCCCTAACAGCCTAATCTTCCCTGCGTCACTGCAAAGAGTAGCTTAGAAGATGGGGGTTCCCATATTGCAGCACCTGGGGATGAGTTCCTTCTGGCATTCATTCTTCATTCTTCGAATTAAGACAGGTGGACAGGGACTGATGTGATATACAGCAGCTATGGTCCTTACCTTGTACGTGGCCGAACCAAGTTTGAACCCCAGTAATTCCCATGTACCACCAGGAGTGATCCCTGAGCACTAAGACAGGAATAAGCCCTCGTACCCCTAGATGTAATCCAAAAAATGATAGGGGGCAAGCAGCCCCTAAACTGTATCTGGACTTAAAAGTCCTGGGGTCCATCAGCTGGTTCTCTGGAATTTAAGGTTTTGTTAAGGGGAGGGTCTGCCTCCAGCCATGGTCAGGGACCATGGGGTACCAGTGACTGAACCAGGCTTCCTGCATGCAAATCCTGGACTCATCCCACTGAACATTCTCTCTCCAGACCTAAAACCTCTCCCACACTGACATCTGAGTCTTTTTTGTTTGTTTGTTGTTTGGGCCACACCCAGTGACACTCAGGAATTACTCCTGACTCTGTCTCAGAAATAGCTCCTGGCTGAACTTGGGTCAGCCATGTGCAAGGCAAGCACCCTATCTGCTATGCTATCACTCAGGCCCTGAAATATGAGTCTTGAAAGTGCTTTACCAATAGCTTTTCCCTCTTCCCTGGACACTTTGGACAGATATTATTTTCATACATGGCCACAGCAGTATTTCCAGTCCCATCTGCTCTTCCCTGCCCCTCCCATTGGAAGCCGTGCCTGTTTCCTGTCCCTTGAATTTGGGTGGGTTAGTAATTGTTTCTACCAATAGAAATATGGCAAAAAAAATAATGCTATATGACTTTCAGTGGTAGGTTATCTCCGTGTGTGTGTGTGACTGAGGATACTCATTCTTGGGACCTAGTTGCCATGCTGAGAGGCAATTGAAGCTACAATGTGAGGTATAGGATAGGTGTTTGGTTAACAGCCCTGCTACAGATTCAGCTGCCAGCCAGCATCAGCTGCCAGCCCTCTGAGCAAGGGAGCCTCCTTCCAGGATATGCCTATTTGCTTGACAAGCTGCTCCTTCCACCCCCTCCCCCAAGCCCAGTCCAAAGCAGTAGAGCTGCCCCAGGCAGAAAAGCGCCAGGCACAGCTGCACACTGCATGCTTTCTGGGAGAGGTTGCCAGGGTGAGTTGAGGTGCAGCCCTCCAAGAACTGTCAGCATAGCCACAGCCGGCAGTGGAGGTAGCTGGGGCACCAGAGGCAGAGGGTCGACTGAGATCGCTGATGCCTTCATCTCTGTTCTGCGCTACAGAAAAGAACACTGGAAAGAGTGAGCAGTGGAAAGGAGTCAAGGGTTAAGCCTTGCAAAGCATAAGGTAGAAAAATAAGAGTATCCTAGGAAGGACCGAAGCTTCATGGGACCACACAGAAACCCCCACCATCTCAAGCAGAGGACTTGGAAGCCAGGACTGCCAAAGGCAAGCCACAGCCGTTGGAGACACGAGAGGGCATGAGGAATTCTGAGCACTTAGCTAATACCTTGGATAGGGTAGTGTTGATTCTAACCCCAAAGTTATAGACTAGGGCAAAATGCAGAAGAGCTATTTCCTTGCCCCAAGCAGAGGTTCCACCACTTGCAGAGGTTGGCTGGCTAGTGGAAAGCTCTGAAGACCCAGAATAGGTCTGAGGTTCTCTTCTTGGAACAGAAAAGGCCCGGAGACCCTGACTCTCTGGAGAACAGAGGAGCAGAGTGTGGAGAAAGCTAGGTCGGGAGATGTGTCTCTATTTCCCATAGAATCACAGGGGCTAATGACTCTAGACCCTTGAGTATGAACCCCAGGGCAGCCCGAGTCTGCATGCCACAGAACCATGGAAAGAACAGCCAATGATATCCCCCCCCCCCCAAAATAAAACCCATAGGGGATATCAAGCAGGGCTTCTAGACCCTAAGCCACACCTAGCCCAGGACATCACAGGTCAGTTCTATCACAGGATAGACAAACACAACTCTTTTTTATTTTTGGTTTTGGTTTTTGGGGCCACACCTGTTTGATGCTCAGGGGTTACTCCTGGATAAGCGCTCAGAAATTGCCCCTGGCTTGGGGGGACCATATGGAATGCCAGGGGATCAAACCGCGGTCCTTCTTTGGCTAGCGCTTGCAAGGCAGACACCTTACCTCTAGCGCCACCTCACGGGCCCCAAACACAACTCTTGTAAGGAAGGCCAAACTAGTGAGAAGGGTCAGGCCCAGAGCATGACATGTGAATGTATGTCCCTTGCTTCAATCCCCTTTGGATTCCCTAGTCCTCTCCCAGCCAGACTGCAGCTCATGTCAGGACAGTAAAGGACAAGTGCACAGGACTTAAGTGACCCTGACTTTCAGCACAAGTGGCTATGACCTGGATGGACAGGTTCTAGCAAAAGAAGTGGGGCCTCAAGAGCCCAGCAAAGGTGGTGGGAGAGAGAAAGCAAGAGGCTTGCTGCGAGTGCAGCTGAGCCTAAGTATGGGGAGGAAATGAAGTCAGATCATAAGTTGTACATAAATAATCCAGTTGACGAGCAAAGATTTGCTCCCCAGGGTCCATGTCTCTGGGAGGCTCCCCACCGGAGAGGGTGACAGAGAGGGCAGGGAGTCAGGAGTGTGTTCAAAGGATGTAAAACCCTGGCGACTCTCCTTCTTGGGTCCTGCTGCCTTTCTCAACAACTCTTAATTACCAGCAATCAGCTCTTAATTACCTACAACAAGAGAGACCAGTGGAAACACAGATAAATGAAATCCAGAGATAATCCCCAAACCCCAATTTGGTCGATAGCATCATCCAACTTCTCCAAGTAACCTCTTGCTGGGACTCGAGTGCTTGACAAGTCACCAGCAAGAAGGAACTCTGGTTCCTCCTCTTTCTTGGCTCTGGCCCTTGCCACTTCCTGTTGATGCAGGGGGGAGAAGCCAGGAAGCACGGGGGCTCAAGGAGCCTTCATAACACCCAACTTGATGTTCTTGCCTCACGTCTCTGGGACACGACTGCCAGGACCTCTGGCCATCTGCCAGGCGCCAAGCCTCCAGGCACTGGACTGATTTCACGGTCTGTTTGCCCAACAAACAGGAGTGCTGGTTGCAAATTCAAGCCACCTTGGAGAATAGGACAAGAGAGGGACAGGTTTCAGCACATGGGCTCTGAGCCCATGCTGGCTGCGTATTGTGTGACCCATACATGTCCCACCAAACCCAGGTCACCTTGTCCATGCCTGACTGAACCAGCATGGAGGATGGAGTTATGGCAGGTTACATCCCTGAACAGAGGGAAGATGGGTGTTCCTCAAGACTCCCACAGATTTTGCCCAAACACAGGTATTCTATCTCACTGAATTCCAGTGACGCTTGGGGGACTACTCCTGGCTGAGAGCTTGGAGGTAAGTCATGGCAATGCTCAGGGGACCATGAGGTACAAGGGATAGATAGATCTGGGCTCACATCTGCCAAGTCTATGTTTTAGCACTTTCAGTCATCTCCTGGCCCTGGGATTCTTTTTGCTTTGGGGCATTTTTTGTTTGTCTGAAGCTATATCTAGTTGTGTTCAGAATTTACTTCTGGTCCTGAGCTCAAAGATCACTCCCGGCAGAGCTTAAGGGACAATATGGTATGCTGGAAATCAAATCCAGGTCAGCTGTGCAAGGCAAGTGCTGTACCCACTGCCCTATTGCTCCGGCCCATTCTTTTTCCTTTCCTTTTGATTTTGGCCTTCCTTACACCTGGCTCTGGCTCTGTACACTCCTAGCAGTACTCAGGGAAATATTTGGGGTGCTGAGGTTTGAATGCAGATCATCTATGTGCAAGGCAAGTGGCCCCCAGGCCCCGGGCTTCTTAAGCGTTTTCTGCTCTAGAGTGGGCAAAGCATGCTGGGCAGGAAGCACCTGGGGAAAGTTGCCTATTACGCTGAGAAAGATGGAGTCACTGTCCTCACTTTGGGGAAAATGTCCAAATGTCACTGAAAATTGCGCCCAGTGTTAATCACAAAGGAACAAAATGGAAGGGGGGGGGGGTGTATCCAGAGAATCAATAACCATCCTGCAAACCCCTTCATCTCCTCATCTCCCCTGCCCCCATCCCAACAGTCATAGTGAGGCAGTTGTCAGCGGGAATCCTTTCAAGTTCAGAGGCGCCCTGACAGAGGAGCGCGAACCTGAACATGGCTCTGCCTTTCCTGACTTGTCTTCTCTCCGACAGTCCAGTTAACACAGTGGCCAAGCCAATCCCCGCTCCCGCAGGCCTCGTTAATGAAGCCGCAGTAGCAAATGCGCCTGGTTATTGCAGCCAGCCTGGAAGCAGCACGCTCCCACCGACGTGCAAATCCCCGATGAAGACTCGGCTCCCCTCCCCCCTGCCCTGGGCTGCTCACAGCTGATGCCTGCAGCTGAAGAAGCTTCCAAGGCTTCATGCAGTCCTGCTGGGAATTCTGTCCCCCGGGAACCCACCTCTACCTTTCCCAGAGTCCTTCTTCCTCCCAGAGTCCCCTACAGTTGGAACATGCACAGTGGGGGGACACGAGGGGTGCCAGCACTCAAGTAATCCACATCCTTGTTTCAACGCCTGTCCAATGGAGCCAGACAGATCCCTAGAGAAGGCAAAGAAAGACTCAAGAGCTGTGAGTTCTCGATGAGGGGATGGTGCATAGGGGCAATGGACCTTAATTGGCCCCTACCCCACCTATCTTGGTCCAATGAGGGGTGTGTGAACACAATAGTCCCTTTGATCCTTTAAGTGGCCATTAATTCGGCCAGCACTAACTTTTGTCACAGGGAACCAAGAGTCATTTTTCTCCAATTCCGTGTTTGAGATCTGTCTGTCTCCTGGGGCCACTCATTCCTGCCCCTGCAGGTGAGATATTCACACTCCAGGTAGTGATCACTCAGAGAAAGATGTGACCAAGAAGAAAGGGAGGAGAAAGAGGCCAGCTCCAGCTCCAAAGCCCTTTCTTGCCAGCCAAAGCCATCTTGTTCGGGGGAGGGGATCAGGTGCACCTCTCCTGTCTCCTGGTGACCCAAGGACCCGAGCTACCCATGAGGTCCAGCAGATCTGATTGACTCCACCAACAGCCCATCTCACCAAATTGACGGGAAATCAAATGCACTGAAGTTTCTAGAAGGGAATAGAAGAGCTAGCGAGAAAGACAACATTCGATTTCCCCCTGCTGAGGAAGCTGACATCACTCTTTGCCAAGCAGAAATTGCCTGCCTTTCTCCAAGCCAGCGTTCGGGTGCTGCTTTCTGATTATTTCAATCAGCCTAATAACGTGTATGTTTCAGACAGCTGCCGTGGCGGGAGGGAGAGTTTGGCTTTTCTGCTGCCTCCTATGTAAGCACAATGTTTGCTCCCCGAAGTTCATGTGCAGCTGGGAGAAAGGGGTTGGGAAGGAAGCACATGAAAACACACACACACACACACACACACACACACACACACATCCTATGGTTCTGGGTACGGTTGTCCATCTTTTCCCCTGATTGGCAGGGTCCAGGCCATGTGGGCTGAACAAGTTGCAAGGGCTCCCATTCTCAGCCTGTCTCCTCCCCCACAATAGAAATCAGCTACATTTGGATTCTATTCATTCCTATTTGCAGCTCAGGGGCCTTGGAGGCATGTGGGGTGCAGTGACTGTGATGCCTGCCCTTACTACAGTTCATGCTCTCAGCATGTGCAGCAGCCTTGCTAGCAAGGCCATAAACTCGGGCTGAGAGAGGAGAGCAAGAGTTGGACACCACACTAGCCGTCTCATATAATGGAGCCCAGAATTGAAAGCTTCGTTTTAAATTACATATGGATCTGAGGGTTTGGGAGCCACATCCAGCAGGGCTCAGGAACTACTCATGGCTCTGTGCTCAGGGAGTCCCTTTTGGCAATGCAAGGGATTAAACCAGGGTTGGCCACATGCAAGATAAGTGCCTAACCCCTCTGCTTAACTCCTCACCCGGGGTGCCTTTGTTTTAAAGGGCTATGCTTGCTTTACACAGGTGGCAATCAGGGGCTCCAAGGTTAAAATTAGGTTCCTGGGGTCAGAGGACAAAGGCAAGGGCTTAGAGTGCCCGTGTCCAAGAATGTGGCCACAAGATCAAATCCCCAGTGGCCCACGCATGTATGGTGTCATCCTGGAAGCTCTACTGTCTATGATCCCCAGCACTGTGATTCCTAGTCATACCACAGTCTGGCGACCAGAAGTACCACCAAAGAAGGAGTGTAACTCCCAGCAAGCAGTGCAACTAATCAGATGTATAGGCATGCCAGCCAGGAATTGCGACTTCAAACAAACAGGTATGTGCTTGAGCACCCCAGCAAACCCTGGCAAGCATTGCACTCATTCTGGTACACCTCAACAGAGTGTGAGCCCAGGGACCACATGCATGGACCACAACAAAAGGAATCAACCCTCAGGGAGTACTGTGGCCCAGTGTGTGAGCACAGCAACCTGGTGTGCAAGCCCCAGCAGGTTTTGCAGACAAATAATGTGTGAATGCCCCAGTCCAGCCCTTGGGTGTGACTCCAGGTCACTGCAATCAAAGCAACAACAATGAAGGGCAGGGGGAGGGGGAAAGCAAATACAAATAAATAAAAGATAAGATTCCTATCAGAGTAAACCCATGATTCAGAATGGCATCAGAGAAAGTAAACCAATGCATTATACAGAACTTTGTTTATTAGAATAATAACTCTCAAGTTTTGAGTGCCTGCTATGAGCAGGAGGAAAGCCAGGCGTTTTTCCTACCTTCCTTCATTTCACCCTCCCAACAAGAAATGCAGATATTACCATTGCCATTGTCACTGCAAAAATCTGGAAAACTCTCCTGAAGACAGTACATTTTTTTTTCTGCAAATGCTCCCTGCCTGGGCTTCTGTGATGTCCACGCATGTCCATTCCTCTATCAACCTTTTGAGAGCAGGATCTTTGGGAGCCCAGAGATGTGACTCAGCCATAGAGCATTTGTTTACCCAATACTACCAAAAAAAAGAAGAAGAAGAAGAAGAAGAAGAAGAAGAAGAAGAAGAAGAAGAAGAAGAAGAAGAAGAAGAAGAAGAAGAAGAAGAAGAAGAAGAAGAAGAAGAAGAAGAAGAAGAAGAAGAAGAAGAAGAAGAAGAAGAAGAAGAAGAAGAAGAAGAAGAAAAGAAAAATATGATGATGTGATGATATTTAGGGGTCCCAAGTGGGTAGGGCTTTATATGCAGCTGACCCAGGTTCAATCCCCAGCATCCTATATGGTCCTGAAGTACTGCTGGGAATAAATTCTGAGCATCACTGGGTGTGGCTCCAACCCCCCCCCCCCAATATCTTTAGAAAACAAGGCAAACGAGGTCTGTTGAGTCTTATGGGAAAGGGCAGCTGAGATGGAAAAGTGTGGTCTGACTACAGGTGAGAGAGGGCTGGCTTGTTCAGGCTTCCCACAGCTATCTGCACCCCCTCTTTACTACTAGGGGTGCTATGGGAAGCACATGTACACTTACTCTCCTTTTGTTTTTCTTTTGACTCTAGGTTTATTTTTGCTTTTAGGGCCACACACCTGGTGGTGCTCAGGAATTACTCCTGGCTCTGTGCTCAAGAGCCATTCCTGGCAATGCTCAGGGAAACATATGGGATGCCAGAAATCAAACCTGGGCTGCCTGTGTGCAATGCAAGTCCCCTACTATTGCTCCAACCCCTTTTATTTTGGCTCTTGACTGGAAGTTTTTTCTGACCTCCCCACCCCCACCCCACCCCACCCCGTAGTAAGCCTCTCTGTAAAACCTTCATTCATTCCTTCCTTCCAAAGCCATACACTGGAGCGAAGAGTACAACAGGTAAGCTGCTTGCCTTGTTGACCCAGGTTTAATCCCTGGCACCACAGAGGGTCCCCCAATCCATGCCAGGAGTGATCCCTGAGTGCAATCAGGAACAAGCCCTTAGCACTGCTGGGGGAAAAAAGACACAACAACAACAGATTAAAAAAAAAAAAGCTTGTCATCACAGCAGTAGTCTCTGGGGTAGACAGAGGTCACGTGAGCACTGACCGCCCTACCACAGGTCTGGACGGATTTCCAGATGTCAGCAGGTGATCGAATCGACCTTCAGGAGATCCAGGTTGCTATCAGCCAAGATCTTTAAAAGACTAATAATAATACTGAAGCTTATTGAATGCTTATTGTGTGCCAGCTGCTGTTTTAAGCACTTTCTATGCACTAACCCTTTTAGTTCTCACATCTGTATAAAGCAGGCACTGTTATTACATCCCTTTGACAGATAAGGAAATGGATGTGCCACAAACTGCAAGGTAATTCCACAAACATCTCTTCGCAGTGAACCCATCATTGAAGTAAACAAACAGTCCAGTCCAGGTGATCATTTTAAGGAGATAAGGTAGATCCCGTGTACATATAAATATATGTATATGCAAATGCAGCTGGGTATGTTTGTTAAGCGCACAAATAGTCTCATTATTTATACATGAACCAATGAATAACCAATTGAATTTTGACCGCCCTAAAGGCCTTAGGAATTTAGAAGCAGGAGGCCCATGTGCTAGAAATACAAAGAAAGGCTCTATGGAAAAAATGGGCCTGGAGCTGGGGCTAAAAGCTATGGAAGCAGCAGGGGCAAAGCTCCAGAGGCAGTAAGGAGCCCAATTCATCTGGTGGTGTAGCCCAGAGGGCAAAGAACTCTGCTCACTATGGACCTTCTTCAGCTTGCTGCTTCCTTGAGGAGTCTATTCCTGCTCTGCTTTGTGACCCTTTGCCTTGAATTACCCAATGAATATTAGCAGAACTTAGGGGTGTCCCTGCCGAGGAAACTTGAAAAAATGGACAGAATCTTCCATGTTCCCAGTGCCCTGCAAGATGTGCCCAATTGGACTCTCCATCTCCCTGGAGCTCTGAAATTGTCCTCCCTGAACACCTATATAAAACCTGTAGTGTGAGAAAAAAGAACCCTTTGCAGTGGGGTGGATGTCCGTGAGATATCCAAGTTGTTAGGTAAGTTGTGCATGGACATAACCTGGCTTGGTTAAGGAAACTATAACCAAAAAAAAAAAGGAAAAAATTTTACATCCTTGCAAAGTTCCTATCAAGGCAATGGATGAGAGGGGAAAGGGGCCGGTTGTGCCATCCAGTCTAAAGGGGCACCACCATAGGATCACTGTGCACCTAACAGGGCTGAAAGAAACTTAGAGGGTCAAACAAGACCTTACCATCACTCCAATGTAAAAGACTCACACTGCACTTCCAGAAATTCATCAAATTCATCAACCAGAACTGGCTACTGGTTCTGCCTAAGTGCCAAGGGACTGGAAGTAGGGGGATACTTGGCAGGAAGGAGAGAAGAGCTGGCTATCAATGAATGCTGGCTGTCTATCACAGCTGGCACCACAAAACTGGCACAGAGAGAGAGCTGATAGAGATATGGAGTGTATGAGCACAGATGAGGATGGTTTGGGAGAACCAGTACATAAACCAGGAGGTATCAGGAAGACTCTGTATGAGCATGACAGGGCAGGGACATGAGAAAGATGAGGGCCAGAAATGTAAGCCAGAGAGATAGTCTAGTGGGTAGGATGTTTGCCTTGCATGCTGTTGAACCAGGTTCAATTCCCAGTATTCCATATGGTTCCTCTAGCCTGCCAGGAGTGATTCCTGAGTGCAGAGCTAGGAGAAAACACCTGAGTGTGTTCCTCCCCTACCAAAAAAGAGACACAAGGAAAAGAAAGTCATGAAGAGAGACTAGAGTCTAAAAAGTCAACAAATTTTATGTGGGCATATCTGAGCAAACATCTAATTGAGGGGCTGGGAAGGTGGCGCTAGAGGTAAGGTATCTGCCTTGCAAGCGCTAGCGTAGGATGGACCGCGGTTCGATCCCCTGGCATCCCATATGGTCCTCCCAAGTCAGGGGCGATTTCTGAGCACATAGCTAGGAGTAACCCCTGAGCGTCAAATGGGTGTTGCCCAAAAAAAAAAAAATAACCATCTAATTGAAGTAATCTATTTTATTTTTCTTTTCCTTTTTGTTTGTGGCTGACACCTGGAGGTGTTCAGGGCTTACTCCAGGCTCTGTGCTCAAGGATCACTACTGGCAGTACTCAGAGGATCATAGAGAGTGCCAGGGATCAAACCTGGGTTGGCCACCTGCAAGGCAAGCATCCTGCCAACTGTACTATCTATTTAGTTCCTCTTTCATTCTGAAAAATATGGAGAGTAACAGCAATTTTTTAACAGGAATTACATTCATTATTGCTTGATTTTTTGCAACATAATTTTCAGGACTGGAGAGATAGTACAGGAAATTAAGGCCCTTCCAAGTATTTTTCTCAAAAGACAGCAGTCTGGGCCTTTCCATCCCTTTCTTTTTAAGCATTTCCTCTTCCCTGTTACTGTTAAGGGGTCACATTTGGCAGTGCTCAGGAGAACAGATGGGGTGCTGTGTGCAAGGCAAATGCCCTATCTGTTGCATTATTGCTTCAGGCTCTTTTCTGTTACCTTGAATGTGGGTGTTATGTTTGCCATCATGGGCCCTAATGCTGAAGATCTCATTCTTCAAAGTGCGAAACTTGGAGCCAGAAGGACCCTGGATCCCTAAGAATTTTGTAGAGTTCCAATAGCCAGGACTCAAATTCAAAGCTCATCTTCCCAGATCCTGTGCTCACAGAGGGGATAGCCACGTGGGTAGTCAGTCCCTCACATTTACCCAGAGGGATCAGCCTTCTCTCTGAGGTGTGTGTGTGTGTGGAGGGGAGGGGCAATTTCAGAGGCCACGCCTGATTCTCCTAAGCATCCTTTGCTTGGAGAGGAGGATGAGGGCTGCATTGCCCTCAGCCTCTGCCAGCTGCTGCAATCTTAGAAGGAAGGTGCCCAAACAGCCCTTCCGGGCAGTGTGTGGGACAGTAGGCTGCACCGGTGACTGGCTGGCAAGAACACAGATTCTGATCTCAGCTGTGCATAGCTAACAAGCAGTGACTTCACATTGTCGACGCGGGCTGATTGGAGTGCTTTCAAGGGCAAAATGTATCCTGCTATCTGGAGGTGAAAATCAGAACCAAGGAGCACCGCCTTGCTATTTCTAGAGGCAAAAGAAAAGCTTTTAGAGGCTAGTTCCATCCTGTTCTGCAACCGAGGCTTCACTTCAACCACAGAAACCCCAGCCTGGCACTGACCACCTACCCTCCACCCTGACTTCCCCACCAGCACCAATCAATACAACCCCCTCAGATCTGATTTCTGTGGCCCTCTATCTCTTGGGTATTTGTCTCAACTCCTGCCCTTTTTTTTTTTTTTTGCCACACCCAGCTATGCTCAGGGGTTACTCCTGGCTATCTGCTCAGAAATAGCTCCTGGCAGGCACGGGGGACCATATGGGATGCCGGGATTCGAACCAACCACCTTAGGTCCTGGATCTTCTGCTTGCAAGGCAAATACCGCTGTGCTATCTCTCCGGCCCCAACTCCTGCCCTTTTTATGAAAATTTGGGGAGCTGAGATTTTACCATACACACCTTTTTACTGGGGGTGTGTACTCCCAGCTGTGTTCAGGGCTTATTCCTGGCTCTCTGCTCAAGGATCATTCCTGGCAGGGCTCAGAAGGCTAGATGGGTTACCAAGTGTCAATCTCGAGTCAACCACATTCAAAGCAAACACATTGCCTCCTGTACTATCACTCCAGCCCCCATGTAGACCTTTATACCTATTACGCCTTTATGTCTACCTAATGGCCAGTAGCAATGATTCTAAAAAGCTTCTGATGGATCACTGCTGCCCAGAACTTAGAGGTCATTGCTTGCAAACAAAGAGGGTCCAGGCACCAGAGCAATAGTAGATTAGGTAAGGCACTTGCCTTGCATACACCTTGGTTTGATCACTGGAACTCCATATGGTCCCCTGAAAATAGCAGGAGTAAGCTCTGAGCACTGCTGGATGTGATCCAGGGGGGGTGGAGAAGGAGGGTGAAGAAGAGGAGGAGGAGGAAGAAGAGGAGGAGAAAGAGGAAGATGAAGGAGGAGAAGATGAGGAAGAGGAGCTATAGTACAGTAAGTAGGGTATTTGCCTTGCATGCAATTGACCCAGGTTGAATCCCCAGCATCCCATATAGTCTCCCAAACTCTACCGGAATGATTCCTGAGCACAGAGCCAAGAGGAAGCCCTGAACATCCCTAGGCATGTCTCCCCTCCCCCAAAAAATAATCCAGAGAAATCATTTGTGCCAATCTCCTAAGGCCAGGTTCAACTCCCAAGCCACATCTGGACCAGCCCCAAGGCTCTGCCTCTCAAAACTGCCCAAGTTTCCTCTAGAACTCACACAGCCCTTCTGAGTAAAAAGTGGTGATAGAGGCTTTCCAACGATGAGCTTACATTTCTCCTGTCACCATTTAGAACCACTCCATCTGCTTGGAACATCAGAGTGACAGCTCAGCTGCTCACTGCCACCTACAACCCAGACTGCCATACCACCAAAAGGCTTGACTGCAGCAGCTGTACCAGAAAGGAGGAATACCACTGCCCCTGGGCCCCCTGATTGCCCATGGCCACTCCCCTGAAGCCTCCAGACTCCCGTCCACTCCAGAACACCAAGCTGAGAGAGGTCAGGACCTGCTTTCAAATCTCAGTGGGCTATGGCACTCCATTCAGCCCCACCAGCCTGAGCCCCTCAAGCATCACTGCTTGACAGCAGCCACATGAAGGTGTGTCTGTCCTGTGCCAATCACAGGTTGAGGGGGATGGGGTGCTGTGAGCTAACTCCACAGAGAGCTGAAGCCACTTGGTATGAACAGCTGAGAACCAGAGGCCCAGACAAGACACAGGAAGTCAAAGGCTTTCTGGAAAGCCCCGGAGAGTCAGGTTGGGGGCAGACTGGATTCAGCCGCAGCCAGACCTGAGCTGGAGGCCCAAGAGAAGGGCTGGTTCTAGAGCTAAGACAAGGACCAGGTCAGGCAGGCAAGAGATTGTCTGGTCCCCCAGGCTGAGCAAGCCTAGGGCAGGCATTCAAGAGTGAGAGGGTGGCGACTATTCCAGAAAACAACCCCAACTGGTGGTGAGAAGGCCCCAGGGAGAGTAAAGCTGCCTTCGCAGTGCTGTCTGAGGGCTGGTGGGTGGCCAGAAACAGAAAAAAAAAAAAAAAAAAAAAAGAACAGGCAAAAGGGAAGCTGTCGAAATTTGGCTTTTGCATCCTCCCATTGCCTGAGACTTGGGACTGTCATTTCCTGCCCCTTCCTGGCAGAGATCACTGGCAACAGACTGCATTGCCAGAGTCTGGTGGGATGCACTCAGGAATTGAGAAAGTAGGTGCTCAGGACCAGGGCACGTGCCCAGAGGGATGGAGGGCATGCTGAACATCCAGGGTCCTAGGTTCCAGCCCTTATACTGCATGGCCTCCTGAGCACTGCTGGGTTAAGCCCTAATGGCCCCCCAAAAAGTCTAGGGACCACCTCTTCAAGAAAGAGGTGCTCAGTCATTTCCTTCTCTTTAACCTCAAAACCAGCAAGACTGTCCTTATCTGTTGTGAATGTCTGAGTGTTAAAAAGAAATCATTATCTGTGGGATTTGCTTGGTGATGAGGTTGAAAACTAGAGCGCCTGTTATTAGGAGATGCCAGAGAGCCTCCTTAAACAATCTGGGGCTGCTGCTCCCTGGGATCCAGCCTTCAGCATCACCCCAAGCTCAATGCCTGCCCCACAGCAGATGGCCCACCAGGAAGCATGGCTCCACCCCACAACACAAAGCCCCAGCATGCAGCCTTCCACATGACAAGATGCCTTTATAGCACACATCCCCACTCCTCAGCACACATTCCCCCACCACAGATGGCCCAACCCCGGGGCACACAGCCCCTTTGGCACAGTACAGGGCCCACCTACTCCCATTGCTCCCCCAAACAAAGCACAGGTCCCACCCACAGCATAAAACCACAGTAGACAACATAGGGCCCCTTAGTGCTCCTGCACAGCTGACCAAGGCCCCAGGGGCCTGCTCCACCCCTAAGGCTGCATCCCTGGGGCCACTTTCTGCCCCCCACCCACAGCATATGACTCCACTCCAGAGCACACAGTATCACCCGATGGCACACAGCCCACAGTGGTACCCCACCCCACCCCACAGCACCCATCCCCTTTCATGGTGCATCACTGCACCCCATGGCACACAGTCTCCTGGGGCAGGACAGACCATGGCACAAAGAACAGACCATGAAGTGGACATGAGAACCAGCTGCAGTGGCCTGTGGGACTGGCACAGAAGGCCCAGCTCTAAATAAGCCTGATCAACACACTTAAGGAGAGGACAGAAGCTTAGCTCCACTTTGAACACAAGCACAGATTCTGAGCAAAATAGCAAGCGGAAATCAGAGGAAAGAAAAGAGGAGATGAAATAAAGAGCACTCTTGTTGGGATAAATACTAGGATGGGTACAATTAGAGACCAAATCGGTGAGCTGAGAGAACAGATAAAGGGACCGTCCTGGAGCACAGCAGGAAAGGACAAAGAGGAAGAAAATAGACCGGAAATCTAAGCGCTTGAGAGGATGGAAGCTGAGGGGCCTTCCTCACATGGCTCGTGGGTAGGGGTAGCAAGGCTGGAGGGGGCGTTGGGGAAATGGGGACAGGCTCTCTTTATTCAAATCAGCCCTCCCTTCATTTTTCATTTTTCATATCCTCAGAAAAGGTCTTGCTTGCACCCAAATATAAGGGAATACTCCTATAGTGGTGGTGGGAGGACAACACTTACCCACTAGGTAAGCTCCATGACCCACCCATAAATACCATCAGGTCCCTTTATCTTGATGGGCCTCTACAGCAGCCACCAACACCAGTGTTCCCATTGGCTTTGTCTATGCACATAGCCCCTCCCAATCCAGTCATTAACCAATAGCTGGAGGGAGAGGCAGTAAACATCTGAGCCCTCTTGTCCACTCCAAGGCCGATCTGAAGAGTGATGTAACATATCTCCCAGAGTCCCAATGAGACAGAGCTCAAGGCCACTCTATTGAGTTTGGTATGATAATAATACTCCCTGGCTGGGCCTCTTCTCTTCCCTAGTTCCCTACCCCCACAATTTGTTTTGCTGGGGAGCAGATTATAGTCAATTACAATGTCATGTGCTGCAGGGTCTTACTTCTGAAGTGTTCAATCTAAGACAACAGCAACTTTTAACCCTGGTCCCTGCTACCCAAGCCAGTGACCAAGGAAAAAAGCTGGGCCTTGATTTCATTCTGAGTCCCCAGACCCAATCCATCTAGATTTTAACCCTCAGTGTCTCTGACATCTTCTCTCTCACAGACATGTGACTGAAACATTCCTAAAGGAGGGCTCTTCTCTTTAGTCTTGGTTTTTCCATCCTTCCTCTAGGATTGCCCAAGGGTCCCACTGCAATAGGCCTCAGACCCTGTACCTTCAAGCTAAAATTTCAAAGAGTTTAGAAACAACCAGTGCTGGCATGGATGGGGTGGATGGAGGTGCCCTGCTGATGGGAATGGCACCTGGTTCAGCCTCTATTGTAAACATAAAAAAAAAAAAAAAACACTCCAAAGGGTCTGGAGAGATAGCACAGCAAAAGGGTATTTGCCTTGCACACAGCTGACCCAGGACCTATGGTGGTTCAAATCCCGGCATCCCATATGGTCCGCTGAGCCTGCCAGGAGCGATTTCTAAGCGTAGAGCCAGGAGTAACCCATAAGTGCTGTCGGATGTGATCCCAACCCCCGCCCCAAAATCTAATCTGTATAAGAGAGAAAACAAATATAAATGAACAGAGAGGAGATAAAGAGACGAGGCTCCTGGGTTCCAGGGTTCCTAGTGTCTAGAGATATTGCTGCCTAAAGTTCTATAAATCATGGGGAACACTCCTTTTATTGCATTAGTTTGAACTGAATTTTACTCCTTGCAACAAGAGAGGCTAACTGTTAGGCAAATATCTGACTTGTTAAACTTATTTATTTGAAGCTCTTCTTTGCCAGATAGCAAGCTTATATCCTGGTCTTCTTCCCTGTGGAACTAGGCGCCAAGTGCAATACTTGGCACATGGTAGATGTTTGGCATGAGTGTAGGCAATGGAGGTGGTAGTGGGACCAGGTACAGAAGCTGCCCACTGCTTCAGAACAAGCATAGGCAGAGATTGGTCAGTTCATCACAGAAGTTGCTCAATTCAGCCCTTTCTGAATTCCCTGTTGTGCCCTGAGGATGGGCAGTTGGAGGAAGCTGCTGAGGCCTTAGGCTCTGAAACTGCAGTTTGGGGCTTTAGGAATCCAAAAAGAAAGTCTGGCAGCTTGAATGATTTTGGCCTGGTGCTATTGAGCTGTTCCCTTGAGAGCTTTGGGCAGACCCTCCCAACCTGGGTTTCCAGAACCCAGTGAAAAGACATAGCCTGCAGAAATCCATCACAAACACTCTCTCACTCTCACTCTCACACTCTCTCTCTCTCTCTCTCTCTCTCTCTCTCTCTCTCTCTCTCTCCTCTCTCTCTCTCTCCTCTCTCTCTCTCTCTCTCCTCTCTCTCTCCTCTCTCTCTCTCCTCTCTCTCTCTCTCTCTCTCTCTCTCTCTCTCTCTCTCTCTCTCTCTCTCACACACACACACACACACACACACACACACACACACACACACTCACACCCTGTGGTTCCAAGCATCCTGCTCCAGGCACTTCCTGAGAAATAGGATCCAATTCCCACAGCCCAACACGCTGCCACATTTGAAGAGCCAAGGAATACATCGCAGCCCAAGCCACACACAAGCCACAGAAACACATGCGGCAGACTTCAGAAATGTCAGCCCCTGGTCCTGAGCGAAACTGGAGATAGCTCTGTGACTGTGCAGGGGAGACACGGCCCAAACGCAGCCCAGGAGTGGATTTTTGTTTGTTTGTTCTTTTGATGCTGGTGCCAGGGATGGAACCCAGTGCCTCAGACCTGGGAGGCATCTGCACTCATCTTCTGAGTCACTCCCCCCCCCCCCCAAACAACAACCAGTCCTGCTGCCAGAAGACAGCGAGCGGGTGTTTACAAAAATGGATCCACAAAGGGCAAAGCAGGTTAGGTAGCAAGGTTTAAATTAAGCATAATTACTCAGCCTCACAGTTGCAGGTCATCTCTGTCTCTCACTCACTCTCTCTCTTGCTCTCTCTCTCTCTCAGCTTTCATCTAGACTTCTGGAAATTAAGCAGGCCTCTGAGTCTCCCATCCTTTGTTTATTCTCCTCTCATTTCTTTATTTGATGATTGCATGTGTGAGGATATTTATGTTAATTTTTTTGAATATGTATTATCCTATTGGCCTGGGACTTATTTGTATTTATAGAGTTCAGAGACTCCACCCACCTCAATCTCCTGTCTCTAGGCACTCCCCTACCCCCACATACCATTGGTTAAGAGTTTCTTGTTTCATCTTCCAGAGTTAATGTATGCAAATGCAAACACAAATAGGCTTATTCTCCCCCCATTTTACATAAAAGGTACCTTACTGTATGCACTTTGCTGCACTGGCTTTTTTTTTTTTTTTTTCACTTAATTTACCTTCAGGACTTTTCCCCTCAGACATCAGGGGGTTCTTCATCCTTTGTTCAGCTGCGGATTATTCCAGCACCCCATGCCATAGTTGATTGAGCCGATTCCCTGTCGTGGCCGTCTTGGTTGTTTCTAGCACAGCAGTGCTGCATAAGTAGCCATGCACAAGCGCTCATAAGGAGCATGATTTCTTTTTTTTTTTTTTTAATTATGAGGAGCATGATTTCATCTCTGCTTCCAAGCCTTTGGCCGCCTGCTAGATCCCGGCCCTCTGACCCTTGACCCGGCTGCTTCTCTCACCAAAGAGGCACAGGGCACTTCCTTGCCTCTGAAATCTGGACCTCACCAAAGGACATGCCTCGCAGACTTGATGCAAGCAGAAAGTTTTAAAAAGCACAGGAGCTTTCAATTTCCTCTTTTGTTTCCCTGCCGTTGCCATGGAACATGCCCAGGCCAGCCTGTGAACCGGCTCGGGCCAGCCTGCTGGAGGATGAGAGAGTGCATGGAGCAGGGCTGAGTGGCCCAGTGAGGCTGCCCTCTGAAACCAGCCCCAGCCAATCTGCCATGGAGATTAGCTGAGTTGAACCCAAATCAATACAACTACCTAGTCAATCACCTACAGTCATGCATCACTTAATCATGCATCACTTTATCATTTTTCATGCTCTGAAAAATGTTTCTTACAATGATTTAGCCATTGGGCAAACGTCATCAAGTGGCATTACACAAGCCTAAAGGGTACAACCTACTGCACCTACAACCTAGGCTACTCGGGGGCCAAAGTCATAGTATAGTGGGTAGGATGCTTGACTTGGACACAGCTGACCTGGGTTTGTTTCCCAGCTCCCCATATGGTCACCTGAGCACCACCATTGGAATAATTCCAATTCCTGAGTGCAAAACCGGGAGTCATGCCTGATCATAGCCAGGTGTGCCCCCCCTAAATAAATAAAAATAAATAAATAAAACCTAGGCTGCTGAGTATAGCATATTATAAACAAGGTCAATTTTGTCTGACATTGACAGACATGTCATTAAGTGGTGCCTGATTTTAGCGATAAATAGGTACTACAGGATGTGATGGTTTGGTTTGTTAGGCAGCACTTGCTAACTGATACAACAGATATGTGCAAGTCGGGCAGAAGCACAGCAAGTAGGGTGCATGCAGCTTTCCCGGGTTCGATCACTAGCATCCCATGTGGGAGTGATCTCTGAGCTCAGAGTCAGAAGTAATCCCTGAGCACCACTAGATGCGACCCCAAAATAAAATGTGCAAGTAAGATAAATTCCTGGAATTAGAATTTTAGAATTATTGGATCAAAGGGTATGAGCATTAGAAATTTTGATAACACTAATATCTCTGCATAAGGATATTATGAATTTCAGTCCTGGGATGTCTGTTTATAGACAGCCATCATAGTATGCTATCTGTTTTTCAGTGTTGTTGTTGTTTTTAATATTTGCTAAGTTAAAAATAGAGTCTCAGGGGTGGAGTGATAGCACAGCGGGTAGGGTATTTGCCTTGCATCTGGTTGACCCAGATTCGATCTCTAGCATCCCATATGGTCCCCCGAGCTTGCCAGGAGTGATTTCTGAGTGCAGAGCTAGGAGTAACCCATGAGCGCCGCCAAATATGACCCCAAAACCAAAATAAATAAAAGTATCTCAGGGTATGTAGGGTATTTCTGTATTTGTTTTTGGAGTTTATTGGGAGAGGGCACACCTGGCATTGCTTAAGGCTTATTTTTGGCTCTGAGCTCAGTAATCACTCATGAATACTGTGGATTGAACTTGGGTCAACTGCAAGCAAGACAAGTGCCCTACTCACTGTTTCTAGCCCCTCTTTGTGTAGTTTTAACTGTCTTTTCTTATGAGAGTAAATATGCAAATTTTCATGTTTAAAAGCCATTTCTAGGTTTGGGAAGACAGCTCAAAAGACTGGAGTGCTTCCTTTGTGTGCAGGAGTCCCTTAGTTCAATCCCTGCTACCACAAGGTCTCCCATCACTACCAAGAATGCCTCCAGAACACCAACTGAGAATAGTCCATGAGTACTATGAGATTGGCCCCCAAATAAATATGTCATTTCTGGATATACTTCAATAACTGTGTTCCAAGGTCTTTTGTAGATTTTTTTCCAACTTAATCACTGGCTCTTATTGATTTTTGAAGATTCATTATATATTGGTGGGATCAGACTGTTGTTTTTAGCTTCTACCTGGCATTTCTCAAGGCTTACGCCTTGTTCGATTCTCAGGAATCACTCCTGGCGATGCTCAGGAGACCATATGGGGTTCTTGAGATTCAAACTGGAGTTAGTCAAGTGCAAGGCAAGTACCTCTCTGGTCCCAGGATTGGCCAGTTATCTATAATCACCTTTCTTTTAGACCAGAAGCTCCAAATAGGAAGTCAAAAAGCAGGCTAAATGGCTGGAGAAAATAGAAGGGGTACACAAACACTGAATGAAAGCAAAAGGTAATTATTCCTCAACCAGCAAGTATGCGCTGAGCAATGTCTTGGATCAAGGTTCTGGGTTAGACATCGCAGCATTTGAGAAAAAACATGCCATGGAACTCAAAGAATGTCTTAGAGATGACTGTGATTAGAGTCCTACATCTACCTTTGCATAGAATCTGCCTCAGGGGACCATCTATATTCTTTATGACCCCATCTCCCTGGTCCCTGCTGATTGGCCAGAGCAACATACTGGATCTAGGACAAAACCAATCCATAATTCAGACTGAACCAATTAGATTCCCTTTTGAAATTTTGACTTCAGAGGCATAAAATCAGTCAGTGGGAGGCCCTGCACTTTGCGGAGTTGGCATTGACATTTCAGGCAGCCAAATCAAGCCATGCATGTACAATCAGACAGTGAGTGAACGAAGAGCCAAGGAGAGAACTTGAGTTGGATGGATGGAGCACAGGCTTTGCATGCAGGAGTCTCGGATTTGATCATGGCCCCACATCATCTGAGCACCACCAAGAGCAACCATCAAGCAATTCCCCAAGACAAGGAAAAGCCAACATGCTGTGCTAGAATACAGCAGTGACTCAGAGAAGTGGCTGGAGCAGTGACCACCGACAGTTGTCCTGTAATTGGGCTGTGTAAGAGATTTTTGTGTACTGTCACAAAACCCCTGATTTCCTGGAACTAACTTCAGCAGGATGCTTCTTGATATCAAGGAATTTCCCTATCATCTATAATGCAGAATAAAGTATCTTCATCTTGCACCACACTTGTCTGCTTTAGAGGGCTTTGTGGTTGCCATCTCCTCTCATTTTATAGCTGGAGAAAGTAAAACAGGAGAACTTGAGGGCTTGGCCAAGGTCACCCCACCACAAAGGACAAAGTCCAGCCATGAATGGGAGCCATGTGCTACCAAGTGGGTTTCCCCCTTACCATACCTTGCAGTCTCAGACCCGAAGCTCATATAAGTGCATGTTAAATCATGGGACTGAGGCTAAGTGCTGAGCAGTTCCCCAGAGAGGGCAATCAATACAGGCTAACGTAGCCAGGGAGGTTGGCCAGGCCCCAAATGACCTCTCTAGCTACCATCCCAGCCCCCTGGACACTTGGGGACACTTCTCACGGTCACCCATTCTTATTTATGTGCAGGGCTGCCTTCCTGGGAGAAGGGCTGGTTCCATAAGAGAAAATCCATACTGGTCCCCCAAAGAAAGAGGCCCCACTTGGAGCCCTGACAGGGTGAGGGCCAGTCATCTCTGCAGGGACACACGAGGTCACGCCTTCCATACCAGGATCACACTTCCCACCCATCTGTCATTCTGGGCCACATGTCACGCCAGCGGTGCGGCAAGCTGGTCAGTGGAGCCCCAGCTCTTCAAGCCTCCTCTCTGTCAAGCCAGCAAGGGGTTTTGAGGGCTCAAGTTTCCCTCCCAAGTGGGCTCCTATGGGGTGGACTAGGCAAGGGGTGGGAGGAGAGAAGCCACAGGAAGGCAGAGCGGGTGGGGAGGCAGAACTTTCAGACCTTCACTGCGGGGGCAAATGGTTCCCCTGGAAAGAAGCCACTTTGTCCCTTCCGTCCACAGCCACATCAAAGAGATGAATTAGCTGACCCAATCTTTCTTAAGCCCCCACTCCGTCCCAGCAGCCTGTGGGGCACAGGCGTGGGTTCTGGAAGCTTCTGGGTGTGTTCTGGAAGCAGGGGGTGGGGGAGGGCTGCTGCTTGGGGGGAGGAGGAGCAGGAGATTAACCTCCTGCCTCGGAGCACGGAAATTGAATTTCTCCCTCCCCATTCCTCTGCCTCCCGCCCGCCCCTCCCTGACAACTCACTTTTTATCTCTCTCCAATTACAGTTTTAAGCATTTAGGGTGTTGCTGTTTTAGTTTTAAAATTTGTTAGGCTCAATTTATGCCACTTAGTAAAACCTCTTTTCCAAATGAAGCCAAATTAGAAGTAAAACACTGCAAGCAATAAAATGTGGGCATTTCATTTGGGCTGGGTTGGCTTTTTGATTGTTTGGATAAATGAAGCCGAGAGAATTCAGGGAGCATGTCTCAGGGCAGGGTAAGGAGCACAATTTCCTTGGGGTCCACTCCCCACCCCCACCGCCCTTCTATCTCTGCCTCACTGCCTTGGGTCAGCCGGTTCCCTGGGTGAATGAAAGGCTTGGTGAGTCCTCCCCCTCCCAGATGCCCCAGGGGAGGCTTGCAAGCCACATGGTCTCCCCAAGGCAGCCAGCCGGCCCCTCCCCCGCCACTGGAGGCCCGGATCACTGCTTCTGCAGTCCCCTAAAAAGATTGTGAGCTCTGTCTGTGGCTGGGCGCCGTCTGCAAACATCTCCTTCCACTGCCTTGTCATGCAATGCCTGAAAAGATGCCCCGGAGAGGATAGAACGCAGGCATCCCTTATGCGTCTGTGTGAGGGGAAGGGGACCCTGGAGAGGGGAAGGGCACTTGGGGTTGGAGGAGGAGAGCCTGAACTGCTAAAGAGGCAGCTGGGGTTAGGGGAAGGTGGCTGCCAAGCAGGTCAGAGAAGTTTCTGGATGACAAGTCAAGGATCTCAGCCCTGAGCTGGGCCTCCACGGGGACCTCAGGAGGTGGGCAGTGAATCCCAGGAACATGAGAATCTGAGGGGCTGGCTACTGAGGCGGCACAGTAGCCACTGTGATGAGACAGTGACTAAGAGCTATGGGCCTTGGGGCCGGGCGGTGGCGCTGGAGGTAAGGTGCCTGCCTTGCCTGCGCTAGCCTAGGACGGACCGCGGTTCGATCCCCTGGCTCCCATATGGTCCCCCAAGAAGCCAGGAGCAACTTCTGAGCGCATAGCCAGGAGTAACCCCTGAGCGTCACAGGGTGTGGCCCAAAAAAAAAAAAAAAAAAAAAAAAAAAAAGAGCTATGGGCCTTGCCAAGTGATTTGGCTTGTCCCCATGTCTGCAATAAAAGCCTGGTGTCCGGCAGGAGCCAGGCTTTTTGTGTGTTCAGGGACACCTTTACCACTGACCCTGGTAGAGAGCACCATCGTTGGTGGAGGTATTAAAAAAAAAAAAAAAAACAGCAGGAGAGGAGTCAGAGTGGTAGATAGAGTTTGCCTCTCTCACGGCTGACCCAGGTTCGATCCCTGACATCCTATATGATCCCCAGGGATCATATGCCAGGAGTAATTCCTGAGTGCCTGAGTGCAGAGCCAGGAGTAGTTCCTGAGAATTGCTGGAGATGGTCCCCAAAGACCACCCCCCCAAATAAATAAAAATGAGAGCAGACAAATGGAGATAGAGAAACTATGTGTAAGAGCAGAGTCTGGGCTTGGGGTAAAGGGACACTGAGGAGGAAGGGCAGGATGGTATGGAGTCCAGGGGAGTCATGCTAAGGGTTTGAGTGTGCAGAAAGGGGTTACTCTAATTCTTTTTCTAATTCCAGGGGAGCCAGAGGTCTAGGGGGGGCTGGAACAGTAGGACAGCATTTGATTGATCTTGTATGCACCAGCCCAGGTTCAATCCCTAACACCTCATATGGTGCGCTGAATCCCACCATATGGTCCCCTGAGAGTCCCACCAGGTATAGTGCAAACACAAAAACAATTAGTTGGGTTCAATCCCAAGCCCACCAGGAGTGATCCCTGAGCACCTCTGGACTGGATATGGCCCCCAAATCAAAATAAAACAAACAAACAAAAAGACATCTATTAGGTTTGGGGCTATTTTCCCAAAGCAAGTGAAAGCCCAATCATTAGAAGTTCTGCAATCGGGGCCGGAGAGGTGGCGCTAGAGGTAAGGTGTCTGCCTTGCAAGCGCTAGCCAAGGAAGGACCGCGGTTCTATCTCCCGGAGCCCCATATGGTACCCCCAAGCCAGGGGCAATTTCTGAGCGCTTAGAAGGAGTAACCCCTGAGCATCAAACGGGTGTGGACTCCCCCCCCCCCAAAAAAAGAAGAAGTTCTGCAATCATTTCAAGGGAGCTAGACAAAACCCTCAGAGATAATAATAAAATGACTCCTGGGGTCCTGTTGATCCTTAGGTTAGACTCTATCACCCAAGGGGATCAGGTGCCTCTCTGCCAGAGGCAGACAAGTTGGAGGAGGTGGGTGCAAGGTTTGTCCTGACAAACCTGATCCATACCTGTGAAAGGAAAAAGGGAAAGAAACAGGTCTGGGCAGAGGGACATGCAGGCCTGATAGTATCCATTCGTCAGGAAGACAGAATTGGAAGGCAAGGGGCACCCAGTACCTTATCCCAGATTCAAGGCAAAATGAGGCCCCACATAGCTAAGCTGGCATTTGCAGGCAAGCAAGGAAAATCTTGATGGGGCTCACAGCTGGACACCGGCCACCTCCCAGGAAAATCATGCAGCTCCTTTGTATCCACCATGCCCCCCTTTCCTGTCTGAGTTCTACCACATCCGGAAAGAAGGAGAAAGTTGCCCATCCCCCTGCCTCCCCAAGCAAATGCCTGTCTGGCACCCAGCAGAGGAGCCCATCTAGGTTGTTGATTTGCTTTAACCTACTTCCCAGGCCTGTGAGCTGTGAGCAAGAGTCCTGCCTGGCCTGGTCTCTCCAGTAGGACACTGTTTTGTGAAGACCAGCAGTGGAAACCAGTCCTGTGGGGGAGAGAAGGCTTTATGCTGAGGGCTTGTTTGGGATCTTGCATGGCTTCTGCAGCACTGGCCATGAGACTGCACTGTTGCTGCCCTGGAGAAAGTGCAGGCAAAACTGGTCTCATTGACATAAGACAAAGCAGTCAGCATAAAAGCATGTCCAGAGCTTGGCAGTGGCATATGTGGTCTCCTCCCGAAAATCTCTAACCGAACCCCCTTCTGTCACTCATGGTTTGCCACTTACCAACCATAACTCAACCACAAACTTCACCTCCAAGGAGTCTGCAGTGCCAACTCACATTGCACCCTAATTCTCAGCAGAAAGGATACACTCACCTGCTAGCTGCCAGCCTGTTTCTTTTCCTCTGCAGCTCCGAAGAATCATTTCTCTTTGGACACACTGTAAAGAGTCTGGGAGAAGATCAAAATCAGTCCAGTACACAAGGAGATGAAATTCAACCTCCTAAATAAAACTGCAGTCCCTCCTCACTTCTTTGTCTTCTTTTATTTGTTTTACTTGTTTGTTTTATTTTATTACCTGGAAGTTAGTCCCAGTAATGTTTGGGGAACATGAAATGCAGGGACTGGAACTCAGATATGTCTGCATACACTGGAACCCAGGTCTGCATACAAAGCTTGAGCTCAGCCAGTTGTGTGTCTCTCCAGCCCTGAGTTCACTTCCATTTTGCTTCCATGCCCCTTGTTGTCTTTGTTGCTGTGACGACCAGGGTTCATCTAGCTGGTTGCACTGCTTACACATATGCTTATTCCTCAGTAATGGGGCTTATCATGTACTCACTGAAGGTCTAACTCCTGGCCACAGAGCTTCCACATATTTTCATTGCATTGCTCACTGGTTTTCTCATACTTGAGGTCCTCATACCTACCTGGCTGAGGGGCTCTAGAGATCACTTTCCCTCTATTGAGGTACCAGTGTCTCAGATTACAGAGCTGCCAGGGCTATAATGGATACATGTAGGCAAATCTAGGAATCAAACTCTTGCTTCTAAGACAGGGTCTTGTAGTCATAGAGCCAGGCCCTTGCCTTCTTCCTGCTTCTGTCCTGATCCCTACCAGCTTCCCCTGAAGCTCTGTCAGAAACACACAAGTGATGGCACAAGTTAACCTGTTTGGGGAGTAGAAAAATGAAGCCAGAAGCAGCTTTCTGTTTATGAGGCCATGGATAGGGAGGTCTGAAGCCCAGCATGAACATGAGCAGAGGGACATGTCAAAAGGAAGGCTGGGGGGGGGGGGGATCACTCACATCATACATGGGCACATCACTGGAAGCGGCTAAACCAGTTGTATCGGTGTGCCTCTTGGCCTGCCTTGCCTGATGATGCCATGCTCATGGAGGAAGGTCATGATAGGAGGTACCGTCCTGTTCTTAAAATCAAGAGTTGGGTCAGCAAGAAGTTGTGTGTTTCTGGGGGTAGAATCCTGGAGGAGGCCTCCTCCAGACCTACTTAACCCCCATTACAGTTGTTCCCTAATATACTTTTCACCTTCAGCAAATAGTGCAAATTTGAATTTTTACTCACCGATCAAATATTTACCCTGTGAGCTGCCAGTCTGCCTGAGCTTGACTTCGAGGATTCACTACATTTGTTTTAGATGAATTAGCATTTTATGTTTGGCCCCTGGTCTAGGACTGGAAGGTGAGCTAAGGAAGACCAGAATCTGGTTCCAGTTTAGTCCTGTGTCTCACTGTAAGTCACAGGTCTACCAAACAACTGTCAGCTCTTTCTAAGGGCCAGAGAGATAGTACAGTGGTAGGGCACTTGCCTTGCACATAGTTGATCTGGGTTCAATCTCCAGCATCATATGGGCCCACCAGGAGTGATTTTTGAGTGCAGAGTCAAGAGTAAACCCTGAGCAACATTGGATATGGTAAAAACAAACACAAAACTCTTCATCTCTCTTATCTATTTTATTTCACAGGTGCCTCCAAACAGTGCTCAGTAGGCTGAAGGCCACTCCAGAAGATACTCAGGAACCACCAAGACTATACTTGGGGGGCTGAAGTGATAGCACAGCGGTAGGACATTTGCCTTGCACACAGCGATCCAGGATGACAGTGGTTTGAATCCCAACATCCCATGTGCCAGGAACGATTTCTGAGTGCAGAGCCAGGAGTAACCCCTGAGAGCCATCTGATATGACCTAACTCCCCCCCAAAATACTATACTTGGTGATTTTTTTTGAGGTGGGAGTGTGGGTACATAATAATAAAGATCAAACTCTGGGCCTCACATGTGCTTTGCATGTACTGTACCCCTGTAAGCTATTTATCTCCCTCATCCTATATTGTTTTTGAAAGATACATAAGACAATAATTCCCAAAGAACAGCAACTTCCTGTCCTCATCTTCACCACACACATCTACAAAATCTGTTATTCAGGAGAGCAGGTTCCAGAACAATCTCGGGGTTTGTTGACCATGCCCCATTTACTACATCAGACTTTCCCTGAACTTCACTTTCCTGATCAGCAGAATGGGCATAATGATATCACCCTGTCAGAAGATGTTTGCAAGAGCCAAAGTATTCCTTTTCTTCCCCAGTTCCTTTGGTGGTTATGATTGCGATGAGTACAAGCTCACTTAGTCATGGTATACACACTGTCAGCTGTGGTACACATTGAGTTCACACATTCATTGTTTTGGTCCTTGCACACTTTCTCATTGGGGCTGGTTGGCTCTTGCACACTTTAGTTGCAAGGCTCACTAAGGATCACACAATTTCATGGTGGGACTTCCACACAGAGTATAGACTCGGTTGTAGCTCTGATGGGCCTTAAATAACAGACCCACCAGGACATCTAAGTAGATGTGGGAAGCACTGGAAGGTAGGACTTTGGGACTCACAGCTGCTTTTGTGATATAGGTGCTTTTGCCAATCAACCATCCCCTAGGTACCAAGTCAAAAATCCTTCATTAGAGGTGACATCCTTGTGAGAAGTAAGTCAATCACAGGAAAGATTTATAAACTAGGAACTGGAATGTATTTAAAATATAGCCCCCCCCCCCCAACCAGAGAGATAGTGAAGCAGATAGTGTGCTTGCCTCACATGTGGCTAATCCAGGTTTGATCCTCAGCATCTCATATGGTTTCCCCAAGCACTGTAATTCCTGAGTGCAGAGTCAGGAGTAAGTAACCCCTAAGCATCACTGGATGTGGTCCAAAATTCAAAAAATACAATATGATACAATAATAAAATATATTCCACCAATTCTTGTATACTCCTTCCATCAAGAATTGGGGGCTAAAAAAAAAAAGAATTTGGGGCTGGGGCTGGAGCAGTGGTGCACACAGTAGGGCGTTTGCCTTGCATGCATTAACTTAGGACAGACCGAAGTTCGATCCCTCAGTGTCCCATATGGTCCCCCAAGCCAGGAGCAATTTCTGAGCTCATAGCCAGTAGTTACCCTTGAGCATCACTGGGTGTAGCCCAAAAACAAAACAAAGAATTGGGGCTATGTCCTTGACCTCTAAATCTGAGTGAACCTGTGGCTGCTTATGCCCATTGAGCAGGACACACATGAAACTGACTTCTAAGTCTAGGCCCCAAAAGGTCATGTAACTTTACCTGGTTTTCTTGGGACAGTTGCTGTGTAGGTAGCCAGTCACCCTGTAAGAAGTCACCGGCCACAAATTGCCAAGATGGTACAAATGGACCAGATTTATAAGAGAAGCTTTTAGGGGGGCTGGAGAGATAGCATGGAGGTAAAGCATTTGCCTTGCATGCAGAAGGACGGTGGTTGGAATCCCGGCATCCCATATGGTCCCCAGAGCCTTCCAGGAGCTATTTCTGAGCGTAGAGCCAGGAGTAACCCTTGAGCACTGCTGGGTGTGGCCCAAAAACCAAAAATAAAAGAAAAGAGAGAAGCTTTCAGATCGAGCCCACTTATCACAGTATAGTCTCAGACAATGCTACAAATCTGAGCAAAAGAACCACCCAGATGAGCCCTGCCCAAACCCTTACTGCCCAGATCTGTGTGTATAATAAAATAGGAGTTAGATAGTCCATCAGATAAGGTGCTTATTTTACATGGACTTGATCTGGGTCTGCTCCCTAACACCCCATAGGGCCCCCAACCACTGCCAAGAGTGATTCCCTTAGCACAGAACCAGGAGTAAACCCAGATCACCTCTGGGTGTGTCCCCCGCACAAACAAGTAAAAATAAAAATTTCTCTCTCACACACAAATACTTACTGTTTGATGTCACAAAGTTTAGGGAGGCTTGTTATATAGCAGTTGTCACTGGTATGTATTAAGTTCTAACCCTCCAAGAGGGCAAATACCCTCATTTTCTGTTATGTTTCCTCATTCTTGTTGGTCCCACCCTAGAGACAAAGTGAGCTAGCATTCCTGAAGACCTAACTTTGTAGATGCAATGCCAACATGGCCTACGTGTGCATGGAGTGATTGAAGTCTGGAAACCTGGAGTTTTGCTGCCCTCGTCTTTGTTCCCCGCCAAAGAGGGCTATGGGACATCATTGAGAAGGGTCATCCTTATGCAAAAGATCTCCCAGGAAACTCCTAATTAGCCAAGCAATAAAATAAATGGGTACCCCAGAAAACCACAAACAGCCCATCATGCACAATTAATTTCTTCTTGAATGCTGCGAGGGGGATACAGGGGGGGCCTGCTGGTCATTAGATATTGAAGCAGGTGTCCTTCTCACTTAGGTTATGGGCTGTTACTAAAATGAACCATCCCCCCCAAAAAATATATAGCGGAGAGAGGGGTTGGGCAGGCTAAGCAGCTGGCCTTCCCAGAACTGGCATTGCCTGGAAAGAGCCTGGGGTGGCCCCAGAAGGGGCGTGATAAGCGTGCCAGAGGTGGCCTGCCAGGGATCTCCCTGCTTCAGAGAACCCGGAAAGTGAGCAATCTGCACCTGGAAAACAGGTTGCTGGGCCACACCGAGCTTTCCAAGCCCGGATCCCGTTTCCACTTGCCGAAGCGCAGCCTTCTAATTCCAACCGTTCATGAAAAGGCACGTAGGGCCCCCGTGACGTCAAATCGCTCTTTCAACTGAGCATAATTTCTTTCAATGATGGGCTTGGAGGGGTTTCAGCGATGGTGGGTTTTTTTTTCCCCCTTCCTTTTAATGAATCATAAACATGCAGATCAGCTTTAGTGTTATGACTGTGGTACGCAGAGCGTCACTGTTAATTCTTGCTAAGCGCTGACAGCAGGATCAACCCCCAAACAGCACAGGCAAATACAACCATCCCAGCCCCGGGGGCTTAGAGACTGCATAATTATAGACAGGCACAGCAGTCATTATCAACACCGGAACAGTTCAGCCCAGGCACGGCACCCCTGATCCACAGAGCTTCTGGGTGCGCCTGCCAAAGCTCAGCTTCCCTCTAAATCTCAAGGTGGGTGGAGGTCACCCAAGGTGGGGCAGGGTGGGCAGAGCCCGGAGCCTGAGCGCCAGCGCCCCCACCCCACCCCCGACCCTGGCCCTGCAGGCTGCCCTCCGAGCTCCTTCTGAAGCGCTGCCTGGCCGGAGCTGGAAGGGAAGGGGTGGAGAGCTGTGCAGAATGCATGCCAGATTTTGCTAAATGCTGAACAGCTGAACAAGTCCCCAGGGCTGAGGAAAGAGCCCTCTTCCCAGTGAGCCACTCACTGCGCTGCTCTGCGTCTCTCATCAAAGGCGGGGGAGGGGGGCTTGTCACTGTCTGTGCTCCAGTTCAGCGGAGGGGGGGCAGAGTCACCCCGTGCTCAGTGAGGGCCTCATAAAACCCATATCTGTAGTTTCTCTGCCACCTTTCCTCCAAACGGCTTCAAGGAAAAACCACATTCCTGAGTGCTGTCAAACCTGCAAATATTTAAAGAGCTTCAACCACATGCTAGTGAGGGATTAGGGTCCGGAGAGATCATAGTAAGACACTTGCTTTGCACGCAGCCGACCCTGCTTCCGTTCCCTACAACACACAGGGCAAGTGTCTTGAACACAGAGCCAAGAGTGGCCCTGAGCACCATCAGCTGTGGCCCCAACGCAAACAAGTCATGGACTTGGAGCTCAGAGGGCTATAAAGAGGAGAGATTTTGAGCCCCAGAACCTAGACAATGGAAAGAGATTTTTTTTTGGAGGAGTCATACCTGGCGGTGCTCAGGGGTTACTCCTGGCTCTGCGTTCAGAAATCGCTCCTGGCTGGCTCAGGAAACCATATGGGATGCAGGAATTCGAAACACTGTCCACCCTGGGTCGGATGTATTTAAGACAAACGCCCTACCACTGTGCTATCTCTTTGAGCCTGGGATGAAGATTTTTTTTTTTTAATTTACCAGCTATACTGATCTTGCTCAGGGGCTATCCTGGCTCTGAGCAGGGTTGCTCATGCCAGTGTGGTGCCGGGGTTCAAACCCAGACCTCCAGCATGCAAAAGCCTGCCCAAACCCTTTGAACTATCTCTGCAACAAGGGACAAGTGATTTTTGATCTTTTAATGCAATGTCTTCTGGTGCAGGGTTGCCCATAATTGCATAGCACAGTCAGGCCTCTGGCTCAGTGTGACAGACTCGAGGTCTGGAACTTGAGAGGTACGAAGATGATAAGATGCCTAGTCTGCAAAGAGGGTGGTTCTTTTTGATAGAGAAATAGGAGACTGGAGATGAGTGATCCTCATTCTGGGTGCTCCCAAGAATGGGCTTTCTGAAACCCTCAGGGTCAGACCAAGTAAGTCTGAGTTTCTGGCGCTGGCACAGCGGCATGGGTACTTGGGGGAGGGGGGGAACGGTGGTCACATTGGCGATGCTCTGCGCTTACTCCTCAACCTAAAGTCAGGAATTGTTCATGGCTATGCTCAGAGACCCATATGGGATGCCAGGGATGAAACTTGGGTCAACAGCAAGCGAGGTAAAACTGCTCTACCCACCCAGAGCTAATTTCAATTAGCAAAGTTGAGAGCCTGGTTTTGTAATCTGTAGGCTTGTCTTTCTTCCTGTTTCCTTCCTCCCTTCTTCTCTCCTTACTCCTTCTTGCTTTCAACACCTATGATTGAACAGCTATTGGTGCCAGGTAAGATACTGGCATTCAATCAGTGAGCAGCCTTCCCTCTATAGCATTCCTAAGGAGGGAAAACCCCATAAACCATCATAAGTGGGCTCACAACAGTGGCCAGAGTAGAGGCAGAAACTGGACCTTGCTCTAGTCTAGAGAGCCCCAAGCCCTAAGCCTATCAGCAATCCTCCAGCTTTGCTTAGAGAGTCCAGACAAGGAGAGAAGTTGCTACTGACAGACAGTTCCCACCTGGGGAATTTTTTTCCTAAAGTACCTGGCATACATGCCAGAGGAGCTGTATCACACAATCCTACCACACCACACCATACTCAACTAAGGAGAAGGTCCTGGGTGTCTCGGGACCCAACTCTCAAGCCAGACATGGGGCCCCTGGACAAAGTACCCCATTCAGGAACTGAGCGGGAGCAGGGTTCAGCAGAATAGCCGGAGCAAAGTAGTGGAGGTGGAACTGAATCAAAGTCCCCAACCTCTGGGGGCCACAGAGGGTGTACAGTGGATAGGGTATTTGCCTTACATGCAGCTATCAGTCCTTAGCACCCTAGATGGTCCCTGAGCCCCGATCCTTGCCAGGAATGATCCTTGGGTGTTGGCAGAACCAGGAGTTAGTCCTGAATACTGCTGGATGTGGCCCTAAAAAAAAAAAGTAGTCCCCAAAGTCCAAAAAACAACATGTAGGTCAGATGCTCATGGCCACATGCAACACAGTTGCTTGCTTCCTTTCCCCAGGCCAGAAAGCTAGCACCCACCTCAGAACCACTCCTGGAAAAGTGAGTACCACAGAATGTGTGCCGCAGAAAGGCAAACCAGAAGTCAAAGCATCTCCACCCGGGGGGGGGGGGGGAGCATCTCCACCCACTGACCCCAAGTCGAGTTAACACAATCTCCCCACTGTCAGATTGAGCCTGGAGAGGTCCCTATGTCACCCCTGCATTTACAAATCCTCCTGCAGGCTCTTAGAATGGCCTCCGCATCCCATCCCGTGGCCCTCACCAGCTTCCCAGAACCCAGTGGCTGGTGTGCGGTTCTTTCCTGGTCACTCACCCCCACTTCTGCTGAGTCTTGGATTGGCCCCCATTGTTCTGAGCCCACCCAGGGGAGACTCTTTCTCTGGCCTTATGGGAGGTACCCCCCAGAAGACCGGCCCAGTACACCATTCTGCCCCCACACCCCTTTACAACACAGCTTTTCTGAGAAATCCGTGGCTGTCAAGACTCGGGCTGCGACCTGATCCCTTGGCCCAATGGGCCAACTCTGGCTCTCCACCACCCTGTCTAGTCTCAGGAGGACCCCCAGACTGTGCCAGACTGGAAGAACAGTCTGGAAGGCAAAGCCGTGTCAAACAAATCCTCATTCTGGGAACACAGCGCCACAGGGCCCCTTGGGGTGCGCCTGACCCTCAGCCCGGCCTCATCAGAGAGTGGCGTCTCTTGTGTGGCACGGAGGCCCCCAGTTTGGAGACAGCACGCTGGCTGGCAGCCAAGAGCAGCGGTGGCGGAGGACACCTTTATCTAAACCTAAACGCAGGGAGAGGCCGCGGCTCCGAGTTATCGCCTGCACAACAGGCTGGGCCAGGGGAAAGGGGTGGGTGGACGCCGTGTGGGTGGTTTCGTGTTGCGGGTTTTTCTTTCTTTTGCGGCTCTTGTTTTTTTCTTTCTTTCTTTTGCTTTTTCTTTCTTTTCTTTCTTTCTCTTTCTTTCCTTCTTTTCTTTTCTTTCTTTCATCTTTCTTTCTCTCTCTCCCGTTCTCCCTCCCTCTTTCTTTCTCCTTCCCTCCCTCTCTCCTTTCTTTCTCTCCTTCCCTCCCTCCCTCTCCTTTCTTTCTCTCTCCTTCCCTCCCTCCCTCTCTCCTTTCTTTCCTTCCATCCTTCCTTCCTTCCTTCCTTCCTTCCTTCCTTCCTTCCTTCCTTCCTTCCTTCCTTCCTTCCTTCCTTCCTTCCTTCCTTCCTTCCTTTCTTTCTCTCTCTCTCTCTCTCTCTCTCTCTCTCTCTCTCTCTCTCTCTCTCCATTGGGTTTTGTTAGTCTTCAACAGCCGGGCGCTTGGCAAAACCTGGCAGCGATGCCCACATGGCCCTTTCCAGAGCAAATGGCTCCTGTCAACTTTTACAAGGCCGCACTCAAACTCCAGGCTCAGCTCTGATTGCCAGCACGGCGTTATTTCTTTGCCCTGCCTGTCTGGCCTCACATTTTTCACGACTGTTTTAACCCCCCCCCCAAGTGGCTTCAACTTCCCTCTGGCCCTTAAAATGCCAGTAAACACCCAGCTCAATTTAGAGTTTGGGTGGGAGGCAGCGAGGGGCGGGGTGCTGGCCAGCATTTCATCTTTCCCAGAGCCTGCACCTCTTCATGTCATTTTCTTCTCCGTTCAGCTTTTGACCTAAGGAAAGTGAAGACTTTTTCAGTGCCTACTTCAGTGCCAACCCCTGTTACTAATAATAACCTCACCAGATACCCCTTAGAAAGACCCAGTGTCTGCTCGCCCTCCCCCACCGCTTCCCGCAGTATACACACCACAACACTTTACTTGGAGGGGCCAGAGCTGGCCCAGATCACTGAGCAGCCCATAGCCCCAGCCATGTTCTGGAAGCCTGATCATTTTTGGGAACTGGGCCTTATTTTTTCTTTTTTTTTTTCATCCTTTCCACACAGTGTGTGTGTGTGTGTGTGTGTGTGTGTGTGTGTGTGTGTGTGTGTGTGTGTGTGTGTATGTGTGTGCGCGTGTACGTGTTTGAGTGGCTTTGAAATCATCCAGGAAAAAAAATGAAAAGGGTTTTCATGGTTGAGCCTGACCCGGTGCAATGCAGAATATATTATTTCTTTCAGAGCATGGATGGTAGCAGTGCACGTGAAACAGATCAAACACAGCCTGCAGAAACAATGGTAGTAAGCAAAGCCAGAATGAATCGATTCCTTGATCCTGCTGTACCAAAAAATTAAAGAGGTGCACTCCTGGGAGTTTTAACCCACATACTTCAGCCATAGTCGAGTTGCCTATATGCCAGGATCACTTGTTCAGGCTCATTTTTTCCTCTTTTTCTGGGGAGAAAATATAGACTGGAGGAAGAAGCATTGAGTTGTTGTTGTTGTTGTTGTTGTCATTATGTTTAACCAGTGGTCCTCAGAGCTTATTCCTGAACTCAGGGATTCCTCATGGCAGTGCCCAGGGGATCAAGCCCAAGTCAGCCACATACAAGTCAAGTGCCTTATCCCCTGTACTACCCTTCCAGCCCAGCATCATTGACTTCTTGCAGATCCATCTGGCTTTGAGAGAAAAAAATTAAACTTCATCCCTTTCATGCCCAAGTGTATATATGGGGCTGCCCCACTTCTCCCCCTCCCCATCCCATTTAAAAATACATCTACAATGACACAGGACAGACTGGCCTTGCTCCCAACAGGACACCAAGAAGGCAGCAGGGACCTTCACAGGCATCGGGGAAAATTCTTCAAGCAAAGAAGGTTCTAATCCCTAGCCTGAAGCCAATTCTGTCTCTACATCCCCAAGTGATGACATGGCCCCTTAGCTGTCAAAGATTTGCTTTAAGATGTAGGTGGGGGCCTGGAGAGATAGCACAGCGACGTCTGCCTTGCAAGCAGCCGATCCAGGACCAAAGGTGGTTGGTTCGAATCCCGGTGTCCCATATGGTCCCCTGTGCCTGCCAGGAGCTATTTCTGAGCAGACAGCCAGGAGTAACCCGTGAGCAACGCCGGGTGTGGCCCAAAAACCAAAAAAAAAAAAAAAAAAAAGATGTAGGTGGAATTGCTCAAGTAGGCTGTTTCTGTCAACATTGACCCCAGGCTGACCCCAGGCTTGGAGAGCCCAGATCCCCCACCCCAAACCCCAGTTGTGGACTGTGGAGCTTGCAGACTGTCTCTGGCTCCTAAGGCCACCCTCGAGTGTGGACTGGGCAGTCACAACTTATGTGCTCTCCTGACCTCTGCTCTCACCCTGAACATGCCCTTTACTTCAGCACTGTTGTCCCAGCCTTGCTTGCTGGAGAGGAGCTGGGGATGTTCACAGGCTGGCTCCAGTAGGCCCCCCAAAAGAGACTGTAGGAGGGCACGCCTGGCTCAGGCAGATCTGTCTGAGAAGGACCAGAGAACAGAGGCTTGAGTCTCTACAGACTGAATACAAATTCCAGAACTCTCCCCAGCTGTAACCTCGGGGTCCTGACACATGTCCCTGTTCCTGGTGTCTACATCAGTACAGTGGGGAAAGAGGCTGCTGAAGAATAAGAGGGTATTGGAGATGTCGGTTGCTCTTGGAGTGATGGGACCACTGGCCAGGGAAAGTTTGCTTAAAGAAGAAATAAAACAATGGTGTCCTTGGATTCTGTGCAGGGAGTTTGGCTCTGCCAATACCTTTTTGTTTTGTTTTCTTTTGTTTTGTTTTGTTTGGGGATATCACACCCGGTGGTGCTCAGGTTACTCCTGCACTCAGAAATAGCTCCTGGCTCCGGGGAACCATATGAGATGCCAGGAATTGAACCAGCGTCTATCCTGGGTCAGCTGCATGCAAGGCAAATGGCTCACTACTGTGCTACCACTCCAGCCCAAATATTCTTTTTTTTTATTTTGCCTTGTTTTTGTGGGATTTTTGTTTGTTTGTTTGTTTTTGGGTCACACCCGGCAGCACTCAGGGGTTACTCCTGGGTCTGTGCTCAGAAATCACTCCTGGCAGGCACAGGGACCATATGGGATGCTAGAATTCGAACCACCCTCCTTTTGGGTCCTCTGTGTGCAAGGCAAATGCCCTACTGATGTCCTGTCTCTCTGGACCCTCTGCCAACACCTTGATTTTTCTGCTCCATCACCCCCACTGCAACCAATTTCCTACTTCTGACTTCTAGAACTCTGAGAGAATAAACTGACTTGGTTCTGAGTCACCCACTTTGTGGTTGTTTATTAGCAGAGCTACGAACACAGGTTTAACTGAAGGATCTGGGGAGGTGGTGTTAGGCCCGCACCCGGCTGTCTCATCTGAATGCACCATCAGAACAAGCCTATAAAGCGGTGAGCTAGGCAGGCAACAGCCATTTTGCTGACGAGGAATTGGAAGCTTCCAGAAATGTAGTCTTGCTCAAGGCCATCTGCTGCTTGGTGGCAGAGCCAGCAGGACTAGGATGCAGAATCCCTTCTCTCTCCATCCCCTGCAGTCCCAGTGCCCTCCTCTTCCCTCCGAGCACTTTAAAGTAGTTGTCAAGGAGGGTGGCTGGGAGGGAGAATGGAACAGGGGTTGGAGGACCTTCCTGGCCCTGGTTTGGACAAATGCTGGGCAGTGGCTGCAGTGGGGAATGTAAACCCCACCGCATGTGGCTTGTCTCCTCCCAGAAAAGACAGAATCCAGACCATGACTCACCTCTGAGTACTGTCAGGCCTCCGGAGGCCTTAGATTCTTTTGAGGTGACATGAAAATACGAACAGGGCTCCCTCCACCCTGAGGAGCAGAGATTGAGCAATGTAAGCTTGAGTACATGCCCCTGGGGAGATGGGGGCTACCTCAGTCCCTTAGGGTTCCACAGTGGGATGAGCTCACAAGTTCAGGGCCTTGTAGGACTTTAGAGCACCCAGGCAGTGCCTCCAGAGAAGATGAGGTGTTGGGGGGCTGGAGGGCCTAGGAGCTCATTCCTGCCTCTACAAAGAAAGTGCTAAAGCTTCAGCCTCCTCTCTCCTGTCTCTCCCTCCCTCTCTCTCTCTCCTCCTCCCTCTCTCCCTCTCCCTCTCTCCTGCCTCTCCTTTCTCCCTCCCCTCTCTCTCCACCCAAGGTCAGGAATGGGATTATATAGGGTAGGGATATAGGGAGGTTCTAGCTTTTCAATGCTCTTTAAAATGATTGGCTGTTGTCTAGGGGTACCTTCCTACTGCTGCCTTGTGTCCCTTCCAGATAGGTTACCTGATATGACCAGGTAGCTTGGGGCAGTGTAAACAGAAATAGGCTTGAGGAACTTAGCATGTGGCTTACACCATATGGTCTTTACAAAATGGCATCTCTCTTTGTTCAGAACCTAAAAGAGGCCTGCCATGTGGCCTTTTCAAAATGGCATCTCTCCTTGTTCAGAACCCAAGTTCCAACATGAATCACTATTTTGGCGCTCCGGGTAAGTTAATCCCCCCTCCCCAACTCCCCCAATACCTTTGTCTAACATCCACCTGTTTCTGTCTCACTTCCCCCAAGATTCCCCCAGGATTCTGAACCTGCTGCCCTGAAGCACACACTCCATAAATCTGTGCTTGCTTCCACAGGCCTGGCTTGAACTGCTTCTAGAAAATTCTTATCTAAGACAGTACATACATTCTAAGGGAGCAAAACCAGGAGAGATGAGCTCTGGCCCTCAAGCGTTCCTGGCCTGGTGGGAGGCACCTCCTGATAGAGATCAGGCAATCTTCAGCCTCTCCAGCTCAACTGAGACCTGCTTGAAGTCCCACCCTTACCCTGGCAGCCCCCACAGAGCACCAGGCAGGCATAATCCTGGAGGGCTTCATAGAGGAGGTAGGCCAAAGTGAATGAGGAAGCCCCGAGGAAGGATGGAAGAAGAAAAAGGAGTAGGAAGAAACCCCTGGTACCTCAAACATGTTTTGGCCACCCTGCAACTAAAAATATTTGCCACACACACACACACACACACACACACACACACACACACACACACAAACCCTAGCACTTGCGTGCATGCCACAGGAAAGTGTGTGACTCAGGTGAATGCCATAGCCAAGTATGCAAGCTCCACAACCACAGTCATGCAGAGAGGAAGGACAGCCTGGGGAGAAAGGGAATAGAAGGGGAGATAGGGTCAGAAAGAAATTGGAATAGGGGCAACAGGGTGGGAGGCACAGGGTGAGTCGGCGAAGCTGTGGGCAGGAAGTCGAGTGATCCAGCTTTGCTTCTGTGAGTTGACCTTGGCCTCTGAGCAGTAAACTCAGAGCAAAGCAGCTGGAGTCAGGGATTTGGACAAAGTAACCTCTCAAGGTCCCTTTTGAGAGAAGGGAAGTTCTAGAAGCCCAGGAGACTCATGGGACATGCAAAGCAAGAAGGCCAGGGGTGGGGGGGGGTGTAGCCAGAGTAATAGTATAACTGGTAGGGAGTTTACCTTGCATGCAGCTAACCTGAATTCTATCCTTGGTATCTCATATAGTCCCCTGAGCACAGCCAGGAGTGATTCCTTAGTGCAGAGCCAAGTGTAACCCCCAAGTATCTCAGGTATGCTCCAAACTAAAAAAAAAAGAAGAAAAAAGAAAAAGAAAAGTAAGGAGGAACAAAGTCAGCTTGGCAGTTGTCAAAGGAGATGGCAACAGAGCTAGCCAGGCCTACCAGACCCTGGCACTACTGGCCTGTGTTGCCTGGAGTTGACAAGCCAGTCAGGAAAAACCAGCAAAGCAGGCCCCACTGGCGAGGCGATAAGTTAGGCCCTGGGTTTGAGCAAGGGGCTATAGACCCCTTTATTCCTCTGAGGGTTGAAGAGGCCTGGATCCTGTTCCACTCACTATGTCCTAGCCACAGTCCAACTCTAGTGCCCATCCCCTGCCCCCAGAGGACATAGGTGAGACCAGCTTGAAGAAGGGGTATTCTGACTGACCACTGGCTTTTCTGCAAACTGGCCCAACCATCCTCATTAGCATGCACCACTCCATGCTGTTCGCTCCTGCCAGGAGTGTGCAGGGCTGTGGGGAGCAGAGCAGGACAGAGCAGGGAGCCCAGAACGAGAAGTCCTGGGAAGACAAGGAGATACTTGTCAGGATTCTGGGAACCGGTAGAGGCCAAGGGGCCGAGAACAGTCCCTGGCTGCTTGTGAGACAGAGGCAAGGAGAATGCAGGACACCTTGCACCCCTCTCCTCAACAGTGCTTCTGTGCTTTCTGCCTTGGTTTCATTCCTCTCCTGGCCATTCTGCAAATGCCCAGCTCTGCTGCCAAAGGCGGGGACAGGGAGGAGATGGGAGAGGGAGCCTGTGGGTGGAGTGGCGTGGCGTGTCTGGTGCAACTGAGAGTTATTCTCCCCCCTGCCCTCCAGGAGTTCTCAGTCTAATGGGGGGAGACAGAGAGGGTGGCGACCACCCACGGCGCGATCAGATATGCAGGATAAATGGCATCTATACTTAGTAACAGTCACAGCACGGAAGACATTTAGCGCGCTTCCCTGGTATTAACTCCTTTCTTTCCCGCCACCACTGGCAGGCAGGTGCAAAGCTCGCCCCACTGTACAGACCAGACAGCTGAGGCGAAGAACCTTCATGGTGGGGCTGGAGTGATAGCACAGTGAGTAGGGCGTTTCCCTTGCATACAGCTGACCCAGGACCAACCCTGGTTCTATCCCTGGCATCCCATATGGTTCTCCAAGCCTGCCAGGAGCGATTTCTGAGTGCAGAGCCAGGAATAACCCCTGAGAGCTGCTGGGTGTGGCCTAACCCCCCCCCCCAAAAAAAAAAAAAGAATCTTCATGAGCTTACCTGGGCTCCCACGGCTAAGAGACATCTTTCCGGATGGGATGGGCTCTTGAATCTGTGTCCTCAGTCACCAGACAGGATGAAAGGGACAGTGACAGTGCTGGTCTTAGCAGTAGCAGGAGGCAGGAACTTGAGCAGTGTCAACTTGCACTGTGTCACCTGAAGGGTCCATGACCAAACCCTTGTCCTCTCTAAGCCATAGTGTACTCACCAGTGAAATTGGGCTCGGGACAGGACAGAATCTTGGGGTAGAGGAGGTGGGGAGCTGCTGGAGCTTCAAGCATTGGCTCTTGGCACAGTTCACTAGCCCCAGCATCTGGCTTGGCATCAAAGTCTTTTCAGTCAGCTGGAGAAGGAATCAATAGGTTTGAGGTGGAAGGACAAAGACTTGAGAAATTTTCCCTTCCCCCGAAAAATAGCCAGCTTTTCAGAGTTCTACCCCAAAGCCTCTCACTGGGAGATCTCCTGTGCATTAGAGACCCTGAACCCTCAAATAAGAACCCTGATCACATATTCACTGTGGGCTGGGCAACTTGCTGCAAAGCACAGTTAAGAATCAGGAACTAACCCCCCCCCCAAATAGAATCAGGGATCCCTGGGACAGGTAGGAACAACAGTACAGAGGGGATGGTGTTTGCTTTGCATGCAGCTGACCTCGATTCCATCTGCTGCATTCCATCTGGTTCCCTGAGCATCTCCAGAAGCGATCCCTGAGCACAAAGCCAAGTAAATCTTCAGCACCTCCGTGTGTGATCCAAAAACAAAACAAAATAAGTGAAAGAACCAGGGGCCCCAACGCAGTCACCAACCAGACATCAAAACTGATTCTAAGATTGAAAGATCTAGGGGCCAGAGAGATAGCATGGAGGTAAGGCGTTTGCCTTGCATGCAGAAGGTAGGTGGTTCGAATCCCGGCATCCCATATGGTCCCCCTGAGCCTGCCAGGAGCGATTTCTGAGCTTAGAGCCCAGAGTAACCCCTGAGCACTGCCAGGTGTGACCCAAAATCAAAATAAACAAACAAAAAAAGACTGAAAGATCTAGAAGACACACAGATAAAGCCCTGCACCACACCCTCCAGGGCTCCTAGTGTGCCTGACAGTGAGCTTCCCTCCTCCTTAATAGAATGTCAGCCCCACCCTCTGAATGGGGATTTGCAGGCTGGGTGCAGCAGAGGCCTCTCTGATGGGGCTCTTGCAGCACCCAGTGCCATGAGAGGAAGAGAATAAAATAACAGAACAGGTGCAGGGGAGGCTGGAACAACCCTGCAGGGCTCAGCCAGAGTGTGTGCTTCCACCACTTGCCTGACACCCTGCAGATCCATCCCCCGACAGTGCAATGACTTTGCACTGGCCCCTCCTTAGCTGAGAACCCCACACACACACACACACAGCTCTCCCTGAAGCTCTCTGCCTTAGCATGGGGTCAACACCGGCTGGAAGTTTCTAGATCCCAGAGAACCAGCTTGCAGTCTGGGTGAACGGAAACCATACAGGGACCCTCTACCTCTGCCCTGCTCTCACCTAGCCATCACTGCCTACTCTGTCACTAGTTGCTTATAGTGGACATTTGAAAGCTATGACCTCAGGCCAGAGAGATGGTACAGCAGGTAGGGCACTTGCCTTGCATGCAGCTGACTGGATTTCAAACCCTGGCATCCCATCTGGTGCCCTGAGCACCTCCAGGAGTGATTCCTGAGTGCAGAGGCAGGAGTACCCCTGAAGACTGCAGGGTGTGGTCCACCCCCCCAAAAAAAAGTAGTGACTGGCCTTTAGTCTGTTCACCAAATCATGATTTGGGGTGTGGAGACAGCAGTTCTCTGCTCTACTCATTGACTAGTGTCTCCAGAAAGTTAAGGCTGGATCCTCGTGAACCCCCCCCCCACCTTGTATCTGGGGTTCACAAACTCTGTTCCCTGAGCACTAAGCTAGAGCTAGGACCCCAGCCCCAAAGGCCACTTCTGCTTGTGGCTACAGGGCTCCCTCTTAGCATGACAATGGGTTTCAAGAGGAAATGTCCAAAAATCAGTCCTCACTTTCATACTTTCCATCTTCTCCTGGGCTACCACCTAGCATCACCTCCTCAATCTCCCAGAAAATGAGCCCAGTGACCACCTGTCCATTAAAATGCCCCATTGAAAGCACATGCCCGTTCAACTGGCTTAGAAAGCCCACTCAGCCTCTTCCTGATCGGGATGGCCCAAGCAGTGCTTGCAAAGGGTTGACAGGAGAGAGGAAAAGGGTGGGGGAGAGAGAATGAGAGAGAGAGAGAGAGAGAGAGAGAGAGAGAGAGAGAGAGAGAGAGAGAGAGAGAAGAGAGAGAGAGAGAGAGAGAGAGAGAGAGAGAGAGAGAGAGAGAGAGAAACACTAAGCAATTTTAGGATGGGTTTGGATGTTACTAGAAGGATCTTTGTTGAGGCTCACGCCCATTTCCCAGATGAGATCACTGAGGTTCAGAAGGACACACACCCTACCCAAGGGCACAGAACAAGTTCAACCAGACCTAGTCTCTGTGTCTCTTTTCTCCCCACAGTGAGTGTAGGGAGGCCGTGCCTATCTACCGCAGGCCTAAGGCCTACTCAGGCCCTGTCCTTGAAAACAGTCTTTCAAAACTTTGTTTCTCAGCTCCAGAAACATGATATAGTGAGTAAGGGATTTGCCATACATATGGCTGATCCAGGTTTAATCTCCAACTTCCTACAGCTCCCCACTCCCCAGAGCCCACCAGGAGTGATTTCTGAGCACAGAGCCTGAGTACTGCTGGGTGTGCCTCTTCTTCCCCCTCTAAAAAAAGTACTTTTTAAGGCTTGGTCTTCACCACTCCCACCTTTATTCTTTCCCATAAGTGGACTTGGGCCAGTGACAAGCTCTCAGCCTGTCAGGGTCTGAAGCCACCCTGACCTTAGGCTATCAGCTCTCTTGGATTCCAGAAAACAAAGCCTGGGGGCTGAGGAGATATCATGGAGGTAGGGCATTTGCCTTGCATGCAGAAGGACCGTGGTTCGAATCCCAGCATCCTATATGGTCCCCTGAGCCTGCCAGGAGCTATTTCTGAGTCTAGAGCCAGGAATAACCTCTGAGCGATGCCGAGTGTGATTTCCTCCCAAAACAAACAAACAAACAAAAAAGAAAATAAAGCCTGCTCTCAGCTCTGTTAGCAGACTCTGGTAGAGTCTAACCTGATCTGCTAGATCATCTGTGGCAGGGACAGTGACCCCCACCAAGCCTTTGTTCCCCAACCTGGGAACATTCAAAGTTTACCTCCACTATTTGGGATGGGGGGCAAGTCCAGCATATGCTCAGGGGTTACTCCTGGCTCTGCCTTCAGAAATCATTTTTGGCATGCTCAGGGGAGCATCTGAGGTACAGGGATGGAAGCAGCCAGCTACCTTACAGGGCCAGTGCCCTCTCCCCCACTCCCCTATCTCTCCAGTCCTGCCCTCTGGTATTTCTTTTTTTGGGGGGGGGGGTTGGGGGCACACTCAGTGGCACTCAGAGGTTACTCCAGGCTCTGCTCTCAGAAATCACTTTTGGCAGACTCAGGGGACCATATGGGATGCCATGGATCGAATCTCTTCCTTTCTCTTCTCTGTTCTTCTTTCCTTCCCTTTTCCTCCCCATCCTTTCCCTCCCTTCCCTTTCCCTGCCCTGCCCTGCCCTGCCCTGCCCCTGCCCTGCCCCTGCCTTGCCCATTTCAGCAGTACATAGCAACAATGGTGCCAGAGATTAAAATTAAGGAGCCCTGGGCCGGAGAGATAGCATGGAAGTACGGCATTTGCCTTGCATGCAGAAGGATGGTGGTTTGAATCCCGGCATCCCATATGGTCCCCAGAGCCTGTCAGGAGCGATTTCTGAGTGTAGAGCCAGGAGTAACCCCCCTCCAAAAAAAAGGAGCCCTGCAAGTGCTCTGGCACCTGAGCTATAATCATCAAACCCCCCCCCATGTTTTGTTTTGTTTTGTTTTTTGTTTTTCGGGCCACACCCATTTGATGCTCAGGGGTTACTCCTGGCTAAGCACTCAGAAATTGCCCCTGGCTTGGGGGGACCATATGGGACGCCGGGGGATCGAACCGCAGTCCTTCCTTGGCTAGTGCTTGCAAGGCAGACACCTTACCTCTAGCGCCACCTCGCCGGTCCCCGCCCCCCCCCATGTTTTTAAACTCACCATCACTACCAACTATTCTTCATCCCTTGCCCCACCACCACCTTCTCATCTGGCATCCTCAGTTTTGTGGGGGTTTTTGTGTGTGTGTGTGTGTGTGTGTGGTTTTTGAGTCACACCCGGCAGTGCTCAGGGTTTTTTCCTGGCGCCGTGCTCAGAAATCGCTCCTGGCAGGCACGGGGGACCATATGGGATGCCGGGATTCGAACCAATGACCTTCTGCATGAAAGGTAAATGCCTTACCTCCATGCTATCTCTCCGGCCCCAGTTTTGTGGGTTTTTGCATTCAATGTGTAAGGTCAAACTAAGGCTTAGAGAGGGCAGGTGACAGATTCAAGGCCACACAGCAGGTAAGAGGTAGAGCTCACGTTTAAAGCCAGATGTTCCTGTCACATGCAGTTTCTGTATCCTTCTGTTCTACCTTTTGCTGAGCCTCCAGCAGGCTTCTGGGTGGGCAGGAGTAGTGAGGTCCAAAAAGGTAGGGGACGGCGATAGATGTCATGCACCCAAGTGTGGCTTTAGAGTCCTAGAAAGTCTTTCTTACCTTTCCATGGGTGAGCTTGAGCCATACCCAAGGATGCTTCAGTGCTTCACCCATCTCAGTACTAAAGGAACCATGCAGTGCCAAGGCTGGAACCCAGGCCTCCAGCCTGCAAATCCAGGCTGTCTCCCTGGGCCTGTAAATACATTTCAACACAACACAGGTAAGAAGGACATTGCAGTGTTTAAAAAATATGCCCCCACTCTCCAAGTATGTCAGCAGGGATTGAGGAGATAATATAGCAAGTAGAGCACTTGCCACCACATGGCTGACCAGGATTCGATCCCCAAAACCCCATATAGTCACTTGCCAAGCCCGACCAGGGGTGATCCCTAAGCACAGAGCAAGGAATAAGCCCTGAGCTATGGCAGATTCTCCATGTCAAGCAGTTTCTCATTGGACCAGATTGATTGCCAAGTTCACAGGCATCTCACATTTTTTGGTGGGAGGGGTAATGGGGGTTGGACCACACCCAGCTCAGGGTTTATCTCTGATTCTGCATTTGGGAATCACTCTTGGTGGGACTTCGGGACCATATGGAATGCCAAGGATCTATCTCAGGTCAGTCGCATGTAAGGCAAGAGCCCTAACCACTATACTATAGCTCTTACCCTGGCTTCTTACCTTTGATTCCTCTTCTCTTATTCCTCTCCTTCCCCCACTTGCAGAAAGCCATATGACAAGTGCTCCCTAATTTATTAGGCAGAGTGATTTAACCTTCACTTAGATTCACCCACCTACTTCACCCCATCCAAATAGGAAAAGACCTCAGGGTCCTGCTCTCTGCTCATCTCACCCTCTGTCACCCTATTTACACTCTACAATTTGAGGTGTTAAACTTAAACCATTTAGATGTTAAACCATCTAGATCAACCATCTTGCTTTCCAAATGGGGACACCAAGGCCCAGACAGTGACACAGGGTGTCTCATTCTCGAAAAGTAGTTTCTGGAGATTCAAGTCTTGAACCCAGGGACCCAACTAACTAACTTGGCGCTTCTTTTTTTTTTCCCACTTTTAATTTTTTTATTTTTTCTTTATTTAAACATCTTGATTACAAATATGATTGTGATTAGGTTTCAGTCATGTAAAGAACACCCCCTTCACCAGTGCAACATTCCCACCACCAATGTCCCAAATCTCCCTCCATCCCATCCCACCCCCACCTATACTCTAGACAGGCTTTCCAGTTCCCTCATTCATTCACATGATTATGGTAGTACTCAGTGTAGTTATTTCTATAACTGCACTCACCACTCTTTGTGGTGAGCTTCATGAAGTGAGCTGGAAGTTCCAGCCCTCCTCTCACTGTCTCTAAGGATTGTTGTAAAAATGACTTTTATTTTTCTTAAAACCCATAGATGAGTGAGATTATTCTGCATCTCTCTCTCCCTCTGATTTATTTCACACAGCATGATAGATTCCATGTACATCCATGTATAGGAAAATTTCATGACTTCATCTCTCCTGACGGCTGCATAATATTCCATTGTGTATATGTACCACAGTTTCTTTAGCCATTCGTCTGTTGAAGGGCATCTTGGTTGTTTCCAAAGCCTGGCTATTGTGAATAGTGCTGCAATAAATATAGGTGTGAGGAAGGGTTTTTGTGTTGTATTCTTGTGTTCTTAGGGTATATCCCTAGGAGTGAAATAGCTGGGTTGAATGGGAGCTCAATTTCCAGATTTTGGAGGAATCTCCATATCGCTTTGCATAGAGGTTGGACTAGAGGGCATTCCCACCAGCAGTGGATAAGAGTTCCTTTCTCTCCACATTTCTGCCAGCACTGATTGTTCTCATTCTTTGTGATGTATGCCAATCTCTGTGGTGTGAGATGGTATCTCATCATTGTTTTGATTTGCATCTCCCTGATGATTAGTAATGAGGAACATTTTTTCATGTGCCTTTTGGCCATTTGTATTTCTTTTTTATGAAGTGTCTGTTCATTTCTTCTCCCCATTTTTTGATGGGATTAGATGTTTTTTTTTCTTGTAAAGTTCTGTCAGTGCCCTGTATATTTTGGATATTAGCCCCTTATCTGATGGGTATTGGGTGAATAGTTTCTCCCACTCAGTGGGTGGCTCTTGTATCCTGGGGACGTCAAGAAGGCAACCTCAGTCACATTAGTGCCACACAAACTCAAATACCTTGGAGTCAACTTGACCAAAGATGTGAAGGACCTATACAAAGAAAATTATAAAACCCTGCTCCAAGAAATAAGACAGGACACACGGAAATGGAAACACATACCCTGCTCATGGATTGGCAGGATTAACATCATTAAAATGGCAATACTCCCCAAAGCATTATACAGATTTAATGCGATCCCCTTAAAAATACCCATGACATTCTTCAAAGAAGTGGATCAAACACTTATGAAGTTCATCTGGAACAATAAACACCCTCGAATAGCTAAAGCACTCCTAGGGAAAAGGAAAATGGAAGGCATTACTTTCCCCAACTTTAAAATGTACTCCAAAGCAATAGTTATCAAAACAGCATGATATTGGAATAAAGACAGACCCTCAGATCAGTGGAATAGGCTTGAGTTCTTAGACAATGTTCCCTAGACATACAATCATCTAATTTTTGACAAAGGAGCAAGAAATCCTAAGTGGAGCAGGGAAAATCTCTTCAACAAGTGGTGCTGGCAGAACTGGTTAGCACTTGCAAAAAAGCAAACATAGACCTCCAGTTAACATCATGTATGAAGGTAAAATCCAATTGGATTAAAGACCTTGTTATCAGACCTGATACCATAAGGTATATAGAACAACACATCGGTAAAACACTCCATGACATTGAGGCTAAAGGCATCTTCAAGGAGGAAACTGCACTTTCCAAACAAGTGGAAGCAGAGATCAACAGATGGGATACATTAAGCTGAGAAGCTTCTGCACCTCAAAAGAAATGGTGCTTCTTTTTTTGATGGAGTGAGCTTCCCAAACAGTGCTCAGAAGAGTGCTCACAGCCTCTCCCAGAGATCCTTAGCTAACTCGACTGATGGTTCCTTGCAAGAGCCTGAGGATATGGGGCTACTCAGACACACCCTATAGAATTACCAGGACACTAGAGGTGGTGGAGGGCCTACAGGGCTGCATCTAACAATGCCTAGGAGACCATGTGGTGCCAGGATGGAACCTGGGTCAGGCACATTCACTTTACCCTCCGTCCTAGCTCTCTGACTCTAAGGTTGGTGCATCTTAAGATTTTGTGGGTTATGTCCAGAGTGTAATTGATCCTGGCTATTCCAGTGACATGAAGCCTGAATTGATTAACTAATGCTTGGTAGCTAATTGCTCCCCAATTTAATCACTCCAAACAGCAAACATGTATTATCCCACACCATTTCTGAGGGTCAGGGATCTGAGAGCAGCTTGGCTAAGCCTTTCTGGCTCAGGGTTGTTACAAGGCTGCAGTCAAGCTGTTGTCTGGGGCTTACATCTGTTAAAATTTCAGTGGGGCTACAGAATCTGCTTCCAAAGCTCACTTGCATAGCTAGTGAGTGAGGCCTCTCTCCCTTGCTCCTTGGGCTTCTTCAGCCTGCTGCTGTAGCTTTCCCTAGCTCCAGGAATCCGTGAGAGAAAATGAGAAACTTAGACAGAAGCAACCATCTTTTTATAAACTAATCTGAGAAGTGAAACCAACCCAGGAAGAATGTGGGAGAGTGTACAAATGGAGAACCCCAGTGGACCGCATTGCTGAGGCCTCTCTTAGAGACTGCCTCTCAGAAACCCCAAGAGAGTAGCCCTTTGTTCAAGAGAAAAATGTATTTCCCTCTCTCACAGATAACAGCTAGGGGAGCAATCCAAAGTTAGCTCAATGCTCCATCTTCATAAAGAACCCACACTTCTTTCTCACAGCTTACTTTTTATCTGCCACAAGATGGCCAGTTAGTCCAAGATGGCGGCTCCATCTCCAGCTATCTTTGCTTCCTTCCAGTCAGCAGAAATGAAGATGGCTTCCTTTCGTTTACAAACATTTCCTGGAACTCATGCATGTGGGAGGCTTGGGTTCAGTCACCTCTACATTGCTGGGAGTGTCTCCCCAGAGCAATGAGATGGGAGTGGCCCAGAGCACTGCTGAGTGTGGCCCAGAGGGAAAAAAAGGGAGGGAGCAAATTAAGGATAGCGACTTGGATAGACAACAAATGGATTTAGCTTCATAACAGAAAGCTAACCACAAAAGAGAACATTCTGTATAATTCCATTTATGTGAAATTCAAGACAAGAGACATTGAACAATGATGATAGAGATCAACAAGGGGAAGGAGCATACGAGAATGTTCTGGGGGTGATGGAAATGAGCTCTATCTTGAGAGGAGGATGGATTACACAAGGCTAAGCATTTGTGAAAACTTAACATTTATTTATTGGGGCTACACCTGGCAGTGTTCAAGTTTATACTTGGCTCTGTGCCCAGGGCTCAGGGGAACATATAGGTTGCTGGGGATGGAACCCGGGTGGGTTTTGTGCGAAGCAGGAGCCCTACCCACTATAATCTAGTCCTAGTCCCTTATTTGCTAAAACTCAAGATGCATGTTTCAGGACCTGGCAGGATGCTTAGTGCTACAACACTTACATGAGGCCCTGAGTTCCACTCACAGCACAAAATACACAGGCAAAATCTGAAAATAAAGGGAAAAGACAGAGTTGAGAAGTAGCTCAGGTACATGGACCAGGACCAGAGTTCAAACCCTGGCACCATGTGACCCTCCCTGGGTAGCTCTGAAAGCCCCTGAGCATGGCTGGGATGATCTTGGTGGTCCCTAGTAACTCAAGTCCCAAAAAGAATTCCATCTTTAGGTCCTGACTTTGGGCCATCAGGACCTGCTGTTCAAGTCTCACTAGAAGTGGACTCCTAAGTACTGCTTAAAAGGAGGGAATAATGAGAGGCAAGGAAATGGAAAGAGAGAAAAGGAGAAGAGAGGAGAGAAAGGCAAGGAGGGGAGAGGAAAGGTGGGGAGGTGAAGGAAGGAAGGAGGGGAGGGGAGGAAAGGGAGAGGAGAGGAGGGGAGAGAAGGAGAGAGAAGAGAGAAGAGGAGGGAAGAAGGGGAAAGGAGGGGGAGAAGAGAAAAGAGGAGAAAGAGGAGGGAGATTAGAAAAGGGGGTGGGAGGAGAGCAGAGAGGTGGGAGGAAAGGAAAGGGAAGAAGGGAGGGAGAAGAAGGGAGAGAGGGGAGGGGAGGAGAGGAGAGGAGAGGAAAAGAGAAGAGGGGAGGGGAGGAGAGAAAAAGAGCGGGAGAGGGGAGGGAAGAAAGGGAGAATGCCCAGTGCCAGGAAGGGTCTGGGCTGGAAATCAGTGCATTTCACTGGGCAAATTACACCTAAACTGAAAAAGATAAAAACAGGGCCTGGGGATAGTACAGTGGTCAGTGAATGATCAGGTGGCAATTTCAGTCCCCGGCAATATTCCACCTATCAGCTATGGTCTCAAACACTTGAAATCTCTGGCACTGGAACCAAAGTGTGCCATCTTATGTCTTGCTGCCAAGTGTGCAACCCTAGCCATCTCATCAACAGCAACAAAAGAGGGGACTTTTTTTAATGATCCACCAAAAATACAGGAGCCAGCCCACAACTAACAAAACCTCAGGCAGCTGCCTGGCCCTGGACAGCCACAACAGTACACTCTAAGAACTGTACATATGCTAGGAGGGTTTAGACTGAGCTCCTGTCCAAAATGAAAGGGGTGGAGAGCCAGAAAAGATAGCAGGGAAGAAGCTTGATTTATACACAGCTGACCCGGATTCGATCCCTAGCACCCCATAGGGTTCCTACAGCCCTGCCAGGAGTAATCCCAGAGATCAGGGCCAGGAGGAAATCCTGAGCATCATTGGGTGTTGCTCAAAAGCAAATGAAGCAAAACCAATAAATATGTGGTAACAAAAATAACATAAGAGAACCCAAGATCTCCCCCTGCCCAAATCCTACTGAACTGGTCCCTCTTCCTGGAGCAACTTGCTTTCCCCCAAAATATGCAGGGGCCACAGACTGCTCTCCACTATCCTGATCAGTCTTTTTCATTCCCTTCAACCTCAAATAGACCCTGAGAAGCTGTCTCTTGGTGTGGAATGGGAACACTCAAATGAGCAAAGGGGGCAGCAATAGACTTGGGTGCAATTGGGGGGGGGGAACCACTGGAATGATTCAAGGTAGTGATAGTAGCTTCTTATTTTGGAGGGGAGTTTGAGTCACACCCAGCAGTGCTCAGGGATTACTCCTGGCTCTATGCTCAGAAATCACTCCTGGCAGGCTCAGGGGACCATATGGGATGCCAGGATTCGAACCACTGTCCTTCAGCATGCAAGGCAAATGCCCTACCTCCACGCTATCTTTCTGGCCCCCTGATAGTAGTTTCTTATGTTTGCTTAAAGAATGTCAACTTGGGGCCAGATATAGTACAGTGGGTAGGATTCTCACCAGAACGTATTCGATCCCTTGCACCCCAAACAGTCTCCCTGAGCCATCAGGAGTCATTCCTGAGCTCAAATCCAGGAGGAATACCTGAGTTTCACCAAGTGTGGCCCTAAAATAAAACAAAGTAAACCAAAAAGTCAACTTCCAGGGGACCACTGAGTGACCCTTCCTTCCTTCCTTCCTTCCTTCCTTCCTCCCTCCCTCTTCCCTCCCTCCCTCCCTCCCTCCCTCCCTCCCTCCCTCCCTCCCTTCCTTCCTTCCTTCCTTCCTTCCTTCCTTCCTTCCTTCCTTCCTTCCTTCCTTCTTTCCTTCATTCTTCCTTCCTTCTTTTTCTTTCTTCTGTTCTTTTTTTTTCCTGAAAAGGGAGGATGGACCAAAGAAATTTAGGAAACTGTATGAAAACATCAAATGAAAAAGACCTTTTGCCCAGACTTGCTTGACAAAATGTCATTCCCATGTCCATTATGTTGGAACACCTCCCTCCCTAGCTGCCCTGATCTGCTTCTCTCATGAGACCAATCTGGAAACTTCCCCTGTGACCTTTCCTTGGGGTTCTCCACCTTCCATACCACAATTAGCAGAGCCACTGCCTTTCCCTGAACATCATCATGTGCCTGTCCTCCTGCAAGGCAAACAGCAGCGATAGAATCCAACTATCAGAGCAAAGGGGAAGATCGGAGATTGCATGAGAGATTAAAGTTTAGAGAAGAAAAGTTGGCATCCACAAAGGCAAGGGCAGGGGTTAGAGCAATAGTACAGCAGGTTGGACATTTGCCTTGCACACAGCTGACCTGGGTTCAATCCTCAGTATCCCATATTGTCCCCAGAACCAGCCAGAAGTAATTCCTGCACAAAAAGTCAGCAGTAAGCCCTGAGCATTGCCAGGTGTGCCTGACTGCCCCTCCAAACAAAGCACAACAAAGCACAAAGGTGAGGGAAGAAAGAGAAATATCTGTCCCTCTACTCAAGATTCAAATATCAGGCAAGAGCCAGGGATCGCTCAGCAGTGAGGCCAGCGAGGGTACAGATTCCATCTTCAGCACCTTCCCACAGGCCTGAGTGGGAGCCCCACTTCCTACCCCCCAACCAATCTGGCTAGGTAGTTGGCACCAAAAGTGTGTGATGTTCATTGAATCCTCTGTGTGTGTGTGTGCGTGTGCGTGTGTGTGTGTGTGTGTGTGTGTGTGACCTCAGTCATGGCAGAAATAGCAACAAAGGGAAGGGAAAAAGAAATCTGCAGGCATTAAAAAAAACTGAATGCATGTGAATTAAAAAAAAAAAAAGGCAAGAGAAAATGTAGAGCCACTTGGGGCAACCAGCAGGCAGTGTCTCACAAAGGTAAACATCCAAGTACTCTATATCCCAGCAATTCCACTCCCGCATGCTCACCTGGGATAAATAAGAGCCCGGGTCCATTAAAACACTTGTGCAGCAGTGCTCATGAAAACTTTTATTCGTAATCGCTCCCACCAGGAGTCAAATCAAATATCCATCAACTGCTGAGTGGATAAAGAAATAGCAGAGCAAGCATATGCTGGAATACTACTCAGCAATATAAAGGCATTTGCCGGCCGGCCTCATAACCGTGAGAGTGAATTTCACAGATGTTCTGTGGCGCACAGGACACCAAGTACAGGAGCACACATGGTCGGATCCATTTGCATCAAAGCCAAAAGGAGATCAAGTTGAGGTGGAGGGGTTTGGAAGGTGAGGGCTCCACGCTAAAATCAGAACAGCAGGGTGGAAGGGCTGCCTCCGGAGAGCCAAAGGATGAACTGGAACAGGACCCAGGAACTCTCGAGGGCAAAGGGAATGTTCCCTCGCTTGATTGTGGTGGTAGCAGTTATGCAGATGCATACATTTGCCAAAACTCATCAAACTGCACACCTTCTGCGCATTTCAATGTATGCAAATTAGGCTTTAATTAAAAAATTAAATTAAAAAAAGAATCGCAGGCACGGTTTGTGCCGGGAGCAGGAGATCCGATAGTGAACAGGGCAGGCAGAGCCCTGTCCAGAGGGAGTTTCCATCTGGCCCCAGAGCTAATTAGACACTGAGCAGAGTTGGGGGTGGGGAGGTGGTGGGCAGATATTTTTTCTATCAGGCGCTGGTCACTCCCAGTTTTTCATCTGTATGGCCTTGTCCAACCCACCCTGAGAAAACTGGGGAATTTGGGTGGAGAGACATAGGGCTCAGGATTGCACAAAATGGGAAATGTTATGTCTTGCTTTCAGAGCAGGGCAAATATGTAATATTCAGGACCAGCTCAGGGTCAAAATGCCAAGCTCTGAAAGGCTCAGCTTGACCATGCAGGCTAGATGCAACATAGATAGGAGGGAAAAGGTTCAAGAGATGTGGGGAGAGGGGGAAAGAGGAGGTGTTGTCATTGCAGGGTGGAGCTGGCCACCAGTTCCTTAGTGACTTCTGTGGCTTTTGTCTTTTGGGCCCATAAGTCTTCAGGGACCAGAATAGCCGCAGAGCTCCTTAGAGGAGAACTCATGGTCTGAATAAGGCCCTTTTGGGCCCCTGATTCTGCCACATAGCTCAGAGTAGAGAATGGCTGGGGGCTGCCAACTCTAATCCTACCTTTGCAAGATTGGTTTTACCATCTCTAAATGGAGAAACTGTGTCTTTGAAAGACTTATTATTATTACTTTTTGACTTATTTTTGCTTCGATAGATAGGATAGGAAACAGGAGAGCCAGGGCAAGAACCACGGTCTTCTGAGGCCCAAATGGGAGCCTCCTTTTGTCTACATTCACTTGGCACATTCAACACGACATGGATGTTGCTCAGGTCCAAAAACCTAGAAGAGTGAGGTTGCCCAAAAGTAGACCCCAGAGTGATCCCTACTGCCTGGTTCGCACACCTCTGAGTGTGGCCTGGATGGAGGTGGCCCGGATGGAGGAAGTGGTTTCTGAACCTGGAAGAGAGCACCAGGGGAGTGTGCCAGTTCTGAGATTTGATGACCAAAGGAATCAAAGGATGACCAAAGGATTTCCATCTCGGGCTCTCTTCCTTGGTTCACATATTTGGATCTCCCTTGGCACTCCAGCTGACACCTCACTCAGCACTAGCAGAATAGAGAGACTCAAATGTGACGAAGTACTGAGATCTGACAGTGAACGAAGGAGCCAGCTTGGAAATGGATATTTCAAGACTCCTGCCAAAAGCCACCAAGTCTTTCTGGAAGCAGACACCTGACCACACTCAGGCCCACACTCAAGAAGATGAGGTGTGGGCCCCTGCAAAAGTTCTGACAGCATTTCACAAGACACTCGGAGCCAGGACCTAAGCTAAACGCTTCTGTGGCCCTGTACAATCCTGAGTTAAATCAATCAATACTAGTTATCCTAAGGGACGGACGAGGTGTGGTGGCAAATTGCTATAGGTGACAAAGAAAGACGATATCTCACCAATAAGACCCTACCATGACTGCACTCAGGGGCTATATGTTCTCACTAGAGTCTTATCAGACTGAAGCCTGAGAGAAGCACCTTCCTGGCCTGATGCTGGAGCGTGCATGCACACACCTCCTCCGCTAATATCTTTGTGTATTGGACGTTGTTTCTCTCCCCCATTTTCCTCTCTTCCCTTTTCCCTGAAAAGCACATCGGAGTTGGTCCTCCTACACGGAGAACATTTGAAATTGCAGGTGCGTCATCCCAGGAGAAAGCGCATCTTGAGGTGCTGTACTTCGTCCCAGCTACCTCGGCTGCCTGGAATAGTCCCCAATGCCTTTTGCGTGACTGCCTTTGTTTCGAGCACACCCTAAATTGCTGCTGTGCCAAATGCTGAATGTGACCAGAAATGACACAGGATGAATAATGTGGCATATAATTATCACCACATTTCAGATGAGGGCAATATGCATTTTTCTCAGAGCCGAAGGGATGCAATTTTATTTTGTAACACAAAATGCTCCATTTGGGGGTCAGTTTTCGAGCAGCCCTTCATTCTGAAGCAATTTCACATGAATAAAAGCATTTGTATTCATGCGCTGCGTAATGCGCATTATCCAGGCCTCCATCCTGGTATACACTTCTCCACAGGATTCTAGCTCTTTGCAGTGAACCAGCCCCAAATCCAAATAGGAGCAGGTGATAATGAAGATGTTCTCTTGGCTTCTTTCAGGTCATGGGATCTTGGGCTTTCTTCCCCCATCCCACCCCACCCCCATTTCCGGAGTTGGAGATGGGGGAGGAGAAGCTGGCTTCTCTTGTTTTGTTATTCTTTTTTGTTCTGGGACACACACCCAGAGATGCTCAGGTCTTACTTACTACTGGCTCTGCAGTCAGGAATCATTCCTGGAGATGCCCAGGAAACCATTTAGGGTGCCCAGAATCAAACGCCAGTCAAGCCCATGTAAGGTAAGTGCCCTACCTGCTGTACTATAGCTCTGGCCCCCAAACTGGCTTCTCTTAACAACTGTGCTCAGACTGCCCTGTGAGGACCAGGGCTCTGAATGCTCAGTCAGACCACACAAGAGCTGAGAGGAGCCCTCATCTCTCCATTGCAGCCTCCTATTCCTTCTCCCAGGAAAAGGCAGGTATCAAAGTCAAGGATCTGGGGCTTGTTTCTGGTGGAGGGTGTGTGATACTTTATGGGAAGGCCTATTCACTATGGAAATAGCCATCAGGAAACCCCACAAAGAAAGCTGCCTCAGTGACAGGAGAGAAATCTCCTGGAGTTGGAAGGTCCAGATCCGTGGAGTGGCAGAGCTGGAGTCCCCGAGGTGGTGCTCCTTGGTAGGCACATAGACACCTTCCACTTCGGTTCTGTTTGGTTTTGATTTTATTTTTTAATCTTTTTTTTTTTTATAATTTCAGGGCCATACCTGGCTGTTCTCAGGGGATTCTTCTGGCTCTTCATTCAGGAATTACTCCTGGCAGTGCTTGGGGGACATATGGGATGCTGGTTATTAAACCTAGGTCATCCTCTTGCAAGGCAAATGCACTTTACTTTGTACTATTGCTCTGACCCCTTTCTTCCATTTTGGGGGAAGAATAGGCCTTACCAGTAATGCTCAAGGCTTATTACTGGCTCTGTACTAAGAATCAATTACTCCTGATAGGACTCAGAAAACCATATGGGGCATTAGGGAGTGAACTCAAGTCAGCCTCAGGCCAGCCAAGTACCCTACCTACAGCACTATTGCTCCAGCCCTTTTTGCTTCCTTTTCTTATGCCAGCCCTTTGCACCCATGAACCTGAGGGCTTCTGTGTGTCCAAACTAAGGCCTTCTATAAGGAACCTCATCAGAATGAACCCCTCTAACTTATTCATATCTTTCAGAGCCCTAGCTCCAAAACATTCATACTCTAAGATCCTAGGAGAAAGGGCTAGGACTTCAACATATGAATGGGGGATATACAGCCTGTCATAGGAGGTAGGTGGGGTCCTGGGTTTACCCAACATCCCAGTCCACCCATAAAAAAGATATATTGGGGGCCGGAGAGATAGCATGGAGGTAAGGTGTTTGCCTTTCATGCAGGAGGTCATCGGTTCGAATCCCGGCGTCCCATATGGTCCCCCGTGCCTGCCAGGAGCAATTTCTGAGCCTGGAGCCAGGAATAACCCCTGAGCACTGCCGGGTGTGACCCAAAAACCACAAAAAAAAAAAAAAAAAAAAAAAGATATATTGGGCCGGAGTGATGGCATGGAGGTAAGGTGTTTGCCTTGCATGCAGAAGGACGGTGGTTTGAATCCCGGCATCCCATATGATCCCCTGAGCCTGCCAGGAGCAATTTCGAGCGTAGAGCCCCTGAGAGCTGATGGGTGTGACCCAAAAACCAAAAACCAAACAAACAAAAAAAAGATGTATTGGTGGACGGTGCTTTGGGTTGTGTTTGGTTTTAATTTTGTTCAGGGACATGTTTGGGAGTGCTCACAGGGAAGTCCTCGCATGCTTAGGACCATGAAATGTGGGGGTAAAATTCGGGACATACATAGGAAAATCCTGAGCTCATCTCTCCATCCAGGACTTTGGAAACTATGTGTGTGTGTGTGTGTGTGTGTGCGTGCGTGCGTGCGTGCGTGCGTGTGTGTGTGTGTGTGTGGTGTGTGTGGTGTGTGTGTGTGTGTGTGTACACACCCAATGGTTTTAGTTTTTAAGAGGGGCTACACCTGACATTGCTGGAGCCCAGGATATTTGGACCCAATGTGGCCCAGGGGTGACCACACCAAATAATATGCAACCATCTTGAAAAGAGAAGAGGAAACCGAGGGGTTTTCTACCAAATTCAGAATGATTCTCACCAAGTCACCAGCCTATAAAGACACCAGTTCCAAAGTGGGGTCATCTACTTCAAGGCCCTAAGGACAGTCAGTTGGGGGGGGATTCTTCACTATCCTTGAGGTGACAACATGGAAGGGACACCTACCCCTCCCTCAGTCTTCAGATGTCAGGTCAGCACCATCGCCTGCACAATCCTCTTCCAACAGGTTGCTTTTCCTATGAAGTAGGCTTGAACTGTTGGACTGAAGTATCCCTTTCCTAAAGAAAAACTTTAACTCACTGAAAAATGCAAATGAGCAGCCATAAAAACTAAGAAGGTCAGAGCTTTTCTCTTCCCCAACACATGTAGGTTCTGCCCCAAAACTGGCAGACAGGGATCTGGCAGAAAAGAGAGATCGCCCTTGCCTAGTTTCAGCAGCCCAAGCCTCACATGTATGCAGAAGAAGCTCTTTGCAAACTGCATGGGCTTGCCAGAAAGTCACTGGATTCTTCCAGAGCCCACCAAGACCTGTCTAAGTCCCGCCACACACACATACACACACACACACACACACACACACACACACACACACACACACACCCCACAGTAGCATAACAGACTTCCCTAGGGATCCAATCCCACTAGTAACAATAAAACCAGACATTTTTATAGATTCCCCAAATTATGTACCTCATTTTTTCCTCACACAATCACTTCGGGAGTTCAGCCTTGAAGCTGCTCCATTTTATGGATATGTAAACTGAGTTACCTCTTCATCTTGAAAGGAGAAATGAGGGGCTCAGTTGAGAAGAATGTCCATTAAGGCTGCCTGCAGGGACTGGTGGGAAGGAGAATTCTCTTATGTTTATCAGGCTGGCATCCACATGCAATCAAAACTCAGCCACCTGTTGTTGTTGTCCACAAAGCTTCCAGAATATTCTAAGAGCAAATGGTAGGCACACTGGAAGTCATGCAGAACTGTAACAACATTAGAGTCAGGAGAATGTCACGGATTTTCACTCAGAGCCTGAGGAAAAGAAAGATGGTGGACACGGCCAGAGTGACATTACAGCAGATAGGGCGCTTGTCTTGCACACAGCTAACCTAGTTTGGTTCTCCAGCATCTCATAAGGTTCTACTGAGCACCTTCAGGAGTGATCCCAGAGCACAAAGCCAGGAGTAAGCCATGAGCATCACTAGGTGTGGCCCCAAAGCAAAATTAAATTAAAAAAAAAAAGGAAAGAAAGAAAGAAAGAGGGGGCCGGAGAGATAGCATGGAGGTAAGGCATTTGCCTTGCATGCAAAAGGTTGGTGGTTCGAATCCGGGAATCCCATATGGTCCCCCGAGCCTGCCAGGAGCGACTTCTGAGTGTAGAGCCAGGAGTAGCCCCTGAGTGCTGCCAGCTGTGACCCAAAAAGAAAAGAAAGAAAAAAAGAAAGGAAGGACGGAAGGGAGGGAGGGAGGGAGGGAGAGAGAGAGAGAGAAAGAAGAAAGAAAGAAAGAAAGAAAGAAAGAAAGAAAGAAAGAAAGAAAGAAAGAAAGAAAGAAAGAAAGAAAGAAAGAAAGAAAGAAAGAAAGAAAGAAAGAAGGAGGGAGGGAGGGAGGGAGGGAGGGAGGGAGGGAGGGAGGGAGGGAGGGAGGGAGGGAGGGAGGGAGGAAGGAAGGAAGGAAGGAAGGAAGGAAGGAAGGAAGGAAGGAAGGAAGGAAGGAAGGAAGGAAGGAAGGAAGGAAGAAAGAAAGAAAGAAAGAAAGAAAGAAAGAAAGAAAGAAAGAAAGAAAGAAAGAAAGAAAGAAAGAAAGAAAGAAAGAAAGAAAGAAAGAAAGAAAGAAAGAAAGAAAGAAAGAAAGAAAGAAAGAAAGAAAGAAAGAAAGAAGAAAAAGATGGTGGGTGTCCACATCAAGAGCATGTGAAGTCTCCTGAAAAGAAAGAATCCAATTTCTGGGGCTGATGGAAGTTTGTTTACACCCAAACCTAAAAGGGGTGAGCTTTGCCAAGAGCCAGCCACTTTCTAGGTTTCAGACATTGCCTGTGAAGCATAAGTTAAGGGAACATTGAATCTAACAGCCACTCCTTCCATTCTTTCATGAGTCAGGACTACAGGAGGGAGGCCTAGACAGAGAGATGCTCAGAACTAGAAGAAATCTGTTCATGAAAAACCAGAAAATCAGAGAGAGGTGTGGGGGAAGGAGGTACAAAGTGGTTGAGGAGTAGGAAGTGGCAGGGGAAGGGAAGACAAGGTGGAGAGGAAGGAGAGAGGAGGAGAGATGGAGAGAGATGGGGAAGAAGTGGGAGAAAGAGAGAGGAGGGAAGAGGTGGAGGAGGAAAGGGGAGGGAAAGAGTAGGGAGAGAGGGAGGGGACAGAGGGGGATGGGACAAAAAGGAGAAAGGAGAGGGGGAGAAGAATGAAAGGGAGAATAGAGGAGGGAGGTGATAGAGAGGGGAAGAAGAAAGGAGGTGGAAGGTACAGAGGGGGAACAAGGAGGGCAGGGGAGAGGAAGAGATAGAGAGGGGAAAGAGGGAAGGGGACAGAAGGAGAAGAAGAGTGGAGGGGAGAAGGGGACAAGGAGGGAAGGAGTTAAGAGCCAAAGAAAAGTCTGCTGCCAGTCACTTTACCAGGGGATCCTGGATTTCTAGAAAGTTCCAGTTTGCAAGCTCTCCGCCTCACCAAGGATATACTCAGGAAACCATGGACTCCAAGAGTGGGTGCAACTCAAGGTACAGGAACCAAAGCCCAAAAAAGAAGAGGCAAGCTGAAAGGGAGGTCTGGATTCTTCATCCTAACTATACCCCCAGCAAGGTTTAATACACCATTCTCCAGGGGGTGAGGAGCAAGGACTCTGTCCTGTTCCCAGAGCAAATTGGTGATGGATGGACAGAGTTCCAGGACAAAGGATCCCTCTGGTTTCCCCACTTGCAGAGAGCTGGCTGGGTGAGCAGGTGTGGGTTCATCCCAGAGAGCACACGGACCCTCAGCACCCCCACAGAACAATAAACCTGGAGTAGCCCTTGGCCCCGCTCAATGGATATTTCTTTGGCCCCCAAAGAAATAAAATGCCCTGGCTGCAGGGCTGCTGTGGGCTGTGACAGCCTTCATGTGGGTCTCTAAAGGCCTGGAAACCAGAGAATGAGGCATGACAGACTCAGGAGGTGATACCTATACAGCTTCCAAACAAGAGACAGATGATGGGGGGTGTTTGGAGAGAATTCTTTTAGAAAGAAGGAACTCAGGAGCCTAGGGGCTGGATGTCAGCTTCGGATAGGGCACCCAGGTTGCTTCCAGCTTTCAAGTTGGAGACATGAGGCAGCCAACAGCAGGGAGGTTAACCCCTGACCTGGTGGACCTTGGCCTGATGTCCAGATACTGGAAATTCCTTCTGCCCCTAGTCCCCCAAACCCTAAAAGGTTTCCTGGAAGGAATAGTAAACATCCAAGGAGAGCTCACATATTTATTGATCTACTCGAAATCTTTTGTTTTGGGGCCATGCCCAGTGGTGCTCAGGGTTCACTCGGGGTTCTTCCCTCAGGGACCACTCCTGGCAGGACCCAAGGAACCATATGGGGGATTGTGAATAGAACCCAGGTGTGGACCGTGTGCAGAAGCCTGTGCAGGGCAAAGCCCTGATGTACCATGGTTCCAACCTCAAAATACATTTTCTTTTTTTTGTTTGTTTGTTTGTTTTGCTTTTTTGAGTCACACCCAGCAGTGCTCAGGGGTTACTCCTGGCTCTGTGCTCAGAAATCGTTCCTGGCAGGCACGAGGGACTATATGGGATGCAGGGATTCAAATCACCGTCTGTCCTGGGTTCACCAAGTGCAAGGCAAATGCCCTACCGCTGTGCTATCGCTCTGGCCCTCAAGATACATTTTAAAGAGATCCTGAGGCAGTTGAAAAGGATAAAAGGATTCAGCCAGCAGTCCAGAAACCTGGAGGCAGGAGTATGTGTGTGGTGTGTGGTGTGGTGTGGTGTGGTGTGGTGTGGTGTGGTGTGGTGTGTGTGTGTGTGTGTGTGTGTGTGTGTGTGTGTGTGTGTGTGTGTGTGTGTGTGTGTGTGTGTGTTGCTCCCAAGATCTATGGCTTCCATCCCTGTCCTATCCCCTCCACCACCACCACCAATCAGGAATCTCTCACCTATGCTGCATGGCTGCTGAAGCACTCAAAAGAGAGCCCTGGGGAGAATAAATGGGGAAGAAAATGGAAAGCCTCTTCTACCAGCCCCCACCCCCTCCAGCTACTGACTGCCCAGTGTGGCCCCTGGGAATTCTAGTGACTAGAGGTCCCCAGGCCTGCAGAAGGCTGAAGGACTGAAAGTGTCCAAATTCTCTAGGTTGTATTTGGCTGGCCCAGAAGCCTCACAAAGCACAGGAAAGGGGAATTCATGGGTGTCAGTAGTGGGGTTTTGGGGGAGGAAAAAGTAGACTCTAATTCCAGACCCCCAACACAGAGAAGGCTTGTATGTACCCCCATCCTTCCTCCTGCCTGTGTGTTCTGGAACACTAGATCACATAATAATTCACCAGTTTGGGGTCAGAGTGATAGTGCATGGCATTTGCCTTGCACCAGCCGACCCAGGTTCCATCCCAGCCTCTCATATGGTCCTCTGAGCCCTCTAGGAGTGATTCCTAAGTGAAGAGTCAGGAATAAGCCCTGAGCATCACCGAGTGTGGCTCAAAAACCTCCATATTAAAAATAATAATAATAATTTACTCACCAATCAATGAAAGCTGAGGGAGTAAGAGGGCCAAGTAGGGACCAGGGATGTAGCTCAGAGCTTGGGGCACAATCAAGGAGCCAAGTTTGAGCCCCAGCACCCCATAGCCCTATCCCCCACTAGTTCTGGCAGATGTAGCCCTGAAAATCTCTGAGAACCCCAGCACCATGCACCAAAACACTGATTAGCCAGGTGTCACTAGGAGTGGCCCCTTGGTCCCCTGAACACTGCTTAAGAGGTTCTCCCCCCCAAAAAAAAACAAAAAGAAAGAAAAGGGCTAAGCAGGTAAATTGAGGCCCTGTGAGCACAGCTGAATTCCAAGCAGAGTCTCTATCTGGACTCTGGCCCAGGCAGAGCTACCCACCCACCCAGCACACCCCCTTTCTCGCTGTGATTTTTTTGTGGGTCCCGGGAGGATGTCTGATCCTGGTTCTGCCTTGGCCAGCGCCTGGGTTAGCTCCAACCTGCTCTGCAGGCCAGGGAGATGAAAGCCCTTTCCCCAAATCCCCCAGCCAATCACAGCAGAGCTGCTCCCCCAAGCCAGGAGCAGAGAACAAATCCCCATCCAACACCAGGGAACCCTCTCCCGGTCTCACAAGGCCTGTGCAAGCCATGGACTGGCCAGCCAGAGACTTCATTAAAACCACGCCATGGCCTGCACTCTCTGCAAACCCATTAAACAGCCGCCGTAATCCACTCATACATAAACATAAGGGAAGGGGAAGAAGCGCTGTCCCACAGGATGCGTGTCTGGGAGAAACAGTTGCCATAAAAAATCCAAACAGAAACGGGGTTCACAGGAAGGTTTGGGCTGCAGTCGATTTGGGCCTTCTGAAAATTCTAGCCAGGGAGCCATCCCCTCTGTGGCCCATTTAGAAAGGTTCTGATTCGGATTCACAGAAGTCAGAGCGAGAGAAGAGCTTCCTCGAGTCCATGTGGGCCTCCCTGCAGACTAGACATGGTTTGAGAAACCAAGTTCGAGGTGGCCGCTGGGAAGTCAAAGAGCTAAATTGAGGCCAGAGAGCAATAGCCAGGCTCACACTGGCCTACCGCTTACCTTAGCCCAAGCCACCACCAGCCGCACCACAAAAGCCAGGCTCCTGAGCTGTGTCCACAACAGCTGAGGCCACAGAGACACGCCCAGAGCATTGGAACAGGGAGGAAAGACTGGAGATTTAAATAACTCAGGCAGCAAAATCCCTGTCCCTTCCCATGGGAACCCCGTCCCCAGGCCAAGAAACCCCATCCAAGGCACCCCCCACCCGGCTTTACAGAGGGCCCACGTGTGTGCAAGGGTGACATATGCTCTTGCCAAAGAGAAGGGTAGAAGTCTCTGACACTTGTTTTTTTTTTTTTAATAAGCTGGTGAGTCAGTATTTTTATTCTCTGTTATCTTATAAAAAAATGAAAGAATGCAGCTTGTTTCTTAAATTAGAGATCTGTTGTGTAATTAGTCCATTTTATCTTCTGCGAGTTGTTGCTGTTTTCTGTCTGTGGTTTCCAGAAATGTCATTGGCTAGGCTTAAAAGTGGGTTTTTTTTCTTCCAGAGAAAAATTCTATAAATATTTTCTCCCTTTTAGCATGTTTTAAATTTGAACGACATATTGTAAAGATAGCAAGAGTTATGAAAGTCTCTCTTAGCCGCCAATGAAATACGGTGGGAAAAGTGATTAGAGAGGGAACTTCCGCCCACAGAGAATGTCACGGGACTGGGATGGGGTGGGGAGGTTGCGGGGAACCACTGCCCTTAGGGGTCAAGGACCCAAAGGAACACACACACCCCCACTGTCCCTGCTTCCTGGCATTCTGGGTTTGTGGCAGAGCAGGGAAGGCCAGCCAGTCTTAGCGTGAGACACACAGGGCTTGAAATGATGTCACTGGCGGATGGTCAGAATTCTACCCTCATGATTCATTTCTCTGGACGAAAATTGAGGCGCGGGATTTTACACAGTTAGGTCTGCCTTAATGGTTTCTTGTGCTAAAAGGTACACCCTTTCCCCCCTCCCCCCATAAGAAACCTACAGATCTACCCACATTTGAGTAAAAACCTATGTAAAGGGCTATTCACGGACGGGTTATTTGTAGCTATAAAGGACCAGAAGCCACCTAAATGAAGGTCCATTAATAGGAGACTGGTTAAATAAAGTCGAGCTCATTCTCATCATGGACTGTGACGTGGCCATTAAAAAGAATGCAATGGCACTATAGGTACTGAAGCAGAATGTTCTGTGAGAGTGTTAAGTGAAAACGACAGGATGTCCGGAACTTTCTCGTTGGTTTCTAATCTGCCATCATTTGTCTTTTCAAAAGGTGATTCTAACCTTGAATTTGAAGTTGGCTTCAGGAAGGGGAATAGAGTCCGGAGGGTGACTTCTTTTTATATGGAGATGGGGGTGAGAGATAGAGGGAGCTATTACAGATAATAGATACCCCTATTGTGCTGTTTGCTCCGGAGCCAGCCAGAGCCTGGGCAATTTTTGAAAAGAATACATTTAGGGAGGGCCTGGGCTGAATCCCAGGAACAAAGAATATACTTCACATGTATAAGGCCCTGAGTTCCATCTCAGGCCCCACAGAGGGGGCGGGCAGGCAGGGATACTTTTAGATTGGATTCTGTGCATGTTCTCTCCTCAAGGTTTCATGATCTCTAGAAGGAATCTGAAGAGGTTGGGAGCAGCATAGCAAAGAAACCGCTCTTTGATTTCTTTGAAAACCAGCTGCTCTCCCAGGCAGGGGGGTGCTGGTCCTGGCAAGGCTGAGAAGCAACACCCGGCTGTTGTGAGTAGCTTGAGCTCCACACAAGGAAACATTGATGTGACTTAATGTTCCCCACTCTGTGCTCTCCAGTGCCTCTGGGGAGCACTACCCAGTGCCCACCCCCAGCCACCCACTGCCCCACCCCCCTGGAACCTAGCACCTGTCCTCTTCACCTGTCTACCTGAGGGCCATTATGCCAAGAGGAGCATTTTTTTAAACTCTTTACACCGCAGGGAATAAGTGTGCTTTGAATAACTTGGGGTCAGAGCAGATAGGGCTCTTGCCTTGCACACAGCTGACCCAGGTTCGATCGATCAGCAGCATTGCATAGGGTCCCCTGAGCACTGCTAGAAGTAAGCCCTAAGTACTGCTGGGTATGGCCCAAAACAACAACAAAAGCCGGATAAGTTCCTGACATGAACCTCTTAGGCCTGGGGACACTGGTGGAATATGCTTTGATGAGAGAACTTCTCAAGACCCCTCTGGCTGCCAGAGAACACCTAGGAACCTTAGGGAGAGGGGTTCACAGAAGAAAAAAGGACACCGAAGGGCAGGGGCTGGTGAGGGACTTGGCCTTGTGGCAGAAAATAGCACTTGCCTTTCCCTGACTGTGTGGGGATTTGAGCCCTGTTCTCTCTGACTCTAAACCGGCCTGCGGCCTGCCTGCTGGTGAACCTCCAAGTGGCTCTGTGTCGGCCCTGCCTCATGGGTGCCAGCTGTCCCCGTCTGTCATACCCCAGAGCACAAGTGCCAGGGAAATCTTCATGCTAAAGGGGCCTGAAATCCCCGTCTCTGGGAAGTTGGGAGAGGATGCGGTGTGCTGGTTGGGGCCTGGAGGTCAGGCATGGGGAAGCACGCCTCTGCCTCTGAGCCATCATCACCTGGAACACTGGGTGCCTGTGCCCCTCATTCACTGCCTGTTCCCTGCACACTCCCTTTCCCTGCCAGCAGTCTGGAGGATGGAGCATTTAGAAATCACGGGCGCTCCGATAGGAAATCAATCTTCGTGCAGGGGAGTGTGTGGGGGTGGGAGGAAGAGAATCCAGGCTGTTTCCTTTCTTCCTCGAGATGTGCCAGCAAGACATTGCTCAGAACGTTCCAGAAGGTCTGGAAGAAAGCTGCTCATTCCCCCTCAGGAGGAATGGACTCACCCCCCATGGAGGACGGCTGTCTGGCAACCTGTCCTCAGCCAGACCCCACCCCCAAAGAACCTGTATGTAGCTCTGTGTTCTTCTACCCCCTCAACACCCCAGTTTCAGTTTGCCCAGGGTTCTCCCCACAAATAAACACACCATGTAGATCAGGGGTGCAGAAAGCAACGGGGAATGGGGAAGAGGAGATGCTCGGTTAGCCCCTGCGTGCCAAACACACACACAGCAGACCTGTCTGGGCAGTGTGCTGACGCTGTTGGAGAGCCAGGCAGTTTGCCAAGGGTGCCAGGTCACCCCAGCCTTGCCACGAGCTAGTGGCCCAGCACTGGTAGGAGACTTTTGGCCTGTTCCCAAGAGTGTAAGGGGGTGGAAAGTAGGCTTGGGCTTTATGTACTGATGCAAGGGACATAGAGGACATTGGAACTCTGGGTAGTATTTGAATTTCCCTGAAGCAAAAATGCACTATCCAGCCCAAGTGCTCCTGCTGGAGTGACCAGGAAACATCTCAATTCATTTCCAGCCTTCAGAGGGAGCGATAGGATGTGTGGGAGTAAAAGAGTTGGGGAGAAGGGGCAGGATGACTACCCCTAATCAGGAGAACCATCTGCCTGTTCACCCTTCGCCCAACAAATCGTCAAACAAAGAGGCGCTTCTGAGTGACCCCGACAGCTGAGAGCAGCCAAGGCCAAAATCTGTGGTGGGAGGCCAGGACGCTGTCACCCACCGGCTGACAGGCCAGTGCTGTGTACTCTCTTGCTGCAGTCAGCAGCAGTCCTGACGGCTGGTCTGGGAGCCAGATGGAGTTAGTCCAGAAGCACAATTTTCTGAGAGGAAAACTTCCCTGTCCTCAAGGTCTGTAGACAGATAGATTGTCTCCCAACAAAGGTCCAGAGGTCAGAGTGGACCACAGGCTTCACAGACTTCATGAACAGCCTGTTAGGATTCACAGTGCTCAGGTTCTTTCTGGGACTTCTGGGAACCTGGCTACCCAGTTCTCTTGAGGACGGTGGGGAAGGACAGAGGTATTCCCTTGACCTACAATGCAACAAACTTAACACGCATGTGTGTGTGTGTGTGTGTGTGTGTGTGTGTGTGTGTGTAGGTTTGATCCCAGGCACTACCTGGTTTCCCAAGTACCACTAGAAATTACCCCTGAGCTCTGTTTTGGAAACAGATGTGCCCCCAAATTAAAAAAAATAACACACACAAGTGAGGGACCAAAGAGATACAGTATAAGGTGGATACAGTGGATGTCTTGCATACATCCAACACAGGTTCAATTCCCAGCTCCCCAAATGACCTTCCAAGGAGCCCCAGGAGTGATCCCTGAGTAGAACCAGGAGGAAACCCTGAGCACAGGCGGATGTGCCCATTCCCAACTAAGTGATTTGAGCTCTGAGCTTCACTTTTCATATCTGCAAATGAAGCTACAAATACTAATTTAGGATGGCTGCATTTGTTTCCAGAATGTACAAGGCCTAGCAAATAAACCCTCACAGGTAATACTTCCTGCTCCCCAAATCCTAGCGCGGGACAGGCCAGAGCCAACTTGCTAAAACTTCAGGCAGTGAGACCACTGCCAGAGTGAGTTCTTCTTATGGAGCTGCTTTTCCAGAACTCTGTTCCAAGGAGAAAGTCCACCTTCTCTGCTTCCCCCACTCATTCATTCTCCCCTTCTTATCACAGCTTACTTCAGTTCCCACTGACAGCTTCCCACTACCCTTCACATGTGGGGGGAGGGGCTCTTGCTGGCTCCCCAGTGGGGTGGGGCTCCTGCAGGCTCCCCAGCAGGGTGGAACACCCATTGGCAAGGCACAGAAGAGCCCGGCCAGGCTTTGATCATGGCCGTGACCGCTGCATAGGGCTCAGCTCCCAGGGGCTGCGCTCAGACACCTCTTGAAGGGAAATGGCAAGACGGAACCCTTGTGCTTATTGGCACCATAAATCACCAACTGTTCTCCTCCCGCAGCACCTCCCTGCCCCCTTCCTGCTCCCTTCCAGCCAAGCTGTCCCCAGGGCACACAACCACCCCCTCCCTTGTCTCCTGCCTCCTCCACTCAGGGGACCAGAGCCAATGGCTCACGTACAAGCAAGATGAGTTGGACAGAGTTGATTTTTTTTTTTTTTTGCTGCTTTTGCGCACATCCGAACCGCCTTTGTTCCTGAACAATGGGGACCATGTGGCTATGGAAGGTAGAAAGGGCCTAAAGGGCGGGGGGGGGGGGTGGGATACAGTAGGATGGGGTGGGGCCAGCATTGGGTGGCTCTGGGTGCCTCAGCCCAGCCGACGCTCCTCCATAATGCACTGATCCTTGGCCAGCCTCGCTCAAAGCTGGCTTTGTAAGCAGAACATGTTTTCTAGGCTCCTGCCCCCTTAACCACGGGGAGCGCTTCTGTGAAATGCTTCCTTGGGGGATTTCAGCATAATTGCAGGAACCTAAACAGCACAGACTATTCCGAACCTGTGGTCCCAAGAAGGACAGCAAGGGGCTATGCGGAATCGTCCCACCATGCTTCAGTGATGCGAGCTGGGGAGAACTCAAAGGTTTAATCCCTGCTTGGTCCCTTGAGGTGGGTCCCAACATGTTTCAGTTTGGGGGCCACTCCCTGAGCGTGGCTCTGTGCTCAGGGATCACTCCTGGTGGAGCCCAAGGGACAGTAGGTGGTGCCGAGGATGGAACCCAGTTTGGTTATCTGCAAAGTGAGAGCCTTTCCTGCTGTACTAGCTCTCCCTACAGAACCCCAAGGTACCTGCTTTGTATGCAAGAGTCCTGGGGTGTCTCCCCAATATTTTTTAAGTAAATGAATAATCATTTGCTTTATGTGCAAGGCCCTGAGTTGGATCCTAGTAGCCTCCAAGTACTCAAATATTGGGCCATACACTTTGTTGGAGCACTGTCAGGAGTGAATTCCCAGGCCCCCAAGCACTGCTGGGGAACCCCGCCAAATCAGTGACTGCGGGTATGTGGGAGGGTGAGGGAGAATCTTCGAGCCCGTTGCTTAGTGGGTTCCAAAACCTCCCACCTGCTGCTCCCCACACGCAGACCTACTCCTAAGGTCTCTTTTCCTCCAACTACATTGCCTCCAGGCTGTCCCCCTGGTTTTCTCAACTTCAACAGACTAGACTCTGTGCACACAGGCTTTCTCCTTCATTTAGGTCTTGGATTTTGTGACCTGGGAAGAGAAAGAAACTCCCATTCCTCCCTCAAAAAGAGAACTCAGATTGGGGCTACAATGAAGAAGAAGGAAAGGATAAAGGAGAGTTTCAGGGCGAGACTGGGTCCCATCTGGAACTGAAGACTCTCCCACGAGGGTGCCTTATGTCATATGTCACTGGGTTGACCAAGGAAGGACATCATCACTAGGCAAAGAAATGGGGCTCAAGGGGCCAGAGAGATAGCATGGAGGTAAGGCGTTTGCCTTTCATGCAGAAGGTCATCGGTTCGAATCCCGGCATCCCATATGGTCCCTCGTGCCTGCCAGGAGCTATTTCTGAGCATGGAGCCAGGAATAACCCCTGAGCACTGCCGGGTGTGACCCAAAAACCACAAAAAAAAAAAAAGAAAAAAAAAAAAGAAATGAGGCTCAAGTGGTAGATTGCATGCTGGAGTGATCCAAATCCTGAGCTCCATTCCCTGCATTGTGTGTTATCTCTCCCCAGCCCCTTCGGGTATGACCCCACCATTAAAAACAAGAGTGACCTCCATTTTCCAGCTCCCCTTGACTAGCTATGGCAGTGAGTATCCTGTCTTCTGATACTCAGTTTCCTCATCTGTAAAATAGAGCCACGTAGGCTGCATCTTAATATGAAGATTTAGGGGTACCAGGTCATAGAGCAGCATCTTATCTCAATGGTAACGGTCAGTGACAGCAATGGCCACAATCATTTGTGACCTCCTAAGTTGGTGTCAAAGGGTAGACATTACTTCTTAATTTTACATTAAAACCAAGTGTTTCTCGAATTTGAAAAGTAAATCTGGGGCTGGTGAGATAGCATGGAGGTAGGGTGTTTGCCTTGCATGCAGAAGGACGGTGGTTCGAATCCCGGCATCCCATATGGCCCCCCCAAACCAGCCAGGAGAGATTTGTGAGCGTAGAGTCAGGAGTAACCCCTGAGCGCTACTGGGTGTGATGCAAAAACCAAAAAAAAAAAAAAAAAGTAAATCTGTGCTTATAAAAAGTCAAACAATGGAAGCCAGAGTAATGCTATAGGAGGTAAGGTCTTGTTTGTACACAGTCAACCGAGGTTCCCTATAGGGCCCCACAGAGCCTGCCAGGAGTGATCCCTAAGTGCAGAACCAAGAATAATTTCTGAGTACCTCCAGTTGTGGTCCTCAAACCAAAACAAAACAAATTAAAAATTCAAACAGGAGCTTCGAGAGATAGTACCATGGGTTGTATGCTGCCAGCTGAGTTTGATCCCCAGAACCCCATAGGATTCCCAGAGCCTGTCAGGAGTGATTCCTAAGCACAAAGCCAGGAGTGAATGCTGAGCACATTGTGGTGTGACCCAAGTCCCCCCAAGCCTCCCAAATTTTTCAAACAATCAGGTCTAGACAAAGTACAGGGGTTCAGATGCTTTTCTTGCACAAGGTCAACTTCAATTTAACAACTGGCACTAAACAGTATCCCACAAGCACTGTCAAGAGTGAGCCTGGTCACAGAACTAGGAGTAACCCCTAAGTACCTCCAGGTATGACCCCACCAGAAAAAAAAAAACATTCAAACAATTTCTCTATCAGAAAAAAAGAAGTGAGCCCTTTTCTATCTCCCTATCTCTGATCCTGGTTCTCCTTCTCCTCTAAAGAAACCATCTTTCCATTCTAGCCAGAGAGCCCAGACCTTACCCATGGGTGTAGATAAACACACACACACACACACACACACACACACACACACACACACGGACTGTGAGAAGACTCACATGCTAGACACACTGCTTTGCAATATGCTTTTTCCCCCCACTTTCTAGTTATTGGATAGAGTGCCATGCTGAGACATATTGTTCTTTGTAGCAGATATATATTACCTGGTGCCATAGATATTCCTTATTTGTTTCCCATCATCTCCTGTCGAGTATTTCCTTGTTCTTAAAGGGTTTGGGGAACATCATTTTTAGGGGGGCGGAGATCCCAAGAAGAGGCCTTCAAAGGGCCTGGTGATACTCAGTTATCAGTTCAACACAAGGACTGGAGGATGTGGTGCTGCTCGGGTCTTGCATCCCAGGTACTGGGGGCTTCCAGGGCCACACCCCACAGTGCCCAGGAGCTCCAAGAGATGAGCCTGGAGATGTTAGGGGATCATGTGTTGCTGGATTTTAAACCTAAGTTCAGGTATATTCTAGGCATGCACCCTCACAGCTGTACTGTCTCCTGGTCCCCAATATCTCAATTATTTAGTTAGTTAGTTGTGTGTGGGGGGGAGTGTTGGACCACATCTGGCTGACTCGACTCTATGCATGGTCCGCAGATCCCTGTACAATGCTAGAGAACAGACCCACATCTGCCCAGTACAAGACAAGCACGATAACCCTTGTACTAGCTCTTTGGCCCTCAGTCTTGATTTTAATCTACCTGGGATTTGTGGATATATGCACAGTATGAGGCTGGGTCCAAATTTGGTGTAAGTTTTGCTCACAATTTTTTTTCCAGAAGCTAATTTAAAAAAAAAGAAGTACAGGCAGGGGAATAAGCAGAACAATTATATAGTAGGTAGGATGTTTGCCTTGCACAAAGCTGATCCAGGTTCACTCCTCAGCACCCCATATTGTCCACCGAGCACCACTAGGAGTAAATCCTGAGTTCAGAGTCAGGAGTAACCTTTGAGCACCACTAGGTGTGCCCAAAAACAACAACAACAACAATAAAGAAGTACATGAGCATATGAGTCAGCTCTGTGGGGGAGGGAGGGGACAAGCAACCAGCTTTATGTCTTGTTTTGGTATGGGGTTTGGTTTTGTTTTGTTTTTCCTTAGGGCCATGCACAGCAATTCTCAGTGCTTACTCCTGACTCTGTGCTCAAGGATGCCTTCTGTTGTGCTGGAGCACCATATGTGGTGCTGAGGATTGAACCTGGGTCAACTATATGCAAGGCTATCACTTTGGCCAGCTTCACGTCTTGACAGCAAAGTCCCGGCCAAAACATATGTCTCCGTGATCAGAGCTGGGACTCATAAAGATCCTACAGTCTACAGTCTGGGCACCCCCCAACCCCCACAAGCTGTTGTCCACTGAAAAGGAGGCTTTCATTCTCTGCCCAGTCACCAGGACAGCTTGTTGGACTCACAGGATTCAGGAAATTACGGACTTAGTTCTGGCTACCCCATTGTCCCCAGTGTGCTGCCAGGGGACCCCACAGCTAGGCCCAAGCTTGGCAGGAGGACCTGTCCACAGACCACATTCCAGGGCCCAGACTGGGAGGGAAGGTAAACGCAGACACCAGGAATGCAGTCCGCCTCTGCAAAATAACGCTGTGAGCCATAAAAGCTTAATGTAATTACGCAGGAACGAGGAACTTCCGGTTGGAGCCATGATGAAGAAAGCATTCTACTCAGGCCAGGCCCCCTGCTGAGGCAAGAGATAGACAGCCCTACTGGAGGAGCAACTTGGCTTCCAGATCCCCAGCCCAGCCCCCTACCTAGTCCACCCAGAATCTGCAGGAGGCCCAAAGTCCATGTTCAAGACAAAGGTCTTACCTGGCTGGTATAGGGAGCCTGAGACAGCCCAGGCTTCTCAGGCTTGATGGCCCATGACCCTACCTTTTTGGATGCCCCCTGGGCACAGCTCTGAGACTGATGGAGGAGTGGCAAGGACACAGGTGCTTACAGTGATATCATTCTGTCTGTGATCAAGCTGTGCAGGAGGAGATAAGAAAAGAGGGAACACCGGGGCTGGAGAGATAGCATGGAGGTAAGGCGTTTGCCTTTCATGCAAGAGGTCATCGGTTCGAATCCCAGCGTCCCATATGGTCCCCCGTGCCTGCCAGGAGCAATTTCTGAGCATGGAGCCAGAAGTAACCCTGAGCACTGCCGGGTGTGACCCAAAAACCACAAAAAAAAAAAAAAAAAGAAAGAAAAGAGGGAACAGAGCCCCACTTCATCTGGAAGGTCAGTGAAGTTCTCACTGGAGAACTTCAGACTGGAGGCTGCCAGTCTGAAGGGGCAAGGCAGGTGCACCTATTAGGGAACTGAGAGTGGCAAAGGTGCCATGGCTTTGGCATCTGTGCTGCTGGGGAGGAACCAGGTCTAGGCAAACACTGTCACTCTTCAGGCCATCTCCTCTCAGCTAGCCCTCCCCTACCAAGAAACAAAGCCCACTACCCTCCCTCTAAGCTGGGCCTCTGGGTGGCCCAGCCCAGCACAACTGCCATCCCTGCTCTGTGGCCAGATCCTCTCTGAAAGCCTCTGAAAGCTCTGGAAAGCTCTTGAGATTTCCCTGGGGAGAACACTGCAAAGCCACTCGACCTTGGTCCCCAAGCTCACTCCACACCGATGGGGGAAGCAGAAGGATGGCATAAACAAAAGTCCCTTTAATGTAATGCTACAGAAAGGACAATGTGGGGAGAGGGTAGGCAGCTGACTAGAACTAGAACAGAACAGAGACCTATTTCAGAGTGGGGCAGGGGCTATAGAATACGGGGAGAGGAGGGTTTCCTCATAAGACATGTTTCAAAGTCAGTTCTCTCCCATTTACCCCCACCCCCAAAACTCATCTAGCCTGGGAGTTGGACACCTCTCCATGGCGAGCTGGGATCTATGGCCCCCTCCTTTTGATTATCCAGCTTACCCTGCCACCAACAGAGTGTGACAGAAGTGGCCTACATGAGTTTGGAAATTGAAGAAAGAGGGTGAATAGTGTGTTCTCTGGTCTCTAGCACCTGTGACCCTGAAGACATGTGAGAGCTCTAAACCCTGCCATGTGGGCACTCCTGTGGGTGATTCCAGCCTGTAAGTCACCCCATCCCAGGAGCCCAACTTGACCTGCAGGAACCTTCGAGGAACTGCACCTCCAGCCTGCCAGGCATTGCCTCTGCTTGTAAATCTCTGACCCAGAGTCTCTGAGGGGCCTGGCAAAACCACCTGACAAGAGTGGTGGTTTTCTGCCCCGTCTGGGCTGTAGAGTTCTGCAACAGGAGAATATAGAAGGAGGCCGGAGGCGAGCCGGAAACAGCAATCTGCGCTTACGCTTGGGCCTGCGGCACCTAGGCAATGGCAGGAAGATGGCACGGATGCTCCTGAGCATCCTGGATCCGTCAGAGTTGAAGGGATAAGCCAATGTGTGTAGATCGTGTGCTACCCATCTGGTTGTAGAAAATGCGTTAAAAGGGCAGGATGAATGTAGGAAAGTAGGTAGTAAGTTTCAGTCGCCCCTGCGAGAGGAGGAGCAGGAGACTAGGGAGACTTAGATAAAATGGTTTGGCCAGGTGGGTCAGATTTGGGGTGTGAGACATCGATATAGGCTAGGGGAACAGCATAAGGACTCCAGTGTTCTATTTAGGCTTTGTTGTTATCTGGGAGTGCTGGACATCAAACTCAGGGCCTCACGCATGCAGGGCTATATCCCTGGCCCATGGGGTACACCTTGAACATATAGATTTAAAGTGCCCTTTTGACAGTTGGCAAGATAGCACGACTGATAGGGCACTTGCCTTGCATTCAGCTCACTTGGGTTCCATCCCTGGTACCCTATAAGGTCACCCAAATCTCCAGGAGTGATCTCTGAGCAGAGAGCCAGAGTAAGCCCTGAGTATTGCTAAGTGAGGCCTCCCCCCTAAAAAAAAAACCATAAATAAATAAGGTGCTCTGGGAATGTGAGCAGGAAGATGAGCCAGGGATGTCCAGAGTTCTGGACAAAGGACAGGCATCCTCTTCTCAGCTCATGGAAAGCATTTTAAAAACACAGAAGCTCGGGCCCGGAGATATAGCATGGAGGTAAGGCGTTTGCCTTTCATGCAGGAGGTCATCGGTTCAAATCCCGGTGTCCCATATGGTCCCCCGTGTCTGCCAGGAGCGATTTCTGAGCCTGGAGCCAGGAATAACCCCTGAGCACTGCCGGGTGTGACCCAAAAACCACAAAAAAAAAAAAAAAAAAAACACAGAAGCTCGGGCTGGAGAGATAGCATGGAGGTAGGGCATTGGCCTTGCATGCAGAAGGATGGTGGTTTGAATCCGGCATCTCATATGGTTCCCCAAGCCTGCCAGAAGCAATTTCTGAGCATAGAGCCAGGAGTAACCCCTGAGCACTGCCGGTGTGACCCAAAACTAACAACAACAACAACAAACCAGAAGCTCATGAGGTCATAGAGATGTCCAGGAAGAAGCAGAGTCTAAGTAGACTAGACTGCTAGTGCAAGTCCAGAAGGGAGATAGCAAGGGAATCCTAAAGAGCCAGAGGAAAATCCAGACATGGTGGTGACCCAGAAGCCAAGCCAAGGAGACAGTTTCAAAATGGAGGGAGTGATAGTTTAAATCATGAGTGTCCTTTTTCATGAATCGATGTGCAGAATTTCAGTCAACTTAGAGTCTGTCAGGAAGGCCAGTCCTACTCTAAGATTCCCAGTGAGATCCTTTCTGGAGAACCAAGTAGCACCCTTATGACTACATAAATGAACTTGTTCCAAATAGGACCACAAAGAGGAGTAATCATCACCTAGGTGGGAGACTTCTTGGCAACTACCAGTATCACTTCTCTCCTTAACAAGCTCCCCAATTTTACCTGCATAGATGGGCATCTAGAATAAAGACTACATGTGCCTACATGCTGGCCAGAAGATTGTAAAAGAAGGCACAAAGACCTAAAAGTAAGAAGCACAGTGACAGGGCCCGAAGAGATAGCACAGCGGCGTTTGCCTTGCAAGCAGCCAATCCAGGACCAAAGGTGGCTGGTTCGAATCCCGGTGTCCCATATGGTCCCTCGTGCCTGCCAGGAGCTATTTCTGAGCAGACAGCCAGGAGTAACCCTTGACCAACGCCGGGTGTGGCCCAAAAACCAAAAAAAAAAAAAAAAAAAAAGCACAGTGACAAAGTCGAGGGACAAGACACCAGAAGGATATAGTCTGAGTTCAAATCCATGCTCAGTTACTGTGTGACCTTGCACACATTACATCGCCTCTCTGTGCTTCCATTTCCTCATTTGTGAAACCAGGTTAATAACAGAGCCTCCTCTCAACAAACAGATGAAAATCAGATGCCCTGGGAACGATGGTTAGCAGCTGGTACACGATGCATGTGTTTGGTTGCTGTTCCAATGATGACTACAACCAGCAAGACTAGTCCTAACCCCAAAGGGAATTGGCGTGCCCTCTCCTCCTCTTCTTCACTGGTTGGAAGCCAGTCAGGATGGCTGGGATTTTGGAGCAGGCTTCTGGGTTTATTAATGGCCTGGGGAACTATGGCTACCAAGAGGGCTGGGCTAGCCAAGCCAGACGCTTGTCTGGGGAGGCAAAACAGCAAGTTGCAGAGAGAACCAGGTCACGCTAGCTAGCTGGCACCTCCCCAGCTAGGAGTCCCTGCTGTGCAAAGGAAGGCGGCATCTGTCTGGGAGCCCCGGCCCAATAAGACAGGGAAAATCAGCTTGTTCGATCCATGGAGCATCTTAATTAAATGTCGAGAGGGGGTGCCAAGTTGAGCTGGCTGTAGGGAGCCTCTGAAGGTTTTTGAGCAGAGGAACAGTAGGACAAGAGCATGTACTGTGAGCTCTGAGGATGGCAGTAAGAAAGGGCGGCAGGGCCTAGGGGAGCCCAGCCAGGAGCCAGCCCGTGGCTGGAGTCCAGGCAGGCCAAGAGAGCTTCGCTGTAAGACAAGCCATCAGTTCTCAGAGACACTTCTCTTTCCCGTTCTCCCCAGTTTTGGAAATGACAACTTATTTTTAAGCCCTGACCCACCTCAGGGGCTGCTCCAAGTTTCTCCTTCATCCCCACAAAGTTTCCAAGCCCACATTACCAGCCCAGCCATCGGGAATCTACAGGAAACTTGATTCTCAGGGCTATGTTGGCCTCTGGCAGAATCAGGTGGCATGTCCCTGAGGCCAGGAGCTCCGGTGCCCCCAGTCACCCCTGGGGCTGTCAGCCAGCCTGCAGGAGGAGCCCAACTGGATCTGTGAGCTTCGGGCTCTGCACCCCTGCAGGGTCTCAACTTTCAATCCCCTGCGTAGTGGAGAATGAAATCAAACGAACATCCACCCCCCAAAGGAGTGAGCCACCAAGATACACAGAGGCTCTGGCTTATATGTGATGTTGGGTGCAAGAAGCCAGACTCCAGGAGGGAGGGGACAGTGCTGCATGATTCCATTTCATAGCAGGCAATCAGGAGTTGGACTGATGGGGTGGGGGGAGCACTTGCTCATAACACCTAACCCAGAGTTTGAGTCCCAGCCATCTTGCTTAGTCCCCGAGCCCTATCAGGAGGAATTCCTGAACAGGGTGGTGAACAGGATTTTGACCCTCATTCAAAATGGCAAAATGCATTCTGTGTTGAATATATTATTGTTAAAATTAGATGCTTTTGTGTGAGTGTTTGTCTGTTTTGGCAGATCACTGCATGTTGTGGCTCTCTGACTCTCACATTTTAGAATTTTGGCTCTTTGTGTCCCAGTCGGAGTATAAAGCCAGGAGTAGCCTCTGGAGCAGCCCTGGGTGTGGCCCCCAAACAAAACAAAGCTGGCAATCAATCTACAGTGATAGAGGCCAGGCCCATGATGATCTCTCCAGGGACAGGTGGTCTTAATTGAAAAGGGGCTTGATAGAAGCTTCTGGAACACTGGAGAAGTTCTACTTAGCTTGATCTAAATGATGGTGGTGTGCTGTCAATATGTAAAAAAAAAAATTCCTCTAGCTGCACACTTTTGTGCACAGGCTGCTTTATGCAGAAATTCTTTTAGACCTCAAGGAAGAAAGGCGAGGTGTGCAGAGGAGCGGCTCTAAAGGGAAGCCAGTGTGCAGACCCGAAAGGAACCTTTTCATCTCCTTTTTTTTATCAAAGTCCTTTGCAGAGGCTGCAGCCACTTGGCCTAGCGCTGCTGGCCTCACTCCTGCTGGCCCTCTATTAGCGTGGCTCTCTTCGGCTGAAATGCAATTAGGAGAAAACAATGTCTGTGGCCCAGATGCCACTGCGGAAGTGACCAGGAAGGGGTGGTGGGGAGGGGGAGCGTGGAGGCAGGCCCCAACCGGGAGAGGGAATTGGAGGAGCAAGGAAAAGAGAAGGCAGATAGATGCCCAGCAGAGCTGCCCCAGCCAAATGTGGCGACTTCTTCATAGGCGCTTCTTTTTCTAATACCCAGGAATATTGGCTTGTGGTCCCACAGCCTCCGGCCTTGCAGGGAAAAATAAAGCAGCACAATGGACTCTCCTTCTGCTCGGCTGTTGCAGCTACACAGGATAAGTGTCTAGAGAAATCCATGAGTACCGAGAAAGGAAAGAGAAAGAGGCACAGAGAGATAGTACAGGGTTCAGCAATTGCTGTTTAAGTGGTTCCATAGCTGACACAGCACATAGTCTCCTGAGCACTGCTAGAAGTGCCCTCTACCTCTGAGCGTAGAGCCAGGAGCAGTGCCACTGAGTGTAGCCCCAAAACACTCCCACCCCCTAAGAGAAGGAGGGAAGAGGGAAAACAAAGGCTGAAGGGCCAGATGAACAATCCTACCAAGGCTGGAAACTCACCTCAGGTCTTACTGAAAATTAAACTGTTCCAGCTATTGACTATTCAAAGACACTTCTGAATTGTGGGCAAAGGAAAGAGTATATATACTTTGTGGGCAAACGAAAGAGTATATACACTCAATGAAGAGGCAAGCTGAGGTGAACTGAGTTGCCCAAATGCTTCAACCCCATTTATCCCATCCACTTTCTTTTCAATATGGCTGCCATGATTATGTGGCCTCTGAGGCCCTGCTGCAACATTCTTTTCTGCCCTACCTGAGCAAGGACAACTTAACTTAAGCACTTTCCATCTACCCCTTCAGGAATCAATATCTTCAGATGTGTTGACGCCAGGAAGTCAAACTTCCCCAAACATTGTGCCTTCAGTCTTTTCCCCTTCCCACTGCAGAGCCTGAAGTAAGGATTTGAGACCCAGCAGTTGGCTTAAGAGGTGACCTGACCCCAGGAATCAGAAGTGAGAAAGGGGAAAAGGATTGGGAAGTAAAGAAGCTAAGGAAGGGTGTTTGGTAAGAGTGGGTACCCACTGTGGACAATTGGGATTCAATCCTGTTGGAATCCCTCAAAGTCTAGAAGACCCCTCTAGATTGTTCTCTCAGGGGGGGTCACTCCTTAAAGCATTTATTCTTGGGCATTTAAGAACTGCCTTGGGGCTGAATCAATAGTTCAGTGGGGAGGGTGCTTGCCTTGCACACAGCCAACCCAGTTTGATCCCCAAGATCCTATAATGATCCTCCAAGCATCCCCAGGAGTCATTCCTGAGAGCAGAGCCAGGACTAACCCCTGAGCATCCCTGGATGTGGCCCAAACCAATAAAAAATTTACCAACTGAAAAGGATAGGGAGAGGCGTGGTTTCAGGCATAGCTAGATCCAGAGGCTCAAATGGCTCCAGAGATCTGGCCCCTTACCTTCCAGGCTTGGCTTAAGCTGAGTCTGTAGACAGTCAGGCCTGCCAATCCTGGCAGCATGAGTTCTACAGCCTCGGTCTTAGCAAGCCCAGCAGAAATAAAAAAAAACTGCTCTCTCCCGAGATTCTGTCAGAGACGCCTGAGGAAGGTTTTTGATTGTCCTGGCTATGTCACATGTCCTTTCCTTAACTAATTGCTTCTGTTAGAGACCTGGGACACTCTCCATACCCTGGCCAGGGCCGTAGGCTCCATTCCTGTGGCCACTAGAAGATGGAATAGTATGACTGACAACCCCTCGGGCTATATGGAATGGGACTGGAGTCTTTTCACAAAGAAAAAGGCCGACAGGGTAGTGACTTGCCAAGGGCTATGCAATTAGTCAGCATCGAAGCCACAATCTTGACCAAGCCACTTTCTTCCCAAGCAGAGGCAACCTGTTATTAATAACAAAACAGACTTGGGGCCCCAGCATGCCTGTGCAATCTTGAGCAAGGGTCTTTACAACTCTGAGTCTCAGTGTTCTTACCTATAAAATGGGGCCAATCTGACTTCCCTGCAGGATGGCAGAGATGATTTAGATGACATAAGCCATGGAAAACACTCAGCATGTCTGCCCACAGTATTCCCAGCCTCGTCCAAACCACACATCTGTTTCTAGCTTCCAGCTGCCTCATATGCCAGGAAAAGAGGAAAGGCATCTGTGAAATCTTGGACGCTTTCAAATGATGACACGGAGGTATCTGTGTCCGTTACTGATTACTGCCTAGCAAATTACCTGAGATGTAAGGGCTTAAAAACAGTACCCATCTATTATTCTCAGAGATGCTGCAAGTTGGGAGTTAAGGGTAGCAAAGCTCAGCAGTTTGAAATCTGAGTCTCTGAGGCTACTGTCAAGGTGTTGGTCTACCAAACCAAAGGCTTGATTGGGGCTGGAGGACCTGTTTTCAAAATGGCTTCCAAAGTGGCTATGGGAAGGAGGTCTTTTCAGCTCTTCGAGAACACCTGAATCCTCACCTCCTGGAGGTGGCCACTTTTCTGAGGAAAAGAAAGGCAAACAAGGCGGGAGTATATCTTTCAAGCCCCATCAGGTGCAATCCAGGGTGGAATTTCCACCCACACTTTCCCCACCTCCTCATCCCAGTCCTGCTGGGCTCCGTCCTCAGCCTCCTCTTACTGGTTAAGCAAGTTCCAAAAGCAGACCTGGCTTGTGTCAGAGGTGGCCTGATAGAAATGGAAAGGGGGAAACCACAACTACAACTACAACTCATTGTCGCCACCTTATCAGCTCATGGGCCAGCTCCATGGGCTCATTTTATTCTCAAAAGAGAGGTTTGGTTTTTTGGATTGTTAATAATTCCATTACCATTTACTTGTAACAAGCAATATAAAGGAAATTATTTAGTGCCCACTGAGGGGACAGGCTTGGGGGTGGGTGGGAAATTGGGGACAGCGGTGGAGGAAATATTAATTATGCTAGTGTTGTTGGAACTTAGAATGCCAGAAATAACTGTCTTTGGGGCCGGAGAGATAGCACAGCTAGAAACTGAGGCTCAGAGAGGTTGAGCTACTAGTGCAAAATCACACACCTAAGTAGCAGAACCAAGCCATCAAGCCCCACTGTCTCCTATTCCTACATTACATGGGACTGAGGACAGGGCTCCTTCAATTTGGTCAACAGCTGCCTTAGAGCTCAAAGTGGGTCCTTCCACAAGTTGGACATTTTTCAGGCGATCTCTCTCCAGTGCAGATATTAAGGCATCCAACCAGGTATACTCATCTATCTCACAACCCCCAAGCCAGTTAAAACAGGACAGCAACAGTGACCCGATAACACTGATAGCACTGTGTAAGTCAGGGGTCTCAAACTCGAAGCCCACGGGCCGTTTGCGGCCCTCCATACAACATTTTGTGGCCCGTGGCCGGCCTTCAAATGTCACAGTATTCGCGATTATTCGCTTACCGAATAATCGCAATAAAAATCGCATTAGTAAGAAAAAAATCGCATTAAACATTCGCATACCCCAAGAAGTTCTGTTCGGGGTATGCAAATGTTTAATGCAATTTTTTGTGATTTTTTTTTCTTACTAATGCGATTTTTATTGCAAATATTTGGTAAGCAAAATCCCTTATGTGGTCCTGCCTCACCCCGACTTTGCCTCCTGCAGCCCCCAGGTAAATTGAGTTTGAGACCCCTGGTGTAAGGTGTTTGCCTTGCATGCAGTCTACCCTGGCTCCATCTTTGGCATCCCATATAGTCCCCCTGAACCCTTCCAGTAGCGATCGCTGAGTGCAGAATCAAGCGTAAGTGCAGGTTCTCTCATATTCATATTCATTTTCACCCCTGAATATGGCTACCCCCCAAAATCACACACACAGAAAAGCACTATCTCCTGTCACTTCATAGAAATTACAATTGATCCTCACTAGAAACACTTCCATCATGACTCTGATGTTTCAATTATCCAGCACAGTTGCCGAGACTGGACAACAAGGGGACCCTCTATATAAATTCACAGACACAAGTCCCTTCCCCCCCCACCCCCACCCCCGCGCCCAAATGGCTGTTCCTCCTTCTTTCCCTTTTGTCTACTACAATCCTGGGGATGCCCAGCAGGTGTAAAACAGGGGGTAGGGAAGGAAGAGATAGGGAAGGTGGCAGCAGGGAAGGAAAGAAATTTCTCCCACCACACTGCTGCCAACCCTTCTCCTCCTATTCCTTCCTAGCCTCACAGCTGCCCAGCTGAGGAGTGGTGGCACCTTCTGGAATTAAGCAGTGGGGGGAGGGAGGCTGCAGCAAGGCCCTGGAGGAAGGGGTTAAAGTCATCTTTCTTTCATCTCGAAGCAGTGCCTCTAGTCTCCGTTTGACGCTGAGCGGTTATGGCTTTATATAGCATGTGCTCAGGGAAGGGAACAAAGGCAGTGTGAGTCTAACGACCTGCTTTTCTTCCAAGGGATCCTGCTCCAAAGGCGGCCATCGGGAGACAGCCCAGGAGGAGTGAACGCAGGCAGAAGGATGCCCAGCCACTCTGGGCCGTGTGCAGACAAGAGGGAACTGAGCACACACAGGCAGAGCCCAGCCTTCCTGTTTATTGTTGGGGGGGGGGGAGACACACACACACACACACACACACACACACACACCAAGAGTGAGGGAGAGAGAGCGCACGCACAAAATCACACGTTTCTCTTTGAATGTTTTCACACATAGCCAAACCTTCAAATGTCAACTTTTGCAGGATGTTTGACCTAAAAATAGTATAATTTCTGTGTCATTGGAAGAGCTATTTAAAATGACAGACTTAAACCTGCTTTTTGTGGAGCCACCTTCTAGAAGGAGAAACCCAGTGGCATTATGAAGGGCCCATTACTAACACATGCTGCTGGCTTCTGGGGGTTCTCAGAGGGAAAACCTCTTTGGGTTTCTTTGAGGGGGAGAGTTGTCAGTTCTCCTCTCTGTCTGGCAGTGGGAAGCATGATAGCTTAGAGGGGCTGCTGGATGGAGCTGGCAGGTTTGACCTGTGTCCCCACCAAGCTTGTGCTGTCTGTGCAGGCCTGGATGTGGCTTGTAACTGAGTCGATTGAGCACCTGGCATGAGTTTAATCCCCAACACTGCAAAAAAAAATGTGTAAGGCTTCAGAGCAATAGCACAGTGGGTAGGGTGTTTGCCTTGCATGCATCTGACCGGGGTTCGATCCCCAGCATCCCATATGGTCCCCTGAGCCTGCCAAAAGTAATTTCTGAGTGCAGAAACAGAAGTAACCCCTGAGGGCCTCCAGGTGTGGCCTAAAAACAAAAAAATAAAATAAATTTTTAAAGTGCGGAATACAAGGTGCAGCAGGCCTGTCCAACTCTGCCAAAGAGCAAGCCCAAGCGGGCAGGCCCAGATTTCATGAGTCCCAAGTAAAAGTCCCGCAGGCCTTTGTGGTCCACAGCTGCTCAGCCTCCTGAATACGCAGACACGCTGGTAGTCTGTGAAGTGGCCCTCATTGGAGACAAGCAGCAGAAGAGGTGGGGACTCTGGGGACAGGCCCAGGGAGGAGAAGTGGAGCTGGGTTTCATGTGGTCTGCTCAAAGAGACACTTCAGGCTGTGGATCTGGTGCAGAGTGTGCAGGATATAGCTGACGCTCCCCAGGCCACTTCACCATCCTTGGAAACTCCCCAAAACACTTTTTTTTTGGGGGGGAGTCACACCCTATGGTACTCAGGGGTTATTCCTGGCTCTGTGCTCAGAAATCACTCCTAGCAGACTCAGGGGACCATATGGAATGCCAAGGATGGAACCTGGGTTGGCCACGTGTAAGGCAAATGACCTCCCCACTATGCTATCACTCCGGTTGGTCCCTGTGCCACTTTTTGTCCCCATATTCACCAGTCTGGCTGGGATATCCCTGAAGGCAGGGCCCCTTGTGACAGCCCCCACAGGCTCAAGGAGCATTGACCTGAGAGGCAAGAGCCCCAAATGCAAGTTTTAACCATGTGGAAACTAGCTATGTAATTTTTTTTTTTTTTTGGTTTTTGGGCCACACCCAGTGGTGCTCAGGGGTCACTCCTGGCTGTCTGCTCAGAAATAGCTTCTGGCAGGCACGGGGGACCATATGGGACACCAGGATTCGAACCAACCACCTTTGGTCCTGGATCGGCTGCTTGCAAGGCAAACGCCACTGTGCTATCTCTCCAGGCCCGCTATGTAATTTTTTTTCTTTTAGGTTTGGGGGTCAGACCTAGCTGTGCTTTGGGCTATTCCTGGCTCAGTGCTCCAGGGTGGCTCTCAGCAGTGCTCAAGTGGGACCATATGGTCTGGGAGTGGAGCCCAGGCCTCCTGCATATAAACCCTGTGTTCAGTCCACAGAGCCACTCCATGGCCCCAGATCTGGGTGTGTATGTGTTGTATTAAATCATCGTGAATTACAGAGTTACAAAGCTATTCATGATTGGGTTTCAGTTTTACAATGTTTGAACACCCATCCCTTCCTTCACCAGTGTCCATTTCCCTCCACCAACGTCCCCAGTTTCCCTCCTGTTCTCTAGCCTGCCTCTATGACTAACACTTTTTCCTTTTAGGCACAGTGTTTTACACTACTGTTACTGATCAGATATCATGCATGTAATTTCCCTCCTTTCTACACCCAGGCCTCATCCAGAGTGACCACTTACAACTATCACTGTCGTAGTGATCTCTTCTCTGACCTATCCCCCTCTCCCCATAGTGTCAAGACTCCTCCTAAGCACCAGTTTTCTTGCCCCGCATTTCTATGGGCTGTGTGCTTTTGAATAAGTAACTTTAACTGTCTTTGTTTTCCAAAAATATGTGGGTTAGAGGGGCTGGAGTGATAGTACAATAGGCAGAGCGCTTGCTTTGCACATGCCGACTAGGGTTTGATTCCAGGCTGCTCCCGCAAGCTGCACCCTAATAGTCAGGAGTAAGCCCTAAGCACTTCTGGGTATGGTGAAAAGAAATCACACACACACACACACACACACACACACACACACCAGGATTAGACTAGGTCCACAGATCCACACCTTGTCATCGTCCCTCAGTTTACAGTCATTAAATAATTGAATTAACCAATCAATAAACACATAAATAAATGAATAAACAGCCTGCAAGAAACAGGGAGCCTCAGCCGGCTCTATCTGTACCCAATTCACACTAACACCCCTTTGTATCCTCTGCAACTCTCAAAGGGACTCTATGCCCAGAAAAAGTACTTAGGCTTGAAAAAATGCAGGACTTAATGGACACATTTTCTTTCTTTCCCTTACTTTTCTCCTCCTTCTCCTCCTCCATCCTTTCCTCCTCTCCTCCCCCCTCACCCTCCTCCTCCTCCTTTTTTTGTGTTTTGGGGTCACACCCAGCAGTGCTATGGCTCCCAGTGCTCCTACCTGCAAAACTTTCACTTGGGTTCCTTTGAGTCACCTCACCTGCTGGGGCAGAAACATTTCCAATGCTCCAGTACCCCAGATTCCCTCATGGGGTGGGGGGGCTTTCTCCAGAGACAGCTCTCTCCACCCATTTCATTACTGCCCAGAGGCTTCTTCCTTACTGGAGCCCCAAGGGGTCCTGGGCCCCAACCTAATGCACCAAACCTGGGGGAAGAAATCAACCCCCTACCCCCGCCTCCTTGCACTTCACCAGTGGGTTTCAAAGCCTGTGGGTGTATTTCAATGAGACAACATGAAAACATGGGTGGATTCTTTTCTCTCTAAAAGAAAAAACGTGGAACAATAAGCTGAAGTAATAAAGCAGAATGTGGACATCTGCTCCCCGCCCTGAACGGTTCACCAGTGTGCTTCTCCCCAGCCTGTGACCCCCCCCAAAGGCATGGATTGTCAAATAGTCCAAATGAATCCCCACGCATTGACTGGCACTGCTATCTGCTGATATGCTGATATTATTTATGCCTTTGGTGAAGTAAACACAGAAAGGCAAGTCCAAGGTACAGAGTCTTTTGAGTTGGGGGACTGTGGAGATTTTATTTTCAACCACCTTTAAAGAAGGCTGAAGTCTAAATGAGGCTCTGAGACAAATCCACTAATAATTATGAGACTGAGAGTAACAAGGTGAGGCACAAATAACAAAAATGCTGGAAAAGGAAGAAAGAACATGAGGAGAAGGCCAGAAGGAATGAACAGGAGGCCTTCCTGGAAAAGGTGGCATTTCTTTAATGTTTAGGTAAGATTGTTTGAGCCTTGCTGGAAAGAAAAGTCTTCTGTGCTGAAGTCACTGATTGGGGCTATCAGAGGTGGCAGGTGCAACTAGCAGGAGTTTCATCAACCACATTCAGAGGGTAGAAGGTAGTAGCAGAGAAGGCAGCCGGGCGAGTTCCCAAAGCATAAAAAAGAGCGAGACGTCTGGAGTCGATTTAAGGAAAGAAGGCGACCTGGCACTAGACAAGACTAGAAGAGACTGCTTTGTGAGTGGATAGTCATTTGTCTGTCTCCTCTTCTCTTTTCTTCCACTCCTCCTTCTGATCTTGATAGCTTGGAGCTAACTGCATTTCCCAGGCCACTTTGCAAGTACCCTCTATGGTTTCTTGACAGCAGGGCTAAGAGAAACTAACCCCCGAGTCACACTGGGTGCGACCCCTTCACCCTCTCCCCTTAGGAAGAAAAACAAAAGTGTGAGTTCCTCCATCACCTGTGAAGCCAATTTCTGGAATCCAATTTCTTTGGGGTATTTTTGGTTTCTTTGGGGATATTTTTGGGGGTTTTGGTTTTGGTGACACACCCAGCAGGACTCAGGGCTTACTTGTGGCTGTATGCGCAGGGGCATTCCTGTCATGCTCAGTGAGCCATATGGGCTACCAGGGATAGAACCCTAACTCACAAGAGAAGCGCCCTATCCCCTGTACTATGGCTCTGGCCCCATTCCCTTTGTTAAGTTCCCTGGGGATGAGGCTTCCAATTCCTTGGCTAGTCTTGAGCCAATCCAGGAGAATTGGATCCAGTGGGGCTTCAGAAGGCTCCTGCTAGCTCCAGTTTTCTGGTGTCCTGGGGGAAAGGATGAGGCAGGGCTGAAGGGAGGCAGGGGCAGAACTGAGGAGGAAGGTCATCAAAGAGCAGCAGTTCCTCACAGGGGGCTAGGGCTCTCTGTTTGAGCACCCCAGGAGACCAGCAGCAAGGCCCAAAGGGAGGGAGGGTGGAGAGAGGCAGAACTGGAAAGGATCTGAGGAGGTGGACTTACTGACTTTTATCCCCCATTATTTTTGAATCCAGAAATTCTTTCATGGAAGAGAGAGAAAGGACCAGAGGGGATATCCCAGTGGAGTGGCAGTTCTAGTGCTCTCTCTCTCTGTCTCTCTCTCTCTGTCTCTCTCTCTGTCTCTCTCTCTCCCTTCCTTTCTCTCCCTCCCTCCCTTTCCCCTTCTTTCTTTTCCTTTCTTTCTTTTCCTTTCTTTCTTTCTTTCTTTCTTTTTCTTTCTTTCTTTCCTTCCTTCCTTCTTACCTTCTTTCCTTCCTTCCTTCCTTCCTTCCTTCCTTCCTTCCTTCCTTCCTTCCTTCCTTCTTACCTTCTTTCCTTCCTTTCTTTCTTTCCTTCTTCCTTCCTTTTATGGACTTGGGCTTTTCCTCACTGATTTGGTATTGAAATGGATGGATAGAGGAGTCCTCTAAAGGAAGAGAGCCCCTTTTTATCTCTAGAAGGGGTACAATGGAAGAGGAAGAAGGGCAAGCTAGACCATGGAGAAGAGGCCCGAGGGGCAGAGGAGTCGGGAGGAGGGACCAGGCTCATAGTCTATCAGTGGTCCTCAAACTATGGCCCGCGGGCCACATATTGTATTTGTATCGGTTTTGTTTCTTCATTGCAAAATAAGATAGATGCAGTGTGCATAAGAATTCGTCCATAAGTTTTGTTTTTACTATAGTCAGACCCTCCAATGGTCTGAAGGACAGTGAACCGGCCCCCTGTTTAAAAAGTTTGAAGACCCCTGGATATGGTAGAAGCAAGGGAAGACAGGATCAAAAACTTTGAGCTTGCAAGATGGCACTCAGTAAGTAGCAAGGGCCCTGGGTGGCAGGTGCAGAGAGATTGCATTTATTCATTCAGTAAGTATTTACTATGTGCCCACCACTTTCCTGAGCTCCGGACAATGGAGTGATGAACAGAAGAAATGAAAAGTCCCTACATGCTTCGAGATTCAAGTGGAATGAAAGGACATGGCAATAGCAAAGTACTGCAGCCTGGGAAGAGACTGAGTTCCATCCTCACCACCACATGCCTCTCCCCAGCACTACTAGGATCTGAGCTGGCATTGCATCAAGAGTAGTTTCCTGGGAACCAGATTGATAGCACAGTGAGTAGAGCAGGGAGGGCATTAACCTTGCATGTGGCTGGCCCAGCATCCCATATGGTTTCCCAAGCCTGCCAGGAGCAATTTCTGAATGCAGAGTCAGGAGTAACTCCTGAGTACTGCTGGGTGTGGCCCCAAAATAACAAAAACAAAAAAGTGTGGTTTCATGGGTCCCTGAGTAGTTTCAGAGGCCCTATTAAAAAAAAATCACAGCAAATATGTTAAGGCAGGAGAAACAGTATAGCAGGTAAAGTACTTGCCTTGCACACAGGTGACCGGGCTTTGATCATTGACACTACATAGGATCCATGAAGTCCTGCCAGGAATGATCCCTCAGTGCAGAGCCAGGAATAAGCCCTGAAAACAGTTGGGTATGGCCCCAAAACAATATATAAATGTGATAGTAATGATGGTAATGGCTTGGTGTGGGGTAAGGGCAGGAAACAAGAATGAGGAGCAGAAGAGGTTGTGGTTTTATAGGGTGAAGGGGAGGTAAGGAGTGAGCTATAAGGGCCTGGGAAGGAATATGTCAGTCAGAGGAAAGTATGCAAAGACCCTATGGTAGGAACACACCTAGTGTGCTCCAGGAAAGATAAGGAGATTCTTTTATTTATTTTTTTTCTTGTCTTTTTGGGCCACACATGGCAGTGCTCAGGGATCACTTCTGGTGATCTACAAACCTCCAACCAGTAGTGGAACCATTAACCCGGCATAGTCAGCCTCATGATTCATGTGTTCATTCAGATCTCCAGCCTATTGTTTTGCTTTCAGTCACTGAACAAGAGTATGTATTTCTTTCTTTTTTTGGTTTTTGGGCCACACCCGGCAGTGCTCAGGGGATACTCCTGGCTATCTGCTTAGAAATAGCTCCTGGCAGGCACGGGGGACCATATGGGACACCGGGATTCGAACCAACCACCTTTGGTCCTGGATCGGCTGCTTACAAGGCAAACACTGCTGTGCTATCTCTCCAGGCCCAAGAGTATGTATTTCCATACTCATGTACACAAGTCAAGGGGATCTTTTTTTGGGCAAATGGCTCATCACAACCTAAGACAACATTGTCCCCTCAGAATTTTGAGAACAAAGTTCCTGCTGATTTCCTTGGCACCCAGGTTGGAATGGGCAGCCATCTTGGAAAGGAAACATCCAAAATCAGGCATTGAGATCTCATCTATGTGGAACTGGAGCTCTTTGTAAAAATACTCTGACCACTAAACATGTCCAGAACCCCAAACTCTCTGTGTCAGGGAACCCAGGTGTACTCAGCTCAGTACTTTTGGCTCTAGAGTCTGTTCCTAAATTCTCTGAAGCAATCAACTTTATTCTCTGTGCTTGTCTTATAAAAGGCAATGCTTCTGGACTCTACATAAAAGTTGAATGTGCAAAATAATAGCTTTTGTGTTGGAGTATACACTTTCAATATTTATTTTCCACGCTTCAGGATAAAATATGTGATGATTAAGTCACTCCAATAAAGAGAAAAACAAGATTACTGCTTTCACATCCCGCATGAGTGGCTAATAACCTGGCTGTTATCTTGACATTATGGTCAGAGGATATTGCTTTTCAAGTTATTGGGACAGAATGTGCCCAACATGATGATGTTTTGAAAAGGAAGCCAGAGGAGGGGAGATGCTGATTTCATTTGGGGTGGATGTATGTCTTTTGTAGCATTTCATTATGGAGAATTGCAAGCTAAGGAAAAAGTCAAGAGACCCCCTCTAAGAAACTCCTTTCCCAGTGCCAGCTTCAAAAGCCTGTAGCCAGGACTGAGGGCAGTCCTGCCTCAGGTATCTCCCCTTCCCTTCCCTTTGCTATTGCTGAGGGTCACACATGTTGGGTGATAGTGTTTGCACGCTCAGCTACAGTGCTCAAAGGGAATCAAGTATTCTGTTAGCTGCTTATATAGATCCTCCTAGGGATCATCTGCCTGCCCTTTGCACTCAAGGATCACTCCTGGTAGGTCAGGAAACAACTATATGTGGTGTCTGGGGTCAAACTTGAGTCAGCTGTGTGAAGGCAAATTTTCTACTGGTGGTGCTATCACTGCAGCCCTCAGTTTACCTGATTCTTTCATTATGTAGTTCACTGAGAGATCACACATTCAGCTGCCATGCTGGACATCCCAACCAGCAAAGCACTAGGACTAAGACCTGGCCAGCTCTTAGCACAGGTGGGTGGCCCCAGGAATTGACTGACAGCCTCAAGTTTACAAAGAGTTGCTTTTGCCTCTAAAGCCTTCCTTGGCCCTTAACTCTGTCCCAGTTTGACTCCCAAGTCCATAATGCTTTGAAGCTAGCATAACCTTTGCATGGACCATATTAAATTTTGTTACTACTACTAGAGAACAGCATTTCTCAACCTTTTCCCAGATGTGGCCCCTTCCAACCTTGTTTCCTTCTGGCGACATCCTAGCCAGGAATGATTCCTGAGTACAGAGCCCTAAGTGATTTCTGAGCACAGGAGAAAGCCCTAAGCACCACCAGATGTGACGAGAGAGAGAGGGGGGGGGGGGAGAGAGAGAAATAGAGAGAGAGAAAAGAGAGAAGAAAGAGGAGAGAGAGAAGGTTCTGGTGTAATTGAATTTAGTCTCTTGTGCTTCTGTTATAAAGGATGGTTGCAGGTGGTCCACTGTCACAGTGAGCATGAACAACACATGGAACAACCCTAAATCCAACCTGAAACTTAGAGTCAACCCCAGCAGCCAGCAGAAGCATGAGTATGATCAAATTGTGGGATCTCTGGGAGTGTTTTGTTACACAGCATCATAAGAATAAACCTACTGATACAAAGACAAAAGGAAGAGTCGGTAAGAACTGGAGAAATTAATCAAGGATGGTGGATTTAGTTGCTAGAGCTGCTTTAACACAGTACCACAGGCTGTGTGGCAAACAGCAGAAAGGTATTATGTCTATTCTGGGGAATGAATGTTCAAGATCAAGGTATGCTTGATCCTTCTGAGGACAATAGAGAGGATTCTTTCTAGACTTTTGTCTTTGACTTGTAGGTGCTCATCTTCCTGGTTCTCACTATTGGTTTTCGTCATGTTTCTCTATGCAAACATCTCTGGATTTCCAAATATCACCTCCCTTTTCAGTTTTGATATTTGGGGGGGCACATCCAGAAATGCTCAGGGGTTATTTCTGGCTCTGTACTCAATAATAACTCCTAATGGTGCTCAGGGAACCATAAGAAATGCCAGGGATCCATATGCAAAGCCAGCCCCCTACCTGCTGTCTATCTCTCCAGCTCCCAAATGTTCCCCTTTCCTCCCTTCCTTTCTGCAGCAGCTCTGGTGACCTAGGATTGCCCATGCCAGGTTATGACACTCACACACTTGTTTGCAGTGTTTGCTGCAGGGCCCATGCGTTCACTGCTGCAATGCTTGTACACATGCCTACTGGGGTCCTCTCATTTGATGATGTTGCTTGTGCTCTTTCTGGTTGCAGTGCCCTCCGAGGGAGTCACTCACAGGGAGACACATTCCTAGTCATAGGGCTTGCACATCTACACTTGTGGCACTCACACATAGCTAGCTGCAGGAGGCTGAAGATGGTGCACTTGGTTGTGACACTGGGTGTGCCAGAAAGCAGCGTTGCCAGGACAGTGTTTAGTCATGTAGGCAGCACCAAGGATCTAATTCATGGCTCCATGCTTGCAAGATAGGTGCTCTTTTAGCCTGAGCACCCCCACTCAAACTGCCCCTCCTTTAGGGCACCAATCATACAAATCGTCTCACTTTGATTACCTCTATAAATACCCTCCAAATAAGGTCACATTCTGAGAAACTAGACTTTAGAACTACAACATATGGACTTGTGGCATGAAGACGGCATGGAAGGGACCCAATTCAATCTATAACAGGGTATCTTTGGGATCATGCCAAAAGTGCTGATAACAGTAAGTAGGAAAAGTTCCAGCTGTTACATATGAACCTCATTCTAAATATTCAGCCACTATATACTGGAGTTTTTTTTGTTTGTTTGTTTGTTTGTTGGCCACACCTGGTGACGCTCAGGGGTTACTCCTGGCTATGCACTCAGAAATTGCTCCTGGTTTGAGGCACCATATGGGATACCGGGGGATCGAAGGTTAGCAAGCAACCTAGCATCCTAGGTTAGCAAGTGCAAGGCAAATGTCCTACGGCTTTGTGCCACCGCTCCAGCCCCTATATACTGGGTTTTTATCATGGGTCTGATGTAATGGGTTCTCCACTGTATGGAAGGAGGCAAGGCAGAAATTATATGATGTCAGAGCTAGAGTGACTGATAGATAGCGGGGAGGGCATTTGCTTTGCACATTGCCAATCCAGGTTCCATCCCCAGCATCCCATATGCCCTTTAAGCCCACCAGGAGTGATTCCTGAGTACAGAGCCAGGTGTGGCCACCAGCAAAAAAAGAACAACAACAAAATAATGTGGAGTCAGTCCTACATTCAAGCCCTAACTCTGCAACTAAGTCGCTGTCTGCCCTTCCTTACTTGAATCCTCTGAGCCTTAGTCTTCTCATCTATCAAATAAGGATGTCAATTCTAGTCTATCTGGTTGTTCTGTGGATAAAATCATATGTGTTATTTACACTCACAGTTAGCAAGTTAGGGTACACACAACAAGCAATGTCTTAAAAAATGAATGTGCTTCCTAACAAGGAGGTGGAGATGCAGGAGATGATAGCTGTCTAGGACAAATGTGGCAGTTTAACGACATCCCTAAGGACTGGATTTCTTGGGGCTGGACCAAAAGAACAGTGGTTAGGGTGTTTGTCTTGTACACAGCAACCCAGGTTCAATTCCTGGTATTCCATATGGTCCCCTGAGCCTGCCAGAAATGATCCCAAAGTTCAGAGCCAGGAGTAAATCTGAGCAGCAACAGTTGTGGCCCCCACAAAAAATTTTTTAAAGGTCTGAATTTCTTCTATGTTCTCAAGAAAACTCGTGATGTGAACTTTGTCCTCATGATTGTAATGCAGCTGCTGCACCTCCAAGCATTGAGTATGCATTCCAGATACGAAGATGACAGGGAAGAAGGAGGACAAAGAGGTAAAGTGGCAGGCAGCTGAGCTGGTCCTTGACTAAAATATATCTTCTTGCATCCATTTGGCCAGATCTGGATCACATGGCCACCATTTTAGCTGCAAGGGGCCCTGGGAGATGACATTTGCCTCCTATCCAATTTCACCAGTAGAGAAAAATAAGAGAAAATTAGGGTGTATAGCCAGTCCACAGTGTCTCCCTCGGCTGAGAGGCCAACATTTCTAGCACTGCACCAGTACAAACATGCACTTTATAAATGTTTGCTGGCGTTTATTTGCTGGAAGAAAACCTTCCAGACAGCCAGACAGCAAGGCATCCCATGCATGTCCCCACCCACTTGAGTCACTGCGACTGCTCTCAACCCTGCACCAGCCTTTCCTTGCCAGCACTCGGATCAGAGAGTTAGAGAAACAAGTGTGAGTGGTCTTGTGTCAGGCCCTTTCCCCTTCTCACCATTAAGCCTGGACTCCCCAGCAGAAATCCTGGATCCTCTCAGGGGCATTGGGAAACTCATCCCAAACCACGAGAAAGGATTCAGACTCTACAATTGCCAGCCAACATCTGGGGACATTTGAAGGTGCTCAGCTATAGGAGAAGAGGCCCATGTCTGGATCCAAAGCAACTGCACAGAATTTGAGGCACTTTCCCTGTATGCGGTCAACTAGAATTCTATCTCCAGCTTTCTGTATGGTCCCCCAAACCCACCAGAAGTGACTCCTGAGAGCAGAGCTAAGAGGAAACAGTGAGCACACCAAGTGTGATCCTGAGGGGGGAGGAAGGAGAAGTCCAAGTCAAAAAGAACCATTTGGCATTGCAGGATCCCTCTCCCAACCATAACTGTCCTGTCACGAAGGCCGACAGAAAACACAGACCACCACCAAAATGAGTCAACTCTGAGAACACAGCAACACAAATATTCTTTTATTTATATATTTAGGATTTGGGAATACATCTGGCAGTGCTCAAGGGCTACTCCTGGCTCTGGATGCAAGAGGTTGCCTCTGGCAGTGGTCAGGAGACCAACAGTGCTAGGGATCAAACGCAGGCCTCCTGCCCAGCTCAGCTCATTGAACTAATGCTCCAGCTTCAGGATTCACTTTTTATAAGGCCCCAAAGCTCTGCTTCTGTTACAAGCACTTCATCCTGAGATGTTGCAACTAGGAATCTAAGCCTAGTTCTACAAACACAGAAGAGACATCTGGGAAATGGTCATGTATCTATAAGGGACATTGAGTCACACCCGGCAGCGCTCGGGGGTTACTCTTGGCTCTCTGCTCAGAAATCGCTCCTGGCAGGCTCGCTTGGGGGACCATATGGGATGTCGGGATTCGAACCACCATCCTTCTGCAAGCAAGGCAAACGCCCTACCTCCATGCTATCTCTTCGGCCCCTATAAGGAACATTGAATATTGATCCAGCTGACATACATGAAGACTGCTAGACTCAAATGGAGATGGAAGGAAATCCTCAAACCAGAGAGTGTAGGAATCCATAAGAGGAGTAAGGTGCCAGGGAGCTCCAGGAACTGAGGGAGAGAGAAAATTTGAAGAGCTAAGAAAGACAGGCTGGCTACCTTTGGACAGAAGCCAAGGTTGGTGTGTGGGGAGATGGGGAAGGGGGGTGGAATGATACAGCTAAAAGTTGCATGGGAGAAAGAAAATGTCCCTCCTAATACCCTTTCAGGGAACTGGAGCAATAATGCGTCAGACAGGACACTTAAATAGCACGAGGCTGACTCAGGTTCAGTCCCCCCCACCCCCCCCCACCCCACCCCCGCGCCAGCCATACCAGGAGCTTGACAAGGTATAGCACAAAACAGAAACAGAAACAAAAACAAGAAATGCCTTATCAGATTGGGAAGGGGCCTTAAAGGGCTTTTGGCGGAGTATACCCAGTGATGTTCTGGGCTTAATTCTGGCTCAGGAATCACTCTGGTGATACTTGGGGACCATTTGGGGTGTCAGGGCTGTACTATCACACTAGCCCCTGAAACATGGGCTTTGTTTGCATGCAGAAGTCCCTGGTTCCATCCCCGGTACCAAACTGAGTACCACCAGGGCTGTGACCCCAAATCAAAACTACATAAAAACCTTTTTTTTTTGTTTGTTTTTTGTTTTTGGGCCACATCCAGCGGTGCTCAGGGGTTACTCCTGGCTGTCTGCTCAGAAATAGCTCCTGGCAGGTACGGGGGACCATATGGGACACCGGGATTCGAACCAACCACCTTTGGTCCTGGATCGGCTGCTTGCAAGGCAAATGCCACTGTGCTATCTCTCCGGGCCCTAAAAACCTTTTTTAAGCCCTCTTACTTAGTATAAGGTTGCTCTTAACACAGAAAAAAAAGTGTGTGGGTATAGGCTACAGAATGAAGCTATAGTTATAAAACTATAGTTTTATAGTTGCTCAATGCATGAACTTCCCCTTCTCAAAAACCTATTTCAGGGGCTGGAGTGATACAGAGCAGGTAGGGCATTTGCCTTGCACAGCTGACCTAGGTTTAGTTCTTGGCATCCCATATAGTCTAACCGGTCCAGCCAAAAGTAATTCCTGAGTGGAGAGCCAGAAATAACCCCTGAACACTACCGGGTGTGGCCGGCCACACACACACACACACACACACACACACACACACACACACACACACACAGAGTGAACCCTGAGTACAAAGCTAAGAGTAAAACCTGAGTACCACCAGATGTGACCCCAAAAACAAGCAAACTTTTTTTGTTCAATTTGACTGGGATGCTACTGAAGATCCAGCAAAGAACATTCTAGAACAGCCAGTGAGATAGCACAGCAGTAGGGCGTTTGCCTTGCAAGTGGCCAACAGTGGTTTGAATCTTGGCATCCTATATGGTCCCCCATGCCTGCCAGGAGCGATTTCTGAGAGCAGAGCAAGGAGTAACTCCTGAGCACCGCCAGGTGTGACCCAAAAACAAACAAACAAAAAGCATTCTAGAACAAATATTTTGTCACTGTGAACTTGCTAATTTCTCCTTATTTTTTTTTTCTGTCACCTTTCCCCTGGTTTAATGTAGTCCCCTTAGAAAAATTGGAAATTAAGAACAAAAATATAAAAAAAGTGGGGCTGGCGAGGTGGCGCTAGAGGTAAGGTGTCTGTTCCATCCTCAGCGTCCCATATGGTCCCCCCAAGCCAGGGGCAATTTCTGAGCACCTAGCCAGGAGTAACCCTTGAGCATCAAATGGGTGTGGCCCGAAAAATAAATATATATATATAATGTAAACTGGTGAGCCGGAGATATAGCTCAGAGGCAGGGTGTTTGCCTTCCTTCCATACAGCGATCCACAACAGTTAGTGGTGCGAATCTCAGCATCCCATATGGTCCCTCGTGCCTGCCAGGAGCGATTCCTGAGCACAGAGCCAGGAGTAACCTCTGAGCATCGATAGGTGTGACCCAGAAAACCAATAAATAAATAAATAAATAAAGTAAATTGCCCATAATTTCTAAGGATTTTCCAATGGTAACTTAGCTCTGTAGTTCCTTTCCACGTGTATAGCATTTTTCTATGCAGAAATTTCACCACTTATTTCTGAAGAAATCACAATAACCACAATTTCCAGAAATTTCCAGAGTTACTTTTGGGATTGTACCTGGGCCCAGGGGCACTCGAGGTGCTTTAAAGAGTGTCCTAAGGATGGAAGAGAGATTTGTGGTGCCCATATGCACCCCTACCCCAATCCCAGCGCCTTTTGAGTGCCAGGCCCCTCAAAGCCATTGAGGTCTGTCTAGATTGTGTTTGGAATGCCAGAAATCAAATTCCAGTCAACCATGTGCAAGGCAAACACCCTATCCACTGGGCTATTTTTCTGGCCCGCTGGCAGGCTTTTGAAAATTCCATCTCGAAGAGCAAGCAGATTGCCTTAACAAGGCCAAATTTCTGTGTCCCTAGGAAACTCAAGCTGAGGGAGCCCACCCCAAAAGTCACATGGCATTGACAAGGAGGTCAGGTGAGTTTTAACAAAAGCCAAACAGTTAGGGGATCAGATCGGAAACTCCACCTCTGAGTTCTGGGGGACACAGACCAGGAGTCATAAACAGGAAGTGTTTCCACCACGCCTAGCCCAAGGTGGGCGGGTTGCTAGATTCAGGTGGGGAGGGGGGCACCCTGGAGTGTGCACATGGTGATCATTTCCATGTGGACCTGGCAGTTCGGGTGCTTGGTTTAAAAAGAGAGTGGGCAAAAAGGAAGACAAGGCAGACAGCTCTTACACATATCCAGGGAGGTGATAGGCCCCATGAGCAGCTAGAATGAAAACGAAGGTAGCCTCAGCATCCTATAGCTCCCCTTTCCTTGCAGACTCTGCATGGTTCTTCTGTGGTAGGACTGAGACCCCCAAATCGAATCCCCCCACTCACCTCTGGATAATGCTTCCTTGAGGAGCAGAACTGAAAAAAATACAGCTCCCAGACCAGCCCCACTATTCCTAGAACTAAGCTTCTCAGGAAGGGAGACTTCCTCCGTGCTATCTCTCCGGCCCCAAGGATGCAGTGTTACTCAGGTTCTGCAGTCCCAGGGATATCTGAACTACCCCAAAGGTGCTGGGGGCCTTCAGGGTCACATCTGATAGTGCACTGGAGCCTTCAGGGCTGCTATCAGGCAATATTTTGGGGAACCATGTGGTTCTGGGAGCTAACTTGGTCAGGTACATACCCCCTAACTTCTTCACTGTTTTCCAGCCCAGAGCTGCAGTTTAAGCAGTGCTCATTTCCCAAAGTGGGTGTCATAAGAGTTAGTCATACATTATTCTTAGGTCAGGAGACTTTGGGAAACCCTGTATAGTCAAAGTCTTGGTGATTCCCACTCGACCCCTATGAGAACCAACATCCTTAGCTATGAAGCTGGCAAGATGGCCTGCTGGGCTGTCAGCATGTCAGTAGACATGGGAGAGGCAAGACTCACAGTGATAGTGAAGTTCTGAGAACATGACCCAGTAAGTAGCATGCTACAGGAAAAGGCCCAAGTGCCATTGCACAGACCTATCATACTCCTCCTCCTCCTTCCCACCAGCTTAACAGACCTTAGGACATGGAAAGATACCTCTCCAGTCTCCAAGGGATTCTGAACTTTGAGCAATAAATAAAAGTGATTGGAGGCCACAGAGGTTGCACAAGGTTGAAGCAAAAGACAACTCTAGACAAAAACATTGTGGGAGGAGATCCCAGCAGAAAATGATAACACTCAGTTCCAGGGGAATTCCTGATGTAGACAACCCGGTGCAACTTCACTGAACACACCAGCTGCCAAACACCTTTGCTCCTTTGACCCTTTCCACTCCAACCGCTTTCTGGAAATGCTGTTCAGAGGATACAGAAAATGTAATTCAAGGTTCAGCTGCCATTTCTAAGGGAGAATACAGATCCAGGAAGGGGCATCCCTTAGCTTCTGAGCCATAAGTTTGCCTCAGCGATATTGCTATCTATAATAGTGCTCTCCCTTTCTCAAAGTCTGAACCACTCAACTTATCCTTTGACTATTTGCCATCTTTTTTTGGGGGGAGGGGGTCAAACCCAGAAGTGCTCAGGGGTTACTCCTGGCTCTGTGCTCATAAATAACTCCTGGCAGGCTCAGGGGACCATAAGGCATGCCGGGATTCAAACCACCATCTGTCTGCATGCAAGGCAAATGCCCTAATGCTGTGCTCTCTCTCCAGCCCACTATTCACCATCTTTATTTTTTTTGGGGGGGGGGTTTACACCCGGCAGTGCTCAGGGGTTATTCCTGGCTCCAGGCTCAGAAATTGCTCCTGGCAGGCACGGGGGACCATATGGGACGCCGGGATTTGAACCAATGACCTCCTGCATGAAAGGCAAACGCCTTACCTCCATGCTATCTCTCCGGCCCCTATTCACCATCTTTAATGTTCCCTATTTGTGCTACTTGCTTTTTGCTTTAAGGCCATATCCAGTGAACCTCAAGAGCTATTAAGAGCTCTGTGCTGGGGGTTAGTTCCAACAGTGCCTGGAGGATCACTTGGGGTCCCAAGATGAGACCAGGGCCTCCTGCATGCAACCCTAAGTGCCAACTCTTTGAGGTCTTTCTTCAGCCCTGACTTTCTAACTTAGCAAGCAAGTTTGATAGAACTCTTGTCATTTATTAGATTAGGGAAAAGAAACCCCATGAAAAGACACAGTCCTTATCTGCGAGCAGCTCACTGACAAGGTGGAAGAAGGCAAAAGAAAAGGTGGTGAAAGTCCTATATAAGAAGTGATGTGTGGGCCCGGAGAGATAGCACAGCGGTGTTTGCCTTGCAAGCAGCCGATCCAGGACCAAAGGTGGTTGGTTCAAATCCCGGTGTCCCATATGGTCCCCCGTGCCTGCCAGGAGCTATTTCTGAGCAGACAGCCAGGAGTAACCCCTGAGCACCGCCAGGTGTGGCCCAAAAACAAAAAAAAAAAAAAAAAAAAAAAAAAAAGAAGTGATGTGTGGGGCCGGAGATAGCATGGAGGTAAGGCTTTTTCCTTGCATGCAAAAGGACAGTGATTCGAATCCCGGCATCCCAATGGTTCCCCGAGCCTGCCAGGAGCGATTTCTGAGCGTAGAGACAGGAGTAACTCCTGAATGCTGCCAGGTGTGACCCAAAAACAAAACAGAACAAAACAAAATGTGATGTGTAAGGTTAGAGCAATAGTATAACAGGTAGGGTGCTTGCCTTGCATATTTTGACCTGGGTTTGATCACTAGCACCCTGATTCTTGCCAGGAATAATCCCTGAGCATTATGTGTTCTGTGTCCCCCCAAAAAACAAACAAACAAAAGAATTGATGTTGAGGTAAGTATTGGGTGCTATGGAGCACAGAGTCTGGGAAAGAGAGCACTTATCAGGGAAAGATTTATGGAGATGATGGCCTCTGCACTGTGTCTTGAAAAATGACTACTGTATATAAGAAAGTTGAGAACTGGGGTGATTGTACAGAAGGGAGGTTGTTTGCTTTGCATGTGGTTAACCCAGGTTCGATTCCCGGCACCACATATGGTCCACTTGAGCCTGCCAGGAGTAATTCCTGATTGCAGCACCAGGAGTAACTTCTGAGCACCGTCAGGTATGGTCAAAAATTTGGGGTGATGGGATGAGACAGAACAGAGTAGAGGGGGTGGGAAGAAAGGACCATAGTGGAAGTGTCAGTTAAAGAGCTATATTGATCAGGAATCATCTGCAAAGAATAGGATTCACTCCATGCACTTTTTTTTTCATTGTGCAGATGTCTTTTTTTTAATAATAATATCTTTATTTAAACACCATGATTACAAACATGTTTGTAGTTAGGTTTCAGTTATAGAAAAGAACACCCCCCTTCACCAGTTCAACCTTACCACCACCAATGTCCCCAGTTCCCTCCTCCCCTACCCCCTGCCTGTGTTCAAGACAGACATTCTATTTCTCTCACTCATTAATATTGTCATTACAGTTGTTAGTGTAGTTATTTCTTTAACTGCTTTGTGGTAAGCTTTATTTTGTGGGCCAGTTTTTCCAGCCCTCAACTATTGTCTAAGTGTTATTACAATATTCGTTTTTATTTTTCTTAAATCCAACAGATGAGTGAGACTATTCTGTGTCTGTCTCTCTTCCTCTGACTTATTTCACTTAGCATAATAGTTTCCATGTCCATCCATATATAGGAAAATTTCATGACTTCATTTTTCCTGATGGCACTCCAAGCAGTTTAAAAGCAAGTGATTCTTTGGAAGGCATGAAGAAGCAATGGGATTATTAGAAGGACTGATGAATCTCACTCAATGCTGAACTTCCAGAGAATTTCCCAAAGTCACATTCCAAAATCAAGGTGCCATGACCATAGAGCCTTTGTATGACGTTGCCACTGCCGACCTGAAAGCCTCATGGCCTCAGCTAGAATCTGCACCAATGCAATGCATGCCTCACTACTCCTGGAACTGCAAGTTTCCCAGAAGAACATTTGATTGGCTGAGGCTTCTCTCCATACAACCCTAGCTGCAAGGGAGTCTGAGAAATGTTCTCTTTCATTCTGTAACACAGGTTGAAATGGATAATGAGCCTCAGTCCACTGCCCCGACCTTAGAAGGCACTTAGAGCCAAAAGCAAGAGCAGCTGGTATTTCAAGCTTCTCTTACCAGAAACAGTTGCAGCGCTTACAGCCCTTTATTTGGGGGTGGGGGAGGAAGTATTTCTCCCTCATGATACCTCCCTGTCTTTTGGGCATGCCATAGGTGCTCATTAAAAAGACTTCCAAAAAGCTGGAGCTTATTAAATGGCCTCCTCGCTGCTTGATCTCTGAAGTGGGGAGGTAGTGAGATGAATAAGGGCAATCTTTTCTCTCTTTTTTTATTTCCTGTTTCTTTCCTTTTTCCCCCCTCCAGTTTGGCCCAGAATAAATTGCTACTTTCTTGAACACACAGAAGGATGTATTATTATGAAGGTGTTCTATATTATTACTGAGAACAATTATTCAGAAACCAGAAGCCTAGAGCTGACGAGGTAATATTCTCAGAGGAGAAATTCCAGAAACCATTACTCATTAACTTTTTTGCTCATGAAAATAGCTTTTTTCTTTTCCTGCATGACTTTCCATCCTGGGAAGAACTCACCAATCCATATTCTCACTGCCTTGATGAATCAGTGACTAAGAAGGCAACAGTCGCCATTCCAAAGGCTGTATGGAGCCTCATCATGGTATTCCACAGAAAAACTCTGGGAATGAAGCATGGGAATCCCCAACAAGTGTGTTTCTAGAAAAATCCCCATGAGGGCATGGAACAAGTGAATCCCCAGCTACCCAACCTTCCCTGGCAGCAGCAGGTCAGATGGCATCATTCTTTCCTCACCGGCCAAGGAAATCCCTCGAGCTGTGCCCTGCTATCAGGAAGAAAGAGCCTCTAGAATCAGACATCTGTCCAAACCCCATAGGAGGTGTGGAGGCCTAATTAATTAATGTCTGTGGAGCACCTGTACAGCCTCAAATACAGGGATGTAAGGCGACCACAAGCCCAATTAATTACCACCAGTGATGGAAGCTTCCAGGCTCACCTCCTCGTTCATTGTAGCCACCTTGCCCTCTCACAGGGCAAATGTAGGCCAGCACAGGGTGGGTGTGGGTGGGTAACAGATTCACCATTGAGCCAGAGATCTAGTCAGACCCTCAGCTCCCCACATCAGGGGGGACTGAACCCTCTGAGTCACAGACTTTCCAGACTTGACCTTTCCCTCAGAGAAAATGACTCTATTCTTCCGAGTGTAGGACTTTCTTCCTCAGTTTAGATGCTGTTTACCTCAGACAGAGGTGTTCATGCCAAGCAGGGCTGCTCTCTGCCATGCTGGCATCAGCTCTCAATGGGGCAGGAGCCTCAGAGACCATCCACAGGGCCAAAACACACCTGCAGCGATTGCCTTTGGGTCCCCACAAGGAGATGGAGGCTTGAAGCCTGATCCTTTTTTTTTTTTTTTTCAGTTCCCATCTTCTCAGCTCTCTGCCATCACCCCTCTGGCAGCAGGGAGAGAAATGGAAATAATAATAATAATAATAATAATAATAATAATAATAATAATAGCCCTAGAGGAGAAGACGTTCTTTTTGTTAATTTTATTGAATTAAAACACCGTGATTTACATAGTTTCCTTTTAGACATACAATATTCCAGCACCAATCCCACCACCCATGCAATTCTCTACAACACGGAGAGAACTGGGAAAGAGCTTGTTAAATAAAGAGAAGGTGGTTTTTGCAAAATCCAAGTAAAAGTGGGAGGCTGTTCCACAGTTCGCTCCCCAAATTCATGGGGCAAGAGAATGGCTGCATGATTCATGGCCCAGCCTCAAGCTCAACCTGATGCTGGCCCTGCTCCCTTGCACGTAAGTTCACTGGTAATGGACATTCCTTTGTCCCCAGATCACCAGCACCAGGCAGGCCTGATGGCTAGCACACCCGAGAGGAGGGGCAGGGGGCTCAGGCCTTGGCAGGGTGACATTCAGCAAGGTGTGAGGTCTGGGGGTGGGGGAGGAGTACCCCAGTCACATGGGCTGTTTCCCAGCCCCAGAGACACCTCTGCCCCGCCAGGTTTTGTGGCATTGGTTTTTGGTGTATAGTCCCATCTGTGTAGCAGAGACAAGGCCACCTCCTTGCCAGGTCTCCTGACCCAGAAGAGGGATCCTCTCTAAGTCCCTCCCTGAACCAACCCCAGCACCACCTGGAAACCTCCCAGCCCCCCTTCCCTCTCCTAGACTCCATCTCCCCCTAGTGTGGGGGAGGGGAGATGCGCAGATTCATTGCTTCCACCTCCTGCTTTTGCTGTCGCCAGCGGCTGTTTGCCTGTCTCCAGGGAGGACAGATGAGCCGCTGTGTGCTCAGTGGCCCGGGCAGACAAGGCTGTCTGGGGGTGGGTGGGGGAGGGGGACAAGGACCGGTTTTCTTTGCCTCTCCCCACCTTAGCAGACAAGGTTTCTGACCACACAGTGGGGGGAGCGGAAGGACCCAGAGCCGGCTGCCCTTTCCCACAGAACACTGCAAAGACACAGCCCACCTTCATTATTAATACCCAGTGTAAATATTTAATATCATCAAACTGCAGCTCTCCCAATTACCCTAACTACACCTCTCCTATCCCATCCAGAGCGATAGTGCAGCAGGGAGGGCTTGCTTTGCACCCGGCCCACCTGAATTCAATCTTCATCATCCCATATGGTCCCCTAGCACCACCAGGTATGGCCAAAATAAAAAAAAATGTTATTATGATTTTCATAAAAACTAAAGGACATGAAGACATGATATTTTATTGCTTTTGAAACTGACCCTGATCCGCAAAGCTCCCTAAAACCCTGTGTCCAAGGTGCCAGAAAGCTTCACAATGGGTCAGGGCTGGAGCGTCACCTTGAACAGAGGAATGGACTTGGCAGCGCCTCATCTCTTCTGCCAAATGCTCCTGGCTTGGTTCTTAATCAGCAGCATTGGTGGAATATGCATATGCAGCTCTAAGAGAGGGGCCGGGATTTGGCTCAATGGCAAGGTGTGCAGGCTCTGCACGCGACTTGAAATCAATCCCCAGCACTAGCCCAAAAAAAAGGGTAAAACCCACCAGGAATGTCCCAGGGGTCTCAAACTCGTGGCCCGTGGACCGCAAAACGGCCCTCCGTACAACATTTTGTGGCCCTGCCCTAGAGAAATCTTTTTTTGTTTTGTTTTAGTTGTTTGGGTCACACCTCCCGATGTTCAAGGCTTACTACTGACTTTGCACTCAAGGAACAACCCGTCTTTGCCTCCTGCGGCCCCCAGGTAAATTGAGTTTGAGACCCCTGGTACTAAGCCATCTATTAATTTACACTTATCAAAGTCAACTTGTTTCTCGACTTGAGGCACTCTGTTAGGATTTCAGGAGGGATCACCCTTTATTGGCTGTCCCCCCAGAGCCCTCGACATTGTGATCATCCAAAACAATGCATAGGCCCATTTCTACCCTGAATGGTGGCAAGGCCTGGGCCAGGTGTACAGGGTCACACAGAAATGTCAAGACAACCAAGACATGACCAAGGCCCAGAGCCTGGTCAGCAGATGCATTAGGGCTGGCGCAGAACCTGGGACTCACCTCCTCTACAAGGTGAACAGAGGAAGTACCCCACACCCACACCCAACCCAGCCCGAATCCCCTCCCATCCCAGCCAGCAGCCTCCTCCCAACTCTGGGGCAGGAACAGCCATGACTGGCAAGGCTTTCATCTTGAGGACTTCAAAGAGCAGCCTGGCAGAGAAGCCCAAGGCACAATTTTCCAGGGTCCTGAAAACTGGATGACTCATCTCTGTTGGCACCAGTCTGGGGTCCTGACTTGCCTCCCTGTACTTGAACCACTCCTACCTGACCAGAACCTCATCTTGCCACCAGCAACTAGCAGCAGACTGTCACTTTGGGGTTTTGTGTTGTTTTGTTTTATTTGTTTACAGTTCGGGGGTGAACCCAGGGCCCCATACAGTTGAGGCAATGCTCTACCTCTGAGCCACAGACCAAACAGACTTTTTAATGTCCAGGGTAGGGAAGACAGCGTTGATGCCTTGGTGATATGGGAAAACCAGGGTCAGAAGTATGCAAGGCCAGTTCCCTAATCCAGCCCCAAAGCAGTCATTTTTCTTGTTTGTTTTCCTGTTGAGGGGGCTACACCCAGTTATACTCAGGGTTTACTCCTGGCTCTATATTCAGGGATCATTCCTGGTAGGGCTGTAGGGACACTATGGGATGCTAGCAATCAAACCCAGGTCAGCTGTGTGTGAGGCAATTGTTCTAACACCAGTTCTAACTAGCCAGTCCTATCTCTTCAGCTCTGCTAGCAGGTATTCTTTTGTTTGTTTTGTTTTTGTTTTGTTTTGTTTTTCTTTGTGAGCCACTGCCCGGTGATGCTCAGGGACCACTCCTGAATATTCCCGGCCATACTTACAGGACTATATGAAATACCTGGGATCTAACCCAGGTTGGCCGCATGCAAGGCAAGCTAGCACTCTCCCTACTGTACTAGAGCTCTGGAACCACTAGCAGGTATTGGGCCACACCAAGGGTGATGCTCAGGGGTTACTCCTGGCTCTGTGCTCAGAAAACGGTCCTGGCTTGGGGGACCATATGCAACGCCGGGGGATGGAACCACGGTCCATCTTAGACTAGCACGCATAGGTCAGACACCTTACCACTTGCACCACCACTCCGGCTCTGACTAGCAGGTATTCCTTTTTTTTTTTTTTTTTTTTTTGGTTTTTGGGCCACACCCGGCAGTGCTCAGGGGTTACTCCTCGCTGTCTGCTCAGAAATAGCTCCTGGCAGGCACAGGGGACCATATGGGACAGCGGGATTCGAACCAACCACCTTTGGTCCTGGATCGGCTGCTTGCAAGGCAAACACTGCTGTGCTATCTCTCCGGGCCCTGACTAGCAGGTATTCTTAAGGGGCTTATTATTGTCAGAGTTAGGTTCCTAACTTGGTTGGGGGAGGCCATTTACAGGGATATAAATAGGAGATGATTTAATTTCAAGGGAATTTTATCCTATAAAGTTTTTTATAGTATTTTATTGAGAAATAATTTACATCCAGTGAAATGCCAAGATCTTAAGGATACAACTTGATGAATTTCTGCATATGCAGACACTGTGTGTCTTGAAGTTTTGAAGCAGCATTAAAAAAAATTGTAATTAAAACACAAAATACAGGAGCAGCTAGAATTCAAAACATTACTACCAAGGGCCTGGGGTGTGGTTCTGTGGCAGAGCCCTTATCTTTCATGTGTGAGGTCCTGGGTTCTAACCCCAAGACCACCAAAATCCATTAAAATAAAATCAAGCCACACCAAATGTCAAATGTTAGCAAGAGGTAAAATAATAAGCACTCTCACAGGTTTTTGATAGGACAAGAAAAAATCATGCAACCACTTCACAAGGCAGTTGGTAGTTCCTTAAAAATCTTGCCTACTGGGGCCTGAGAGATAGCATGGAGGTAGGGCATTTGCTTTGCATGCAGAAGGACGATGGTTCGAATCCTAGCATCCCATATGCCCCCCCTCCCTCCCAGCCTGCCAGGAGTTATTTCTGAGCATAGAGTTGGATAACCCCTAAGCACTGCCGGGGTTATACAAAAACCAAAAACCAAAAACAAAACAAAAAAAACCTTGCCTACTAATCAGAGATAGGGCAGAGGTTAAGGCACTCATGAAGCCAAACCTGGTTCGATCCCCCCAGCACTGCCATAGGATCCCTTGAGTACTGTCAAGGTTCATTCCTAAGCACAAAGACAGAAGAAACCCTTAACACCATGGGGTATGCCCCTCCAATAAATAAATAAATAAATAAATAAATAATTAAATAAATAAATAAATACAACACACCTATCATACAACCTAGCCAGACATTCCTGGGTATTGAACCAAAAGAAAGTGCATGACTCTTGTATTCCATCCAGCTTGCTTGGTAAACAGTTAAAACTGGAACCAACCCAAATGTCCACCAACAGATAAGCAGGCAAACAGATCATGGATTCTTCTTTACACAACACAACACAAAGCCCTGTGACATGCAACCTCACTGAAGCTCAAATTAATCATGCTGCTTGAAAGAAGCCAGAGCTAGACATGGCAGGATTTCATTTATACTAAACCCTGGAGAACGCAAACTCTTCTCCAGTGATGGGAAGCAGATCAGCAGTTGGGAGGAGAATGGGGGATAAACTGGGAGAGGTGGGCATGAGGGACTCGAAGCAGCAAGGAGGAAGCTGAGAAAGCAATGGATATATTCATGATCTTGATTATGTTGATGGTTTCACGGGTGGATGCATATGTCAAGACGTATCAACTGGTATAATTTAAATATGTGCAGTTTATTGTATGTTAATTACACCTCGATAAATCTCGTGGGGGGGTTGTGGTTTGTTTTTTTTTTTTTTTAAGGAAGATGTATCAGGCATAAGGTTGTGCACTATATCAACACTTCTATTCAATATAGTACTGGAAATACTTACCATAGCAATTAGGCAAGAAAAAGACATTAAAGGTATTCAGATAGGAAAGGAAGAAGTCAGCTCACACTATTTAAGGGTGGCATATATACTATATATTTTGTTTTGTTTTTGTATCATACCCAGAAGCGTTCAGGGGTTATTCCTGGCTCTGTGCTCAGAAATCGCTCCTGGCAGACTTGGGGGACCATATGGGATGCCGGAAATCGAACCACCATCTTTACTAGATTAGCTGCATGCAAGGCAAACTCCCTACCACTGTGCTATCTCTCTGGCCCCAATACTATAGTTTAAAAAGTTTAAAATTCTACAAAAAAAAAAAGCTCCTAGAAGGGGCCAGAGCGATGGTACAACGATAGGGCATTTGCCTTGCATGTGGCTGACCCAGGAAGGACCACGGTTCATCCCCCAGTGTCCCATATGGTCCTACAAGCCAGGAGCGATTTCTGAGCACATAGCCAGGAGTAACCCCTGAGCATAACCAGGTTGCCCCCCCCCCCAAACAAAAGCTCCTAGAAACAATAAACTTGTATAGTTGAATGACAGGCTACAAAATTAACACATAAAAGTCCATGGCTTTCATGTATGCAAATAATAAAATAGAAGAGAGAAATTTAAAAATTCCATTCATAATTATGGCTCAGAATGTCAAATATCCAAGAATCAGCTTAACCAAAGAACTGAAAGACCTATACAAAGCAACAACAGAACACTGCTTAAAGAAAAAGAGGGCCAGAACAATAGCACAGCATGTAGAGTATTTGCCTTTCACATGGTTGGCTTAGATTTGATCCCCAATAACCCATATGGTCCCCAAAACATGCAAGGAGTAATTTTTGAGCACAGAGCCAGGAGTAACCTCAGAGCATTGTGGGTATGGCCCAAAATCTAAAAAAAAAATAAAAAAGAGGGGCCGGAGAGATAGCATGGAGGTAAGGCATTTACCTTGCATGCAGAAGGTCGGTGGTTCGAATCCCAGCATTCCATATGGTCAATCGAGTCTGCCAGGAGTGATTTCTGAGCGTAGAGCCAGGAGTAAACCCTGAGCACTGCTGGGTGTGACCCAAAAACCTAAATAAATAAAAATAAATAAATAAATAAATAAATAAAAATAAAAGAGATCACAATAAATGGAAACACATCCTTATGTAATGAATGGACTGATAAATATTAAAATGGTAATACTCCCCAAAGCATTGTAAAAATTCAATGCAGTCCCTGTAAAGACACCCAGGATATTTTTCAAAGAAATGGATCAAACACTTCTGAAATTCCTATGAAACAATAAACTCTCACGAATAGCCAAAGCTGTCCTTGGAAATTAAAAAGATGGAAGATATCACTTTTCCCAACTTCAACCTATATTACAAAGCAGTAGTAATTAAAACAGCATGGTACTGAAATTTTATAAAAGATTTTCTGATTAACAGAAGAGAATTGAAAATCCAAAGACATGGGGCCGGGGAGGTGGCGCTAGAGGTAAGGTGTCTGCCTTGCCAGCGCTAGCCTAGGATGGACCACGGTTCAATCCCCCGGCGTCCCACATGGTCCCCCAAGCCAGAAGCGACTTCTGAGCACATAGCCAGGAGTAACCAAAAACCAAAAAAAAAAAGAAAAGAAAAGAAAAAGAAAATCCAGAGACAGACCCTAAAGTGTATGATCAGTTAATCTTCAAAAAAGGAGCAAAAAATATGAAGTGGTGCAAGCCTATTTAACAAGTGGTGTTGGGAAAACTGGTCAGCCATGTGCAGAAAAATAAATTTAGACATCTTTATGTCATGCATAAAAGTAAAACCAAAATGTATTAAAGACCTTAGTATCAGGCGTGAAACCATAAGGTACATACAGAAAAACCTAGGCATATCTCTTCATTACAGGCATTTTTGGGGCTGGAGAGATAGTATGGAGGTAAAGTGTTTGCCTTTCATGCAGAAGGTCAATGGTTCGAATTTTGGCATCCCATATGGTCCCCTGAGCCTGCCAGGAGCGATTTCTGAGCATAGAGCCAGGAGTAACCCCTGAGTGCTGGCTGGGTATGACCCAAAAACCAAAAAAATAAAAAAGAAAGTACAGGCATTTTTAAAGATGAAATGCCACTGACCAAGTAAGTGGTAGCAAATATAATCAAATTGGACTACATTATTTTAAGAACCTTCTGCACCTCAAAGAAAAATAAAGACCAGAATAAAACACCATTCCAGAGACTGGGAGAAATTATTTGTCTACTACTAGTTCAACAAAGAGTTAATATACAAAATATATAAAGGGGCCAGAGCTGTGGTACAAGCGGTAAGGCACTTGCCTTGCACATGCTAACCTAGGATGGACCGGTTGTTTGATCCCCCAGAATCCCATATGGTCCCCCAAGCCAGAAGCGATTTCTGAGTGCATAGCCAGGAGTAACCCCTGAGTGTCACTGGGTGTGCCCCCCCAAATAAAAAATATATAAAGCACTGGTAGAACTTTACAATAAAAAAATCCAGCCCTGTTTAAAAAATGGGGCTAATGGGCCCGGAGAGATAGCACAGCGGCATTTGCCTTGCAAGCAGCTGATCCAGGACCAAAGGTGGTTGGTTCGAATCCCGCTGTCCCATATGGTCCTTCGTGCCTGCCAGGAGCTATTTCTGAGCAGACAGCCAGGAGTAACCCCTGAGCACCGCCGGGTGTGGCCCAAAAAAAAAAAAAAGAAAAGAAAAAAGAAAAGAAATACCCTACACAAGGGACTGGAGAGAAGCACAGTGGTAGGGCATTTGCCTTGCCTTGCACATGGCTGACCTAGGACGAACCCAGGTTCAATTCCCAGCATCCCATATGGTTCCCAGAGCCTGCCAGGAGTGATTTCTCAGAGCAGAGCCAGGAGTAACCCCTAAGCACCACTGGGTGTGGCCCCAAAACCAAACAAAGGAAAAAAGGAGAAAGAAATACCCTATATCAGTAAGCATCAGAGAAATACAAATCAAAACAAGGAGATACCACTTCACACCTAAGTGATTGCACTCATCACAAACAACAACAACCAGTGTTGGTTGGAATACAGGGGCAGGAAAGGGACCCTCATTCACTGTTGGTAGGAATGTTAACTAGTCCAACTATTTTGAAAAACAATATGAATACTCTTCTAAAAAGTAGAAATTGAATTTCCATGCAACCCAATAACATCACTCCTAGAAATATACCCTAAAAGCACAAAAAACACAATCCAGAAAAGGCATCTGCACTCCTATGTTCATTGCAGCACTATTCATAATAGCCAGAATCTGGAAACAAACCATGTGCCAAGAACAGATGAGTGGATAAACAAATGATGGTACATCCACACAACAGAATACTATGCAGTTGTTGGGAGGGAGGAAAATAAAATCATGAAATTTGCTTATACATGAATGGTCATAAAGATCATTAAGTCAGAAGGAGATGGACAAACAGAATGATGTCATTCATTTGCTGAATATAGAACAAACAAACAAAAAACAACCACATTAGAATACCCAAAGACAATAGAAGCAAGGGCCAGGAGGACTGATTCATGGTAGGAAGTTTACCACAAGGGAGTGGGGAAGTGCAGTTAGGACACATAAAGGACCATTATGACAATGACAACGGGAAATGATCACTCTGGACAAGAACTGAATGCTGAAAGAAGATAAAGTGACATGTGTGGTACCCCTTCCACGACAGTGTTGCAAACCACAATGCCTATAATAAAAAAAGAAAATACAGTGTAAAGTGTCTGCCATTGAGGCAGGTAGCAGGGGTTTGGGCAGGAAGAAAACTGGAAACATTGGTGGTGGGAAGCAGACACTGGTGAAAGGATGCGTGCTCAAACATTGTACAACTGAAGCTCAAACATGAGCAACTTAAGAAATGTGATTCAAGGGCCGGAGAGATGGCATGGAGGTAAAGCATTTGCCTTGTTGGTCCCGGAAAAATAGCACAGCGGCGTTTGCCTTGCAAGCAGCCGATCCAGGATCAAAGGTGGTTGGTTCGAATCCCGGTATCCCATATGGTCCGCCGTGCCTGCCAGGAGCTATTTCTGAATAGACAGCCAGGAGTAACCCCTGAGCACCCTGAGCACCGCTGGGTGTGGCCCAAAAACCAAAAAAAAAAAAAAAAAAAAAAGCATTTGCTTTGCATGCTCAGGAGCGATTTCTTAGCATAGAGCCAGGAGTAACCCCTGAGCACTGCCGGGTGAGACCCAAAAAACAAAAGAAAACAAAAAAATGTGATCCAATTTTTGTTAAGGAAAATAAAAGGAACATACTTTACTTCATGAAAATTACTATGGATTTTGTTTGTTTGTTTGTTTGGGGGGGGTCACACCCAGCGGCGCTCAGGGGTTCCTTCCGGCTCTGTGCTCAGAAATCACTCCCAGCAAGCTCGGGAGACCATATGGGATACCAGGATTCCAACCACCGTTGGTCCTGGGTCGGCCGCTTGCAAGGCAAAAAGGCCCTACCGCTGTGCTATCTCTCCAGCCCCTGTGTTGTTTTTTTTTCAATGCCATATTTTTTTCCCTATCATGACCCCCTCCCCTGATCTCCAGAATTTGGTATCTTTCCATCTTGATTCCAAGCAAGCGGAATCTTACTTGAAATCCACAGCAATAAGTGAGGGTCCTGATCCCCAGTGCATAGCAGTGGGAATAAAGGTGAGTTTGACCCAGCCCAGACTTGCCTTTCCTCTGCACCCCGATTTCTAACACTGGTGAAGAGAGTGCTAAATCCAGACAATCGTTCCAAGGTTAACCACTGATCATGTACCCATTTTCCCCTTTTCCTCTCTCCAGTTCTTCCTGTTCCTCTTCCCTCTCAGGCCAACTCTTTATGGCTGGGACACAGCGGAACTCCGCAGCAGCCACCAAAATACTGCACCCTGACAACTTCATCTCTTAATTACAGTAAACATTTACATAATGCTTGGGCCCAGCCAGCGCAGAAAGATTCGTTAATGCAGAAACATGCCCTTTAACCATCCCGTTTTATTACACAACCCCCCCGGGACTTGAACAGCCCAAGATTTGCAAAAGATGATGGAGAAATTGGCTGCAATATTAAGCCCCTTTCCAGGTGCAATTAAAAGTGGGATCTTCCTGCTCTCAGAAATAGATTTTTTTAAGGCATTGTGAATCCAGCCTGTCAGGAACCCAGTTACCCGTTTGCTCTCTGAATTCTACCATTTGCTGGAGATGGGCTTTTGTTTCTTTATCCTCTTGTCCCCCTCTCCGTTTCTGAATCGACGAGCCTGCAGGTTTTGCTGGGAGGTCTAATATTTCCATGGCCGCCCCAGCTAGTTGGAAATAAAGCCAGCAGCGAAAAGCCCATTGAACATTATGAACATTCTCCTTGCTTCGAGTCTTTGATTCTTTCAAAACAGATCCTCTCTGGAGGGACCAACTTTAATCACATTTCCTCCAGCAAAACCCAGCTGGCCTGGGGAGGGACTGTTCAGGTTGGGCTCGGAGCCAGTGAGGAGGGGCAGGGAGGAGGGAGGAGGGTGGGCAAAGCAGATTTCCCACTTTCGAGAGGCTCTGGACCGGTGGACAGGGTAAATCATTAGAGAAGGTGAAGGACAGTGAGTTGCTTTGAGCTACCTTTCAGCCTCCCCCATCTTTCTCCACTCCAAGCCTGTTGTTAACTGTGTGATCTTGAAAAAAATGGCCTCTCTTCTCTGTGCCTCAGTTGCCTCATTTGTCAGACAGAGAAAATGGCCAGGCTATTAGGGAGCTGAGGAGAGATAGCTGCATGGCAGGACAGTCAGCGTACACAAGTCACATGGGGTCATTGCGCAGAACTACCCAGTACCTTTGCTTACTCTCATTGGACTTGTGTCTACCTGTCTCAAAATTTAAGTAGCCATAAGACAAAAGCAATAGTACAGCAGGTAGGACATTTGTCTTGCAGACAGCAACCCAGGTTGGAACTCTGAAACCCCATAGGATCTGCCGAGCCCTGCCAGAAGTGATCCCTGAGCATAGAAACAGGAATAAGCTACGACCATCGCTGGGTGTGAGCCCAAAATAAAGGGGTTGGGTGGAGCTATAGTACAGTGTGTACCGTTAGCCTTATACATAGTCAACATGGGCTGGATCTCTGGCATTCTATATGGTCCCCAGAAGTAATTGAGCACCACCAGGTGTAGACAAAAATAAAAAGGAGGCTAGTGTAATAATAGTACAGTACAGTGGTAAGGTGCATGCCTTGCACGAAGTCAACACAGGGAGGGAAGGAGGAAGAGAAAGAAAGAAAGAAAGAAAGAAAGAAAGAAAGAAAGAAAGAAAGAAAGAAAGAAAGAAAGAAAGAGAGAGAGAGAGAGAGAGAGAAAGAAAGAAAGAAAGAAAGAAAGAAAGAGAGAGAGAGAGAGAGAGAGAAAGAAAGAAAGAAAGAAAGAAAGAAAGAAAGAGAGAGAGAGAGAGAGAGAGGGAGGGAGGGAGGGAGGGAGGGAGGGAGGGAGGGAGGGAGGGAGGAAGGAAGGAAGGAAGGAAGGAAGGAAGGAAGGAAGGAAGGAAGGAAGGAAGGAAGGAAGGAAGGAAGGAAGGAAGGAAGGAAGAAAGGAAGGAAGGAAGAAAGGAAGGAAGAGAAAGAAGGAGAAAGAGAGAGAGAGAGAGAGAGAGAGAGAGAGAGAGAGAGAGAGAGAAATTCAGGCAGCCAAAAGACTTTCTGGCAGTGAAGTGGTCCTAGAAGACTCTTCCAGTCTTTTGCCCCACACAATTGAATAAAGATATGGGGTCTATGGCAAGCTGGTTTGTGGCAGCCACGTCCAGGATTCCCACCCAGAGTGACAAGACAGGTGTTGTGGGTGGAGGTTGCAAGTATGAAAGGGCCAGTCAGTAGTTGAGTGGATGCCTGGTGGGACATCGTGGGGAAGGCAAGAAGGAACTCAGAACCAGGCAGAGAGACTCCAGGTCAGTCCAGATCATTCTAGAGAGGCTGGAGCTAGGGGTTTGAGCTATGCAGCTCATGCACCATACACACATCATAAATGCAAATTCCTCCTAGCAAGCTCAGGGAACCATATTGGATGCTGGGGATTGAACCTGGGTCAGCCGCATGCAAGGCAAATGCCCTACCCACTTTGCTATTGCTTCAGCCCCCTTAATTATTTATTTATTTATTTTTGGTGTTTGGGTCATACCCAGCAGCGCTCAGGGGTTACTTCTGGCTCTATGCTCAGAAATCGCTCCTGGCAGGCTCAGGGAACCATATGGGATGCCAGGATTTGAACCACCGACCTTCTGCATGGAAGGCAAATGCCTTACCTCCATGCTCTCTCTCCAACCCCGTTAATTTATTTCTTAATCCCACCACCTATTCAACTTGTTTCCCTGGATTTGTCTATTTAGCCCTTCACTTCATCTGCTCTTTCAGCATCACTTTCGAGACATATATTACTCTGCTCCTATTTTACAGATGAGGCAACTGAGGCTCAAAGAGATTCACTACTTGTCCAAGATCACAGAGCTAGTACGAGGCTGACTCAAAAGCTGAGCTCAGGGAGTATAACAGTACAAGCTATACTCATCAATCACTGAGAGGCCCTAGAATGACTCAGAGGTAAAAGTGCCTGCCTTGCAAGTGTAAGACCAAGAGTTCAGCTCCTGGTGTTTTTATATATGTGCTCAGCTCTATCTCAGTGATTCTGCTGGCTGGGGTCCCTGGTACTGAAATTTCATGATCTCCAGCATGTAGCCAGGTGTTTGCAAATATCACAACTCAAGTGTGAACCCTCAGTGAGCACCATGATCAAACATGTGTGTGGACATCTCCCTCCTCTTCATTGCAACAACAACAAAGAAAAGGGAAGAGATAAGGTCATTATTAATTTTTGGTTGGGTTGGGTTGGGTTGGGTTGGGGGACCACACCAGTGGAATTCTAGACTTACTCCTGGCTCTGCACGTGATGCTCAGGGGATCAAATGAGATGCCAGGGATTGAACCAGAGTGAGTCAACACACACACACACACACACACACACACACACACACACACACACACACACACACACACACACACTAATATTTTAAACCCAGAGATCAAACAGGCTCAGTCTGGGACTTGCAGGACCAGGTGTGGGGAGAGGTACAGCGAGAGGGGAGGGAGGCAGAGGATTTTGCAGGTGGAGGGGAGATGGGAATAAATAATTAAGGCGAAAATGAAGGTCACATGTGTGCTTGGGAAGGACAGGAAGAAGAGATTGTGTCATTAAGAAGGAAATGGAAAAAACAGGTGTTGGGTGTCATTTTTATTGCAACTTACAGAAAATTTCAACTCACGCTGGTTCCAACCTGGGGCTTTAAGAGATTTTTGACCATGATCCACCATGAGAAATATGCATTTGTATCTGGACACATACATCCATTGCCACTAGACAAAGATTTCCGAAAGTGTTAGTGCCTGGGATGCACGCTGACATTTTCATCCTGTTCTACCCTGTGCTCATTTTTCTCTCTCTCTCTTTTTTTTTCATTGTTGGTTCCACCCCCTTGCAATTGATTTCTTCTCTCATCAGTCTGAGCCAACGATGGAAAAATACTGACTTAAACCTCAAGGGAATCAATGATGTCAGCAAGAAGGATGGGGGTGGGACTGACTCCAGGTAGGGGCTCTTCAGCTGCTCAGTGATGTCCTCAAGATCTCCATCTACCACTCAGCTGGTCTCATGGCAAGACTTCGGGTAAGATTGGCTTCTCTGGAGGCCATTGAGAAGTCCCCTGTCATGCCAAACAAGGCCTCCAGGCAGGTGCAAGTCCAGAGAAAGAAAAAACTGGCCTGGAATCTGAGCAGCCTTTTTAGGAGTCAATGTCTCCCCTAATAACTGAGAGACACCTTTCACTGGCACAGGCTGTCCAATGCCCAGCGCCCAGTTCTAGCCTGACCCAATTCCTAGTCAAAGAACTAGGTCGACCATGGGACTTGATAGATGCTGACCACCAATCCCACCCCAAACCTACCAGGGCATGCCCTTTTTCTGGAAGCCAGCCAAGATAAAGCAAACTCTATCTAATGAGGTTTTTCAGCAGAGGGGACAGGGTTAGAAGTGACAAAGAGGGGCAGGGGCTGGAGAGATAGCACAGAGGTCGGGTGTTTGCCTTGCATGCAGATGACCCGGGACAGACCCGGGTTCAATCCCCGGCACCCCACATGGTTCCACGAGCCTGCCAGGAGCGATTTCTGAGCACAGAGCCAGGAGTAACTCCTGAGAGGCACCAGGTGTGGCATCAAAACAAAAACAAAAGTGACAAAGGATCTGGAGTACGAAATGGCCATCAGTGAGAATGCAGGACTGAAGGAGTGGGGACTTGCTGAAACGGGCAATCCTCGGGGAACAGGAGAGACTGACTTTCCCCAAAGTCACAGGGACCACAGTGGCTACCTCTTAGAGGGCAGCTAGAGGGTTTAGGGCCTGGAAAGTGTGGGCAGCAGGCCCAAGTACTACCTCTACAAAAGACATGCAGGGGACACCCAAAGGACCCAGGGATGCCAACTGTTCCCATATAGGCCTCAAAGGGCAGGAGAGCTGTCCAAATCAGATCCGGTTTGAAGTGTTGTTCTATCTGTAGGAAGGTACTGGATGCAAAGAACTATTTTTGCATGCAGGAGCCCTGGGTTTACTCATATAGACCTTCAAGTATTGTTGGTGGGGAAGGAAGGAAGGGAGGAAGGGAGGAAGGGAGGGAGGGAGGGAGGGAGGGAGGAAGGGAGGAAGGAAGGAAGGGAGGGAGGAAGGAAGGAAGGAAGGAAGGAAGGAAGGAAGGAAGGAAGGAAGGAAGGAAGGAAGGAAGGAAGGAAGGAAGGAAGGAAGGAAGGAAGGAAGGAAGGAAGGAAGGAAGGAAGGGAGGGAGGGAGGGAGGGAGGGAGCCAGGTGTGCCTTCCCAATAACAGTATAGTAACTCACAGAGGCTCTCCCCAAAAGTCCTGGAGGAGGAACTCAGAGCCTCCAACAGGCAAGGTCTGTGCTGTATCACTGTACTGGTAGAGCTGTAGTCCTGGTGCACCTTTCTCTCTCTCTCTCCCTCTCTCCCTCCTCTCCTCTTCTCTCTCTCCTCTTCTCTTCTCTCTCTCCTCTCCTCTCCTCTTCTCATCTCTCTCCTCTTCTTAAAAGAAAGGGAATTGTGGGGGTGGGCAGAGCAGTAGCACCGTGGTTAGGGCATTTGCCTTGCAAGCAGCCCACTAGGGTTCTATCCCCAGCATCACATATGGTCCCTGAGCGTTCCAGGAGTGATTTCTGATCCTTGTGCTAGGAGTGACCTCTGAGCGCTGCCTGGTGTGGCCCAGGGGAGAAAGGGGGCGGGGAGAGAGAGACAGAGAGGAACAGATAGAGAAGGGGAGGGGGGGGAATCTTATAACCCACTGGCTTTACCTCTGAGCCTGAACTCTTCCTTGAACATACAATATTTTTTCCCCACATACATTTTCTAAGTAAATTTTGTTCCTTCCCTATCATGCTTTGGGGCTGGAGCAGGGCATTTGCCTTGCAAGTGGCTGATGCATGCAGGTTCAATCACCAGCATCCTGCATGGTACAGAGCCAGGAGTAACTCCTGAGCACTGTCCAATGTGGCCCCCAAACAAAACAAGCAAACAAAAAAGCAGCATAACCTGCTTTACTGTAACAAATGGGAAGGACAGAAAACAGGTCTAGGCCATGAAAGACACATGTGAGCCAGGATCGGTGAAGTTATAAGATTCAGATAAGCAATCAGGGCCAGGGAAATGGCTCAAAGGGTGGTGCATACACAGGCTTTGTATATGGGAAGAAGCCTGGCTTCCAGCCCTGGAACTGTATGGTCATCAAAGTACCTACCACCAAGAAGCCCTGGGCACTGAGCACATTGGGAGTCAAGGAGTTTTACAATGTTGTTCCCTAGTCCTGTGTTCTGGAGAGAGAAAGCAGACCAGGTCACAGCCAGTGCAATAGTCCTGGGATAAGTGAGGTTGCCCTGCCACCCAGCTAATACAAGAAGGCTTTGGAAGTTTCAGTGCTGAAAAGAACAGGGCCTGATTTTGGTTTCAGGGTTGTGGTTTCCATAGTAAATTACAGACAGCCCAGAGCAAAAGGGGAGAGCCCAGTGATTTTTACCACCCAAGTATCAAGAATCCCAAACATAGCCATATATGTGTGTATATGTATATGTATATATTTTTTGTTTCTCTTAGAGCCTCACCTAGCAGTGTTCAGGGGCATCTTCCAGCTCTTTGCTCAGGAGTGAAGGCCAGTGGGATTCAGGTCACCATGTGGTGCCAAGGATGGAACTCAGGCCTTGCATATGCAAATCTAGCCCTTTGAGCCATCTCCTCAGCCACAAAGATACTATTTGCGTAGAAACTGTAGTCCACTTCCTCCCAGCACTCAGCAAAAGCCGCCTATATTAGTCCCATGTCCAAATAGAGAAACCGCCAGTGAGAGACGTGAGTCACTTACGTGAACCAGTTGGTAAGCTCCCAGACCACGCAAAAGCTGGTAGAGATTTTCCATAAGGCCTAGTCACAGCACAGAGCCATGGTTTTCAAACTGTCTCTCGAAGATGCACCGGCCTACCTTCAACAACAACAACAACAACAACAACAACAACAACAAATAGACCAAACAGCCAGGTTCGACTCCTAATTGCTGGGTGAACTCCTAATTTACTCTGGGCCTTGGTGTGCTTCTAATGTTTTCCTTGGGAGGCCAAGTGGCTTGAGTCCAGATTGGGCTGATCCAGGCCATTGACACCCATGGGCAGGGCAATTTCCAGAAGCACAATGCTGGGCTTCACCTCCTCCTGCCCTGTGTTCTTTTTCCCCTCTATGGCCCAGGCCCAAGCTGGGCTGGGGGTGCCCCAGCCCGCAGGCGTTTGTGGGCAGGGTCGCAGCTGCAGTTGCCAGGCACCCAAGAGCCAACCCCCTCCCAGGCTTTTGTTTTCAACTGAAGCCAAAGCGTTGAAAGGATTATATGGGATCAGCCGTTCCCAGAGCCGGTTTTGTATACCAGTGGAGGTACACAGACCCGCGTTTCTTATTAACTGTGGCTATGTATTTTGATGTGTGAGGAGAAAGTCGGCTGGCACAGCCAAACCATGACTCTCTGAATGTTATTGCTCAGAAGGAAACTGAAATATTCAGAGCAGGGTATTTTTTTCTTTTACGGGTAAAAAGTTATTAAATTAAAAATAAGATGCTAATATTAACATAGATGGGACAAAACAGCACAAATAGGAGGTCCAGGGACCGAAGAGATAGCACAGCAGGCTGTCTCAGGTGGGAGGAAAATCTATGGAATGGCTTTTTCTACAGGAATCTGAAAGATTGCATTTCTTAATATTCTTTGAATAGAACAGCAAGAACCAGCCCATTGCAGAACATCCAACAATATATTTTATCCCAAATGTTCAGACTGGGCTGGGGGTGTAGGTCAATGGTCAAGCACTTGCCCTGTTGCTGGAGGGCCGAGTTGGATCCCATCACAAGCCCCACCTACTTCCCCAGCACAGCTGGAAATGATCCTCATGTACAAAGCCAGGAGTAACCCTTGAACACCACGGGATGTGGTCCCAAGAGAAAAAAAATGTTCTTTTTTTTTTTTTTTTTTGGTTTTGGGGCCACACCCTCTGACGCTCAGGGGTTACTCCTGGCTATGCACTCAGAAATTGCTCCTGGCTTAGGGGATCATATGGGACACCAGGGATTAAACTCAGGTCTGTCCTGGGCCAGCCACGTGCAAGGCATATGCCCTACCGCTGCACTATCAATCTGGCTCCAAGAAATGTCCAAATTTTAAAATTTTAGGAGCTGGGGCCAATGTGATACACAGCGGGTAGGGCATTTGCCTCCCACATGGCCAACCCCGATTAGATCCCTGGTATCCCACGTGGTCCCTTAGCCTACCAGGACTAATTTCTGAGTGCTGAACCAGGAGCAACCCCTGAATGCTATCAGGTATGGCCCAAAACAAAAATAAAATAATTCAGGAACTGGAGAGAGAGTAGCAGATAAGGCACTTGCCTTGCATGTGACCAAACCAGGGTTCCATCCCCAGCACCCCAAATGATCCCCTGAGCCCATCAGGAGTAATTCCTGGCTGCAGAGCCAGGAATGATCCTTGAGCATCACAGGATGTGACTCAAAACTAAAAAACCCTCTGACGTCCCAATGCCATCCCATTTAACTTAACCTATGTTGGTATTCTACTGCTGAGAAGTAATGACCACCAACTTAGTGGCTAAAAAACACCACTGATTTAGTATCTGCCAGGTCAGAAGTCAGGGGAGCACGTGGGGTTCTAACTCTGTCTCACAAGGTCAAAAACCAGGTGTCAGCCCAGATGGCCTTTTCTCTGGACTGGCAAGCGCTGGCAAGCTTGTTTAGCAGGTTTTGAAAACACAGGTCCTGTGACTAGAATTGAGGCCCCCATTTCCCCAATGACTGCTCCCCAGGTCTTGCATATCCTCCAATCCAGAAAAGAATGTTTAACTTTTCATTTTTCCAGTCTCTCTGACATCTATCTTCTGGCTACCCCTTTTGTCACCAGCTGAAGAAAACTCACCGTGTTTCTAAAGTTCATGTGATTAAATGTGACCCATCAGAATGACAATTTCTAACTTTTCTATGTGCAGAGAAAGTCAAGTCTTATAACTCAAAGTCACTGGAATAAAGTCACCTGAGTCACAGGGTCCTGAATTGGGATGTGGAATCTTAAGGGGCCATGAATTGGAATTCTGTCTGGAGCATTATTACCCTGAATCTTTCTAGATGCAACTGTATAAATTGAGTTGGAGAAATAACACAGCGGGTAAGGTGTTTGCACTCAGCTGTCCCAGGTTTACTCTCCAGCATCCCATATGGTCCCCATGCCCACCAGGAGTGATCCTGCGATGCTGAGCCAGAAGTAAGCCTTGAGCACTGCTGGGTGTGTCCCAAAAAATGTATGAAGACATTGTAGTATCATAGATACAAAGTACAACATGCTTTTCACAGTCAAGGATCTTTCCCTTTCTGTTTCTGTAAACATTTATGTTCTCTAATTCCAAGAATTTGAGATGCCCTCATTCCGATGTCCTTAGTAGACCCCAAAATGTCTTTAGAAGCCAGTATCCATTCCAGGTCCAATCCTGCTTCTAGTTGTTACTTATGTCTTTTTAAAAGTCTAACCATGTGTGGGACCAGAAAAATAGTATAGCAGGTAAGGCGTTTGCCTGAAATGTGGCCAACTTAAGTTCCATGTCTGGTACCCCATATGGTTCCCTGAATTCTTCCAGGAGTGATCCCTGAGCTCAGCTGGCTGTGGGCCAAAAACCAAAATAAAGAAATAAAAGTCTAATACCCACTTTATTTGGGGGTAGGGAGACCACACTTGGCTGTGCTCAGGGTTCACTCTTAGTTCTTCACTCAGGAATCACTCCTGGCAGAGCTTAGGTGACCCTATGCAGGATCAGGGATCCAATTGGGGCTGGATGCATACAAAACAAGCACCCTGTACTATCTCTCTGGCCCCAGGCCCATTTTCATCTTTTTTAAATAAATGTTTTTTTTTTTTTTTTGGTTTTTGGGCCACACCCTGTGACGCTCAGGGGTTACTCCTGGCTATGCGCTCAGAAGTTGCTCCTGGCTTCTTGGGGGACCATATGGGATGCCGGGGGATCGAACCGTGGTCCGTCCTAGGCTAGCGCAGGCAAGGCAGGCACCTTACCTCCAGCGCCACCGCCCGGCCCCTAAATAAATGTTTTAATTGAACCACTGTGAGATAGTTACAAAATTACTTATGATTTTCAGTCATATAATGTTCCAACGCCAATTCATTTACCTGTGCACATTTCCTGAGCACCAATGTCCCCAATTTCCCTCCCCCACACTGCCTTCTCCTATCTCTATGGCAAACATTTTTCCTCCCTCCTTCCGTATCTCTGTCTCTCTTTCTCTCTCTCTGTCTCTTTCCATTTTATCCTTTGAGACACTGGTTTGTAATATTGCAACTGAAGGGGTATCATACATATCACTTTACTCCTTTCAGCACCCAGTTTTTCTCTAGAGTGATCATTTCCAACTATCATTGACATAGTGCTCCTGTCTCTAACTTTTTTCGGGGGGGGGGGTCACACCCAGCGGCACTCAGGGGTTACTCCTGGTTCTGCACTCAGAAATCGCTCCTGGCGTGGGGGACCATGTGGGATGCCAGGATTCGAACCACCGTCTGTCCTGGATCGGCTGCACACAAGGCAAACGCCCTACCGCTGTGCTATCTTTCCAGTCTCTCCCTTCTCTACCTTAGCTACACTCCCCCATTATCTGTGGCAAGCTTCCTACCATGGACTGGTCCTCATGGCCCTCGGCTCTATTGCTTCTGGATATTAATACTGTACTATCTTTTGTTTTATATCCCACAAATATGTGTAATCATTCTATGTCTAGCCCTCTCCCTTTGACTTATTTCACTCAGCATAATAATTTCCATGTCTATCATGTATAAGCAAATCTCATGACTTCATTTTTCCTAATAGCTGTGTAGTATTCCATTGTATAGATGTACCATAGTTATTTTTTATCCACTCATCTGTTCTAAGGCACTTGAGTTGTTTCCAAATTCTGGCTATTGTGAACAGTGCTTCAATGAGCATAAGATTGCAGATGCCTTTTCTGTGCTGTATTTTTGGACCCTTAGTATGTATTCTCAAGAGCATTATTGCTGGGTCAAATGAAAGCTCAATTTTTAGTTTTTTGATGAATGTCCATATTGATTTCTAAAAAAGCTGGCCTAGATGGCATTTCCACCAGCAGTGAATGAAAGTCCCTTTCTCCCTACATTCACCCCAGTACTGGTTGTTCTTGTTCTTTGTGATGTGTGCCAGTCTCTGTGGTGTGAGGTGATAGCTCATTGTTTTGATTAGCACCTCTCCAGGTATTTTCTTTTATTTTTCCAGATATTTTCAATCACATTGGCATATGAATAAAACAGGTTCTCCAAAATGTCTTACCTTTCAATTTTGTTCTAGTGGTGTTCCTATGATGTCATTTAGCTGATTTCTCTTGCCCTAGTTGTCCCTTCCAACTGAAAGGCATGTACCTGTTTGGTAGTTCAGCAACCAGAGATAAAAGCCCTGAGCAGTAGAATTTGCCCATTTCAATGGTGTTAATACTGCCACCATGGCTGATTTTAAGCTGCCAATAGCACAGCCCTGGTTTCAGAGTTAGAAAGAGAAACACTTTCCTCCCAGCAATGCAACACACATTTTTTGGTGGGTGAGAAGCAGCTTGGTTGGATAGAAGAGGTGCTAAGGAGAAAGATGTGAAAATTTACTGGATGACTGTGGAGGACACAGGATGATGTGTGCTGGGGAGGAGAGGTGACAAACCCCTTGTCCCTTCATGGAATGTCTGGAGCTAAGGAAAACCTATCAACTCTGGGCTCGGAGCCTTGCAAAGATTCCAGGTTTGTGAAGATTCTATCATAGAAGCCAGCCCAGAAGCGAACACAACAAGCAAAGACCTTGGGTGGATCACCCCACTAAGTCCTTGGGGTTCCTGGCAGGACTTCGCCCAGTCCCCCCACAGTAATAGCTTTCTTGGTTATGTTAACTTGATCAGTTTCCTTGCCTTCTTCCATGTTCATCTCTGCCTCCCCTCTATTGGAGCTTCTCAGGACACCTCCCAAATCAAGAACTGGCCCTTGAAGGGGTGAAGCATTTGCCTTGCATCTGGCTGACAAGAATTCAATCTCTGGCATCCCTTATTGTCCCCTGAGCACTGCCAAGAGTAATTCCTAAGTGCAGAGCCAGGAATAACCCAAGTATCACTGGGGTGGCCCTAAAACAAAAACAAAAACAGGAAAAAACAAAGAACTAGCCCTTGAATCCTTGTGTCAGGACCTGTTTCCGGGATCTGAGCCAAGACAGAAGGCAGTGGGGGATTGCAAAATCATGAAGTTGTTTCAAGATCTTCTGGGTTGGTTTTTTTTTTCTTTTTACAAAGGGATTTAGCCACTTATTATTAATGCAATTAAAAATCCATCGTAAATAATAAATCTCAAAAGGAAAATATACAGCTAGAAGACGTGCAAGATTCGCTGGAGGAGACATGCTACCTACCCCAATTCCCTAGCAGAGACCCACTTATCCCCCTACCCCTCTCTGCACAAGCCCCAAGACCTGACGCTGGCAGGTGATGGTTTTAAGAGGAGCTGACATTTGTTGAGCAGACACTGCAGAATGTTCGGTGTCGATTATCTGTCTTACATGCTCAGAGCGCACCAACTTATCTCCCCCTTCCTCCTGGCTCCCTTTAATATGATCGTGAAGGAACAAAAAGAGGTCTAAACTCACAATAAGGAAAGGAGGGGCTGGTGTCAGCAGATGAGAGATTTCAACACGTTTCTGGAAGACAGAGAGCAGAAGGAAGGGTGGTGACAGGAGACGCAGAGCAGAGAGCCACAGCTGGAAGCATCCCTGGCGGGGCACACAGGGAAAGGTTCCAGGCTGAAGCTGGGGGCGAAGAGGAAGCTCAGGGCAGGAAGGGGCTTTCCGACAGCTGGAAACAGGATCCACTGCGGAGCTGTACCACCAGCCCCACCTCGGGAAAGAGAAGAGCCGGAGCAAACCTCCAGCTTTCTGCCTTGACACCCAGAGTTTACACCTGCACTTCTCAACAACCACTACAAAAGTGGAGCAGGTCCTTGGCAGAAGAAATGGAACATGTTTTGGAAGTCAAGCTGGCACAGCTCGTGTATGCCTTCGTGGCTTGGTAGAAAGCCTCTCATGATCTATCACTTGATGTAGTGTACCTGAAACCCACCCATTTCTGGGAGGGGTCTTGGGAACTGAATAGTATGTGTAACCTTACCTGCAAGACCCTCCCATTCCTGGGAGGGGTCTTGGAAAAGATAGATAAGGCTGGAACCAAGGGAATTCGGGCCCTTTTGGCCGTTTCCTTTGGCCCTGAAGATGGCTAAAGTGAGTTAAGACGCAGGGCTAACCTAGAATGGCTGAATGCTTAAAAGGTTATGAAATAGGCCACACACACGTGGTGGCTAGGGCCTAAATAAAGATGATTCTTCCTGAAGCCTGCCTGTGAGTGAGTGATTTCGCGTTTCACCTGGGCCTGAAACTCGCCGGTTCATGGGGTTGCTGAGCCACGTGGCCTGGGATGGCAAAAAGAAATCCATCGCCATCCATCGCCATCCAGCCCCATCGTTAATTATTTCATGCTACAACTTGACAGACCCCAGTTCTCCTAAAATGGAGCATGCACACGCATGTGCACACACACACACACACACACACACACACATACACACACCACGAATTTACTCATGCACCTTGTGATCCGGATTCCTGCAAGAGATTCTCTCTGTGGTTGTTCATCTCAGGAAAGTCCACAGTATCAGTGAGAATGAAAGGAGAACAAGAAAGAAGGGTTAGAGAGACAGTCCAGGAGTTAAGGTGCTCACCTTGCCTATAGCTAACCCAGGCTTGCCTATAGCTAACCCAGTACAACAGTCTCCTGAGCCCTGCCCAGAACCAGAAGTAATCCCAAGAATATCAGGAGGGCCAGGTTGCTCCCCCCCAAAAAAAAAAACCAAAAAATTTAAAATCAACAACAATAACACTAAAAGAAACATATAATTTACTCAACAAAGGAAGAAACGGGGGTGGAGGATAGAGAAAATTTAATGAAGCATCCTCAAGAAATGCAGAAAGCTTGAGGAAGGAGCTGAAGAGGAGTGCAAAAGATAGTGCTTGCCTTGCACATGGATGACCCAGAGTCAATTCCTGACACTTCATATGGTTCTTGAACCCTGCCAGGAGTGATCCCTGAATGCAGAACCAAGAGTAAGCCCTGAACACTACCAGATATGACCCCAAAACAAAACAAAATAAGAAGGCAATGCTAATTATTAGAGTACTTGGGAATTGAAAATGTGGGGAGACAGTGAAAGAAACTAATTAGAAGACTGAAGGGGAAAAAAAAATCAAGAGACTTTTCCCAACCATGGAGCCTAAGAAAGAGACAAAAATAAAAGCACGAGAGAGCAGTTAAAGGATATGGAGAATCAGTTCAGGAGGTCTGACACGTGAAAAAGAACAGAGTAGTCAGAGGCAAACAGTGCCCGTGTGGGTGAGGCAGACTCCAGGAAGCTCTTAGGAAGCCAAGCCATGACTAGGAGATGGGTTTTGTTTCCCCTTCCCTTTGTTTTTGTTGTTGCTGCTGCTGCTATTGAGACAGCCGAGGGGTGGGGTGGGGTCAAAACTTAGTGTCACTGTGGTGCTTGCACACTTGATTGTAGTAGGTCAAAGAGCACACACTTGTCTATGGTTCTGCACTAAGAATAGCACTGAAGCATGTAAGGCGATGGCAGAGATCTAACTCTTGGACTTCTACCTGCAAAGCAAAGGCTCTATATCACTGAGCATCCTGGGCCCTGTGTGTATATATTTCACATGCTATGCCAGTTTCCCTTTTGTCCCATCTTTGTGCATGGAGAATTCACTTTCAGCCCAAAAGAGGCAAGCCACGGGGGGAAGGTCAGGTCTAGAGGAGAATCTAAATTTAAAAAGTAGAGAGGAAGGAACATTGAAGCTCAGTGTGGCTGTATCAAGACCTAAAATAAGGATCCCCCTAGGGAAGGGGACCGTGAAGGGGGGCATACCAGGTTATAAATAAATACTTCTTTAGGCCTGAACAGGGGGTAGCCCACTTGCCTTGCACATGGTCAATCCACGTTTGATTCCTGCACCACATATGGTTCCTGGAACCCCTCCAGGAGTGGTCCCTAAGGACAGAGCCAGGAGTAAGTCAGGGGAGCATAAGGACTCTAACTCTGCATCTCACAAAGTCAAAATCCAAGTGCCAGCCCAGCAGGGCTTTTCTTTGGATGATTAGAACACGAGTTGCCCAAAAAGCAGGTCCCATACCATTAAAACTGAGGCCTCTGGGGGCTGGAGCAATAGTACAGCAGGTATTTCACTTGCCTTGTACATAGCCTGCCTAGGTTGGGTGTTTAGCATCCTATATGGTCCGCTGAGGCCTCCAGGAGTCATCCCTAAGCACTGCTGGGTGTGGCCCAAAAACAAAACAAAAAAACAGAACTACTCTTCTTTCTTTCTGTGTGTGTGTGTGTGTGTGTGTGTGTGTGTGTGTGTGTGTGTGTGTGTGTGTGTGATTTTTGGGTCACACCCGGCAGTGCTCAGGGGTTATTCCTGGCTCCAGGCTCAGAAATTGCTCCTGGCAGGCACGGGGGACCATGTGGGATGCAGGGATTCGAACCGATGACCTCCTGCATGAAAGGCAAACGCCTTACCTCCATGCTATCTCTCCGCCCCAGAACTACTCACTTTTCATCCCCCAAGAGATTGCCTTTCCAGAGTTAAATCTAGAGGCTGTCGGTTTTGTTTGCAGAAGAAATGAATGGGGTTTTCCCTTTACTGCTTATCTTGTTGTTGGGGAAGTGAACTCATTCCATGTCGTGCGAGCGTCCAGAAAGCAGTACTAAGGTCACTAGATGGGCCTGGCGGCAGCTGATATGAACAGAAGCTATAACAGACTTCTCAGAATATGTGGTTGATCCTAGAATGAGACTCTTGGAGAAGTGAGCACTCTGTCCTAGTGGTAATATAGAACACAGGCCAACACATGTCAGGAAGAGTGTCAAAACGATTGGAACCCTAGAACAGACAAATGTAGGGAGCTCCAAAGATGAATAAAGGATACCAGGGCTGGAGGAGGTCGTGTGGGGAATGAGGAGTTAGTGTTTAATAATTACCTACGAAGTTTCTATCGAGGATGATGGGAAAGTTCTGTGAATAGTGGCACAGCATTGCCAATGGACCCAATGCTATTGAACTTAAAATGTATTAAAAAATGGAGCCAGAGAGATAGCACAGCAGTAGGGTGTTTGCCTTGCAAGTGACCAACCAAGGTCAGACCCTGGTTCAAATCCCAGCATCCCATATGGTCCCCCATGCCTGCCAGGAACGATTTCTGAGCACTGAGCCAGAAGTAACCCCTGAGCACTGTCAGGTATGGCCCAAACTCCCAAAAAATGTAATAAAAAATTTGGGGAAGAGTGCAACTAAAAATGTGACTTCATCCTCACTCTACCGGATAAGCACCACAAAAGCAACAAAGGAAAGAGGGGAAATTAAACTTGAAATATATTGTCAAAGAGGTCTTGGATGTAGCCAACATGGGTTTGATCCCTGTCACTGCATTTGGTCCCCTAAGCACCACCATGAATGATCCCTGACCACAGAACCAAGAGTAAATCTGAGCACCACCAGGTGTGGCCCACCAAACTGAAAAATAATAAAAACAATGACTTTAGGGGCTGGAGCAGTGGTGCAAGCAGTAGGGCATCTGCCTTGTACATGCTAACCTAGGATGGACTTTGGTTCAATCCCCCAGCGCCCCATATGGTCCCCCAAGCCAGGTGCAATTTCTCAGTGCATAGCCTGGAGTAACCCCTGAGTGTCACCAGGTGTGACCCAAAAAAACCTGATGATGATGATGATAATAATAATAATAATAATAATAATAATAATAACTTTAAGTGGAGGGAGCAGAGAGATAGTACAATGGGTAGGGCATTTGCCTTATACATAGCCAACCCAGTTATGATCCCACAATGATCTCCCAAACCTCACCAGGAACTATCCCCTAAGCAATGCACAGTGTAGCCCCTAAATCCATCTCCCCCCCCCCCCACAAAAAATAGACATATATCTATGGCTAATAGAGACACAAAGTGGTATAGTTACTATGGAAACCAGCCTGACAGTTTTTTTCTACTTTTTCCTGATTTTTGGAACAAATACAGCAGTGCTCAGGGTTTACTCCTGGTTTTGTCTCAGTCATCATTTCTGAAGGGTCTTGGGAGATTATCTGGGGTGTCAGAGTGAACCCAGATCAGTCATGTACAAGGTAAGCACACTATCTACTATTCTATTTCTCCAGCCCCCCCAGAGTAAAACAGTTTCTCAATAAAGTTAAACATGGAGTTCCTCTTATACAGCAATTCCGCTCATAGGTCTGTACGCAAGAGGAATAATAGCAAACTCATACAATGCCAAAGCAGCATGATTCACCCTAGTATTGGGAACAACTCAATTATTCACCAGCAGATGAATGAAGGAACAAAAATATGTTGTGTCCCTATAGTTGAATATGATTTGGCCATAGAAAGAAAGGAAGTACAGATGTCACAATTCGGATGAACCTCGAACATCGGGCCAAGTGAGGAAATCCATCACAATACACCACATATGAGATGATTCCATCTATATAAAATGTCTGCAACAGGCAACTCTAAAGAGACAGAAAGCAGATTTATAGTTGCCTAATACTGGGACAGGGTGAGGGAGAGAAAATGGCGACAAACTGCTAACAGGGTTTCTGTGGTACATGATAAAACTGGCCATGATTCTGCCAGAGCAATAGTACAGCAGGTAGAGTGCTACCTTGCATGTGATCAACCCAGCTTTGATTCCTGGCACCATATATGGTCCCGAGTCACCAAGAGTAATCTCTAAGCAAAGAACCAGGAGTAAGCCCTGTAACAAGCAGGTGTGCGCCCTGCTCCACAGGGAGGGAGGGAGAGAGGGAGGGAGGAAGGGAGGGAGGGAGGAAGGGACGGAGGGAGGGAGGGAGGGAGGGAGGGAGGAAGGGACGGAGGGAGGGAGGGAGAAGGGAAGAAATAAGGAAGGAAGGAAGGAAGGAAGGAAGGAAGGAAGGAAGGAAGGAAGGAAGGAAGGAAGGAAGGAAGGAAGGAAGGAGGGAGGGAGGGAAGAAGGGAAGAAGGGGTGGGGAGGGAGGAAAGGAGGGAGGGAAGAAGGAAGGAGGGAAGGGAGGAAGGAAGGAGGGAAGGAGGTAGGGAGGAAGGAAGGAAGGCAGGAAGGAAGGAAGGCAGGAAGGAAGGAAGGAAGGAAGGAAGGAAGGAAGGAAGGAAGGAAGGAAGGAAGGAAGGAAGGAAGGAAGGAAGGAAGGAAGGAAGGAAGGAAGGAAGGAAGGAAGGAAGGAAGGAAGGAAGGAAGGAAGGAAGGAAGGCCATGGTTTCATTTGAGCGTACTAAAACCCACTGAACTAATTGTACACTTTTAACGGGAGAGTTGTATGGCTTGTGAATTTTACTTCTCAGTAAAGCTGGTTGGTTGCCTTTGAAAGATATACAAGAGATGTCCCCTCAAGACAAGAGCTATGTTTCTCATTCCAAAGTTTCTTTCCATTTCCATTCAGACCATCTTCCTAGGCCTCTTCCACGGGGAGCTGAGTACCCAAGGCATTTTCTTATCTACTCCAGGACATGGCCTTCTGTTGGGGTGCCTGCTAGTGGCTGAGTCAGAAGCTTCCAGAAGGCACTCCCTGCCTCACACTGTCAGCCTGGCCCCCTGGGTTGGTTTGTTTTTCCAGGACATAAATGTATTTTATGGAGAAATAAAATGCACAATAATAAAAGGGGGAAGGGGAGTGTTTCCACAGACTCACATTTTATCCAAAGGGGCCGTGATTTGGCAATCCTTGGCTCGAATATGAAATTATTACACAAGAATTGACTCTCGGTGTCTCCGATGCTCCCTGGGATGATTGCTTCTATAACTTATGGAGACAGCTGAGCGTTTGTATTCAAGTGATCACATAAATTAATATCCATATGTGGAAATGGTGTGCGGGGAGCCGACCTGGGGTAACAACACATTCTGCGTAATGATCCTTGCACCGGAAGAAAAATGCCTGCCCCTGGGGTCAGGGAGGTGGCTCCACAGTAGAGCACCTGCCTGGCATGTGTAAGGCCCAGAATTCGATCCCTGGGCCTGCCAGCCTAAAGAAAAATAGTCATTCTGACTCCCAAGACAGATTCTCAAGAGTCCGGAGTCAAACCGGGCTTGGAAAATGTTCCCCTTGAAAATGAAAATGAACAGAGCTGTGCTAAGCCATGATGTTACCAGGTCGGCATGAAGGGAACTCTGCTCTTATGAAAATAAAAAAAAATTTTAAATAAATAAATCAAGAAGCATGTGCCTTAAAATGTAATGTTTGGCTCCTCGGGGACGGGTTTAACCCAAAGTTCTAATTATACGTGTGGCAGGAAAGGCCTCCCAGGCTTTGTGCTTGCCAAAAGCTTTTATTTTGCTACGTGACAGGAGACAAAATTATTCCTTTCTCCTTAAGCGATTGCCGACACCGTGCCAAAGGATCCACAGGGGCGGTGGCAGCACCAGCAGGAATTAATGATGGCCTTTGTGTGGGCAAGCCTGGGAGACTGGAAATCCAGGCCCCAGCCTTGGAGCACAGAGCACGGAGTACGAGTCACAATCATTCCAAACTGAGATTATAAGCCATGAGAAGGCAAGGTGACACTTACCAGGAACCCAAGGGTCCAGGGATTCCTGGAGGACACAGGGCATGGCACAAGTTGAGGAGTCTAAAATATTGTTTCTAATATAATATTATATATATATTATATAATATAGGACCAGAGAGATAATACAGTGGATAGGGCACTTGCCTTGGATGCAGCCAGGGTTGATTCTGGCTTCGCAATGGGTTCCCTGAGCCTGCCAGGAGTGATTCCCCAAGCACAGAGCCAGGAGTGGGCCCTGAGCACAGCCAGATGTGGCCTCCAAAACATACAGAAGGAAAAGTGCCGAATCACAGAAAACTACCCACATCTTAACTCCTTCCTTCCTTCCTTCCTTCCTTCCTTCCTTCCTTCCTTCCTTCCTTCCTTCCTTCCTTCCTTCCTTCCTTCCTCCTTCCTTCCTTCCTCCTTCCTTCCTCCTTCCTTACTTCCTTCCGTAAATGTTTATTGAGTTCTATTGGTGAAATGATAATGAGTTGGCAAAGCCTTAAATATCTGGCATGAGAATTGTGTGCAAGTGCTCTCACGTGGCTCACTCTTAATGTCATTCGATTCATTCTGGGGCTTTTCAACATTAGGTAGATTTGGAGGAGGGGAGACCAGGTTGAGCTCAGACTTTTCTATTGAGTTTTTGATTCATCGTCTAAAAAGCTTATAAGTCTACCCAGTGTAGGGGCCAGAGCCATAGTACAGTGGATAGAGTGCTTGCCTTGCACATGGCCAACACAGTTTAGATCCCCAATACTCCATATGGTTCCCCAAACCTGCCAGGAGTGATCCGTGAACGCAGAGCTAGGAGTATAGCCCTGACCGTTACCATGGGTGACCCAAAAACAAAAACAAAACAAAAAATGTTTAGGTCTTGGAGTCAGAGCTATAGCACAGTGAGTAGGGCTTTTGTCTTACACGTGGCCAGCCCGGGTTCGATTCTCAGCATCCAGCATCCGAAACGGTCCCTGGAAGCTGCCAGGATTAATTACTGAGTGAAGAGCCAGGAGTAACCAACCCCTGAGTACTGCTGGGTGTGGCCCAAAAACAAATTTAAAAAATTAGATCTTTATTTATTTTTTTTTTTTGGTTTTTGGGTCACACCTGGCAGTGCTCAGGGGTTATTCCTGGCTCCAGGCTCAGAAATTGCTCCTGGCAGGCACAGGGGACCATATGGGGCGCCGGGATTCGAACCGATGACCTCCTGCATGAAAGGCAAACGCCTTACCTCCATGCTATCTCTCCGGCCCCAAAAAATTAGATCTTTAGATCAGAGTCATAGCTCAGAAGAGAACACAAGTCTTGCATGTGTCCCTAGGGTGGATCCTCAGTACTGCACTACAAACAAATTGGAAACTAAAAGGCTAGGTCATGCCACTGGTTCATAGGCTCTTGTAGGAAGATGGCATCAGAATTCCTCCTCACTGATGAAGAAAGCACTGAGGGGTGGAGCAGCAGATGTCAGATCCTCCCTGCACCTCTACCCTGCCAGCTGGGATCTTCAGAGACCCGTGTGCCCTATCAAGGCAGCCCCCTCCTGCTCCTTTCTGAGGACTCCATGAGAAACCCTCCCTTGCCTGCCTCCTTCCACACCTGCTCATCACTTGGCCCATGTGGTTTCAGGCCTCAAAGCTGGGCCCTCAGTCTGCTCTTCATACTGTCTGCACAATAGTGCACAGTTTTCATGGTTAAATACTATTCCCTCCCGGTTCCCAACCAACACCAGCCTGCACCCCCCTTTCCTTTCTTTCCCTCTACTGAAAGAATAAACTCTTGGGCTCCACTGATGCTGCCTTCCGCCACATCACTTAGAGTTGCTTTGCCACAGGATTGTAAGTAGTCATGATGGTACCGTGTGTGTGTGTGTGTGTGTCTGTGTGTTATGTGTTTGTGTGTGTGTCTGTGTTTTGTTTTTATCTGTTTGGATGTCAAGTCTGGTGCTGCTGGGAAACTGATAGATATTAGGGACCAAACCCAGCCTCCTGCATGCAAAGCATGTGCTCTAGCCTGTTGAACTCTCTTTCTCTGGCCTGTGTTTTGGAGTTCTATTGTTTGTTTTTGGGTGGTATTCAGGGATACTGGTTCATACCCAGTACCAGTTCATACTGCTGTCATACAAAGCGGTGCTCGCTCAGGGATCCATTAAGTGCCAGGGATCAAACCCATGCCAACCTGAGATAGCCCTTTCAGCTAGCTTTCTGGTCCCTCTTCAGACACTTGAAATGTGTTTGCTTGGTTTGACCAGCCCCTGCATATGGAACTACTGACTCCCAAACACAGGCACAGGACCCGAAAACCGGAGAAGACATCAGAGATGTGAGTGCCTTGACCCTCTGGTGGCTAGTCACGGCCTTCTTGAGCCGGTCTGAGAGTATGGAGCCCAGAACGTTGGCACATGTGGTGCCTGTTCTGAACATGGCGGAGATTCTTTCAGGTGGGATAGAAGCAAGCAGTGAAAAGGACAGAGCTGAAAACTTGGAGCAGTCAGCCAGAGGCTAAGAACCATAGCTTTTCTTCAACCAAAGGTGCTTTTACTGAGGGCCTCGGCCTCCCAACCAGCAGAAACCTATAGAAATTACTGACTGGGGGGCCAGAGTGGTAGTGTAGCATTAGGGCGCTTGCCTTGCATGTAGCTGACCCAGGATGAACCTCGGTTCTATCCCCGGCATCCCATATTGCCCCCCAAGCTAGGAGTGATTTTTGAGCACATAGCCAGAAGTAACCCCTGAGTGTCACCGGGTGTGGCCCAAACACACACACACACACACACACACACACACACACACACACACACACACACAGCGAGAAAGAGAGAGAGCAAGAGAGAGAGAGAGAGAGTACTGACTGAAAAAGCCAGGAAGGGGACTGGCAGCAGGCAGAAGGGCAAAAAGACCGGATCCCCCAACCCAGATTCTGGCAAAACTGAAGGCCTTTCCATCCCAGCCTAACTTAGATGGAGATGGAGTAAAAGTTAGAGGATCAAACCCAGCCAAAGCTCAACTGCGGAGAAATTGTTTTTCCTTTTCTTTTTTAGCCACACCCGGTGATGCTCAGGGTTTACTCCTGGCTATGTGATCAGAAATCGCTTCCTGGCTTAGGGGACCACATGGGACGCTGGGATTGAACCGAGGTCTGTTCTGGGTCAGCCGCATGCAAGGCAAATGCACTACCACTGCACTATCGCTCTGGCCCTGAGAAACTGTTTTTCAGAACCTCCTGCATCTTTTGTTTGTTTGTTTGTTTTTGGTTTTTGGTTTACATACAGCAGTACTCAGGGGTTACTCTTGGCTTTTCGCTCAGAAATCACTCCTGGCAGGCATGGGGGACCATATGGGATGCTGAGATTTGAACCACTGTCCATCTTGAATTGGCTGCATGCAAGGCAAACGCCCTACTGCTGTGCTATCTCTCCAGTCTTCCTCCTGCATCTTCAGGTTAATCTATTGACCCTATTTGCAACAGTCATTATCTTGCTGATTAAAAATATGTTTTAGGGGCTGGAGCTGTGGCACAAGTGGTAGGATGTCTGCCTTGCACGTGCTAACCTAGGACAGACAGCAGTTCGATCCCCAGCATCCCATATGGTCCCCCAAGCTAGGAGCGATTTCTGAGCACATAGCCAGGAGTAATTCCTGAGTGTCACCAGGTGTGGCCCAAAAACAACAACAAAAAAAGTGTTTGATCTGTATGGATCTTACTGTTTTGTTCTAAGCCCCATTGCAAATAGAAAATTTTGTATCTAACTTTAGTGGTTTAGTGTTACTTTGTACAATTCTGGGAAATTGCATAATGTTGTTAGTTTTAACAAGTTTTCAGCTATCCTAGTAAATGTTTCCTAATTACTATTATGTTTTATTGTGTATCTTAGGTAGCAACTTATTTTCAAACTGTATTATCTGCAAAAATGTTCCTGTGATTTTGTTTAGAAAAGTTTATGGAAAGAAACTCGGACTTATTAACAGTGCTTGGTATATAAGAATGCTAAAGAATTTTCAAACTATAAGTGTATGGTAGAAAAGTTCTAATGTTTATGCTCAGAGAAGTCTAGGAGCAGATTTTGTGATGTGCATGGGATGTGGAGGGCGAAGAATTGTGTACAGTTTGAACTTTGATGCTTTGAGTTCTGATGTGGAGTTCCCGCCTCTGGCAAAGAGTAGAAGAACAAAAGTTTTGGTAACTTTTTTTAAATTAGTTTTTTGTTTTGTTTTTTTGGGGGGCCACACCCAGTGACGCTCAGGTGTTAACTCCTGGCTATGCACTCAGAAATCACTCCTGGCTCAGGGGACCATATGGGACTTTCCCTGGGGATAGAATTGAAATCTGTCCTAGGTTAGCTGCGTGCAAGGCAAACACCTTACTGCTGGCGCTACTGCTTGCGCAGCCACTCCGGCCCCTTTTTGCTTGTTTTGTTTAAAACAGAAAGGTGGAAATGTAAGCTGCCCCCAACTTCCTGTTTCCCTAACCTTTTCTTTTGGTATATAAAATTCCACCTGGTTGGTCAGACCCACCCACACCTGGAATGAGCAAGTGGTTTTGGGGGCCCGAGAGATAGCACAGCGGAGTTTGCCTTGCAAGAGCCGATCCAGAACCTAAGGTGGTTGGTTCGAATCCCGGCGTCCCATATGGTCCCCGGTGCCTGCCAGGAGCTATTTCTGAGCAGATAGCCAAGAGTAACCCCTGAGCACTGCTGGGTGTGCCCCCCCAAAAAAAAATCTGGCTGGAAGGAAGGGAGTGGAGCAAGAAAAGGCAGAGAGGAGAAGCAGCAAAAGAAGCCGCTCAGCAAAGAAAGCAGGTAGCAGAAAGCTTTGCAGAGAAGCAGCTGTGAGGAAATGGTGGACAGAACCACAAAATAAAAGTAAGCTGACTCCAATGAAACTTTGACTGCTTGTGAATTATTTCTCCTCCGCTACTACCCTTAATCAGGCCCGTCACCTGAGGGGTTAGAAACATGGTGCCTGGGGCAGCCTCACCCGACACATGGTTCTCTGTACACTTTATTTTTATATTTAAATCAACAAAATACCATTAGCACAATTCAGTGGTATGAAGAACAAATTCCAATAGCTTCCTCATCCCCACTATTGCCACCACCCTCACTACCAGAAGAAATACTGCTACTGTTCCCAGCCTGGACCCTGGAAGGAGCTGCCATGAACTTGACCTCCATCCCACCCCTCCCCTACAGTGGAGAAAGAAAGAAGCAGCTAAGCAGCTGCCCTCTGAGTGTCTTGGGGGTCATTTATTGTTACATAATTGAATTGTGACAATTGTTATGTAAATTATATATGTATATATATGTATTATATATATCTGTATGTATGTATGTATTTGTCCACCATGCCTGGCTATGCTCAGGGATTACTCCTGTCTTGTGCTCAGGAATCACTCCTGAAGAACTTAGGAAAGCCACGTTAGCTACACACAACACAAGTGCCTTACCCATTGTACAATCTTTGTCCCCCCCACCTTTCCCACCTGTATTTACTTTTATTGCTGTTGTTTGTTGTGAGGCCACACTCAGTGATACTCAGGAGTTACTCCTGGCTCTGCACTCATCAATTACTCCTAGTGCTGCTAGGGAGACCATATGGGATGCCAGGGATCAAAACCATATTGACCACAAGCAAGGCAAGAATCATTCTGGTGCCAAGAATCCCATTTTTAGAGCTGGAGCACTAGCACAGCGGATAGGGTGTTTGTCTTGCACACAGCTGACCCAAATTTAATCCCGGGTATCCCATATGGTCCCATGAGTCTGCCAGGACCAGTTGCTGAATGCAGAACCAGGAGTAACCCCTGAGCATCAACAGGTATGCCCTCCCCCCCCCCAAAAGCGCAGAGCCAGGAGTGCTGCAAGATGTGGCCCAAACCCCCTTCCCCCCAAAAAAAGACTCGAGGCTCTCATTTTAGGGATCTGAAGGTAGATTTAAACAACAGAAATCAAGCTAGTGTGGAGGAGGAAAAGGCACAAAAATCAATGAGATCCAATACAGAATCTCCCAAATAGACCCCACTTTTTTGTTTTGTTTTGTTATGGACCACACCTCATGCTCAGGGCTTATTCCTGGCTCTGAACTCAGGAATCACTCCTGGCAGTGCTCAAGGGACCATATTGGGTGCTGTATATTGAACCCGGGTCAGCTGAGTACAAAGCAAGTGCCCTACCCATTATACTACTGTATGGACCCTAGACACACATTTTTATTGTGCAATGATTGTCTTTATTTGTATATTAATACATAGCAGTTTGTCCTTGTCATTTTCTTTTCTTTTCTTTGTGCACTTTTTTTGTTTCGGTTTGGTTTAGTTTTTGGCCAACACCCAGCAGTGTTGAAGTTACTCCCAGCAATACTCAGGAAGCCATGTGGTGCCGGGCCTCCAAGCATGTGTGGCAGCCTTCTGAGCTATCTCCCTGGTCTTGTCCTATCATTGTCTCACTTATACCCCACTTTCACAGACATGTAAATTATGATTGCATTCTATTTTCTGATCGTTTTTCTTGGCTGTTTTGTACGTTTTTGTTTTGTTGCTATACAAAACTTTAAACTGTACCCATTTAAAAGACTAGAGAACTAGTACAGTGGGAAGGTATTTACTTTGTCCATTCTGACCTGGGTTCTATCCCTAGCACCCAATATAATCCCCACAAGAAGCAATCCTAGAACACAGAGATAGGTAGGAGTAGACCCTGAGCACCGCTGGGTATAGTCCTAAAACAAAAATAAATGAATAAATAAACATCATACAAAATTTTTTCAGTATCCCGTGCAGACACAATTAGCTCTTCATTCCAATAAATTTTACTAGCAGCATTTACTAATTTTGTTTTGTTTTTTTTTTTAATCTGTTGTTTTCTCTATCACAGATTTAGTTTTCCTAGGGTTTCCTAAAATCTTCCAATTCAGTTGCTCGGGTCTTTCTTTTAAAGCCAGTTGTATCAGATTCTATTTTGTGAATAAGTGATATCATTAGCAGGATGGAGCAATAGTACAGCAGGTAGGGTGCTTGCCTTGCACGCAACCAGTCCAAGTTCAATCCCCAGAACCAAAAATTGTCCCTCGAGCCTGCCAAAAGTGATCCCTGAGTCCTAAGCACCATCAGGTATAACTCAAAAGCAAACCAAAAAAAGGGATACCATTTTTTGTCACTATGTACCTTAAATATTACTGTGAAAGACTTGTAATTCACTTTGATTACAATCAAAATTATTATTTAAAAAAAAGTGGGGATACCATTAGCAATTTTCAAGCATTAACAAAGCCGATTTACCATGTTTTGAAATTAATCTGGAAGTAGTCCATAAAATTGGAAATCAAGAGATTTGGTAGCAGTCTGAGATAAGGTTAAAAACAGTTCAAGACAACAGAAAAAAGATACAAAACTACATTAATAAAATAAGAATGTGATTGGGGCCGGAGAGATAGCATGGAGGTAAAGCGTTTGCCTTTCATGCAGAGGATGGTGGTTTGAATCCCAGCATCCCATAAGGTCCCCTGTGCCTGCCAGGGGCGATTTTTGAGCATAGAGCCAGGAGTAACATCTGAGCGCTGCCGGGTGTGACCCAAAAATAAATAAATAAATAAATAAATAAATAAATAAATAAATAAATAAATAAATAAATAAATAAATAAATAGAATAAATAAGGGGCCGGGCGGTGGCGCTGGAGGTAAGGTGCCTGCCTTGCCTGTGCTAACCTAGGACGGACCGCGGTTCGATCCCCCGGCGTCCCATATGGTCCCCCAAGAAGCCAGGAGCAACTTCTGAGCGCATAGCCAGGAGTAACCCCTGAGCGTCACAGGGTGTGGCCCAAAAACAAAAAAATAAATAAATAAATAAATAAATAAATAAGAATGTGATTGTTTTGGTTTTCTTTTATTTGTTTGTTTTAAAACAGATCAAGCCAAAGAGACAGCTCACAGGGCTCTATAGAGCTCAGGATTCTATCCCTAGCAACCAGGTGTGGCTTCAAATGAGAACAAAATCAAATAGTCTTCTAGGATGGGTTGATTCTGGGGCACTTCAAAAAGAAAAACCTATTGGCTAAAAAGATAGTAAAGGTCAGGCGCTTGCTTTGCACATAGATGACCTCCTGTCTCCCCTGAGCGCTGCCCGGTGTGACCCAAAGACCAAAAAAAAAAAAAAAGGGGAAGAAAAATCTACAAATATGTAAATGGGCCCAGAAATGTGAAGGCAACTTTCCCAGGTCCACAGAGAATCAGATATATTAAATTGTTAGGAATTCTACACCCAGTAGAATGAGAGAGAGAGAGAGAGAGAGAGAGAGAGAGAGAGAGAGAGAGAGAGAGAGAGAAAGAGAGAGAGAGAGAGAGAGAAAGAGAGAGAGAGAGAGAGAGAGAGAGAGAGAGAGAGAGAGAGAGAGGAAAGAGAGATCCTTGTCAGGATATTCATCACTTGTCAACTTTTGTTTTTGTTTTGTTGTTGTTGTTGTTGTTGTTTGTTTTTGGGGCCACAATCGGCAGAGCCCAGGGGTTCCTCCTGGCTCTGTGCTCAAAAGTTGCTCCTGGCAGGCTCGGGGGACCATATGGGATGCCAGGATGCAAACCGGGGTCCGTCCTTCCGTCCTGTGTTGGCCATTGTGCAAGGCAAATGCCTCACTGCTGTGCTATGACTCCAGTCCCTTGTCAACTTCTTTATTTGTGTATTTGAGTCACATTCAGTGATGAATAGGGGTTTCTCCTGACAGTGTTCAGGGAACCATGAGGTGTTGGGGTTGAACCTGGGCATTCTCCATGCTTGCTCCAATCATTAGAGCTATTCCAGCCCACGTGTAGAATTATTATTGTTTTCTTTTCTAGCACCATGGATTAGAACCAGAGTCTCACAAATGCATACCTTTGACAAATGTGTAGAATTCTATATATTTTTCTTTTTTACCACACCTGGCAGTGCTAAGGGACCATAAGTGGTGCTGGGATTTGAATAAGGGTCTCTGGCATAGCTGCAGGCTAAGGAAGCACCTTAACCTTTGTACAAAATCTCCAGCCCAGGTGGAGTTCTTTTCTTTTTTTCTCCACGTGTAGAATTCTTTTGGTTTTGGGTTGGGTTATGGGGGAAGGGGGGTCCAATACCCGCCAGTGCTCAAGGCTTACTCCTGGCTCTGTATTCAGGGATCACTCCTTACAGGATGATGGACCTTATTGGGTGCTGATGATTGAATCTGAGCAAGCCTATCTGACTACATGCAAGGCAAGCATCTTCCCCACTGTACTCTCTCTCTGGCCCCTGACAATGATTTTATGGAATAAACGTTTATGTTTCTTTTGTGGTAAGAAGCTAAGAGGTTGGGCCCGGAGAGATGGCACAGCGATGTTTGCCTTGCAAGCAGCCGATCCAGGACCAAAGGTGGTTGGTTCGAATCCCGCTGTCCCATATGGTCCCCCGTGCCTGCCAGGAGCTATTTCTGAGCAGACAGCCAGGAGTAACCCCTGAGCACCGCCGGGTGTGACCCAAAAACTAAAAAAAAAAAAAAAAAGAAGCTAAGAGGTTTCTACAGAAGCCACAACTCTGTTCATGAGTCAGCTCAAGTAATCAAGAGCCCAGACTTTATCTTCTTGTTAGACCTTCCACAGCTGCAGATTTCATCCTCATGGTCCCAAGATGGCTGCTGCTATCCCCACGTACAATAGCTACTGTCTGGGCTGAAAAAAAAAGGATGAAAAGTGTTCTCTTTTAAGGTTTGGCCTTATTGGGGAAGGAAAACTCTCTGTAAATATTTCTTTTAGTTATTTTTAATTTAATTGAAAATCCATGTTTTACAAGGTTATTGATAGTTGAGTTTTAAGCATCTCATATTTTAACACCAATCCCACCACCAATAACAACTTCCTCTGCCAGTGTTCCCGGATGCCATCATGCCCCTACCTACCATCTTACAAAGTTCTGTAGTTGCAGCTTAGATACCATGTTTACAGTGTTGCTGACTCTGTATTTTTCATATATAGCTATGCCACTCTTCCACATCACCAGTATAACAGATGCTCAGAACTCTGTTCCCCCATCACTTTCCTTTCTCATCAACCTTCCCACCTTGGTTCCTTTCCTTCTCTGTTCTTCTCCTCCCTGAGCTCTGGGGGGTCAAGAGTGATCTAGGTATCCCCCTTTGCTAAATTATATTTCTTCATCCATTTCTTCTATATACCACAGATAAGCAAGATCATCCTGTGTTTGTTTTTTTATCCTCTGGCTTACTCAACTCAACATGTCTTCCAGTTCTCACCAGGCTGAAGCAAATTGCATGATTTCACCACCCCTGAAGCTGCATAGTATTCCATAGTGTATATGTACCACTTCTTCATAATCTATGATATGTCATTGAACACCTAGATTAAATCTGTATCTTTGGGGGGGTGGGTCACATCCAACAGTGCTCAGAGGTTTCTCCTGGCTCTGTGTTAAGAAGTCTCTCCTGGCAAGCTTGGGGAACCATATGGGATGCCGGGATTCAAATCTGTCCTGTGTTGGCCAAGTGCAAGGCAAATGCCTTACTGCTGTGCTATTGCTCTGACCCCTAAATCTGTATCTTAGCTACTGTATTATAAGTGCAGCAATTGCTAATCTTTCTAGAAATTCTGGCTCATTTCTTATCGACCAGCACCACCTCACAAAACCATCACTAGCTCTAAACTTTTTAGGCAATTGGAGAATCCCACGATCTAGCTTTTGTGGTAGAGAATGAGGATTCAGAGGGAGTCGCAGTAGATGGGAATGAGATAACTAGTGTATTTGCCTGCCACTGGACCACTTATTTCCTGGGCCAGAGCTCTTGGTGTCTTACACCATGATGGGCGGGTTGTGGCAATGTATCAGAAGATATGGGGGGAGGGGCTGCATACATTTCTCAAAGCTGAAACCAGTGATTATGGCCTCCTCTTTCACAGAAAAGTCTATGGACAGAAAAGTGCTATGGAGACATAGCACAGCAGAAGGGCGTTTGCCTTGCATGCAGCCCATATGCATCCCATATGGTCCCCTGAATCTGCCAGGGGTGATTTCTGAGCACAAAGCCAGGAATAACCCGAGCACAGCCGGGTGTGACCCAAAATCAAAAAAAAAAAAAAAAAGTCTTCAGGGAAATCTTGGAGATTTCAGAACTGCTCAAAAGGAGGAAAACCTGGGGCCCGGAGAGATAGCACAGCGACGTTTGCCTTGCAAGCAGCTGATTCAGGACCAAAGGTGGTTGGTTTGAATACCGGTGTCCCATATGGTCCCCTGTGCCTGCCAGGAGCTATTTCTGAGCAGACAGCCAGGAGTAACCCCTGAGCACCGCCGGGCGTGACCCAAAAACCAAAAAAAAAAAAAAAAAGGACGAAAACCAAGTGCCAATATATGCAGGATAGAGAGAAAGGAAGCAATGTCATCCACACCACGACACTTTCACTGTGTCCAGGCCCTTCTGGCATGTACTCACACTTTGACCTGCTCCCTGACCCAGGCCTAGAAGATGAAGTAAAGAAAACAGAATCAAGAAAACGTCCTTAGGGGCCGGAGAGATAGCATGGAGGTAAGGCGTTTGCCTTTCATGCAGGAGGTCATCGGTTCCCGGTGCCCCATATGGTCCCCTGTGCCTGCCAGGAGCAATTTCTGAGCCTGGAGCCAGGAATAACCCCTGAGCACTGCCAGGTGTGACCCAAAAACCAAAAAAAAAAAAAAAAAGAAAGAAAACGTCCTTGGAATGAAGGCCAGAAACCAAAATAGAAAACCACCAGAAAGTTCCACTTGACAAGCCAAATGGAGGAGAAGGTTTGAGAGCAAACTGGAGAGCTCTGAAAATAAAGGCAAAATATGCTCCCCAAGAACAAGATGCTCCAAATAAAAGGTTCACTTCTAGGCACATCCTTGCAGAAGATGTAAAACAGGGATCTCAAACTCAATTTACCTGGGGACCGCAGGAGGCAAAGTCGGGGTGATCCTTGAGTGCAAAGTCAGTAGTAAACCTTGAACATTGGGAGGTGTGACCCAAACAACTAAAACAAAACAAAACAAAAAAAGATTCCCCTAGGGCAGAGCCACAAAATGTTGTACAGAGGGCCGCAAACGGCCCTCGGGCCGCGAGTTTGAGACCCCTGATAAAGATACCAAAGAAAGAAAACTGAAAAAATGGCAGAGTTCCTCAGGCCAACCTGTGCTAGGTGAGATCTCAAGTTCCCCATCCTGGTTCCATACCCCTAAATCCAATTTCTCAGAACCCCCCTAATGTAATTTCTCAGAACCTGTCTGAAAGTTGTGACCTGTATTTCCCCAAGTGACAAGTAAATCAAGACTATCTCAACTGTGAGTGACAGAAAACCCAGGTCAAAATAAATTCAGCTGAAGCAAAAGGAGTTATTGGCACACATAACTGAAATCTCCTGGGGGCATGGCTGGCTTCAGGTTCAATGGGATCCAGGGGCTCAAACAATTAAGACTTTGTGACCTGGCCGGGCTGTGTCTTTGTTGGCTGCATTTTCAGGCTGCCAGCCAGCCCAGGCCTACCGCCTATTATCTTTTTGGTCACCCCAGTAGAAAACTTTTCTACAATTCTTTCCACTAAACCTGTAATACAAAAACTGTCTCTCTGGGATTCACTCAGGTCACATGCCCACCTGAGAGCCAATCACCATTGTCAGCTAGGGGAGGGGGGACAGGTTCAAATGTTCCATTCTATGACCCAAAGATGGAAGTCAGTCCCCACACCCAAGCTCCCCAACTCAGAGTGAGAGATGAATGGTGTCCTCCAAAACATAAGCTCTAAACTTAGAAAGGTGGAAGGGGACAAATATTGATCAGGCCAAGCCAAAGCTGTCCCCACTACGAATTGGAGAGGCTGCCAAAAAGTCATAAACACCGAAACCTCCCAATCAAAGGCACTGCTTTTTCCCTAGGCATCTACACTCTGAAGGGCGAGAACCCTAGCTGCTCCCAGCCTTGTCAAAGAAATTGCCAGAATGTCTGAGCTGAAAGGACCTTTAGAAATCATTTCTCCTCACACCAGAGTGCAGAGAGAAGAGGCCTGTCTCAGCGTGTAGGGTGAGATCGGCCATAAATGGGATGAGAAAAGGCCCACAAAAATTCAGCAGAGGATTGTTTTCATTTCTGCCTGCAGCCTCACTAGGAACAGTGTAGAAAGGACAAAGTGAAATCCTAGAGAACATCACCAGAGCAGGGAACAGCTTCAGCATGCCTACTTTGTGAGCTTGATGAAGAATTTCTCTGGAAGAGAAAAATCTCTCTTGGTCTGAAAAAGTCATGGCCACATGACGAATCAGGAGGTGAACCTGGGTCTCTTAAACTGAGAGAAGGGACCGCCTGGCTAGCAGTGGAGATGGCAGGCGGCCATCACACTGACTGAGCTGAGGGGATCCAGTGCCGAAGGATACACATATATACACACACACCCTTAATGACAACATACAACAGACACCAATGAAAAAAAGTTGACCAGAGGCACCCAGAGAAATCACGTATCTATTCCTTTTTTTTTTTTTTTTTTTTTTTTTTGGTTTTTGGGCCACACCCAGCGGTGCTCAGGGGTTACTCCTGGCTCTGAGCTCAGAAATAGCTCCTGGCAGGCACTGGGGACCATATGGGACACCGGGATTCGATTCGAACTAACCACCTTTGGTCCTGGATCGGCTGCTTGCAAGGCAAATGCCGCTGTGCTATCTCTTCAGGCCCCACATACCTATTCCTAACAGTATATTTTGTTTTGTTTTAGGGCCACACCCAGCGGCACTCAGGGCTTACTCCTGGCTCTGAGCTCAGAAATCACTTCTGGCAGGCTCGGGGAACCATATGGGATTCTGTGTATCGAACCTGGGTCTGTCTAGTGTCGTCCATGTGCAAGGCTAATGTCCTACCACTGTGCTATCGCTCTGGCCCCCCAACAGTTTATTTGGGAGACGGAGAAAACCCTGAGGTTCTGGGGGCTTTGCTAGGGATAGTTCCTGGCAGTCCCAGGAACAGAACCCAAGTTGGGTGCATGCAAGGCAAGAGTCTTAACTTCAGGGGATCCAAGAGACAGTATAGCAGGTACAGTGCTCGTCTTGAAGATGGTTGATCCAAGTTCAATCCCCAGCATTCCCTAAGGTCCTCCAAGTCCACCAGGAATAATCTCTCAGCTCAGAGATATTGCTGATTATATCATATAATATATTATATATGTATGTGTATATGTATGATATATTATGATATGTGTATATGTGTATATATGTATGATATATCATACATATCATATATCAGATATATGCTCAGAGTATACCTTGAGCATTGCAAGGTATAACCCAAATGCTAAAAAAGAGAGAAAGAAACAATCAATCAGCTTCTATACTCTTTCTGCTCCTCTGATACAGTCTTATCAGCTATGAAGGCCTACCAAAGACCTGCTCTCCACAAATTGAGATGCTCTCCCACCTTTGCCAAGGAGGTCATGTAATCCCTTCATGTTTTCACCAAAAGTGCAAATGTAGCCTCTTCCATGCCAACATCAGGTTTGACAGCACCATTTCTCAGAAACTCGGGAACACACTTAAGAGGTTTATCTAGGCAACAAACATATCACGTCAGCAGGAAAAGCTGACTGCAGAATAGGTCACAAACCCTTCTAGGCTGCTTTCTTTCTTGCCTGGTCCTTTTGTCTAAGACGCCAGTGGAAACACCAAATTGTCTCAGGCCCAAGGGAATTTGTGTCTGAGGGTTGTTTTAGGTTTGAGAGCTTCCCTGTAAAGCAGAGGAAAGGACACTTCTCAAGGTTCTACCCTCTCCTGATTGGCTAGACAAGTGTGGAGCCCAAGCAGACACAACCAGGAAGAGTGACCCTCCCACTAACTTTCAAGGCCAAGAAAACCCATGAGGCCTTTCTATGAGGGGGAACAATAATCGTCCAAGACAAGCCTTGGTTCCTTCTATCAAAGTTTCTCCACCAATCTTTTCTACTTCTGCTTTCATTCTTCTGAGGTCCTCCCAAAGTGTTCCAGCTCCTAACTCAACTCTAGTCCATCTCATTTTTTCAGGTGGAAGATGGGGTGGGGGGGACACGACAGGGGCGTAACTTAGTAAGAAACCAGCCATTTCTCAAGATGTGAGCCAGGAGATCTATATTGGGTGTCCAGAGTCTCCATCCTGGCCTGCTTATTTTAGTTGCCACTGGGCTGGCAGGGGCTGTCTCTGAAGGCCTCATGGCTATCTGGTGACCTTGATTGGTATCTGTTGCTCTGTTGCAGGGCAAATAGAAGGTTCTGCCCTCAGGCCTCCAAAGATGATGGCATCTACCTCATAGGAGTCAAGGAGCTTCTGGAAAGGGGTCAAAGGCCATAGACATCAGCAGGAGACCAGTCTTCCCAACTCCTCAGCTCCTCAGCAGAATCCAACCAGACTGAGTTGGTGGTGACTGCCACCCTGGACCCAGGCTGGCCTGCCCAGATTAAAAAGTGTTTGATTGTTTTTATTTTTGTTTTGGAGCTACAAGGGCAGGGTGTCAGAACTTACTCCTGACTCTTCACTCAAAACTTACTCCTGACTGACTGGAGAGACCATAAGGAGTTGAGGGATCAGTATTGGGTCAGCTAGGTGTAAACACAGACCCACAAATAATATTATGAAAAGGCAAGCGAGTAAGTTCTGCTTTGAACCCCCATCGCTCACCCAATCCTAAAACTTGCCAGAAGAAGGGAAAAAAATATCATCAAGAGTGGAATCTGTGTAAACCTGAAAGATGCTCAGGATCCTGGGTTTATCTGGCTCCCCAAACTCTTTAAGGCCACCTTCGGCTAATGAGAGCAAATGGGTCCCCCAAAATTACTTTTTAAAATCCAGGTTCTTTTATATGCTGGAAACAATGTGCACAAGTGGAAGAAGATCAAAAGACACCTACGAACAGGCAAACTGAGAGGGCCCACCAATCCCTGCCAGGGAAAGGAGGGGCTCCCTACACCCCCACAGGCTGCCAGGGGATATTTGCACCCAGGCCAGACCTCCTCCTTCTGTCTGAGGAGGGTGCTCTGGGCATCAAACCCCCAGTTTGGGGGGCAGGGAGTGGGCAGAACTCACCCTGCCCCCCCAGTGCCCACGGACAAGGGGGGCGGTCAATGTCGTTCGAGTAATTTTCCTGCGAACACAAGATGGCAGCCTTAAATAAATGCAACCCTGCGCAGCTTTTAATCTTACACATCATTAAATTCCTAATTTACACATTATGTTTTCGTGGGCCAACCCATAACTCATTAGTGTTGAACTCACGAGGTAGAAAGACCAACGCACGACGGGTGCTGGAGCGCTGTCACCTGCCTGGGTTAACAGTTCCAGCGGCCTTGGCATGGAAGAGACTCGAGAGGGGTGCGGAGGGGCCGCGGGGCCGAGGCTGGGGCGCGGGCGGGCTCCGGGGGCCAGGCCCCGGTGCCGCCCCCCGCCCTCTTAGGCTGCTGGGCCGCCGAGGCAGAGCCAGGCCCGGCTTCCCCTGCTCCCCGGTGCGCGCCAGGCGCGTGCACACCGCCCCCCACCCCCCGCACACCCACCCGGGTGGCCGCGCAGGGCTCGAAGCGGCGCAGGCCTGCTTGGCAGACATCTTCCTGTGGGAGGATTTCAAACGAGCCGTGAAAGCCAGAAACTACACGGGTTACAAACTCCGGAATCCCGAGCGGGACCAGGGCCCCTTCCCACCTCGGATCTGTCCCCGTCTACTTGGCGCGAGCCCAGCACACCCCCAAGAGGCCAAACGCACCCGCCAACGGCGTGGCCACCATCTGGGGACGCAGGGACTGGCCCGATGCCCTCTGGCCGTTCGGATCGGGACCCTGCCAGGCCTGGCTGGAATGGGGTGACCCTGGGCAAGCCCAAGGTCTCCCTCCGGCTTGGGCCCATAGGGCCTGGCGGGGCGAGGATAGGCCCACCCGCAGAAGTGGCACCCCGGGAAAAAGACGTCATCCCAGAGCAGCCCACTGCTCCAGGCCCCGACCCCTATGCACCCTAAGGAAAGGGCAGTCCGGAGCCAGAAAGAAGTGTGCGCACCGGGGTAGGAAGGCCCCAGGCTGGAGGGCCCCGGAAGGCTGTCCAGGCTGCGCGGGTGCACCGCAGCCTCACCCCGAGCGGGACCGGCCAGGCCCTCCAGGCGCTCGGCGCCTTCCCAGCGCCCAGCCAAGCTCCACGCCGCCGGCGGAGAGGGAGGGAGCAGGCCGCGCACCCCGCCCTCGCCGCCCGCGGTCACAGAGGCAATTACACTCCTCACTGCAGACGGTTACCAGCTCGCCGGCGCGGCCCGCTCCTCCCCGCCCTTCCCCCGCAGACCCTCAAGGCTCTTTGCACGCAGGGAGCACCGCTCCCCCTCTTGCCCCAGGTTGTCCGGGCTCGCCCGCTACGCACGCCACTTGCATCGCAGCCTTGGAGGCCGCTGTCCCGGGCCTGGCAGAGCTGTAGGAATCCAGTCGCGGGGAACCCCAAGTAGCCGCTTTTGCCCCCCCACGCAGCCCGGCCCCGGCTAATTCAGCTACCCTAGCGCCCCCCAGCCCAGGCAGGCGCGCCTCTTTTCCAGGGCTCGCCCCGCGTCCAGGCTTTCCAGTTCCAGTTCGAAGCCCAGACCGTGTGCCTGAAGCCGCGGAGGCCTGTTTTGCGCTGCCGATCGTCCGCTCGCTCAGTGCAAACCACCCCACCCCCTACAGTTTATATGATGCTTTTGGAAGCTGTGACTGAAAACTGGTTTGGGATTCAGGAATCCTTTCCAACTAACTGCTTGATTTAAGGCGAGTTTTTGGGAAGGTGGGAGGGGGGCACACGGGTAGTGTTCAGAGGCCATGACGGCCAGTATTCGGTGTCTCTTGGGTACCTGAGCAAGGCAAACCTCTTTAAACTTCTAGACTACCTTCAGTCTGGGACTTATTTTTCTTGGGGGAGGAGGGGACACCCGGCTGTGCTCTGGACTCATTCCTGGTTTTGTGCTAAGGAAATCACATCTAGCAGTGCCCGGGAAACCATATGGAGAACCTGGAATCGAACCCAGGACCATAGCAAAATACCTTACCTGCACGCAGTCCTAGCTCTGATCCCTGGAGCAAATTTCTTTTATTGTCAGTGTAACTCGGGGCTCTGCACTCTGGGATCACTCCTGACAGGATTCCGGACCCCGTGAACGCAAGCCCTAAGACAAGTTTTTTTTTAAAAACCTCAGTTTCCTTATCTGCAAAATGGGTGAAAGGAGACCCATTATATGACAGCCTTGGGGTTTTAAAGACGCTATGTGTCTGTGGAAAATGCTTGCCACAAAGTTCTGGTGGTTAGCATGATTGTTACCAGATGGCCAGGACTAAAAGCATTAAAAGTGAGGTGGCCTTTCCGTCTTCCTCGCCCCCGCCCCAGCTGTAGTGAATCTCCACCTCACACCCCAGCCGGGTACATTTGTCACAAATGTGAGGAGCACAAGCCACCACTAGGCCTGAAGGGAAGACGGAGGACTCAAGGGGCAGCCAAGCAAGCGAACCACTCAGCCTTCGGCCTTTGCAAATGAATGGGGCTCTGTCTTCGGCTTCCGCCACTCCAGCGCTAGGTCTGGAACGCCTAAGGCTTAAACCTGACGCTGCGGTAAATTTAGCCTGAAGGCAGTGTGCCTCTTGGCCCAGGAGAGGCTGGGAAGTGAACTGGGGAATGGGATTGCCATTAGGAAGGAGAGAAAATATTGGGGGCCGCTGACCAACCAGTGACCAACAAAAATTGGCCGCAAGGAAAGACTCCCCAGAAATTGGGCCACCATGGGAGCCACGAGACAGACTTCCCATCTGGGAAGGGCTGCCTATGGATAATTGGGTTTGCTCGAGTTGCCTCTATAATTAATAAGTGATTTGACTTGGAGATTGGAAATAGTCGTTGAAAGGAAGCCGCAGGCGTAGGGGTGCAGGCCCGCAAGCCTCCCTCTGAAATCCTATGACCTCGAAGGAGGAGGGCTTAAGGAACACGAGGAATGTGATAATATTGGCATCTAACCTTCTAGTGTTTGAGTAATTCGTTGCTTAGCTACTTTGGATAGGCCATTATTTTGCAAACTGGAAACATTTGCAAGTGGTGATATTTTGCTCCCGCCTGACGCAGGGGCTGCAAACCTACCCCGGCTCTGCTGAACTCTTCGAAATATATATGCATAAATTGTTCCTAATGAGACCATCTGTTTTTTATGGCCCCTCTGGAAGCAGGAGGAACCCGAAGACTGCTCTGTCTTGCAGAAATCTGCGCCCAAGCAGACCCGGGGAAAAAAAATAGGGAAGATTAGAAGGGTGTGTGATTTAACAATACGCAGACCTGGGGTTTCGGTGATCGAAATGTTGCTGGGCTGGGGTGGGGGGTGCGGGTCACTTAAGGTGACTCTGAGTTGTTTGGTACATAAGGGTTTCAGTCTGTGGCGCTCCTCGAAGGCCCAGGACCCTATGGATTCTCACTGCACACACAAACCTGGCTTTTCCCTAGCCTGAGCCTCAACGCAAAACCCAGGGCCTGGACTGGGAGGGGGCTATGAAGAGGGGGCGAAGGTCAGGACTTGTACCAGGTGGTGGGTGGCCCTGGCATCACTCACCATCTAGGCCTTTGGAGCGGAGGTAAAGGAAGCAGCAGCGAGCAGGGAACGCTCCTCACCGCACGCCCCCCCCCCCCGAATCACCCCACGCACCCGCGTCACATACACCCCCGGCCAGGCGCAACGATCGCCAGGGGCTTGTCCCGGAGGCTGAGTTTCCTGCTCGACGTCTGGCAGGCCCAGCGGCACGGCCTGAGCCCGCCCCGAGGGTGGCAGGGCAAACACTTTTCACATTACCCGGTGGCTGTTAATTGGGGCAGTGCAAAAGACTCCGAGCCGACCCCTTTGTGGTGGTGGGAGGGGTCAGGAGTGGGCAGTGGGGGCTGCTTAATAATAGAGGGGCTGCCCTGGGGAGCCTCAGATATCGGTAACCCCTATGATTAATTCATAACTCTCCACTGCGCCTGGCACCGTCTCGGGTCTTTAATCGGTTCTGAATGTCAGCGAGGCTTCCCCGACAGGCTGAGCGCTGCCTTTTGAATGTGTTGAAAGTCGCTGCGCGCACACCAGGAGACAAAGTTGCCATCTGCTCGGGGGACCACGGCAACTGGGCGCTGGGAGGGGCCTTCCTGCCATCAGAGCCTCTCGCCGCCCGGGGGAAGCCTCTCCGGCCTCGGCGACCCCAATCCTACCTCCAAACCAACGCGGTGCCCCACAAAATCCCCGCCCCCATCTGGGGCGCTAGCCTGGTGGAAATCCCTGCTAGCAGCGAGTCGGCCTCGGCCCCAGCGCGCTGGGAAGAACCTGACGGTCAACCCCGACCCAGGCCCATGCTAATGAGATTACCGAGCCGAGTTGTTTGTGTGCGCGGACGTGGAAAGGGGGCAGATAGAGTGTGGAGACAGGGATGACTTGGGGGGGGGGATGCCCCGGGAGAACAAAGCTCCGCACCGTCGGCCTGCAGACTTGCAGAAGAGACCGCTACCGGCTCGTGCACAGGCGGAAGCGGGGGAGATGGGGGCGGCTGGGCCTAAAGCGCCCCGCCACTTTAGAGAACGCGCAGAGGGCACTGGGATGGTCCAGTCCGCTCTGAAGCTCGATGTTTGGCCTTTCGGCTATTCTTTTCTTTTCTTTTCTTTTTTTTTTACGGGAAAGGATCTCAGGAAGTGGGGGGGTGTCGAACCCCGGGGAGGCAAGCGGAAGAAGCCCTGTGCCCTCTTTCCCCCGTCCCCCACCCACCTCCTGCAGAGAGAAATGGAGAGTCCCGAGAGAAAGAGAGAGGGGTGACTGGCCTCCAGGCGGAGAACCCCGAGGGGATCGGAGCTGCTGGGAGCCGCCCGGCGGCCTGGGCCCAGCCGCCGAGGCGTCTGGCTGCTGCGGGTCTGCGCTTCCGTAACTCCGGGCTCTGCGCGTCGCCTGGCGCGGCAGCGCACCCCGCCCCCCGGTAATTGCACACACCCGCGAGCGCCGGGCTGTGGGATCGTTGGAAGGAGTTGGAACAGCATCAGTGAAGCTCGCCGGGAGGTGCGAGCGGGTAGTAAAGCGCCGAAACTTTGAGTTGTGGGCCGCCGCCCCCACAGCACCCTCGCCCCGACACTTCATTTACCCTCCCCCTTCCCGGCCGCCACCTCCCCCACCCCCTTGATTCTTCAAGGTTTGCAGCCCAGTCCTGTCATATGGTTTTGTTTCTGAGCTGCTGCTGCTGCTGCTGCCTTTTTTTTTTTTTCCAGACACGAAAATTGGACACGTGGAGAATTAGCCTGGCTGGGGAAGCGCTGGGTGCAGACTCGAACAATGGTTTCCAGCAAGGAAGCTGAAATAGGGCAGCGGGCTCGGTGGGCAGTGGGCAAACACCCCCACCCCCCACTCCATCACTGCTTCACCCAGAGTTCGGGGAGGTCCCAGAGATCTGGACTTTGCATCCCTCCTCCAACCAGCCGCCGGCCTGGTCTGCTGGCTCTGAGCTCTCAGTGCCCGTAGTCTTTGGAGGCTGACCAGTAAAGGGCCGTTTGAGACCGCACCTTCTCAAAGACACCACCTCAAATGCTGAGGTTTGAAAAACCCCACAGGCAGGCTCCACGCTTTCTCTAGGGCCAATTCTTCCCCTGCCAGGCGAGCCCCCGCCCCACCCCCATCGGATGAGACTGTCTCCAGGTGGCTGGGCCTCTTAAGAGCAGCTTCCTGTAGCTCCAGAGGCCCCATCCTCCACTGCAGCCCCAACCTTGGCCCCCAGCCACTGTGCGCCCCAGATTGCTCAGAAGCCTGTGCATCTCCGTGGGACCCGCACATACAGAGCACACGCTCGCGAGCACACACACACACACACACACACACACACACACACACACACCACCGCACAGAAGCTCTCTGCCTCCCGGAGCTGGTTTCCTCTTACAGAACTGCCGGGGCTGTGGCAACGCCTGCGGCTGCCCGTGTGCAGTGAGTCTCCCTGCAGCGCTGCGAGCTGTGAAGCGGCCTCTCTCCCTGCAAAGGTCACGCCCGTCTCCTTGTCTCGCAGGGCCCCAGTTCTGCTCTGGTCTGCAGAGCTTGCACACTGCGGCTTGGAGAGGGAATAGACAGGGCATCGATGCAAAAGAGAGGTCACTTATCCAATCCCACCCTTGAGGCTGGGGCAGGTATCTAGGGGGTGTGAGATTGAAAAAAGGAAGACAGAAATAAACTCCACGAAGGGGTTTGGGATGTGTAGCTGGGGAGGAGAGCAGAAGACAAGATTGTTGGGCCTGGATGCCCCCCCCATTGGTTCTAATCCACAGGGACGGCCCTTAGAGGGGCCGCAGGGGAGTCAATGACTGGCAACTCTAGGTCCTGAAGAGTTCCTGGAACCCACAACTTTGGCGAGGCGAGACTGCACTTAAACCAAGCTAGAGACCGGTAACAAACGGGCTAAAGCTTAGAATACAGTGACCACGGTTGAGGGTAGGAAATCAACTTTTGTGCCCCCTCCCCCCCCCCCCCGCCACAGGTCCCTGGAGAGGCCTTTCTGCCTTCCTCACCCCAGAGAGGCTGCTCAGCTCAGGAGCAACAGGACTGCAAGATCTCGTTGGGGAGAAAAATGGGAGGAAAGGCCATTAAACTTGCTTCCTCTAAAAAGTACTCCCCCCTCCCCGGGTTTCTCAGAACTGTACCTAAAAAGTCAGGAGAGAGAACTCGTTAACTTTTTGTTTGGTTTAACATTGCCAGTTTCAAGTCAACCGTGGGCCCCCCGAAGGTTTTGTAAAATATTTAATCTAGCTCAGACAATTTCCTGCAGTCCCTAACCGGACCACCCCACTTACTGAGAGGCTGCCAAAAGCAGGCCTGACTGCAGGCTGGCAATCAGAAGTTTGGCAGCCCCCTGGTAGTCTGCACCACCACCACCACTAGTCAGGGGTATACACACACACACACACACACACACCTTCAAGAAGAGACTGGGTCCTAGAGAGATAGGACAGTGGGTAGGGTGCAGCCTCTTGCAAGTAGCCAACTTGGGCTCATCCTCACACCTCATATGGCGGCAGTTCCCCAAGCCCATCAGGAGTGACCTCTGAGCACTGCACCGGTGTTGCCTGAAAACAAAAAGATGGGGAGCCGGGATCTCCCAAATAGCCAAGCCACGCTTTCCAGATTACACTGGTAGCATTCGCCATCTCTTGAATCTGTGTAATGGGCAAGCAGGTGTCAAGCCTTCCTGGAGTGCCGGGCTGGTGGAATAACACGCTCTATGGAAGGAAGGATGCCACCCTTTCCTCGGCACCCTCGAGTCCATAGCTTATTCCTCGGGAACCCAACCAGCAGAAGGGGATCCTTCGACTGCGCCGAGTCTCGGCCCCAAACGTGAGGCTTGCGGGGAGAATTCCTGCTCTGCCCAGTTTCCATTCCCGCCTCCGGAATAACGAGGCGCAAACATGTGTACTGTAAATAAAGCCTGTCTAAATAAAGCACTCGGGGAAAGGCTGCCGAGAAAACACTCGGCTGCGCTCCGTGCTCAGAGCGTGAGTCAGCTTTCCAGCTCCCAGGGAACAATGGGGACCTTGCCAAGGGTCCCTTCTGTCCACTCCGACAGCCACCGGGCTCGTTTAGGTGGCCGAGGCGCCAGCCCGAGGCTCGGGAGGCCTCGAGGCTCGGGAGGGGGAGGGGCGCGCCCGGCGGCCGAGTTGGGGGTCCAGCGGCAGGATTAACGCCGCCGGGAATCTCTCCACTCGCAGCTGCTGCCGCGGGGTTGAGGGTTAAACAAACACGCGGCCGAGGAACGAGTCGGGGGCGTTGCGGGGCTGTGGTCTGCGCAGCGCCGGGAGCGCAGAGGGGGAGGGGAGGCCTGGGGGCGCAGGTCCTGAGCCTCCCGGAGAGAAGAGGCACCCACACAGCCCGTTCCCTTGACCTCTCGGCTAGCCGCTTCTCTGCCGCAGCCTCCCGACTCTGCGGAAACGAGAGGAGCTGCTCTCTAGGCCCTGCCTGGACACTCCCCGCGTGTGTGCTGGAGACTTTGGCAGGCCGGATCTCAGCGCTCCTAGAGTGAGCCCCAAGACCAAGGGGGGAAACCGTAACCCCTTTGCTAGAGGGCAGTGGCCAGATTCCGGGCGGCCGGCACGCCACGTCTGGGAGCAAGTCCTCGGAGCTTCCCGGAGGAGGTGCGCGGCCCCAACTGGAGCAGCGGCCTAGGCTCGGGCTGGCAAGGGCTGGCAAGGGCCGGTAACTGCCCGGTGCACGGCAGCCTAGAGGCTCCGCGAGGCACACGCCAGCCCGCGGTTTCCGGAGTCGCCAAGCCAACCTTCCCTCGCCGCCTCTCCAGCCAAAGCCGCCCGCGCAAGGCCAGCAGCCTCGGGGCGCCCCGCCAAGGCGGGGACGGGGGGTTAATGACTCGGGGGCTTCCCACGTCCTGCGGACACGCGTCCCGCCGGGGCCGGGGTTGACACTCCAGCAACATGAAGAGGCCAGATCGTTGCCAGGCGGGGGTTGGAGTGGGGGTGAGACTTGGGGACCCAGTTTGAGGAAAACAAGTGAAACGGGAGGGGCGGGGTGGGGTAACGGCGGCTCATAAATCACCTAGCCCCACCCTCGGGCCTCGGGGCCCAGGCGCCTCAACCCTGCGGGGGGGGAAGGAGGGTCACTCGGCCGCTCCGGGCCGACCTCTGAGCTCTCGCTCCCGGAGCCGGCGCCCCACCCGGAGCTCAGGCCGCGCGCAAACCAGCTCCCGGCCTGGATCGTAAACCACCCGCCCGATTCGGCGGGAAGCCGCCCTTGGACACTGCGCGCATCCGCCCAAGGGGAAGTTTATTTATAGCTTGTAAACGTAAAGGAAACCAGACCGCACTGGCTCACTGCGCGCGGCCTCCTACGCTCCCCACCTGCCCACCAGGGAGGGTGCAACGGGAGGGGAGCGGGGCGCCTCGGTTCTCCCCTGTCCAGCGCTGTCCCCACCCCCACAACTCTCGGCTCCAGGGAGATCAGATCACTGTTTGTTGGGTGAAGTCTGGCCAACTTTGGGTCCTCTCGGGGAGCCCACCCAGTGCCGGGCAGTGCACAGGGCCCAGTCACCGCGTGCTGAGGGTGAGAGCCACCGAGCTGGCCCCCTTGGCACGTAGTCGTAGGCAGGCCCGGCACTTCGACACGGGATTTCGCAGCTCCCGCTCCAGGCCCGGGGAAGTCCGGGAGAGCCCAGGATTGGGGGTGCACTGACAGCGGCCCTGAAAGCCAGGATGCTTCTTCCCCCTTTCCTTCTGAGCACGTATCTTCGCAGAGCAGCCTGGCGCTTCGAGCCTCAGGCTGCGATCTGCGGGGGGCAGCGACTTGGGAGCTCCCTTCCTCAACTCCTTCGCCCGCGGCCTCTCCAGGGCAGCTGCAGGCTCTGGGATGCGCTAGGGGCTGGCTGGAGAAAAGAGAAAGTGCCGAAGAGCAGATGCAGGATAGAAGACCTAAGAAAATTTTGCCCAGTCCTAAGCTGAGAAAGACCTACGAGCCCACCGCCCAGTCAACCCGCCAGCCCCCGTCTCATCAGCCTCCCCCCAGGCCCGGAGCAGTGCACCCACCCTAGGCCGCGGCCCGGAAGAATGTGTGTGTGTGTGTGTGTGTGTGTGTGTGTGTGTGTGTGTGTGTGTGTGTATCAGTGTGTCCTGTATGTGTGCGTGCGTGCGCGCACCGGGCGGGCAGTTGCGAAACGGGCTCTTGGCTGCAGCGCGGCATAATGGAGGTGGCTGGAACAATGCGCGCTTTGTGCGCACGGGGAGTTGTTTTCCACCCGCCTCGCCCCCCTCGTTCAGGCCGTATGGCACTTTAATCCCCGCCACGGCTCGGCACAAATGCACTTGTGTCCTACGGGTCACCGGGGGCCGTGCGGCTGGAGCCGACCCCCTCCATCCGCCGACCGCTCCGTCTTCCTTCCTTCACAGTCCCCCCCAACCCGCCGCCCCCCTACCGCCACTATTCCCCGCCTGGGCAAGGGAGCCGACTTGGCAGCTTCCGAGCCTCAGGGCCACTTTTCCTTTCCGTGGCGACGGCGCACCCACCCCCTCCAGCGCGAGCGAGCGAGCGAGCTCACACAAACACCCCAGGCCAACCGCAGGCCCCACACTCGCCGCCCGCCCTCGCCCGGCCGCGGCCCGCCCGTCCCCGCCCCGTGCTCCGGACTCGGGCGAACAATAGTAAATGTCAACAGATTCCGCGCGGCGAGTGTCTGACTCGGCCGAGATAAGGGTGCGCGGTTGGCCCCGCGCTCCGCAGCGCCGCGGGGGGAGCCCTCCCTGACCCCAACGCGAAAGAAACGGCCCGGGCGCAGCCCGCGTGGGTGGCGGGGCTGGCCCCGAGCGCGGACCTCCCGCCCCCGCCCGGGGGAGTCGGAGGGGAGACCCGGCCCCCACTCCCCGCCCCCACTCGGCTGCACCCGGGGCTAGCGGGCCCCCTGAGCCCCGGGAAGGCGACCGAAGCGGGGACGTGGCGCTTCCAGCTCCCGACTCGGATGCCCGGCGATCGCCCAGAGGAGGGGGGCACGCAGATCGGGTGTGGACGCCGGCACCCGAGAGACGCGAAGGATTCCAGCGCTTGGCTCCGGAAATTCATTAAAATCTGTTTTGGGGGGTGTTTTTTTTTTTAAGCGCGCACACTCTCACAGGTCCGCCTCCTCCATCGTCCCTCGGTCATCCGCAAACCCACCACCCAACCGAGTTAAAATTCGCAAATTGATTCTCACGCGTTGGTATTAATGGGTTGTTCCTCTTAAATTGTTGCCAACTTTGCTAATGGATTATTATTTAAATGATTTCTTTTTTATAAAGTACGTGTTGTTTTATGGATGCGTATTTACTTAAAGAAATCAACTGCATCTATTAACATATTAAAGAGAGAATAAAGCATCGGAGCCGGTGTAATGTACTGTTCAGCCTTACTTTGGGTGCTCGCGAAGATAGGAAAATCTTATTTGTTTAATAAGAAGTCACTCATGAATATGCAAATGACATCGGTGCAGTACCTCACTTCTGTCACTATTAATGAGTTGCAAATTAATGTGACAACAAAAGGAAAATCTATTTAGTGGAGGAACTCGGTTCCTACCTGAGGAGATCACGAGCAACCCTGGAACCAGGGTCTCCCGGAAGAAGAGGAGTTCGGATGGACAGATTACTTCCTCACCCAGTCTCTCCCCCCCACCAATACTCCACTATTGCTTGGTTTCACGGACCTGCTTTGTCAGGAGCCCCTTAAAATTCCTGCTTCAGGCCCCAGGAAGAAAGGCTGCTCCAGGGTAATTAGGGCCAAGTGTGATTAATGGAAATCAGCCCACAGTTTGAAGTAAAGCAGTTGGTGAAGCAGATTTGGGGAAGGGGGGGGCCTTCCCTCCCAGCTTAAAGATTTGCCATAGCCTTTTGAGCCTGGGTTGCTTTGGACTATAAAGACTGCAACCAGACCAGCAAGTCTGACGGCAGGTACTAAGACAGCACCCTGAGTGCTTGCGTCTGAAGCAGAGAGCAGCTCATTCTCCCGCTTACCCATGTCTGAGAGGTTCCAGACTGAGATCTGCTGGTCTTCCACCCGAGCCATTGCTCTTTTCTGAGCTTGTTTTTATTTCATGCCTAGATACTGGAGAGAACGTTTCGAATCCCAGACAGTTTGGAAATATCTCTTGAGGCGGAGCTGGGGTGAGAACACAGCAGTAGAGAGAGCATTTTACCTTGCATGCAGCCGACCCAGGATGGACCCAGGTTTGATCCCTGGCATCCCTATAATTCCCCCAGCCTGCCAGGAGCAATTTCTGAGCACAGAGCCAGGAGTATCCCCTGAGCACTGTTGGGTGTGGTCCAAAGGGGGGGGGGAAGGAATGGAAATATTTCTGAGAAAATAAGAATGCTGAGCTGCCCAACGCTGTGAGCTAATATTTCAGTAGTCTGTAGGATTTCAGAAGCTAGTTGACTGGAAAACTTCTGTATCTAGCCTGATTAATGGTTACATGGTTGTATACAAATGTAAAAATGTAACAGGGTGTGTGCGCTTAAGATTGGTACACTTGACTCTAAGTAATCTCTTGTTTCGCTTGTCTGTAGCTGAGTAAAGCCACCTCAAAGCTTAGTGGTATAAACAACAATAATCATTAATGTTGCTCAAGAATCTGCAATCTGGCCAGGACTTGGCAGAGATAACTCACCCCTGTTCTAAGCTGTGTCAGCCAGGGCAGCTCAACTGAGACCTGAGGAGCCGTTTTCAAGATGGCTGACACACATGGTGAGCAAGTTGGTGTTGGCTCTGGTTCTTCTCCATGTGGGCCTCTCTGCAGGAAGTCTTGGGCTTCCTCACAGCATGGTGGCTGGATGCCAAGAGCGAAGACCCAAGAGAGAGGAAATGGAAGCTGCCAGTTACTTAAGAGCAAAGTCTGGAATCTAACAGTGTCAATTCTACCATAACTGATTGGTCAACAGCTCAGATTCAAGGGTAAGAAAAGATAGACACCTCCCTCTGACTGGCAGGTGGGCCAAAGAATCTAAGGGCTATTTTTAAAAACTGTTTTGAAAACTGCTGTCGACATCACTTTTAAAGAATATAAGAGCCAGAGATAGTACAGTGAATAAGGCTATTGCCTTGCTTGTGGTTGAACTGGTTCCATCCCTAGCACCCCAATGGTTCCCAAGCCCTGCAATCAGTGATCCCTGAAACAAAGAGCCAGGATTAAGCCCCGAGTACAGCTGTGTATGGCCTGAAAACAAAACAAGTAAACGAAAAGTGTAGAGAGCATTAAGATAGTCCCAGCACTGCATAGGTGTAAGTCTTGAGGATCACCAGATATAATGGAAGGAAGGAAGGAAGGAAGGAAGGAAGGAAGGAAGGAAGGAAGGAAGGAAGGAAGGAAGGAAGGAAGGAAGGAAGGGAGGGAGGGAGGGAGGGAGGGAGGGAGGGAGGGAGGGAGGGAGGGAGGGAGGAAGGGAGGAGTGAATCCTGAGTGCAGAGACAGGAGTAACCCCTGTGGCCTAAAAACAAACAATAAAGCAAGAAAGTTGGGGCTGGAGAGATAGCATGGAGGTAGGGCATTTGCCTTGCATGCAGAAGGACAGTGGTTTGAATCTCGGCATCCTGTATGGTCCCTTGAGCCTGCCAGGAGCGATTTCTGAGCATAGAGCCAGGAGAAACTCCTGAGCACAGCCAGGTGTGATCCCCCCAAATAATTTTTTATTTTTTGCTTCATGTCCACACCCCATCTAACTTCTTCCCCATTCCTTTCCTTCCCAATCAGTAAGTCTTCTTTGCTATCCCAGTAGATGTTTATGGGTACATACAGAAAAGATCGTTTACATTCGGGTTTGAAATTGCTCTTAATTTATTTAAGTTCCAGATTTAAAAATCGAGACTTTCACAAGTCGTTAACTTCCATTTATTAACCCTGTTATTTTTATATAAAATTAGAACAATCATTTTCAGAGGTGGTTTTGATTAAAGCTCAATCAAGGCAAGTTGAACAGACTAAATCCTCTTAAATTGCCCCCTCCATTTACAAATTTAGCAGAATTTTCCTAGATATTTTAGACTGCAATTATAGGTCATTTTTGTTTTCATTTCCTTTTGTTGTTGTGTGTTTTTTGTTTTGGGGCCACGCCTACTTTGTTCAGAAGTTACTCCTGGCTCTGCACTCAGGAATTACTCCTGGTGGGGTTCTGGGGACCCTATGGGATACCAAGGATCAAACATGAAAGGCATGCACCCTACTGCTGTACTATCTATTGTTTTAGCCCCTTGTTTTAGTTTTCTTTTGAAGTATACAAAAGAAATGAAGGAATGAACAAATTATGACCTTGATGAACGCAACCTTCCCAAGGACTTCAAACAACATTCACGGATCCAATAAATTAAATTTCCAAATTTGTAACTCTCCAATTGTCCTAAACAATACAATTCAGCCTTCTAAGACAAATGGTATTTCATTTACCTTCATATTGCAAATTTGAAGTCTATTTCAAAATGTGAAGTTGGAATCATGAGGCTAACCTGTCAGATTCTTTACTATCCAAATTAAATCACACACAGAAATCGTTCCTGAACTTAACACCAAAATATCACTACAGTAGATTTGATTGATTCCATATTCAATTCTCAACCTTCCCAAGGTTAAAAGGACACCCTCTGAAGAATGTGTTTTGCCATGTCAAGGGAGTTGAGGTTACTTGATGTAAGGAAAAATTTAAGGCTTTGGAATAAGCAGGAGATTACTGGCTATTCTTTCAATGGAATGCTAGAGCCTGGGGAGGAAAAGGGAAAGATTGTCAGAACCTACAGGGATATGAACCTTTGTCTTCACCCCAGCTATTTTACAACTCTATAAGGTGCAGATAACTGTGAATTCTTTTTGCCTAAAGACAAGCAAATAACTTTTATCTGGGGAAAGGACAACCGCCCCGCCCCCTACCTTTAAAGCTAGTTTTGCCGCCAGTGGCAAATTTCTTTTTTCTTTCCCTTTCCTTCTTCCTTCTTTTCTTTCTCTTTTGTTCTCCCTTCTTCCCTCTTTCTTCCTTTCTTTCTCTTTCTCTCATTTTCGATCTTTTTTTCTTTCTTTTCTTCACACCTGGTGGTGCTTGGGGAGTCCTATGCAAGCTAGAGAATCTAACAAGGTCAGCAAAGTGCAGGGCAAGTCCATAAACCCCTGAACTATCTCTCTGGCCCCTACGTATTTATTTAAATGGTCCCACCTCTCAAAATCTCTGCTCTCAGAGTTTTCCTTTGAACCTCTTGTGACAGCTCACTCATCTTGTCCCTTAATGAATGAGATAACTAAAGCGTTTGACATGTGCTCACTTTATATTTGTAGGAGAGTCTTCATTTTACCTCCTTTTGAGAATTAGCCTTTAATGTCAGTCAATGTTTCATCAAACTATATAGAGACTATTTGTGGCCAGCTAGAAATCAGAGACTCAGACGCGGAATATGGGCTCTACAAATCCCCCAGGAGAATTTGCTTACATCCCTGACAGACCAACAGAGCCCCTTTTAATCTTGTTTATAGTTGCTATGACAACTGAAGATCCAAGGCCATACCCTTCAGGTGGAATTTTTCTTTCAACCTCGGGTTCTCAGTTCAAGGTAAAGCCTATCCTGTTTCTCTTCCAGCCTCTTAGCTCTCACCAGTCGATCATCTGATTGGAGGCCAGGGAAAAATATAGCCCATCTGTTGATTGGATTCAATTGACCTCGCTACTACTGGTGATGGTTTTTAAAGATGGCCACATAGTCTTTGATTCTTCTCCTTTCTAAAGGGGCGCCTGATTTCCCTCTCTTAGCTGTAGGCTGTACTTAGTGACTCACTTCTAAATGCATACAATGTGACAGAAATGACTCTGTGACATTCATGATTAGGATAGAAAAGCATTGTGGCTTCCTCTATGCTATCTACGGAAGCCAGCTGCCATGTCATGGGGGCGCTCAAGCAGCCCTAGGGTGTCACAGAACTGAGGCCTCCTGCAAATAGTCAGAGAAGTCAGCCATCTTGGAAATAGGTCCAGTAGCACCTGATAAACCTTGAGATGAAGGCAGCTACTATCTTTACTAAAACCTCCTGACAGAAACAGAAACTGGAGCCACATCATTTTAGCTAAGCTGGTCCCGAATTCCTGATCCTCACAAACTCTGAGATAATCAGGGTTTGCTGCTAATAGCTGCTAAATTATGGGGTGATTTGTTACACCCCATACATGAGTCAGTCTTCCTTTGGACACAGCTCTAAATCATTTTGTAAAACTGAACCCTTTTTTATTTTGCCTGGATGGATGCCTGCTACCTTATTAACATCCAAGGGAACATACACACCCTTGATCCTCATTCTTGACCATCATGTTTGAAAACAATAAGAAATACCCAAAATCAAATTGTTGGATGTGAGAGAAAAGAGCAAACTATGGCAAAAAAGTGTTTCAGCCATGAGTGATAAGAAATGAGCCAGAAGGAGAACAGGTTTATTTGGAGTTGGTAGAGGTGGTGTGTGTGTATGTGTGTGTGTGTGTGTGTGTGTTATTGCTTGATGCTGAGGATGGCACCCCGGGCTTCACACATGAGCAGCAAGTACTCTACCACTAAGCTACACCCCCAGCCCCAAGAACACAGGTTTTATTTTTGTTTTATTTGTTTTGTTTTTTTTGGGGGGGGTCACACTCAGCAGCACTCAATTAGGGGTTCCTCCTGGCTCTACACTCAGAAATCGCTCCTGGCAGGCTCGGGGGACCATATGGAGTGCCGGGATTTGAACCACCGACCTTGTGCATGCAAGGCAAACGCCTTACCTCCATGCTAAGTTTCCGGCCCCTGGAACACAGTTTTTTTTTTTTGTTTGTTTGGGGCTTTTTTGGGCAGAGGGACCGCATTCAGTGATGCTCAGCAATTACTCTTGGCTCTGCATTCAGGGATCATTCCTGGCAGTGCTCAGGGGACTGAAGTGCCAGAGATCAAACCCAGGTCAGCCATATGCAAGGCAAATGCCTTTTCTGCTGTGCTATTTCTCTGGCCCCAAGAACACTTTTTTTTTTTTTGCCATTCTTTAAATCACTCTGCAGTTGAAAGTCAGATCTTTGTAAGACTTCAGCTACACTTACGAAAAAAAAAAAAAAGACCATGTTTAGGGACAGGGTCAAAATGAAACAAAACACACATAACCTATAAGAAGCCACCAAGAATGTAAAAAGCACAACTGGGTTGATTAACTTCTGGAGGAGCAACTCTCCAGTAGGTAAGCCCCAAAGTGCTACTTAAAGATAAAATAACTTCCTCTCAGTTTGCATTCTATTTTTCAACAACTGAAAATGATAAAACATTTGGAGTGTGACCTAAATGACTCAGGCTGTTTCCTGTCCCAGGAACAGGGACTTGGTGATATAGCAAAGACTTTTCTTTAAAAAGCAGGTTCCTGGGGGCTGAAGAGATAGTGTAGTGGGTAAGGTACTTACTTGCCTTGCACACACCCAACCCAGCTTTGAGCCCAGGAACCCCAAATAGTTTCTCAATCTGTACTTGGAGTCATCCCTAAGCACAGAGCCAGAAGTGTGTCCTGAGCAATGCCAGGTCTGGCCCAAAAACAAACAAAAGAGGACAGGTTTGGGACTGCAGAGATAGTACAATAGGGAGAAAGAGAGAGAGAAAGAAAGAGAGAGAGAGAAAGAAAGAGAGAGAGAGAGAGAGAGAGAGAGAGAGGAAGGAAGGAAGGAAGGAAGGAAGGAAGGAAGGAAGGAAGGAAGGAAGGAAGGAAGGAAGGAAGGAAGGAAGGAAGGAAAGAGGGGCCGAAGTGGTTTGCCTTTTACACGTTACCCAAGGGCAGACCATGGTTCGATCCCTCAGCATCCCATATGGTCTCCCAAGCCAGGAGTGATTTCTGAGCACATAGTCAGGAGTAATCGCTGAGCATCACCTAGTGTGGCCCAAAAAGCAAAAAAAAAACAAAAAACAAAAAAATAAAAAAACAAAAGAAAACAAATAAAAAACAAAGAAAAACAACAACAAGAAGAGAAAAAAGAGGAACAGAGGAGAAAAAGAAAAAGAGAGAAAAAATTATTAGCTAGACTAACACGTATTCAAATTACTTCAGCCCACTTCTGTGAATTTAGAGAAAAGGGACACTTGGCGTTAAGCAGGTATGTGCTTCTCACATTCTCTATAAGGTATCTGAGTACATTTATTATAATAATGTAATACACTGATAAGAAAATATGTCGGGGCCCGGAGAGATAGCACAGCGGCGTTTGCCTTGCAAGCAGCCGATCCAGGACCTAAGGTGGTTGGTTCGAATCCCGGTGTCCCATATGGTCCCCCGTGCCTGCCAGGAGCTATTTCTGAGCAGACAGCCAGGAGTAACCCCTGAGCATTGCCGGGTGTGGCCCAAAAACCAAAAAAAAAAAAAAAGAAAATATGTCGGAAATAATCAGAATGTAGGAAAGAAGAATGAGACAATATGAAGCCCATTGCAGTAGCTATTTGATGGCTTTCAATATCCATTCATTTGAATGGTATTTACTGGGTGACTAATGTACACTAAAGGCAGGGGTGCACACATAGATAAGAAATAGCCCATTATGGCAGAGAGATAGTATGTCTTGCAGCTCACTTGTCTTGCATGAAGCCAACCCAGGTTCAATCCCCAAGATCCCATATGGTTTCTCAGGGCCTTTCAAGAAGGATCCCTGAGTGCAGAACCTGAAGTAAAACCTGAGCAGAGCTGAGTGAAGAAAGCAAGAAAGCACGAAAGGAGAAAGAAAGAAGAAAGAAAGAAAGAAAGAAAGAAAGAAAGAAAGAAAGAAAGAAAGAAGGAAGGAAGGAAGGAAGGAAGGAAGGAAGGAAGGAAGGAAGGAAGGAAGGAAGGAAGGAAGGAAGGAAGGAAGAAAGAAAGAAAGAAAGAAAGAAAGAAAGAAAGAAAGAAAGAAAGAAAGAAAGAAAGAAAGAAAGAAAGAAAGAAAGAAAGAAAGAGGAAGAGGGGCCGGGAAGGTGGCGCTGGAGATAAGGTGTCTGCCTTGTAAGCGCTACCAAGGAACGGACCGCGGTTCTATCCCCCGGCGTCCCATATGGTCCCCCCAAGCCAGGGGCGATTTCTGAGCACATAGCCAGGAGTAACCCCTGAGCGTCAAACGGGTGTGGCCCAAAAACAAAAACAAAAACAAAAAAAAAAAAGAAAGAGGAAGAAAGAGAGGAAGGAAAGGAAGGAAGAAAGAAAGAAGAAAGAAAGAAAGAAAGAAAGAAAGAAAGAAAGAAAGAAAGAAAGAAAGAAAGAAAGAAAGAAAGAAAGAAAGGAAGGAAGGAAGGAAGGAAGGAAGGAAGGAAGGAAGGAAGGAAGGAAGGAAAGAACAGAAAAAGAACAGAGAAGAGGAAGGAAGGAAGGAAGGAAGAAGGAAAGAAAGAAAGAAAGAAAGAAAGAAAGAAAGAAAGAAAGAAAGAAAGAAAGAAAGAAAGAAAGAAAGAAAGAAAGAAAGAAAGAAAGAAAGAGAGAGAGAGAGGAAGAAAGAGAGAGCAGAAGGAAAGGAAGGAAGAAAGAAAGAACAGAAAAAGAACAGAGAAGAGGAAGGAAGGAAGGAAGGAAGGAAGGAAGGAAGGAAGGAAGGAAGGAAGGAAGAAGGAAAGAAAGAAAGAAAGAAAGAAAGAAAGAAAGAAAGAAAGAAAGAAAGAAAGAAAGAAAGAAAGAAAGAAAGAAAGAAAGAAAGAAAGAAAGAAAGAAAGAAAGAAAGAAAGGAAGGAAGGAAGGAAGGAAGGGAGAGAAAGAACAGAGAAGAGGAAGGAAGAAAGGAAGGAAGGAAGAAGGAAGGAGGGAAGGGAGGGAGGGGCAGAGGGAGGGACGGAAGGAGGGAAGGAAAGAAGGAAAGAACAAAGAAAAAGAACAAACAAACCAGGCTCAAGTTCAAGACAATAGAGACGGCCATGAGGCCTAAGGGGACAGATGGGAGACCAGGAAGATTCTAGTCTTCTTGGGGGCCAGAGTGATAGCACAGCATGTAAGGCATTTGTCTTGCATGCGGCTGTCCTGGATTAGATCCTCGACATCCCACATGGTCCCCAGAGGCAGCCAGGAGTAATTTCTGAGCTCAGAACCAAGAGTAACCCCTGAACTCCATGGTGTGGCCCAGAAACAAAATAATTTCTTTTTTGTTTTGTGTGGGTTTTTTGTTTGTTTGCTTGTTTGTTTGTTTTGTTTTTGTTTTTTAGGGTCACACCCGGTGGCACTCATGTTACTCCTGGCTCTGAGCTCAGAAATTGCTCCTGGCAGGCACGGGGTGGGGGTGGGGGGAACCTTATAGGATGCAGGGATTTGAACCACTGTCCATCCTGGATCAGCTGCATGCAAAGCAAACACCCTACCGCTGGCTGTGCTATCTGTCCGGCCCAAATAATTTTTTTTTTTTTGGTTTTTGGGCCACACCCGGTGGTGCTCAGGGGTTACTCCTGGCTGTCTGCTCAGAAATAGCTCCTGGCAGGCACGGGGGACCATATGGGACACCGGGATTCGAACCAACCACCTTTGGTCCTGGATCGGCTGCTTGCAAGGCAAACGCCGCTGTGCTATCTCTTTGGGCCCAAATAATTTTTTTTTTTATAGCTACTCACCTGAGCACCGAGTCAATTTGCTGAGCTCCTGGGAGGACTAGGTGGAAAAGGCTGCCCAAATAATTTTTTTAATGAAAATATAAAAACGATTTTAGTCTTCTTCAGGATAATCCTTACTCTCAAGGGCAACAAACCTTCAGTTTATGACAAGCCATTGGCTGAGGATGACCCGTGCATGCAGCTCTAAGTGTACTGCTCCTTAACGCCACAAGCCTGAGCCAGAGAAAACCCTCTAGAGACAATGGTTGGGTCTATAGGAAGGAGTGATTGTTCTATCTTTGGGAATGCTTTCAAAAGTGGCTTGTGCTCTCAATGTCACTTTGTCCTGGTCTTGAGGAGTAATACCAGACTGAGTTCAGGTAGTGCAGAAATGCTAAAGCAAAGTCAGTGAAGGGTTGGATTGGGGGAAATCCCAAGAGTGGGTCAGCTTTTGGTGCATCTTAATTGGGGAACTCAAATTAAGTCTCAAACTCAATTTACCTGAGGGCCGCAAGAGGCAAAGTCGGGGTGATCCTTGAGTGCAAAGTCAGTAGTAAGCCTTGATATTGGGGGGGGACCCAAACAACTAAAACAAAACAAAACAAAAAAAGATGGGGCCGGAGAGATAGCATGGAGGTAAGGCGTTTGCCTTTCATGCAGGAGGTCATCGGTTCGAATCCCGGCGCCCCATATGGTCCCCTGTGCCTGCCAGGAGCAATTTCTGAGCCTGGAGCCAGAAATAACCCCTGAGCACTGCCGGGTGTGACCCAAAAACCACAAAAAAAAAAAAAAAAAAAAAAAAAAAGATTCCTCTAGGGCAGGGCCACAAAATGTTGTACAGAGGGCCGCAAAAGGCCCAAGGACCGCGAGTTTGAGACCCTTGGTTTATGGCCTACTTCTAGCTCTGTACTCAGGGAATCAGCCTTGGCAGTACTCTGGAGACCTTATGGGGTACCCAGAATGGAACCCAGGTGGGCTGTGTGTAGCAAGGCAAGCACTCTATCGCTGAACTATTGCTCAGGCTCCTTTGTGAGTATTGAGCATTTTTTTTATGAACTAATTTCTTCCTCTAGCTCACGAATGCAGACTAAGCAATGAGAACTGGGTAGGACAGGACTCATTTGTGTTCTAGAAAGCTCCCTCTGGCAGCAGAACAGTGGGCTGGGTCACAGGCCAGTCTGAAGGCTGAGAGAACCTTCTGTGTGGCCCAAGTCAAAGAGCATGGGGCCGGACCCACTGTGTGGTGGGTTGGAAGAGCCAGAGAGCGCTGAAGGGCCACAACGCTGTGGATGAAAAACAAGAGCAAACATCCTAGCAGGAGAAGAACCAAAGGAAGGGTATTTTTAAAGCTTCCGGTGAAACACATTTAAAAATACAGTCAGTTCAGCTGTCTTTAAAAGCAGCTTCGCTGAATTCTTAAGAAGGATAGAATCAGTCATCAGAAGGATGCCCCGATTTTACCTGAAAAAAAAAAATAGGGCGTCTTCAGCGGCTGGAGAGATAGTAGAATGGGTAGGGCTCTTGCCTTGCACACAAGCAGGCTCGGGTCATTCCCTGGCACCCCCATATTCCTGAGTGCAGTCATGAATAACCCCTGAGCAATGCTAGATGTGGTGGTCAAAACAAAATTAATTAAAATAGAGTGTCTTTTGACGAGTAGAGATAGCACAGTGGCGTTTGCCTTGCAAGCAGCCGATCCAGGACCAAAGGTGGTTGGTTCGAATCCCAGTGTCCCATATGGTCCCCCGTGCTTGCCAGGAGCTATTTCTGAGCAGTAACCCCTGAGCACTGCCGGGTGTGGCCCAAAATCAAACAAAAAATATAGAGTGTCTTTGAGGCTAGTATGATAATACGGTAGGTAGGGCACTTATCATTTTGTTGTTGTTTGGGGGCCCACCAGGCAGTGCTCCAGGTGCTACTGGCCTCCAGAACTGTCTCTGTCTCTGTCCATGTCAGGACTCTCCTGATTTCCCCATGTCCCTACTCAATTGAACTCTACAGCAAGGTAGTCTCTAGGTAGTAAAACAAACTCTAAAGAGTGCCCGTGCTGGGCCAGAGCAACAGTTCAATGGGTAGGGCTTGCACCAAATTCGATCCTCAGAATCCCATATGGTCCCTTGAGCCTGCTAGGAGTGTTTTCTGAGCATCTAGACAGAAATAACCCTGGAGAGCCACTGGGTGTGTCCCCAAAACCAAATAAGAGTGCCCATAAGGCTTTTGATCTAGCCTTAGAAGTTCCCAAATGCCACTTTCTGCCATGTTCTGCCATGTTGGCATATTGGTCAACCAATGGAGCTGGCCAGAGCTCACCCGTAGGCTGTGGTGCTCTCATGCAGTGCTCACTCTGTGGTCCAAAAGTAAAACAGGCACTACTTTAGTTGCTGAGCTTGCATGCATGCTAACTAAAACATTGTGCTCTTAGTTGAGGGTCGCACTCGAAGTTGAGACATACAATTTTTTTTTTTTTTGGTTTTTGGGCCACACCCGGCAGTGCTCAGGAGTTACTCCTGGCTGTCTGCTCAGAAACAGCAGCTCCTGGCAAGCACGGGGGACCATATGGGACACCGGGATTCGAACCAACCACCTTTGGTCCTGGATCGGCTGCTTGCAAGGCAAACGCTGCTGTACTATCTCTCCGGGCCCGAGACATACAATTTATGGCTATAGTAGGTGGCTCTGGTGCACACATGCCTGCTTGCTAGGGAGTCACTTCCTGGCAGTGGTGTTCAAACATCTTTCTATTTGCTTTTTTTTTTAGCAAGCATCAAATGCCCCCCCCCAAATTCCTTCCAAAGGGGCCGGAGAGATAGCATGGAGGTAAGGCATTTGCCTTGCATACAGAAGGTCAGTGGTTCGAATCACGGCATCCCATATGGTCCCCTAAGCCTACCTGGAGCGATTTCTGAGTGTAGAGCCAGGAGGAACCCCTGAGTGCTGCCGGGTGTGACACAAAACAACAACAACAACAACAACAACAACAAAAGTATGCCTTTTTTTTTTTTTTTTTTTTTTTGTGGTTTTTGGGTCACACCCGGCAGTGCTCAGGGGTTACTCCTGGCTCCATGCTCAGAAATTGCTCCTGGCAGGCACGGGGGACCATATGGGACGCTGGGATTCGAACCGATGACCTCTTGCATGAAAGGCAAATGCCTTACCTCCATGCTATCTCTCCAGCCCCAAAAGTATGCCTTTTTGGGGTGCTCATACATACTGGGCTGGCTGTGGGATGAAATCATTTGTGACACTGGGGATCACAGACAGCAGATGTGCTAGGCTGAAACTGCAGAGCTGCTAGGATTCTGCTTGGTACATTGGAGTCACAGAGGATTTGAATTCATGACTGTGTGTGTGTGTGTGTGTGTGTGTGTGTGTGTGTGTGTGTGTGTGTGTGTGTACCTAGTCCTGTGTTACTTATTTAGGTAGGAATGTAGGTACTTTTCTTGCACACTGCTAACCTGGGTTTGGTCCTTTGCACTCCATATGGTCTCCTGAGACTGCCAGGAGTGCATTCTGAGTAAAGGCAGGAGTAAAGTTTGAGCACCCACAATAGTGGGTGTGGTCCCAAAACAAAAGAAAGATGATCTTTGCTTTGGGGGGGGGGGGTTGGGCCACACCCGTGACACTCAGGGGTTACTCCTAGCTATGTGCTCAAAAATCGCTCCTGGCTCGGGGGACCATATAGGACACTGGGGATCAAACCCAGGACTGTCCTGGGTTGGCCATGTGCAAGGCAAACACCCTATGGCTGTTCTATCGATCCGGCCCCATCCTTGCTGTTTTTTTTATTTTGATTTTGTTTCTTGGGTATTGGACTATAGCAGGCAGTATTGGGGTGGGGGTTGGGTCACACCCAGCAGCGCTCAGGGGTTACTCCTGGCTCTGTGCTCAGAAGTCACTCCTGGCAGGCTCAGGGGACCATATGGGATGCTGGGGATTGAACTGGGGTCCATCTGGGTTGGCTGTGTGCTAGGCAAACGACCTACTGCTGTGCTATCACTCTGGCCTCATGTGCTGGCAGTATTTTGGAGGTACTCATGGCTCTATGCTCTGAAGTGACTTCTGTTGGAACTTCTACATACATGAAGCCACATGTATGTAGTTATTACAATAGTGTATTTTTTTTGTTTTGTTTTTGGGCCACACCTGTTGACGCTCAGGGGTTACTCCTGGCACTATGCACTCAGAAATCGCTTCTGGCTTGGGGGGGCCATATGGGATGCCAGGGAATTGAACCTCGGGTCAGGTCCATCCTAGTCTAGCGCTTACAAGGCAGATACCTTACCTCTAGTGCCACCGCTCTGGCCCCTATAATAATGTATTTGAGGAGACCTTTTGTTTGTTTGTTTTTGGGTCACACCAAAACACTCAGGGGTTACTCCTGGCTCTGCGCTCAGAAATCACTCTTGGCAGGCTAGGAATCCCAGGAATTGAACCACTGTCCATCTTGGGTCAGCTGCATGCAAGGCAAATGCGTTATGGCTGTACTATCTCTCTGGCACCTTCAAGAGACTTTTTACCTATTCCATTGTGACAGGTCAAAGCTATTTCATTCAAATTTCTCAAAAATCTCTTGCACTAGTAATTTTGCTGGCAATATCCTTATCCATTACCTGCTTTAGCATTCCACCACCTCTCTTTTTCCTACCTTACTGAGTAGTTTAGGGCCCCTACTTTTCTCTATGAACATTTTATACGTGGCTACAAGTACTCATTGCCCAAGCATTAGGCTCTTTCTTTCTTTTTATTCTTTCCTTCTGTGTCCATTTGTGGCTTCCATCACAGAGCCTCTCACCATGATGCTTTTGAAAGCAACCATTAATGGTCTTGTTCAGAACAACACCTGAAATTTGTGTTGTGATCAGGAATAATGACTGACTCTTGTTGAACTTTTTTGCCTCTAATGTACTGACTGCTTTGGTCTCTCCTGGTCCCCTATTCCTCCCAGAAATCCTGTCCTCTAAAATGTCAGCATTAGAAGATGGGATCTTGGGGCTGGAGACATAGCATGGAGGTAAGGTGTTTGCCTTTCATGCAGGAGGTTATCGGTTCGAATCCCGGCGCCCCATATGGTCCCCCCGTGCCTGCCAGGAGTAATTTCTGAGCCTGGAACCAGGAATAACCCCTGAGCGCTGCCGGGTGTGACCCAAAACCACCAAAAAAAAAAAACAAAAACAAGAAGATGGGATCTTTGGGTTTTTTGTTTTGTTTTGTTTTGTTTTTGTTTTTGGGGACCACACCAATGGTGACCAGAGGTTACTCCTAGCTATGCACTCAGAAATCACTCCAAATTGCTCCTGGCAGGCTCTAGGGACTATATCGTATGCCAAGGATTGAACCCAACCTGGGTGCATCCTGGGTCATCTGCATGCAAGGCCAATGCCTTACCGCTATGCTATCGCTCCCGCCCTGAGATGAGACCTTTGGGAAGTGATTAGATTCTGAAGGTGGAACACTTGTGAATGACATTAGTGCCCTTAAAAAGGACATCCCCTTGGGGCCAGAGTAATATTACAGCAGGTAGGGCGTTTGCCTTACACAAACCTATCCCGGTTTGATCACCAGCATCTTATATGTTCCCCAGAGCCTGCCAGGAGTAATTCCTGAGTGTAGAGCCAGAGTAACCTATGAGTACCACTGGATGTGTCCCCAAAATAATATATACATAAAATAGACACCCCCAAAAAGCTCTTTTCTCTTCCATAAGACCACAAGGGAAGAAGTGCTAGAAAGCAGCTTCTCGGGTCTGGAGAGATAGCACTGCGGCGTTTGCCTTGCAAGCAGCCGATCCAGGACCAAAGGTGGTTGGTTCGAATCCTGGTGTCCCATATGGTCCCCCGTGCCTGCCAGGAGCTATTTCTGAGCAGACAGCCAGGAGTAACCCCTGAGCACCGCCGGGTGTGGCCCAAAAACCAAAAAAAGAAAAGAAAAGAAAGTGGCTTCTCACTGACACCATATTTAATACTTTATTTTTTTTAAACTTTATTGATTGATTGATTGATTTGGCTTCTGGGCCTCACCAGAAGGTGCTCAGGGATTACTCTGGCTCTGCACTCAGAAATCGCCCCTGGGGCCCGGAGAGATAGCACAGCAGCGTTTGCCTTGCAAACAGCCGATCCAGGACCAAAGGTGGTTGGTTCGAATCCCGGTGTCCCATATGGTCCCCTGTGCCTGCCAGGAGCTATTTCTGAGCAGACAGCCAGGAATAACCCCTGAGCACTGCCGGGTGTGGCCCAAAAAACAAAAACAACAACAACAACAACAACAACAACAACAAAAAGAAATCGCCCCTGGCAGGCTGGGGCACCATATGGGATGCTGGGAATCAAACCGGTCCCTCCCAGGTCGGTCACAAGCAAGGCAAATGCCCTACCACTGTGCCATCTCTTGGGCCCATATCTAACACTTTAAAGTCGAACCTCCAGCCCCTAGAATTGTGAGAAATAATTTCATCTAAACACTACCATCTAAACACTACCATCGATGGTGTTCAGTTGCGGAAGCCCAAAACAAGACAGACTTCTTTCTTGCTTTTTAGGGGGCAAGGGGCCACATCTAGTGTTACTCCTGGCCCTACTGCACTCAAGAATCACTACTGGCAGGCGCAGAGGACCATATGGGGTGCCAGGAATCAAACCCTGCTCCTTGTATTATTGCTGTAGCCCCAGGCTTCCTTCCTTCCTTCCTTCCTTCCTTCCTTCCTTCCTTCCTTCCTTCCTTCCTTCCTTCCTTCCTTCCTTCCTTCCTTCCTTCCTTCCTTCCTTCCTTCCTTCTTTCGCTTTCTTTCTTTCTTTCTCTCTCTTTCTTTCTCTCTCTCTCTCTTTCTTTCTTTCTTTCTTTCTTTCTTTCTTTCTTTCTTTCTTTCTTTCTTTCTTTCTTTCTTTCTCCTTTCTTTCTCTCTCTTCTTTCTCTCTCTTCTTTCTTTCTTTCTTTCTTTCTTTCTTTCTTTCTTTCTTTCTTTCTTTCTTTCTTTCTTTCTTTCTTTCTTTCTCTCTTTCTCTCTCTCTTTCTTTCTTTCTTTCTTTCTTTCTTTCTTTCTTTCTTTCTTTCTTTCTTTCTTTCTTTCTTTCTTTCTTTCTTTCTTTCTTTCTTTCTTTCTTTCTTTCTTTCTTTCTTTCTTTCTTTCTTTCTTTCTTTCTTCTTTTCTTTTTCTTTCTTTCCTTGCATTTTATTTGTGTTATAAACCAATTTGGTTCAGTGACTTCTCTAAACATTACAAACCTGCATTGATTGAGGCCATTTCAGGTTAATGGGTCTTCCCCAAACACCACTTTGTTGTTCAACAATAAAATCAGGGCCCGGAGAGATAGCACAGCGGCGTTTGCCTTGCAAGCAGCCGATCCAGGACCAAAGGTGGTTGGTTCGAATCCCGGTGTCCCATATGGTCCCCCGTGCCTGCCAGGCGCTATTTCTGAGCAGACAGCCAGGAGTAACCCCTGAGCACCGCCGGGTGTGGCCCAAAAACCAAAAAGTAAAAAATAAATAAAAATAAAAAAATAAAATCAAGTGTCCTCCAAACCAAGGGATTTTGCTGGGACTCAGATATAAGTCCACCAAGCCCAAAGGTCACTGGGCTGAGACCATTGTCAGGATGAACCAGAACATAATAATGAGGGTGAATGAGCTACAACTGGCACAAAAACAGCAGCATAGCTCACAAAATCAATGTGGAACAGAACCAACCAAACACTAAAGAAGGCACCCTGTGGGGTTCCATTTACAGAAGCATGGAAACTGGAGGATCAAACCATTACTCAGTGGTTTCAAACTGGCTGCCAAGCACAAGGCCCTGGTGCCAGGGCCTCAGAGATGGCTCACCAGGCTTGTGTGCAAACTTTGTGTTGCTGCCCCAGGTTCAATTTCTGGCACCGCGTGGTCCACCCAACAACTCTGTGACTCCCAAGCACTGAAATGGGAGTAGTCCCTGAGAACCCCCAGGTGTGATCACAAAACTAATTCCATCAAAAAGACCTAAGATCCTGTGGCTCCGCTCTAAGCGACCCCAGAAAAAAGGTCCAAGGCAGTTCTGACCCACTGGCTAGATGTCCTGGGATCCCTGGAGGATGAAAGAGAGAAAGATGTCCACTCAAAACTATCAAGTAAAAAGATTATAACCGGGGTCAGGGAGATAGCATGGAGGTAGGGCATTTGCCTTGCATGCAGAAGGACAATGGTTTGAATCCCGGCATCCCACATGGTCCCCGGAATGTGCCAGGAGCGATTTCTGAGCGTAGAGCTAGGAGTAATCCCTGAGCTCTGTCTGGCGTGATCTAGGAACCAAAAAGAAAAAAAAAGATTATAACTAGTGAAATTAAACTAGAGTACTAGAAGGAAAGCTGGGGAATTACCCTGAGAGGAAAGGTGAGAGGAAAGGGACACCAGGGAACTCCTGGGATGCTGAATGTGTCCTGTTCTATTGGGGGAGCTGTTGAAGTGGGTTCAGATGTCTTATTTAATTGTTTGTTTGGGGGGATGGCCACACCCAACAGTGCAGGGCTTATTCCTGGCTCTGCACTCAGGGATCACATCTAGTAGAGCTAGGGAACCATATATAGACTGCTGAGGACTAAACCTGGGTCAGTCACATGCAAGGCATGCACCCTACCCATTGTACTATCTGTCCTTCCTGGATGTCAAATCTTTATGTTTTTTGGGGGGCCACAGCTAGCAATGCTCAGGGCTAACTACTGGTTTAATGCTCAGAGATTACTACAGGTAGGCTCAGGGACCATATGTGGTGCTGTGGATTGTGGCTGGATTGGTCATGTGCAGGGCAAATGCCTTGTCATGTATTATCATTTTGCTCAGATTCATGTACTTTGTATGTTACATGACAACAAAAGTTTCTTTTTTAATTTTTTTTTCAATTTTTGCTTAACATTCAGTTGCACTCAGGGATCACTCCTGGTGGTGTTCAGGGGACCATATGTATTGCAGGGGATCGAACTCAGATTGTCCACATTGGAAGGCAAGTGTCCTCCTACACACTGACTTCTCTCACCAGCCCAGGAAAATAGCCTCAGGTAGAGATTGCAAAAAAGGCTTTTGTTGCCTTCTGATTGTTTTCAGACTGGTAGAGTAAACAGATCACTACACAACTAGAGTGGCTCCAGGAATGGCTCAGTGGCTAAAAGCACTGGCCTTAGAAGTGTGAAATCATGTGGGCTGAAGAGATAGCATGGAGGTAGGGCGTTTGCCTTGCATCAGAAGGACAATGGTTTGAATCCCAGCATCCCATATTTCTGAGCGTAGAGCCAGGAGTAATCCCGGAGTGCTGCCGGGTGTGACCCCAAAACAAAAAACAAACAAACAAAAAACAGAAGTGTGAAATCATGAGTTTGATCCCTTGTGCCTGTGCCTCCCATGTGTATGCCCAGTGCAGTCCAGGGACTCTGCTGATGGGACCGGGTGCTATAACAGAGTGGGTGATCTCTGGAGCACCTCAGTCAGATAGGCATATCTACCACCCCTAAATTTGCCATCCCTGGCAAGCACTGCAATGAAATGCCAAACAGGCACCGAGACGGTCTGGGAGTGTAAACCTGGACAAGCAAGTGGGCAAGCGTTGCAACTAAACTGGGTGACCCTCGTCGTTGCCATAACAGCAACAGAGGGAAGGGAAAGGGAAATCAATGTATCCACAACGACCTGCATTTCTGTGCAATCATGTGCATGATAATCTATTTAACAAGAAATGTATGGGGGGAAAGAGGAACCTGGCAGAGCTTCCCTGGAAAAGTGAACTGCAGCTGTGTCCTGGGGTCCCAGAAGGCAGGCTGGGGGTGGGAGGCAGTGTTTCAGGTAGTGGGACTGCACCCAGAAGGTCCCCAGTGAGAGAAGCAAGGGACAGATCGAATGTTGAGAAGGGGAAAAGATCAGACCTTGCAGTTCTCGGGTTCATAATCTGTGAAAAGCACCAAATTCTTTGTTTGGTTTGTGTTTGTTTGGGGGGCACAGCTGGCCCTCAGGGATCACTCTGGCAGGACTCAGGGGGACCTATGGGATGTGAGGGATTGAACCAGCATCTGCCACAACGAGGGCAAGCACCCTACCAGCCCCCAAACCACCAAATTCATTAGAGAGCAAAAGTGACTTTGGAAAGGCCTCCAGGAGGTGGGGTTGTGAGGGCAATTGGATGAGAAGTGGGGGAGCTGGGTAGTTTAAGGGGAGACACAAGAGGAGGTGTTAGGAGGTGGAGCTGCTTTGTCCTGCGTGTCTATGGGCTAGGAGTAGAGCTTCTCTCTCTATCTCATGCCTACTAAGCAGGGACTGTAGTCACATCCGCAGAGCCCTTATCATGGATTTAGACAAGGCTCTGCATTGTCCTAAGCAATTTACTTGTCGGATCTCATCTAATCCTCACAGCAATCTAGGCATTTTTCTTACTCGAGTTTCTGCAGAAGGTGACCGATCTGAACCCAGATCGGGTTGAAAGGTAGATCTGATAGGCTCCAGGGAGAGTGCTGAAGTGGTTGAGCACATGCTTAGCATGTGTGAGACCCTGAGTTCAATGCCTGGTACCGCATCCCCACCTAGGCATTGCAACCTCCACCACCCACCTCCACACATCATATTCTTTCTCCAGCTTTGCAGGACATGGCCCCTAGGAAAAGTTGTTTTTTGTTTTTTCTTATACAAAGGTAGGCTAAGTAATGTTCTCAATGTGCTCACATTGTCAGTCTTGGTATTCCAAAGGCTTATGTGGTCTTTGGGCTGGCATGAGAGCTAAGGTAGATGCCTTGAATGCAGTTGACGCTGGTTCTATTCCTGACACCACATGGTCCCACCATCAGTAACCCTCACAAACACAGAGCTATGAAAAGGCCTGAGCTCCACAAATTGTGTCCCCTGACAAAAAAAAAAAAAAAAAGAGGTGGCTTTTAGCGTTTCAATGCAGTGCTCATACACATCTGACTGTGCAGTGGAAATTGCACACACCTAAATCATTGCAAGTTCCACACACAGAGACATGACTAGCACTATGGATCAGACTTGAGGACTCACACTTGCAAAGCAGAAGGTTTCTGCACCAGTAACTTTGTTTATTTGTTTTTAGGGGAGGGCCATACCTGGTGATGCTTAGGGGTTACTCCTGACTACACTCAGGAATTACTCTTGGCTGTACACAGGAACTATATGGGATGCCAGAGATGGAACCCAGGTCGACTGCATAAAAGACAAGCACCCTACCCACCTTTCTATCTCTTCAGCCTTCCATATCCTACCCCTGCCAGTGTCATTCTTGAGTCCCAATAAATAATTCTCGAATAATAGACTCTGAGCAATTGTGTGATTTGTTATTTATTTATTTTGGTTTTTGGGTCACACCCGGCAGACCAGAAGTTACACCTGTCTCTATGCTCAGTTGTGTGATTTGTAGTTGTTGTTTTGGGGGCCATACCTGGCAGTGCTCAGGGCTTACACCTGACTCTGCAATCAGGGATAATTCATGATGGGGCTCAGGGAAACACATGGGGTATCAGAGACAAAACCTACTCAGCCACATAAAAGGCAAATACCCTGCCCACTCTATTATTCTCTCTGGCCTCATGATTTGCAGTTCAGTGGTGACTGTTACCTCTGTGTTTTCTAGCCTCCTTCCTCTACTCCCAGGCTCTGCTTAGAAAGGCCACTGTTCATAATACCCAGACATTCATTACCTTTTCTATAATGTGTCTATTATGACTTGAATTGTGTCTCTTCCCCATTTTCTTTCTTTCTTTCTTTCTTTCTTTCTTTCTTTCTTTCTTTCTTTCTTTCTTTCTTTCTTTCTTTCTTTCTTTCTTTCTTTCTTTCTTTCTTTCTTTCTTTCTTTCTTTCTTTCTTTCTTTCTTTCTTTCTTTCTTTCTTTTTTTTGGTTTTTGAGCCACACCCAGCTTTGCTCAGGGGTTACTCCTGGCTGTCTGCTCAGGAATAGCTCCTGGCAGGCACGGAGGACCATATGGGACACCGGGATTCAAACCAACCACCTTTGGTCCTGGATCGGCTGCTTGCAAGGCAAACGCCGCTGTGCTATCTCTCCGGGCCCATCTTCCCCACTTTCAACAGAAATTCTTTTATGAAAGTTCTAGCCCATGGTACCTTAGAATATGATCATAAAGAGGAAAAAAAAAAAAAAAAGAAGAAGAACATGACCACATTTGGAAACAGGGGTCTTTGCAATGGTAACTGGCTAAAACAAGATTTAACTGGAATAAAGTGGATCCTCATCTAATATGACTGATTGCCTTATAAAGTGAGGACATTTGGAGATAGACACATACAGGAAGAACCCATGTAAATATGAAGGCAGAAAAAAGAGTTGTCATTTCTACAAGCTAAGGAAAACCAACGGGGAGGAACTAACCTCATGTAGCCATTTTGATCCTGATCTGGGACTTCCGGTCTCCAGAACTCAGACACTCAAACACAGAGTACCCACAGAGAAGGCCATTTGTTACAGTAGTCCTAAACTATAGCAGTTTACCAAGGACTTGAGAAGTCTGCTACCTTTTTTAATTTTTTCCTTTTATTGTGTGTTTTTGGGTCACACCCAGCAGTGCACAGGGCTCACTTTTTTTTTTTTTTTGGTTTTTGGGTCACACCCGGAGGTGCTCAGGGATTACTCCTGGCTCTACGCTCAGAAATCGCTCCTGGCAGGCTCAGGGGACCATATGGGACGCTGGGATTTGAACCACTGACCTTCTGCATGAGAGGCAAACGCCTTCCCTTCATGCTATATCTCCGGCCCGCAGGGCTCACTTCTGGCTCTGTGCTCAGGAATCACTTCTGGCAGGATGGGAGGACCATATGAGATGCCGAGGATTGAACCCGAGTCAGCCATTTGCAAGGCAAATGCCCTACCCACTGTGCTATTGCTCCGGCCCCTCGTCTCCCTGTTGAGCAGGCTATGAAATTGCTTTAGGTAGGGTCAGTCACCCCAGTTTTGTATATGAGTTCCTGAGAAAAACGCATTTTGGGTACTGTTTCTGGCTTGGTTTGGTTTTGGACCACAACCAGCGGTGCTCAGGGGTTACTCCTGGTGCTGAGCATAGGAATCACTCCTGGTAGTACTGGGGATCATATAGTATGCCTGGGAATTAAACGTGGATCAGCCACATGCAAGGCAAGCACCTCACCCTTTGTAATATATCTCTGGCCCCACTTTTTTTTTTTTTTTTTTTGGTTTTTGGGCCACCCCCGGCAGTGCTCAGGGGTTACTCCTGGCTGTCTGCTCAGAGAGCAGAAATAGCTCCTGGCAGGCATGGGGGACCATATGGGATACCGGGATTCGAACCAACTACCTTTGGACCTGAATTGGCTGCTTGCAAGGCAAACGCTGCTGTGCTATCTCTCCACCCCCCCCCCACTGTTCTTATTTTGGGGCCGTACCTGACTGTACTCAGGAACTAATCCTGGTTCTGTGCTCAGGAGTTACCCCTGGCGGTGCTCTGGAGTCAATATGCCATGTTGGGATTGAATTAGGGTCAGTTATGTGCAATTCCTGTACTATCTCTCCAGTTGGAGGAAGATGTGCTCTGGATCCTATAACTTCAGTGACTATTTCCTGATACTGAGGATTCACAGATATTGGTGATTTTCTCAGGGTTACAAAATTCCCTCAAATTCTGGGAATTAGGCTTTGAGGTTCTAATGAGACACTTTTTTCTTGATTTTTCTTTCTAGTCACTTAAAAACAGCAACAACAATGTCAAACCCTCTTCAGTATAAGACAAAAAATACATGTTTAACTAATTTAAGACCAAGCAATGATGGGGCCAGAGAGATAGCACAGTGGTAAGATGTTTGCCTTACAAGCGGCCAACACAGGACAGACCCTGGTTCGAATCCCAATACCCCATATGGTCCCCCGAGCCTGCCAGGAGCAACAACTTCTTAAGTGCAGAGCCAGGAGTAACCCCTGAGTGCTGCCAGGTGTGAAATCCCCTCCCACCAAAAAACCAAACAAAACAAAAAAAAAAAAAAAAGGAAAAACCCCACAAGCAATGAAATCTAGAAATACTTTTTTTTTTTAATTTTTAGACTTTTTGGTGTTGTATTGGTATTGTTTTGTTGTATTGCCATTTTCCAGAAAAGACCTGTCAAATTTCCTGATGGAAATGATAGGGACAGGAGAAAGTGGGTAGAAGGATGGGCAGGGTGGGCAGGGGCTGGTCCTCTGAGGAAAAGTCTGAGAAGATTATCTTCTAGAAAGTCTGAGATGTTCCTCTGAGGCAAAGCCTGAGGAAATGGTCATTGAAGGGGAAATCTGAGGGGATGGGCCTCTGAGGAGGTATCTGAGAAGCTGGCCTTCTGAGGAGAACACCAAGACTCTGTTGGAAGCCACAGAGACTCCGAAGTGGGGTGAGGTGGGGATGGGGAAAGGACTCAACTTTGAGATGGTTAGATGTGTCCTTCCCAGAAAGATCCTGGAAATACTATGAATTCACCAAGGGAAGCAAAGCCCAGGCACCTACCCTCCTCTAGCCACTTTTCTGAAGACCTCTCATTCCTCCTTGCTCAGTGGGGGAGGGAAGAGGGACATCTGGCACCCCTGATGGATTGACCTAACTAGGGATACAAGTCTTTCCCGGTGGAGAGAATGCAAAGAAATCAGCTCTCAACTTCAAAGGCCTTGCACTTTAGTGAGAGACAATGCAAATTCCAACAGGTAGAGTGTGAATTCCCAAGTGACCATTGTATACAGAGTGAGCTTGGGAGGAGCCTTCACATGAGGTGTGGACTCCGAGGCAAGTCATTCACAGGTGGGTGCCAAAACCGTGGGCCAATATCTTCCAGGAAGGCAGGGCAGACCTAAAGGTGCCTGCTTTGTTTCCTGAACCCTAAAAGGAATAAAACCATTCCTGATTTTCTTAAGCCTACACTATTTTTTTTTAAAGCATGGACTTTTTAGGTTGGTAGCTTGTTTTTCTTCATTTTGCTACATTTCTTTTAGAATTGCAATGCTGAGAAACAGTTCTTGTTTTTTTCCTGAGGAAGAATTCTGAGAGGGCAAAAGGAAAAGGAATGTGGGAGGGTAAAGTCACACCTCTGAGAGGAGGAAAGATTTGAAAAGGCTCCTGCTAAAGGGAGGGCAATGGTGGTGGGACAGGAACTGCAGAGCCATTTTGACTTTAGAAGGGGGTGTGCATATGTTGGGGAGAGGGAGGTGTGTTTGAGGACACCTGGCCTTGTTGGACACTGAGTGGCTTAGGTTTAAGGCTGGGATCTGGGAGTGAGAAAGGGAGGCCAGATCTGAGGGACATAGCAGCCATGTTGAATTGGGGGATGTCCTCAGAAAAGGAACTGTCATGAAGGCAGGCTGACTGGTGGCATGGAAGGAACTGTCTATATGCTGGGGCTCAGGGAGTAGACAGAGTAGGTTGAACAGGGGACAACAAAACACCACATGGAACTCAGATATTGTCTGAGTTGGAAGTAGAGAGTGACATGACAGTGGGATATGGTCTCATCTCCAGAGAGTTCCAGTCAGTAAGACTGACTGCTTCACCTGAAGACTTCTGCACTTCCAGGTACGGCTACTTGGACTTTTTATTTTGTTTTCTATTTTTGTTTCTGAGGTAACACTCAGTGGTGCTCAGGGCTTACTCCCGACTTTGTGCTCAGTGATCAGTGCTGGCAGAAGTCAGGGGACCTTTTAGGGTGCCAGGGATCTAACTACTAATGCTCTGACCCTAATGTCTTGCCTTTAAGTCTTAATCTATTGCAGTTATTTTGTTTATTTGTGTTTTTTGTTTTTATTCTGTCTGACACTGGGGCAGGATTGCCTGGCTGTGTGTTGAGGGGGCACTCACAGGACAATGCTCCGTGTTTACTCCTGGCTCTGCACTCAGGGATTACTCCTGGTGGTGCTTGGGGGGATAATACAGGATGCCAGGGATCAAACCTAGTGGCAACGTGCAAGGTGAACGCCCCATCAGCTGTACTATAGCTCCAACTTTATAAGCTTTTTAAAGGCATCTTTTGAACTTAGTCTTATACTCCCCATGTGGGGAGTTCCTTTTGCTTTCTTCTCTATTTTATTCCAATACACTTTTCTATTTTTTTTTTTTTGGGCCACATCTGGCGATGCTCAGGGGATACTCCTGGCTGTCTGCTCAGAAATAGCTCCTGGCAGGCACGGGGGACCATATGGGACACCGGGATTCGAACCAACCACCTTAGGTCCTGGATTGGCTGCTTGCAAGGCAAACACCGTTGTGCTATCTCTCTGGGCCCCCAATACACTTTTCTAATGCCTTGAAAATTATATTTTCTTTTATCAGCTCCCCCACCCCATTTCTTTTGTTGCTGTTGCAATATCTGGGTATCACACACTTCTGGTGGGGTAGGAGATTACATAGCTGGATGTGAGGCAGCTGGGGAACTGAATTCCTGGTCTCATGCATACAAGGTAGACAATCTATCAGTGAGTCACACACTCTGGACCTTGTTCATATTTTTGCTTTTGACTGTCAAAGCCAAAACTATTTCTGACTGTTTCAGCAGAGCAGTAACTAAATAGCTATCAGAACAGTATAGTATCGGTATTTTGTTTGTTGGTTTGGTTTTGCCACACCTGGCAGTGTTCATGGCTTACTCCTGGCTTGATGTTCTGGAATCACTCCTAGAGGTTGTGAACCATATGAGATGCCGGGGATGAAACCAGGTCAGCTGCAAGAAAGCAAGCACTCTACCCACTGTACTATTACTTTTGCCACTAAAATACCATGCTGGGGCTGGAGCAATAGCACAGTAGGAGGGCGTTTGTCATACATGCAGCCAACTGGGACAGACCTGGGTTCGAACCCCAGCATGCCATATCATATGGTCCCTCGCCTGCCAGAAGAAATTTCTTTTTGTTGTTGTTTTTGGGTCACACCTGGGGTCGGCACTCAGGGGTTACTCCTGGCTCTGAGCTCAGAAATCGCTCCTGGCAGACTCAGGAGGACCATATGGGATGCCGGGATTCTAACCACCGTCTGTCCTGGATCGGCTGCGTGTAAGGCAAACACTCTACCACTGTGCTATCTCTCTGGCCCCTGCCAGGAGCAATTTCTGAGCATAGAGCCTGAGCGCTGCTGGGTGTGGCCCAAAAACCAAAACCAAAACCAAAATAAAATAAAATACCATGTTAACCAACAAAAATAATGATACACTTATTAATAAATTAAGTACACTTATTAATCTGGCAAGTTGCTCATGATCTATGAGGCTTAAATAAACCCATAGTCATAAAGTGCTGGGACTTTGTGAGGAAACACAAGGAAGCACACAGATGTGCCGAAAAAGCAAGTTGAAAGGATATTCACCAAAACCTGAGCTCCTCTCCCTCCCATGGGCTCACAGTTCATTTGTGTAATAAAAAATTTAAAATTTTGAAATTAAAAGAATTTTTTAAGTTCCCACTCTGCACTGGATTTGCTGATTTATTTCCTTGGGAATTAACCAAGACCCAGGCTCAAGGCCTCCTTGCATTTTCTCTCGAGGGAGTACTTGAGCCGGAGTTCTAAGAATGTTCTTAACGGAGGGCTAGATCATCTGAGCCAACTACAGTCTGGAAATAAGGAAAAAAATGCATGGGGGGACTGGAGTGGGAAGATGACTCAAAAGTCTGGGCACATGCTATGCATTCAGGAGGTGGGGATTCCGTCCCCTGCACCCAGAGCACTGAGTTGGGAGGAGTCTCTGAGTTCCGCTTATCCCAGTGATGTGGCTCTCAGTCTTGGGATATGGTGCTGCTCAGGCTCAGCAGTGCTGGAGGAGGGGGCACCAGTAGCACACTTTGGGGTGCTGTGGGTGAGGGGATGGGCCGTGTTGTATTGGGGATCAAACTCAAGGCCTTAACTACTAGGTAGGGCCTCTGCCACTTGAACTCAAGGAACCTTACCAATTCTGGAAGTTTCTCTTCCCCAGCTCTTTTTTTTTTTGGGGGGGGGGTCACACCCAGTGGTACTTCTGGCTCTGCACTCAGAAATCGCCCCTGGCAAGCACAGGGGACTAGATGGGATGCCGGGATTCAAACCACCTTCTGTCCTGATTCAGCTGCATGCAAGGCAAATGCTCTATCACTGTGCTATCTCTCCGGACCTCTTCCCTAGCTCTGTGTCAGAGAAATAATCACCATGGTTTTATGTTAGGGTTTGCCAGCTGCTAAACTTGGGGCCTACCCTGGATAATTCAGGATGATCTGCACTATATTTTCTTCATGTCATGAATGATGTGAGAGTTCATCAAGAATTACATGTCTGACTTGTCTCCTAAAAAGTCAGAACAGAGAGGGCCAGGTGAAGAGCAGTGTAAATCCCTTTTATTCCAGGGGGTGGGGGGCATGTGTTGGGAGCTCTGGGTTTACTCCTGGCTCCATGCTCAGGGATTATTCCTGGAGGATCTCAACAGATCATATGAGTTCAGGAGGCTGAACTGGGATCGGCCAGGTCTAAGGCAAGAGCTCTACATGCTACATTGTCTCCAATCCCCAGGTTCCTTTCAAGAAGGCACTCTTCTGTCCATATCACCCCTGCTACGCTCTGGAGCAAGGCCACAAGTGGGGTGACTTTGGCCAACAGAGCCCTTTTGCCACAGCCTTCCCCACTCCTGAGGGCACTGTGGGGTTCCTTAGTTTGCAATCACCCCATGCTTTCTTCTCAGCAAAGATTGGAAACCTCAAAGGGCTGAGCACAGGTTTTGCATGCAAGAGATCTGGATTTATTTGGTTTTGTTTTTGGGCCACATCCAGTGGTGCTCAGGGATCTGTGCTTTGAAATTACTCCTGGTTGTGCTCAGGGAACTAGATGGGATGCAGAGAATCAAATCCCGGTCTGCCTTGTGCAAGGCAAAAACCCTACTCACCGCCTCAGATACATCTGGGTTTTATGCCTCACACCGTAATGGCTCCCTAAGAATTGCTAGGAGCACAGAGCTGGAAGTAGCCCCTTAGAACTGCCAGGTGTGGCCTTAAATCCTTCAAAACAAAAGTACAAAATATGCAAATAGAAGTAGGTTGGGTTCTTTTCTTGCATGCAGCCAACCAGGTTGGACCCCGCCCCTCATTCCATATGATCCTCTGACCATCACCAGGAATAATTCCTAACCATAGAGGCAGGAGTAAACTCTGAGCATTGCCAGATGTGGACACCCCCCCCCCCCCGAAAAATAAAACAAAAATATAAAATACAATGGGACCTGTGTATCTGTGAATTGCCAGAGGTCAGTTGAAAAGCAAATATGGCTTTTGCCATTGGAGCTCAGCCATCAAGCAGAGAAGCAAGCGTCCCAGGCCTCAAGCAGAATGTAGGTGTTTCAGCTGACAAACCAGCCAGCAGCCACTGCTAGACATGCAAGTGAATGATCCAGGCCCAGTCATGGAGCCATCCCAGCCTGATGCCAAGTGGAGCTTAGGTGAGTGGTCCTACGGGACTCCACACTCCATGTGCACATTCAGGAACAAAACCATCTGGGTTGTTTTGAAATGAGAAGATGCTTCTTGGCTGCTTTATTGAACTCAAATTCACAAACCATGAAAGACACTCATGAAGGGGCCAGAGAGCAATTATCCAGTGGGTAGGGCACTAGCCTGGCACGCAGCTGGCCCAGGTTGGATCGTCAGCACCACATAAGGTCTCCCAAGCTCACCAGGAAGGATCTCTAACTTCGGAGTCATTAGGAAGCTTTGAGCACTGCCAGGTGTGGGCTACTGCCCCTGCTTTTCCCCCAAAGAAGAGCTTCACTCAGCAGTAGAGCATGTGCTTTTTATGTATGAGCCCCCGGGTTCCATCCCTGACCGCCAGCCCCAACCATCACCCCCACAAAGTCAAACTTTTTTGTTTTGGTTCATACCTGGTGGTGCTAAGGGGTTACTCCTGGTTCTGTGCTAAGAAATTGCTCCTGGTAGACTTAGGAGACCATATGGGATGCTGGGAACAAAACCTGGGTTGGTGCCGGGTTGGCCACATACAAGGCAAATGCCCTACCAACTGTGCTATCACTCCAGTCCTCAAAGTCAAACTTAATGCACAGAATTCTATGGTTTTGTCAGCTTATGTGACTATTCCCATCACCATTCCCATCAAATTCGGGACATTTGGTCATCTTTGGTTGGTCCCACAAAACCCAATCTCCTCCACCAGTCTACGCCCTGCCAACCAGAATGACCAGAACCGTCTCTATGGACTTAGTTTTTTGGTTTGGGGGCCACACCTGGAGGTGCTCAGAGGTTACTTGTAGCTCTGCCCTCAGGAATCACTCTTGTTGGTGATCAGGGGGCCATATGGGATGCCAGGAATCAAATTCAGGTTGGCTGCTGCAAGGCAAGCGCCCTATCTGCTGCGCTATCACTCTGGTCCGACATGGCTGCATTTCACTGACCAGTTTTCAGTCTGACGGCACGAGGACTAGTGTAATACTTCATTCCTTTTTCTTGCTAAATCAGAGTCCACTGGATGACCAGACATGCCCCATTTTCACATTTACCCATTTGTCAAGTCACAGGCCTTTGTTTTGGGCAGTCTTTAAGCTCTTAGGCACATGCCGGCTGGGAGCTTTCATATCTCTGCTAGTCTGTGTGTTTTTCTTTCTTTCTTTTTTTTTCTTTTTTTTCTTTTTTTTCGGTTTTTGGGTCACACCCGGCAGCGTTCAAGGGTTACTCCTGGCTCTATGCTCAGAAATCGAAAAAAAAAAAAAAAAAGAAATTGCTCAGGGGACCACATGGGATGCCAGGATTCAAACTAATGACCTTCTGTATGCAAGGCAAATGCCTTAGTTCCATGCTATCTCTCCGGCCCCGTGTTTTTCTATCTCTTGTGTTGGATACCTCGCGTGAAATTGCTGGGCATCTGGTAAACTCTCTAGAACATAATTTTTTTTTAGAACATCTTGAAGTATTGCCAAAGTCTTTCTAAACTAGTCAGTCACATCTACCAGTGAAACGTTTTTTTCCTTGTGGTGAAAACTTGTAAGATCTGTTCTCTCAATAAACTTCAAATATACAATATTGGGGCCTGGAGAGGACTCACAGGCCTGAGCATTACTGGGTATGGATCCCAGAAAAACCAAATATGAACCAGAGAGATTGTACAGCAAGGAAGGTCTTGCATGTGGCTGACAAGCGCCCAATTTCCAGAACTACATGGTGCTCTGAGCATAGTCAGGGATGACCCTGAGTGTAGAACCAGGAATAGCCACTGAACACCACTGGGTTGGCCCCAATCTCCTCTCATCTCCCCAAATCAAGTCAGTCAGCTGTCCTTTGTTCTAGTAATCCAGATGGAGAAAGCGTGTGCCCTCACTGTGGGGACAGAGATGCCTCTCTCCTAACCCAGAATCAAATGCAAAATGAACTCTGGGTATGGGCATCTGACAGATGAGGCTTGATGGGCAGGCTTACCAAACTGGTGGGACCTTCAGATTTCCATAGAATCCTAATACCTTAGAAACAGAAGAGTAGCAAGGTAATGTTTTTTTATTTTTGTTTTTTGGGTCACATCCGACAGCGCTCAGGGGTTACTCCTCACTCTATGCTCAGAAATCGGCCCCAGCATGCTTGGAGGACCATATGGGATGCCGAAATTTGAACCATCGTCCTCTGCATGCAAGGCAAATGCCCTACCTCCATGCTATCTCTCTGGCCCATGCAAGGTAATGTTTTAACTTGTCTTAGTTTCATCTTTCTCTGGGAAGCAGGTAGGAGAGGCGCTTAACAGTGAGAGGAAAATTATAATTTGTTCCCTCCTGTTCCCCCTCAACTTATTATTTTGAAATTTTCTAAACCCATAGAAAAGTTGAAAGAACAGTTTAATACTCTTTTCCTTAATTCACCAATTATTAATATTTTGCCATGCTTTATCACTGTGTACTTCTTTTTTGCTGAACCATTTGAAGGTAAATTACAGGCATCATGATAATTCACCCCTAAACACTCTAGCGTACATCTCCCAAGAATCAGAACATTTTCCTATATAACCACAATGCCATTATCACTCCTAAGAAAATTTACATGTATTCAATAATACCCTCTAATTTAGAGTCCTTATTTCCATTTACCCATTGACTCCATAGTGATAGAAACCCCATTGGTCCTTGCCTGGGGTTGGGGTGCTGTGGGCATTGAAAGCAGAGGCATGAGGGAGCTTTTTGGGGGTGAGGGAATTGTTAGTTTTCTTGATTAGGAGTGGTGGTTATCTGGGGGTAAAATTGTCTAAATTCACAGAAATCTGCACTTAAAATGGTTGTTTATTGTATGTAGATTATGCCTCAATAAGAATGCTCTTTAAAATCTCAGTAGGCCAGAGAGCTCTCAAGGGGCTCAGCAAAAGGCTGTGTGTGTGAGGCCTGTATTCCATCCCTGCTGCTGCATGGTCCTTTGAAAACCACAAGGTATGGCCTTGGTGCCTCCCACACCCCACGCCCGTTAGCACCTCTGGGTGTAGTCACTATTAAAAATAATGTATTTTCCAGAGATGGAGAGATAGTACAAGGATTAAGGCATTTGCATTGCAAACAGCCAACCATGGTTTAATCCCCAGTAGCTTGTATGATTTCTCCAAGCACTAGCAGGAGTAAGCCTTGAGCACACTGCTGGGTGTGGCCCAAAAACCAAACCAAAACACAAGAGAAGCTTTTCCTGTAGCCAAGTATGTTACAGCCATTTTCTCCCTGATCTAAGATTCCATCTAGGTTCCTGCATTGCATTTGGTTGTTTTTTTTTTTGTTTTTTTTTTTTTTGTGGTTTTTGGGTCACACCCGGCAGCGCTCAGGGGTTATTTCTGGCTCCAGGCTCAGAAATTGCTCCTGGCAGGCACAGGGGACCATATGGGGTGCTGGGATTTGAACCGATGACCTCCTGCATGAAAGGCAAACGCCTTACCTCCATGCTATCTTTCCGGCCCCGCATTTGGTTGTTTTATCTCTTCTATCATTTCTATTCTAGAACATTCTCTGGTGTTTTCCATGACGTTGCTAAAATAAAAAAAAAATGAACGCCAGACCTGTTGTCTTGCACAATGTCCCGTGTTCTGGATTTATCTGTTTTTCTCATGATTTTAAAAAACAAAAGAGAAGCTTCCCCAGTAGTCCCCAAAGTGTTGTACAGCTACTTTTCTCTAGATCTAGAATTCTATCAAAGTTCCTGCATTGCTTTAGTGATTTTATCTCTTCCATCTTCTCTAATCTAGAACATTCCCTCTTGCTTTTGTTTTCCATGACTTGGATGAGAAAGAAAGTAAACCTGTGGTTGTAAATTCAGAGACACACATTTTTCCTAAGAAAATGCAATGGCAAATAAAAAAAAAAAAAGAAAGAAAATGCAACGGTTCATCTCCTTGGAGGCATGGCAATTCCAACTTGGCCCTCAACTATAGGATGACACAATGAATATGGGCCACTCTTCATGCTCAAGGTCTGTCCTTTCTTCTAGCAGCATCTATTCTGTGCAGTGTAGAATAGTATTTAGAGACCAATATTTGGTGCTAGGTGTGCTCATTGGTTCCTTGAACACTTTGAGGGTAAAATTCGGTACAATTCACATTGAATTTGTCAAAACTTCGTCATTTGACTCAAACTCATTAAGTTTCTCATTCCCTTTACAACACTTCAAATACATGTTTCCCTTCTCACACGGTGCTTTCCCAACATCGCTAGTATGTTTAGCATTTGAGGTTTTTGGGTTGAATATTTGGCAAAGCATATCCCCATGACCTCTCACACTGCCAAACTCAATCATCACCCTATACAAAAATAATAAAATAAAATAATTTGAGGAGCTGGTGCAGGTAGGGTACTTGCCTTGAACACAACCAACCTGGTTTTGATCCGCAACATTCATTATGGTCCCCAGGGCACTGAAAGCAGTGATCCCTGAACACAGATCTAAGAGTAAGCCCTGAGCACTGCTGAGTGTGGCCTCCCCCAAACAAAACAAAACAAAACAAACACATTGAGAATTATAATGTTCACTATATTCACTTCTTACAAGATATCTGCGAAGTAAGGTTCAAAGATATCTTTGAAGTTATGTTTGTCTTCAGGGTATAGCCCACTAAAGACATATGCTCTGCTCTATAAACTATGTTCCTAGAATTTTTTTTTCTTAGAATATTTTTTATTGACAGGGATTGAATCTAGGACATCACACATGTAAGTCGCGTTTGATTGCTAAGGTACATGCCTGACTCCTGAGGTCAATTCTAATTTTTGGTGAGGTGGTGGTGGACCACATCCAGGGTAGATACTAGATACTCCAGGAGCCACTCCCAGAGCCCTGGAACAAACTGGGGCTCCCCATGTACCGCAGTAATTTATTTTTGCATCTATTTTTTTTTCACAGTTCCAAAGTTGTTCATGATTGAGTTTCAGTCATACAATGTACCCTTCAACAGTGCACATTTTCTGCCACCAATGTCCCCAGTTTCCGTTCCACACTCCTCACTGCCCTTCCCCCCTGCACGCCTATGTGGCAATTACACACACACACACACACACACACACACACCCGCTTTTGGTTTTTAGGCCACACCCAGTGGCACTCAGAAATCACTCCTGACAGGCATGGAGGACTATATAGGATGATGGGATTTGAACCACCATTGGTCCTGAGTCAGCTGCTTGAAAGTCAAACGCCCTACTGCTGTGCTATCACTCTGGCCCCTTTTCTTTTTAGGCAATGTGGTTTGTAATATTGTTACTGATGGGGTATCACTTTGTCTCCTTTCAGCACCCAGTTCTTGTCCAGAGTGACCATTTCCAATTATTATTGTCATAGTGATCCCTTCTCTGCCCTCCTCTATTTGTGGCTAGCTTCCTACCATAGACTGGTTCTCCTGCCCCTCATCTCTATTGACTCTAGATATTACCATACTATTATTTTTCTTATAGCCCACAAATGAGTGAATCCCACCGGGATTCGAACCAACCACCTTTGGTCCTGGATCGGCTGCTTGCAAGGCAAACGCCGCTGTGCTATCTCTCCGGGCCCATTTCACGTAGTTTTAAAACAGAATTCGAGGGACCAGAGAAACAGCATGGAGGTAAGGCATTTGCCTTGCATGCAGGACGGTGGTTCGAATCCCCGCATTCCATATGGTCCCCTGAGCCTGCCAGGAACAATTTCTGAGCGTAGAGCCAGGAGTAACCCTTGAGTGCTGCTGGGTGTGATCCAAACAAAACAAAATAAAACAAAACAAAACAGAATTCAAGGGACTGGAGCGATAGGGCATTTTGCCTTGCATGCGGCTGACCCATGCGGTCTCCCAAACCTGCCAGGAGCGATTTTTGAGCACAGAACCAGGAGTAATCCCTGAGCGCTGCTGGGTGTGGCTCAAAAACCCAAAACAAACCAGAATTTGAGGGATGGAGAGATAGTATAGAAGGCAGGATGTGGAGCCAGAGAGATAGCATGGAGGTAGGGTGTTTGCGTTGCATGCAGGACAGTGGTTTAAATCTCGGCATCCCATATGGTTCTCCCTAGCCTGCCAGGAGTGATTTCTGAGCGAAGAGCCAGGAGTGACCCCTGAGTGCTGCTGGGAGTGACCCAAAAACAAAACAAAACAGAAAATAGAAGGCAGGATGTTTGCCTTGCATGTGGCCAACTCAGAATTGATCCCAACATCCCATATGGTTCTTAGAACCATACCAGGAGTGACCTCTAAGCACAGAGCCAGAAGTAAGCCCTGAATACTGGTCCCAAAACAAAAATCAAGCTAAAAATTGATTCTATAGGGGCTGGAGTGATGGTGCAAGCGGTAGGGTGTTTGCCTTGCAAGGGCTAACTAGGATGGACCAATCCTCTGGCGTCCCATATGGTCCCTCCAGGCAAGAGCAATTTCTGAGCGTCACTGGGTGTGCCCCCTCCCAAAAAAAGTGGGGTTGGAGATCCAGTACAAAAGGTAGGGCACTTTTCTGGCATGCGGCCAATCCAAATTCAACCCCCAGCATCCCATATGGTCCTCTGAGTGATTCCAGAGCACTATGTGATAACAGCCTGAATTTTTAGTTTTAAAACAGAATTTGAGAGTGGGGGCGGGGGAGACAGCACAGCAGATAAAGTCCTTGTCTTACACATGGCTGATCCAGGATTTGATTCTCAGCACCCACATGATCCGCCAAGCCCCACCAGGAGTAATACTAGAGCACAGACCAAGAAGTAAGCCCTGAGCAAAGCAGGGTGTACCCTTTACAAAAAGAACAAAATATCACTGGGAAAACATTAGGTAACCTTGTTTACAATGAGTTATTACATGTATTACAAATACATGTTCAATTGTTCCTCTGTATCTACCATCAAAGTGCCAATATCCATTTACTACTGTCTTCTCATCCGCCTCTCTCTCCCAAGCCCACATCCTCCACTTGGTAACCTCAGTCCTGTAGTGAGTTTTTTTCTACCCTATAGAAGCATTTATTCTTCTTCCTGATTTAACACGACACTCTCCAGCTCCATCCATGCTGTATGTAGCCAATGGGTTTTTGGGTTACACCCAATGATTCCTGCCTCTGCACTCAGAAATCACTCTTGACAATGCTCTGGGGACCCTATGAGGTGTCAGGGATTGAAACCAGGTCAACTGTATACAAGGCAAATACCAGGGTTGCTTATTGGTCATAAGCCACTGGGTCCTCCAACTGTGTTGTTCTGACTTGACCTCCATATTCCTGCCAATAGATGGAGGCCAGAGCAAAGGACATGTCCTTGATCTCCCTGGAATTCGTTTCCATTTGAATAAATAGCATGAGGTTAGTCCTGGGGTTCGTTTTAGCCATACCAAATTGCCCACGACAAAAAATGGCCCCCTCCAACTGAACTGGTTCCCACTTCTCTTATAGTCTGGTTTTCTCACCCTCATAGACTGGTAAAATTGGTTATGGATTCCAATGCCAAGGGGTTGTTTCTGTTCCCCTTTGCCTTTATTTAGGATTTAAACTTCAGTTGTTCATTGAGGCTCTCTACATGTAGTTCACATAGACTACCGTCCTTGAGCCACTGCCTTATTTCACTGGCCCTCTTCTTCATGTGGGTACGTTCTCTTAAGCTGTTGACCCCAAAGTAAAAGCCATGTAGGGCAAAGTAGAGGGGGAACAGAAAGACCAAGAGATACCCAATCATAAAGATCATGAATCAGTGGACTAGGACTCTAAACTGTGGATAGGCACCTCCCCCAGAGCCCACATTTAGGGAAACAAAATATCAGCACTATTTAAAAAACACCCATGACAATAATGCTTTGGGAATACATAGGGCACAAAGTATTTAAAATTTCTCTTTTCCTCAACAGGTTTATTGCCTTTTAAGAAAATTTTTGTAAAATATAAATACAAAGGCAGAGAATTTACTTACAAAGTTAAAACACAGATTTCAAACATAAACACACAATTCAGAAAATTTAGTTTTATGTACATTTTTCAAGCAACCTCAACATATTATGTTAGTTTTCCATATTTTACAGGATACAGAAAAAAATAGCTCAAAGTCTTCTTTAAATAAGAGCATAAAATGTTTAAACATATAAACAATCCGGTTTGATGCGTGAAAACGAATTTCACAGCTTTTAAATTAGGATATAAAAATTTCATACAATTAGTTGTGTGTGGATATGGTTTGAATTTATATTACACACTACTGGATTACATCCAGTAGCATCTACCTGGCCTGAGCAGGTAACTCTGTAAACAAAACAAAACTTACAACATAACCAAGTGCCTTCACCATCCTCCCCCATCACTAGCCACCTGGTTCTGACCACACTCCGAGACAGCTCTGGCCTCTCTGTCATCGGAGCTTTGTACAAAATTTCATGAAAACGGGGAGCTGCTCTTCCACTTGTTTCTCTTTGAAAAATAAAAAAGGGAAAAAAAGGAAAACAAAGATATCCCCAAAGCATGTGTGCACTGGAAAGGAAAGAAACACAACAACTTCACCAAAACAGACCTAAAAGTTGAAAAGGAAAAGACAACGAAGACAACAACATGTTTCTAAGTCCTTCCGACTGGAGTCATTTTCTCTTATATAAAGAAGAGATATTTTCATATGTAATAGTGTCCTTTCTTTACAGAAATAGTCGTATTATGCCACATATGCACAAGGATTAACACTATAACACACTGTACACGGCAGATTGGTGAGCTCGCTCACCAGTAGGTATCCGAGACCATGTCGCTGGGGTGCAGCCACTCCACTGTGGAACCCAGCAGAGCCTGCAGCTCACTGGTGAACTCCACCAGATCCAACAGCTCTTTGCTCTCGGGGTTAAACGCCTCCATGTCTTTGGAGCAAGAGAACAACAGACTTGTCGAAACTTGCCGGTAGAATTCTGCCTCTGCGATGGTGACAATCTCCACATTGGGAAAATTGCAGCGGAAGATGCGGGAGGACATCTTTAATTTCTTGAGGACATCGGAAAGTAACAGCCAGTTTCGAGGCCTAGGACAGCGGACAGTGGAGTTAAGTTTCTGGCGACTTTCACAGGCCTCCTCGTGGCCCCTTCACTTCCACTATGGAAAGAGGGCCAGTTCTCAGTATGCTGAGGTCATACCCTGTGGGGGGGAACTCTGTGACTGGATTGACTAAGAGAACATTTGAGGGCAAGCCACCAGAAACATAAACCAGCCTCAGGACAAGGCTGTGGCTTCAAGCTCAAGTCTCTGCCTTGCGTGGGCTAGATAGTGTAGCGGGAAGGGAGCATGCACTGTCTGGGAGTTACCCCAGGTTTGATGCCTGATGTGGCTGAAACCAAAAACCAAAAATCCCTTGTAGGCAAGGAACCCAGAGTTTGGTCCTTGTTACTGCTGGGAGTAACCACCTTACCCCCAAAGCAACATCAGGATGCTTAAAACAAGCCTCATCACAGGCCACCACTGCTCCAATTCTAATTACAAGAAATTATGTTGCACCTCAACATGGCTCAGGCCTCTCTGTTGTCTCCTCTGAGGTCATGAATCTAGGTGAGGCACTCCTGGATTCAGAAGTGTCCTATATCCCTCTACACCCCAGGAGTTCTATTATGCAGATAGACTCGCACTTGGATGGCAGGATGGCCTAGTCAGCAGGGTTGTACTTGGGAAGTGTTTCTATGTCTCTTTCGGCTCCTGAGTCCAGACCTGTGTACCCTGGAGGTAGGGGGTTTTGAAGTGGGGCCCCATCTAGTGACCTACTCACAGACCTCACAAGGTCTTAGTACTGAGGTACCCTAAAGAACCGAAGGTACAGGCACCACTGGGAAGTGCCAAGTCTTTCCCCCTCTCCTTGTACAAGCCTTTCACCTGCCAAAAGTCTGACTCCTGAACCCCAACCCAAGAGTAGCAGGGTAACTTAAGCACACACCAACTCTTACCCCTGAGAGACAGACACTTGGATGTTGTAACAGGGCAACAGGGGGCTTTCTGAGAATTCAAATTCAAAGACATCGCTGCCAGCCTCCTCATCCTCATCCTGGTCCTCTGGCCCAGGAGGATTTGCCAACACATCATAGCCGCTTTCATCATTGGGCTCTAGAAGGCAAAGAACAGTGTCAGTGAGGCCAGAGTGCTTCTCCCTGTAGTCTGAGTGGGGGGTGGGGGGGGGGAGAGAAGCTTTGAAAACTGCCCCATCCTCCAACTGATTGCCCTCTCAGAAAGAAGTAACCCCACCCTAACCTCTCCCCCCATGAGCTCACCACACACACAGCTGCCATAGAACTCCCAGGAGCTGGCGCAGTCCTCGTCGTCACTTCGGCCTTGTAGATCATTCAGGTAATCTGAGAGAGGGAAGAGAGAGGATCCCAGGATGAGGCCCCACTGGTTGAGGCCAAGTCAGTTTCCCCATTATAGTCACAAGCAATTGGTACATCAATTCCTGTCTATCCCCACAATGCCCCCCCCCCCCCGGGCATCCTGCTATCATACTCTTAGCAGAAAGGAAGAGAAAGCCATATACCCAACTCCCTGGGTATTTTCTGGGAAGCAGGACTTATGTGTCTTCCTTCACCCACTGAAACTAGTGCCAGGCTGGTAAAAGCCAATGGTGAATTTCTCCACCACTCCCCAACAGGCCTGATCTCCCAACCTGAGCACTGTTTAGACCATGGCCTCCCCTCAGAAAGTGGGACTACAGGTAGAAGGAGACCAGGGAAATGCTTGGGCTGGAAGGGAGGCACTACAGGGCTGCATACAGGGCTGAATGATCAGTTCTCAAACAGCCTTGTTCATACCTGTGAGGAACTTCTCCATAAGTTCACTGTGGGTCATTTTCATGATGGTTCTACCTGAGTATGTAGCCAAAGTGGGGTCAGCACCATAGGAGAGTAGTAACCGTACAATTTCCAGGTGATCATTCTCGACAGCATCGTGGAGAGGCCTAAGGGAGAGAGGACCAGGCTGAGTCCTGGTGCTGCTTCTTACAGTGACACAGCCAGGAGTAAAACTGGGGTGGTCAGCCACTCACCGAGTCCCATCCTGGGCGCTGCAGTTGACATCGGCGCCATATTCCAAAAGGTGCCGCACAATGTTGAGCCAGCCTCTGGCACACGCTTCATGCAGGGCACAGTAACCTGCATTGTCTCGGTGGTTCACGTCACAGATTTTGTTTTCCAGGCAATACAGGACAACTTCCTGTGGGGAGAGGAAAAGGGGTGTGTCGATCGCATTAAAAAAAAAAAACACGCAATGAGGGTGATGGCTTGATAGCGCCTGCTCAGACTTTTAAAAGGACCCTCCTCGAGCCCCTTTGTGGAGGGGACCTGTGTGTCAGCATGCCTGGCCTTAAGGGAGGCTTTGGAGGGAAGACAGTGTCCCTCTATTGAGAGGGTGAGGACAGAAGACAAACCAGGATTAAAATACTGACCACCGATGCAGAAAGGCAGAGACTGAACTAGTAGAACTTCCTGAACTTTAAAGGGAGGGGTACCCAGTAACCAGGCCCTGAAAAGACCTGACATCTGAGCTCGTTTGCACTCTCTCAGCACCAGACGATGTCAAGAAATGACACAAAGGATCCCAACCATCCTCTCCTTTATCTTGCATCATTTGAGACTGAATTAAGAGCCTATTTTCGGGGCCGGGAAGGTGGCGCTAGAGGTAAGGTGTCTGCTTTGCAAGCGCTAGCGTAGGACCGCAGTTCGATCCCCCCGTGTCCCATATGGTCCCCCCCAGCCAGGAGTGATTTTTGAGCGCATAGCCAGGAGTAACCCCTGAGCATCAAACGGGTGTGGCCCAAAAACAACAACCCAAAAAAAAAAGAGCCTATTTTCATATTTGCTTAAATTAAGAATAGGGAGCTAAAAGGCCACAGATATTTAAAAGAATGAAATGAAGCAAGCTCCCCCCCCCTCCTCAGAAGGTGCTTTGTGTCAACAGTTCGCATCAGAATCACTGTTATTAATCATACTTTTCTTGGACATCTTAAAATATTAATATGAACATCTCCCAGTAAGTAGAGCAGCAATTTATTCAACATTTTCTTATCTTGATTAGGAAAGTTTTCAAACAAAAGAGATTGGCATTTGCCACCAGAAAACACACCCCACCCACCGAAAGCAGAGATCAGTGGAATGTGGGGGTGGGTGGGAGAAGCTTAATGTTTTGGGGCTCCTCCATTCCTTCTAATCTCTCAGAGACATCAACTGAAGTGGACTCTGAAGTCCTTGTCTTCCTGTCCTTCCCAGGTCACATCCCTCTAGAGGCGACTGCGCACAAAGGAGCTAGCTAGCTAGAAAGCTCGCTGTCAGGGTGGGGGAACTGGGCAGACCCTGGCCAGCGGTAGTGGCTTGGGTTCGCTAAGCCAACTGTGTACCCCCATAAATGGGAAGAGGCAAGGCCTGGCCCCTAAACGCACCTCTTCCTCGCAGCTTCAAACCTGCCAGAAAGCCCACAATCTTCTGGGCTCCCAGGCCACCTGCCCTGAGCCCTGGTATCCAGGATACCGCATGAAGCCGCTGCTCTTTTAGCAGGCCTGCACTAGCCACCCTTGAGTGGACGGCTGCAAGCTAATGAGTTGTGTGCCCCCGTCAGGAAGAGCCGGATCACGTGGCTCCGGGATCAGGCCTGAGAGCTACTGACTGCTGCGCATGGATCAATTTCCTCGAGACCTGGCCGCCGGCCTGATATGCTCTCAGACCCAGGTTTATTTGCTCTGACAATGAAGGCCTTCGCCTCTGCACCTTCCAGGCCGAGGGTGCCTGGACAGGAAGGGACGGCAAAGGCAGGGGCCACCAGGATCGGCTTCTTGACATGGGCCCTCTTTAAAACCCCAACAACCTCACTAGCCACCCCCCACCCCCCAAATAATGGGATCCAAAGTAAGGTGGGACCACTCTCATTCAAACCTTGAGGGACAGGGCCAGATGGGTTAGAATGCAGGCCCAGACAGAGAAGACCACCATTCCAAGAGCACAGAACATGAATGTCTTTGGTGCCTAGTAGCATTAGAAGCTCTCAGAGCCCGAGTCTAGGACCCCAGCTGGAAGATGACATCCAGCCTCCTTGCTGAGTCTATCTGGTGGGGTCCGGGGGTGTGGGGGCTCCCAGAGCAGTAGGTGGCGGCTACTGTCATCCCCAGGGGTTGGCGAGAAGGAGGATATGACCAGCCAAGTCTGTCTCTGCCCAAGTCCGTTTCTTGGCTTCTTCGCTGCACTGGAAATGGGGAGTGTTTGCTGGGGCACCCCACCCGTTCCCAAACAAAATCAAACTGTTTTTGTTGGACAATTCCCTGTTAAGCGGCTATAAGCCGAATGCCATTAACCGCAAAATGTAACCATAAAAGCCATAAACCCGACATTGTTAATTAATTAAATGCCTCATTAACTTTTTTTAAAACATGATTTATTCAATTCATAGAAAATTTAACCATCACCACTAAACGCACCAGCATGAGGCTGCACATTGGCATTTTCGTCTGAGAAGCAGAAGCCGTTTACCGGGAGGAAAAGGTTCACCCGGCTCTGGTCAGGCATGTGGTGTGTGTAACACTGAGCTGCAGGCAGCCAGCGCTTCTAAGCCTCAACAACCAGATGAAGAGGACAGAAGGCTTGGGCACTGCCTTTTCCCGGCACATGGTGTCTCAGCTAAGCAGAAGATAACAACACTAACTTCAGGAAGGCCCCCTTGGAGCCTGTGAGACCAGACTGAGGCTGTGGGAGCAAATGATCCCTCAGCACCCGCCAGGGCTGCTGCCTCTCCAGACTGAGCTAGGGAAACCCTAGAAAGTTGTAGTTGGAGCCAAAGCTTTGGGTCGAGGGGTCCAGGGAGGAGGCTTAGTGTGGGAGGGTGCCAGGCCCTCACATATGAGGCTCTGGGTTCCATGTACCACGCCAAAAAAAAAAAAAAAAAAAAAAAAAAGTGGTGGTACTAGGAGAGAGAATTTACATCCCAAGTGGTGGTGAATTGTGCAATACGTTTGCTGACATGTCTGTACAGAAGCAGAGATAATCCTGAGAAACATTCCTCAAGCCACCGGAAGCCCAAGAACCAAGATAAACACAGACCTAGTGCATTGATCGAGTCTCAGACCCATCAACTTGACTTAAGATGGTATGAGCAAAAGGAAAAGGTCCCTAGAGGACCAACAAAGGGCTCTGAAATGGTCTTATGTCACAGGGAGGGTGAGTTTAGAGAGGAAGGAGAGATTGTGCCCAGATCAAAAGCGAGGCCCCCACAACCTCGCCCTGGCACTCTCCTCCCAGCCTCATGCTCACAAGCACACAACAGTCTATTTACTCAGCACCCTTGTAATGAATGAATGCACTTGGTACCCAGCTCTGGCTCAGTGCTGAGCATGGCATCGACCCTGGCCCCGGGATGCGGCTGCCCTCAGCTCAAGGGCAACCAACCAGCTGGCTACTATTTGGATTTCATCTGCAAGGAATTGAATGAACAAGCAAATCCTTCTAGTGTGTTCTGTTCAGGCAATGCTGAATCTCCCAAAGAGACAAGTTGACACCAAGAGCGCATTTAACACACAGTCCCAAGTTCTGTCAAGCACCAAGGCACTGCCAACTGCCCACTGAACCCCAGTGCCATATGAACACATTCAGGTCTTGGAGGTGGTGGATGCAGTGGAGGGTGCCCCTAAAGCAGTGGGGGTATGGTAGCCAGGGCTCAGAGGTACTTTCCCACCCTGTCCCCTTCAGCTTGCTGAGCTGTATTTCTGCTTTTTCTGCCCTTCAAGTCCTGCACAGGCTATGGTTAACATCAAGCTCTGTCGGCTATGAAATTCCAAGGCCAACTAACAATGGGGTACAGGAAAGTAGTACAGGGCAGGGAAGGAAGGAGCTTTGAGAACGGTAGCTTAAGTGACTTCACTCCTTTGGTACTCCCCTTTCCCCCCAGGGAGAATACTGGTTACCACTCCAATCAGGAGTGCTGAGAGAAGTGAGTTAAAGAGTTACCATGGGGGTATGAGAATAATACCTAAAGACAACAGAAAGGGGTTTGTGTGTAGTTAGTTATGGCAAAGAACTATGACAATAATCATTGATCACTGGACAAGAACTGGGTGCTCCTTCATTAAGAGTGTGTGAAAACCAGTGTCAGAAGAGTGTGTGTGTTTGTGTGTGCATGTATGTGTGTGTGAGAGAGAGAGAGGGGGGCAAAATGCCTGCCCTAGAAGGCTAAGAGGGAACTGGGGACATTGGTGGTAGGAGATGAGCACTGGTGAAGGTTATTGTACATTGTATGGCTATAACTCAATCATGACCAACTTCATATAAAGGGTCTTTCCCCCCACAGATTAACAACCTTGTAACCATGTGTTTAAATAAAGAGGGGGGATAGAACTGAGTGCTGAAAGGATATAAATGATATGCACAATACGATTATGGATTTTGGTAAGTGTTGCAAAAGTCAGAGCCTTAAAAGGACGAAAAGGGGATTGGAGGGATGAGAAGGAAACTGGGAACATTGGTGGCAGGAAATGTGCACTGGTGAAGAGATGGGTGTTGGAACAATGTATAACTGAAACCCAATCACCAATAATTTTCTAACTGTATCTCATGGTGGTTTAATAAAAACAATTTTTTAAAGTTACTACGGGGGCTGGGAAGAGTGCAGTGGGTAGTTTGCCTTACACATGGCTAACCAGGGCATCATGTGTATATATAGTAAGGTAACTTAGTTACTGTGGATCGCAGGGCCTCAGAAAGGCCTGTTTCTCTCCCTCCAGTGATCCTTGGCAGCAGGGTGGAGAGATGCCCCTGCCTTTCTTTTGAGTTTATGAAAGGAAGTCCCTCTACCTCTCATGGCTCATCAGTTCTCTCAAAGAAACTAGCTGGGTGCTTCCCCTCTCCCAGAATGCACACACATTTCCTGCTGGTGACCCCTAAGCCCTCTTGTGCCCAGCGGCACATTAACCTCAAACAGTCTCTAACTTCTCTGCCCCTGCTCATCAGAATGCACACAACCTCATTAAAATTCGCCCAGCCACCAAGCCCTGGTCCCCGTCAAATTTTCTATCCAAGATAAGAGAGCGAGACCAGGGATGGTGGTGGTGTAAAGAAAGCCAGAGTGGCATACCTGCCCAGACCTGCGGAAGGAACATCAGAGGGCCTTTTCGAGTGCACAGTGATTGAACCACCCACAGAAAGAGCGGCAGCACAAACATCCTGCTGGAACCCTCCCTCCCCGCCTGGAAGGAAAGGGAAGGGGAGGCAGATGTGCCATCTCTCCCTCCCTCCCACCCTGCCCTTAGCACCAGGGCACTGATCCCTCACCTCATAGCCAAGGCGTGCAGCTCGCTGTAAGAGGGTCTCGCCTGCGTTCTTATTGACAATCAGTCTGCGGGCTTCGGGGGGCATGGGGCGAGACTGGGTGGTCTCTGGTGGGGAGCTGGCCTGTGGCAACTGTGAGGTCTGAGAAGCAGGTAACAACTGCTGTAACCGGTCAAAGGGCTTCTGGTCCTGTTTGGCAGGCGACACCTCGAAGTCAGCACTAGGCTCCGGTCGCTTGCGGAAGCGCCGCACTGTCACCTAGGAAAAGCGGCAGAGCACATGCAGGGTCTAAGGAGCTCAGCTGGGAATTACCTCTTCACCTCCCCAAAGAGTGCTGGTGCTGGGGTCACTTTTCCCATACTCTGGGTTTGGAGAAAAGGAAAGAGATTTGGGGATTTGGGTTTTGGACTAGTTTCAAGGTCCTCCAAGCCCTTGGGAGAGTGCAGGAGACTGAACAGAGCTAGAGGGTTTTCTGAATCAAGGGCTGGGGGGGGGGGGAAGGGGGGAGTACCTTGCCATCAGTATTCTCCACGTAGTAGTCCCCTGGCAGTGTCCCACCCCGCCTGGGTTCCTGCGGGATCAAGTGCTTGGTTTTGCACAGTCTCTTCCCGGACGGTTTCTCGCCACTGTCGGTGTATTTCTGCAGAAGGGAGGCAGCCTGGCAGTCTTCCTCTTCGTCTGTGCATGGCACATCTGTCTTCTGGCTTTCTTTAATTTTTTGCTGTTTGGCAGACGGCCTCGAGGCTGGCGTGCAGCTTGGCTGAGTCTGCTTTTTGCCGCTTGCATTGGTGGATGAAAGGCTCCTCATGGGTGGAGAGCCGGAGAACACAGGCAAGCCTAAATCCGGAGGGGGCGGCAGGCGGGGTGGGGGGGAGGGGGGAAGAAGAAGCAGGCGTTACAGGCTTGTAGTCAGCTCGGAAAGAAAGGCACATTGTTAGCACTGATCACTGGAGTGCCCTTAGGTTTTTTTTTTTTAAGATATACCAATTATGTTTTCAAAGCATTGATATTTTAATTACCCCACATTCAAATGGCAAATAGGTTAACCCACAAAAGCCAAGTTACTTCAAAGGGACTGGACACAGGACAGAAGCCAGACTGGCCCCACCGCCAGGGTAAGTCTCTAGCCACCAAGTCCCACTCCCATTGTGGAGGAAGGGTGGCGGTAGAGGTGGGATGCCCCGACTTCCTCTGCTGTCCAGCAAGCCAGCTAAGTTGGCCCCCTCACCCCTCGCACAACTCTAACAGGAAGTGAAGATCGGGAACCAACTCCTAGCCCCTTGGGTCCACGTCTGACAGCAAGTGCCTGCACCTGCCCTCGCCGCCCCTGCCCTCCAGTTTCAGGGCAGCCTCTGCGTACCTTGCTCATGCTCGCCAGGCCTCAGACAGTCTTCCAGCCAGCCTCTGTGTCCTTTGCCTTCTGCCCTTTTTCTGCCCGCTTTCTCGTCGGGGATGTTATTGCCCTGCGGCGTGACCTCAGGCTGTTCGGCCTGGGTCACTTCCTTCCTGCCCTGCCGGCCAGGTTTGCCCTCGGCTGCCGACACCTGCTGTTCCCACCGTTCCCTTAGGTGTAGCAAGTGGCGTTGCTTTTTAGGATGGAGCCCTGTTAATTCAATGCACACCTTCAGGTTGGTCAGCTCACTATAATGTGGGTCTTCTAAGTGCTTAGAGGAACTGGGTGTCATTTCCCTCTCAGGCCAGTCATCTAATGGAGAAATAACTACAAATTAATCAAAAAGCCCCCGGGGAGGAGGGGGAACAAAAATGTCATCACTAAGGGGGAGGGGGTGGGGCAGGGGATTCTCTGGCTTGAGGTGTCAAGGAGGGGGGGACCCCTTCTCTGTCTCAGACTTCTACCTCAGGCTTTGGGGGGTAGGGTGTGGTGGCTGCTCCAGACAGGATGGGGAGGGGAATCAGAGGGAATGGGGGGCCCTTTTCTGGGGAGGCCCCATGGCGAGGGAGGGAGGTGTCCCTGGCCGAGGAAGCTGCTGACTCACCTTTGGAGACTCTTCTCCGCTTGGCTTTCAGCAGTGGATCCTCAGGCAGCTCGTCCCCTGGGGTCTCGGTGTGATTGCTGTCACTGGACACCCTCCGCTTACGATCCAGCCGGAGGGCTGGGCTGTGTGGCATATCCGGAGCCACTGGCTCAGGGGCTGCCTCGATCACAGGCTGCCTGTCCACCAAATACTTGTCAGTGGGCAGCTCTTTGTCTTCTGAAGCCTCGAATGGGTCGTGTTTGTTTCCGGCAGGGTATTCATCTGGGGGGATAAACAGAGGAACCCTGAAATGTATGTGTAGGACTAACACAGAACCAACCCCTTCTGTCTCCCAAACAGGCACCCATTGGCAAGTAAGGCGCTAAGCACAATTTTCTCCCTTTTGAGAAATTTCTGAAGCAGTGGGAACTCAGGCATAAACTGTAGTTCCAGGCTGTGTCATTAAGTCCCTGCTCTGGCTTTGGTGAGTCTTTGCCAATAGGCGGAGGGAGGAGACCCACGGCCACCTGAAGCCTGGCTGCCAGGAAGATCTCTATGGACTCTGTGAAGAGCGTGAATTTGAAACATGGGAAAAAAAAGTCCCCCAAAGGTCATCTATGTGCCCACCATGTCAGCAGGGGAGAAGAGGAGTGGGCTCTGGGTGGGAGCTCACAAGGCTTAGATTTAAACCCCCCTCCCCAAATGGAACCCAATGGCTGCCCATAACATCCTGAGTTTATCCCAGGAAGAAAGAAGGTGAAGTGATAGAGAGACTGCTCCCCTTTCCTGCCCTCTAGATCCATATCACTTCTGCGACACCAGGCACACACTAGTTCTTTCACCTAGCTTGCCTGTGTTCCCCGGATGTCTGTACCCTTCTAGTCCCCCTTCACTTAACCTAACACTGGCCCAGTGGCACCTCATGACCACAATGGCTGCTAATTAACAAACCATTCCAAATGATCACACTAAGGTTCCAAACTAAGCTTTCCTCGCAGCCACATGATCTGGGGCATGAGCTCCATATTGAGGTTCATTTCAAGATGGGGAGTTTAAGAAACCTCTCCCACAGATGCCAAGCCTAGTTGGGAGAGATGGGGCCAACTTGCCCAGGAATGGGGAAGTCCCAAACCACATTTTTTCTGGTATAGGGGATAGACAGGGCAGGCATCATCCAAACATAGCAGGCCAGTATTCCACCAAAATGTTCAAAAACAAGTCCCAAACCTGGCACCAAACCTAAACCCAGCTTGCTGGGCTGGCTCTATGACCCTCTTAACTGTTCTGTCAGTAACAGTCCCACTTTACAAATGAGGGGGGAGGGGGATTCCCTTAGGAGAGGCACTTTTTTCTGGTCTCTCTGGCACCCTGCAAAGTGTCTTGGACCTCAGGGGCACCTGGTGATCCTGTGGCCTATTCCCTTTTACCTGTTCCCCTGGGGATCTCCAGAGCAATGGTGCCCTAAACTCATATGGGGCACCCTCCATGGTTCAAGTTAGGGAGCCACCAAAATCTCAGTTTGTTGGCTTTCTTATTAGACTGCAAGCTCTATTTTGTTGTTTGGGCCACATTTGGCTGTTCTCAGGGGTTAATCCTGTTCAATCAGGGATCATTCGTGGCTGGGCTTGAGGGGCCATATGGGATGCTGGGGACTGAACCTAAGTGACCTGGATGCCAGGCAAGTGACCTACCTGCGAGGTGCTATCGTGTGTCATGCTCCCTCCCAGACCCCATCTTCCTGAAACTCCCTTTCCTCTAGTACCAGATTTCCTCTGCAGTGAGCCTCCCAAGACCTAGCATGACCTCACAAAAGTATCTATAGTAGTGACCTCTAGACCTTCCATGTACATTCAACTGGAGGGGTTCTGGTGGCTGCCTCAATCCTGAATTTGGTCCTCCTTGGAGGCAGATACTCCTCCATCTTCTGCCCACACTTTTCTCAGCTAGTCACTAAAGTTCCTTGCCATGGAGATCTGCCACCACTTGATGAGACTGGTTTGCTTAAACATAAATACCCTATAATATATCATGATTGGGCCATAGCACCACTTTACAGTAGCTGCATTATGACCGACCATGGCAACACTAGGCAGTCACCATTGCAACGAAGCCCCCTCTACACTGGCCAGCCACACCCACCCAGTAAACTCTCAACAAGGAAGGCACAAATGGAGGGAGCACACATGCACCCCTCTGCAATCACTGCATTGGTACTAGTGTAGGCTAAGCTTGTTAAAGCTTGTACCCACTCCACATGTGAATATGATTCTCTCTGATCCACTGAGTTTACAAAACCTGCTCTGTGAAAGCCAAGTTTCCTGTGTCAAGGTCCCAGAGGGTCGTAGTTCCCAGGACACCAAGAGAGGGTGGATCCAAGACAAAGAAGAGAAAGGCTAATGCCTCCTTGTACTTTCTCTTCAAGTGCAGTCTGAGGTTCTGTTTCACTTGCTGAGCCACACTTCACAATGCTCAGAAAGTTACTCCTGGCAGGATTGGGGATCCTCTGGGGTGGTGGCCGCCAACCATGGGTTGGCTTTATGCAAAGCAAACACTACCATTCAGCCTCATCAATAAAAATCATAGTTCCTCTTAAAGCCGCAGTGATCGCACTTGCCTTGCATGTAACCAACCCAGATTTGATCCCCACCATACCACAGGATCCCCCAAACCTACCAAGATTGAGTCTTAAGTGCAGAATCAGGAGTAACCCCAGAACAACATCAGATATGGCTCAACCCCACCCCCCTCCAAATTTTAACTCTTTGGGCTGGGGAGGAAGCTCAGAGGGCTGGAGCTTGTAGGTGGGAAAAAACTAAGGTTGGATCTCTGGCAGGGCTTACTCTCCCTCCCACAAGAGAGAACCGCCCCCCACAAATAAGAACAAACTAAAAATTACTACTCCTCTATGACTATTTCTGCCTCTAAGCTAAAGGAGCTACTCTTATTGGTGGTTAGGGGTCTCAGTGGTGCCAGGGATGGAACTGGTTCTGGCCACATGAAAGGAAAGTATCTTATCCCTGTCCTATCATTCCTGCCAACAAGGCCACTTTAGCACAGAGGGTAGGGCGACTTGCACATGGCCGACCTGGGTTTGATCCCAGCATCCCATATGGTCCTGAGCCTGCCAGGAGTGGGGCACCTCTGGGTATGCCCCCCCCCCAAAAAAAACCAAAACCAAATGAAAAAACAAATCAAAAACAAAAAAATCCTCACAAAACTAGGCCCTCTTGAGGCATCCTGAATTGCCCCCATCCTCCAGGGGCTCACAGCTTACATCAAAGCCACAGGCTGCAGCAACTCAAAAAAGGACAAGAAGGCTTATTTAAAGTACAGTCAAATCAGGTACCTGCTGTCTCCTGGCTAAAGAAGGGGTCAGCAAGAACAATGACTGCATCCCTCCCTGCCCCTCTTTTCCCCACCCTCAGGGTTATCTTAGACCCCTGTGGCCATGTCCTCTAGCCACACAAAGTGGTTAGTTTCTGTAGGACAGAGAAGATGGACATTTTTCTAGGATGAGGCCTAAAGGCTTGGGGTGAGAGTACAGCTATGTGATGGGCAACCCTCAGTCACCCCAGGGTAAACCAGAGAACATGTCTTTACTCTTGAGGTTGGCACACTTCCTTCTCATAGTAGGCCTTGAACAGAGGGAGGAAAATGTGGCATGTCTCCCCAGGAGCCCCTGCCCTGACCCAGTAGCACCTTCTACATGCCTCACCAGTACAGTTGCCATGATAAGAAACTAAGACCGTATTTAGGTGTGCCAGCAAAGAAGCCAATCATACTCACTTGACACTGGAGTAAAGTGAATCTGTACTGGGCAGAGTGGGTGTGCCGTCTCCCCCCATCTCTGACTAATAGTACAAACGTTTTTTGGGATTCACCCTGAAGAAACCAGTCCTGGTATGCCTGACCCAGAACCCAGCCACTAATCTGTCTGACCCCAAGGAGATGCAGGCCATGGCAGAAAAACCTCTAAGAGATCATTTTCAGTGCTAGAGACTGAACCAGGGTCAGCTGCATGCAAGGCAAATGCACCCCACTATGGGCCTCATAGTGGTCTTTTGGAGATTGGTTTAATGCTGTTATTTTAAAATTAGAATTGGTCAACACTGAACTCACGAGACCCAAACTTAAAAAGTTGTCTGTTATGATGGCAGGCTATGGGAGTAGGGAGGGAGGGGACCTGAGAACATTGGCAGAAGAAAGTTGACCGTGGTGGTGAGATAGGTACTGCAACATTGTATGTATATAACAACTTTTAGTATTTGTAAATCACAATGCAGTAAATAACAAAATTAAAAACAAAACCCCAAACCTCTTCTACCACATCAGGCACCAGACCTGATGAAGGCCACAGAGCTCTGGAACAGTCAAATTTGCTGAAGGAGGAGCTCAGCAAACCCAGGGAGCACCAAGCAGGAAGACCAGCAGTTGGGAGCCAAGGGCAGTGCTAGCTTTCTGGCAGCTATTGGCTTCCACTTTCTGTCCAGGAAGGAGAGACCCTCATGTGTGCCAGCTGTGAGGTACTGTCCACTCCCAAGGTTGGCTAAGAAAAAAACGCCTGATCCTCCAGTACCCTTCCACCACTTTCAGCCTCATAGCCTGGAGAGAGGCTGGAATATAGGGGTTCCCCATAGTCAGTCAGAAAAGACAGTGCCCCTCTCTCCGTTCCAAGATTACCAGAGTCTCTCAGAAAAGATGTGTCCCCCAGCAAGAACTTTCCCCAGGGGCCCAGGTTCCTGCTGCTTACAAAGCTGACAGGAATAAATAAGTCTTCACTCTTCCACTAGTCTTTCCTCTGCCCTAACTGTACCCCCTTCCCATGCCACCCTGCCCTCCGGACTTACTTCTCTCACTCTCATTCTGCTCAGCAATGGCCTCCTCCAGGGCGACCGACTTTGGCTTTTTGTCCTGATTTCCTTTCAACCTTTCCCAGTCAGCGGGGCTGAATTTGCACACTTCGGACTCTTTGGCTGTAGGGTGGCCCCCTTCTCGCTCTTTCATCTCCAACTCGGAGAAGCGCATCATTGCACGCTAGAAAGACAACGGAGATGGAAAGAAAAAAAATACAACGCCTTACCATAATAGCAATTTCACCGACCTTACCTTAAAGGAAAAGTCTTTTCCAAGAAAAGCTTGCCCAAAACCACCACAATTTACAATACAACTGAGAAATTTTAAAATTTAAGAAATACAAATTTAAGAGAATCTCTAAGTGAATAGTCACAATTTTTATTCATAAAGTCATGTGTATAGAGATAAGTATGCGATGTGTATGTATGTCCATACATACACTAGTGCATAGACAGACACTCTCTTTGGAAGGTAAATAAAATAAAACAAAAACAACGCAAAGAAAACAAAACAAATAAAACAACAGAAAAGAAAACAAAATGCACAATGAGTAAAGACGACCATGGCCCACAAACTTCCCTTGGTATATTTGGAAATGAAATTTAACTCAAAAGGTTTATGTAAGATTCTAGTAATAAAAATTTGAAGAACTGACCTCACAGTAAGCAGCGGGTAGACATAAAATACTGTCCTCTTGTAATCCTTCCATCTATGTAATTAAAATGGGCACTCAATGGATCATTTAGATAACTTCATCCATTTTTATAAGCATAAACCAATTTTTTCTTAACATTGCAAAAACAATTTGGCTTTATTTATCTCTTAATTAAAAGTAAAATATCTTAAGGAAATTCCTATATAACATCTATCATAATTTACTAGCAAGTTAAATACACTCTTATCCCTTTAAAAGCAACCTTTTTTTTTTTTTTTTGCTGAAAAAAAATTGCAGACTCCCAGACATACGGTTGCCACACACCTCCATCACGTCAGACATCCTAAGCAGTACTTCTAGGTCTACTTGTTAACGTACAGTAAAACGGCAAAAATCCCAGCAATTGATAGGTAAACGTCATGCAGTCTTTAGCTAGCCTTTGCAGTAATTACAACTTCCGTTATCAGCATTCCAGCGGAGCTCTCTTACAACATGTAAGAATAACTTAAAGCCAGAGACAAGAGTCTCCCGCCTGCTAGTGCTCAGTCCCCCTTCTACTGGACATGTTATATACATTGAAATTAACATAATAAGCCTCATTAACAGAACCTGCCTAGTGCCCTGTCCTGCAATAACCTCCCCACCCCCGCCCACAAAACCTCCTTATACTTAAAAAAAAAAAAAGGCAAACCAAAAGAAAAATCAAAACCAAACAAACAAACAAACAACAAAAAAAACCGGGGTTGGGGGGGATACCAACAAAAAACAAACCAAAAACCAACTGACAACTGGTCAGGTTACTGAAACTGAACTGGGGGAAGGGGGGGCGGCACACACTCACCTGCAGTGCCCGCTGTTCCCGGCTGAGCTGACTGGAGTCGGCGTACAGTTCTGTGGTGACACACTTGAATCGGTCACCCACGTAGCCGGCAGAGTTGGCAATTCTCTTGGCCAGCTTGGATGGCTTGGGTTTCAGCAATTTGCCATCACTGGACTCAGCCTCATCGGCTCCCTCTTTGGTATAGGCAGGGGTGACTTCCACACTGGGGGGGGCACCGCCCACACAAAATGGTTTGGGATCCTCTTGAGCTTTACCAAAAGTTACAGTGGGGCCATCACTGCCAAGACTCGGCTCCAGGAATGGAGCGGAGACTGGCACCCCCAGGGTCTCCTTGGGGGTACTGGCTGGCACATTCTCCTTGCTCAGGCTGAAGACCGACTGGCTCGGCGCCTGTTTGAAGGCATACGCTTCGTGGAAATCACTGAGGCGCCCCAGCTCTTCCCGCAGGGTGATGAAATCTCTGTGTGGCTGCAGGGCTGGGTCGGCAGGAGGTTGGGGGGGCTCAGAGCTCTGGGTCCCGCTTTCAGCAGCGAAGCCCGGTTTGGACAGCACAGCATCCCCTTTCACTGCTGCCTCTTCCCGGAGGAGGTCCACATAGACAAGCTTGTCGTTCTTGAGGATGGGTTTCCCTTGATTCCAGCTGGGGTTCGGCTTGAGGTTTTTGTCCACTGGAACTTCAGGGTGCAGCTTAGCACTACTCGCTTCCAACATGTCAGAGAACCGGGTTCGGAGGTTGGGGTCCTCGTAGCGAGCTCTCTCGTGGGAGCGGGACCGCCTCTCCGGTTTCTCCTCTTTCGTAATGTCGATGGGTGTGTGAGGTATCAACATGGGGTGCACCATGCCCAACCCCAGCGCATCTTGGTAGGTGACAAACTCTGGGCGGCCTGTGGGGAGTCCATAGGGCAGGCCAGGTTTGGGGGCCAGGTGCCCCGGAAACAGACTGCCATTGGGTAACAGGACAGGGTGAGGGTACACAGGTGCCTTGCCGTGTAAGGAGAGGGGGCTGATGGCAATGCCCTCTGGTGCCGGGTAAGGGAGGTAACTCCGGGGATAGGGGATGGGAGGAGATCGGAACGCCTCGTTGGGGGACAGAAATATGGAGCTGGATGGCAGGCCATTCTCGTTGGCTTTGAAGGCGGGTTCGGGGTTGCTGGCTTTGGTGCCTTTGCTGATGCCGCTGCTGTGCTTGGCGGGCGTGGTGGGGGGCTGGCCCACGTGCTGGATAACGGACGGTGTGGTGTCCACGGAGCTGCGGCTGGTCTTGTTGACATCTGCATTGGGGGCGGGTGACGCAGAGGCCGGACGGCCGGCGCTGGGCATAGCCCCAGACACGTTGGTGACGACGGCGTCCGCGCCACCCATTCGGGGACAAGAAGAGCTCCGCTGCTGCGGGATGGCCCAGTCCAGGGCCTTGTTTTTCAGTGGCAGGCTCTTGCCATTGTTCTCTTCATTGGGACTAGGCCCGGGCACCACCCAGGACGAGGGAGCAGTGCTAATGATTTCAGATCTATAGATAGCACAGCCGTTTCCAGGAGGAGATAAGGTTTCTTTCGGCAGCTCGCTTCCGGTGAGCACTAAGCCACTGGCGGCTCGGCTGTGGACCAGCACCGTGGGGGGCATCTTCTTCCCGTGCTCGGGTTTGGAGGCCTCGCCACCATCCACCACTTTAGCAGACAAGTCGAGTGGCTTGTCGGTGGTGTCTTTGGTAGGCGGCTGCTTTTCCAACAGAGGCGGTGAGCTGCCTTCTTTCCGGTCTGGACCCGTGGCCTTGCGGGAGTGGCCAGCTCCAGATGAGGCCCCCTCCGTCCCTTCTGGAGCCTTGGGATACTTGTTATTGGAGAGCCTTGCCCCGGGGAACTCGCTGCTGACCGTCATGTATGGCTTCGATAGGGTGACTGAGGGAGATGTGGAGATCCTGGCGTAGTGCTTGTGGAATTCCGAGTAGGTATCTGTGGGCGGCTGGGAAGGGAGGTGCACACGAGGCGAAGGCCGAGGCGAGGGGGGCAGCAGGAGAGCTGTGTCCCCTGGCAGCCCACTGGTGACTGCCTTGGCAGAGGGCACCCGTGGCTGTTTGCTGTTCTGGATGTGGGGGTAGGCGTGGGGCTCCACGGGGTTCCCGGGGCTGACGCCCATCTTCCAAGGCAGGCTCTTATCTGCACAGTGGACCAGAGGTGGAATGGCCGGGGAGGCCGAAGGCGTAGAGAGCCTCATGGGTGAAGCCAGGGACGAGGGGATGTGGGGGCTGACATAGTGAGGGGGCGGCAGATAGAGAAAGCGCTCCCCATTGGTGCAGACCGGAGAGTACAGTGGCTGGGCCAGGCTGTAGGACTGCTGAGGTAGCAAGGCCTTATACATGTTCAGTGAATACTTATTGGGCGAGTCAAGAAAAGGGTAGATGGCTGGGGTGGCCCCCTCCATGTAAGGATTGACCCAAGGAAGACGCAGATAACTAGCACCATTGATGTTGAGTGGGCTCTGCTTGTCACTGGCAGGCCGGTCCAGGCCCAGGGAGTCGGCAGTCGGGACGGCACTTTTTTGTATTCCAGGGGGTGTTTTGTAGATAGCACTGAAGCCATTGGGGGCTTTGCCGGCCACAGCAGAGGTCTCCACAGTCTCGGGGGTGTTGGGTTTGAACTGCATCTCTGGATTCCTCTCCGAAGAGAACCCCAGCCCTCCGAGTGTGCTTGTGGCTGCCTCCCGACCTTTCTCGGCCCCCAGTCCACACAAGTTCGAATAGACGATGTTGCCAGGCACACGCAGCCCTTCCCGAATCAGGCCTGCGCGGTCCATGCTCAGTGCTGCCAGCCCATCAATGCGATGGGCCGTGGTTGCATCCACCTTGGCAGGAAAAGGACACAGGCGTTATTTAGGGCTGAACTGCCACACCATGGAGCCCTGTTCTCCAGAGGTCCCTGGTCTCTATTTCTCAGTAGAAAGGGTTAAGAAAGAAAGAATGGGATTTGGGGGCCCCTGCCTCCCGCTTCACTCTCTTCAAAACCCTTGCGCTGTGGAGACTTTCTCTATTCAACTAGTATCTTGAGCGCATGTCAAACCTCGACCCCTTTAGACTCCAGGCCCATACATTAATTCAGTGATCTATTAACTCAGGAAAATTCACCTCCTCAGCAAAAAGCCTTTGCTGCATGTAATGCCAACTCTCCCCTACTCACAAGTATGGTCCTCCTGGGAGCTCAGAACTCCAACCCAGACTCCAGGACCCACTTTCTTGGTCTCGTTTCTAAATGAATGAAGAGGCCAAGGTTCCAGTTGCAGTTGTGTCTCTCCCTGATGTCTGAGGACACGTCTGTGTTTTCCCATTCCACTGCCAAGGATCTATATCTATCCAGAGGCTGGGAATGTGTCCAGGTGGGCACACTAGTCTGGGCAGCCAAGGTGAGGCAGAAATAATTTGGCAGAGGGCTTAGTGGGGCAATAGGGGATCCCCTAGGCCTAGGCTTTGCCCTGATCTGGACTCTGGCCCTTGAATAGTATGCACCTGCACGCAGGCCTGATAAGCACTGAGAGCTGTGGTGCCCCTCCAGAGAAGCCGTCCATCTCTTACCACGCTGTGGTTCACGGGAGTATCTTCCCTCAGTTCCAGTCTGGCCTTTGAAGCATCACCATCATTTCCAGGAATTTTCCTATTTCAAAGGACACACCAACATCACGAATAGGATCTTTCACTTAATCCTTTTTCCGAGGTCACTCCAGGACAGACCCACTTCCACTAACTGCATTTCCCAACCCCCGCCAAAATGTTCAGGGTTTCTGTGGGCAAGTGAAGGAAAGGCAAGGGCAGCAGCGATGGGACATTTCCAATAAGGGGAGCCCTAGAGAGGTCAATCTTTGGGTTGCATCCAAGACCCAAGGGAAAGCAGACAGCTGGAACCGAGGGCCTGACTGTGCCCCATCACTTGGGTTACCCAGGAGGCAGTCAAAACTTTCCTTTCCAAGTTTACGTAGCTGGTCCTATGACACTGGTTTCCATGGTGATGATGAAGCCATATTTGACTGCCTTGATGAAAATGATGGGGGCTACACGCGAGTATCACACAAATGTCAGCTGCTCTGGGCTCCCGAGGAAGCCGCACATCTGTGCCAGGCTGCTGCGGCTGCCCAGGGACTTGTTATCAGCAAGCATCGATAAAGAAAGTGCTCAGTGCCAACTTCCAAATCCCCAGGATCCAATCGCTGACAAGCAGCCGAGGCAAGTTTCGTCATTGCCCTGAAGAGCTGCTTCAATCATCTACTGCTTAGCTGCCTCTCCCCACCCCTCCCAAATTACTCATTAGGAAACCCAGCAGAGCTGTTGGGGGACTGAGGCAGGAACTGGGGGTGGGGGTGGGGATGGGCAGGGAGGACGAGAAAGGGGGGGCAGTTTCAGTGAAGGGAAGAGTGGCTCTCCCCCACCCCCATTTATTACTGAGCAAACTATTTGTTTTAAAAGCACATGGAATGCCGATCCACCTGGGCCCACACTCCTGACATTTCGAGTTAAAGCAGCATATAGACTGGGATTAATTCTCCTTCATAAATATGAAATAATAAATTAAGGACGAAAGCACACTGAAAGGGCCCGCTGTAGGGGCTAATCTTTTAAAGGGCGGCAATGCTTCGCTGAGCCAGGTTGCCTGTTAAAACTGTAAATCAAGGGCCGCCAGCTAGGCGGGTGATCTCCACGCCCTCCCCCCTTTGGGCCCACTCTGGCTGCGAGAAGGTTGGGGGGCTTGAGCGCTCATTCACCTGTCTTCGTTGATCCCACACATGCGGACCCTCTCGCTGTTCATCCAGCTGTGAACGTTCCCATACAGGGGGGTTGCTGAAAGCATGTCGTCTTCTTGTATGGCAGCTTGGCTTCAAGCTTCTAGTCTGTTTTAAAGAGAAAAAAGGGGGGATTCCCCGGAGTTTGAATGAAGAATTAAATGGGGAAGGAGATCCACTTACTATACATTTGAGTACAAGCACCTTGAGAATCAGGCAGGAACCCCAGGAGTGGAGGAGGTAGGAACTCACAGCTAGGAGGCATTGGGTGTGGGGCGGTCCAAGCCTCACATACACCCCCCTCTGCTCCCCATTCCCAGCCTGAGGAGAACATATTTTGACACAGGGGATCAGCACACCCGATTTCAGTTGTGGCTGAAAGACACCATACAGTCCCATGTGGAGGCCCCAATTTTGAGGGGTTCCCAGGCAGTGGTGTATGCAATTCGCATATGGAGGGTTCCAAGATGTGGTGAGCTGATGGGCACCCCCCCCCAGCCCCGAGATGAGATTAAACATGGGGTGGGGGTTGGCCTGAGAGAGGCGGCTGAGGAATTCAATGATGCCTGCTCACTGGGGACAAGAAATCATTAGTGAGCGAGCGAGTGCGGAAGTCTTAGCCACCCTGGCTGACGGGTTTCAAGGGTTTTGAGGCGCTAGCTGGCAAGAGGGGAGCAAGAGCTTTCCACCCACTGGGAGGGGAAGGCTGTGGAGCCGGAGGAGGGAAGAGCACCTCTCCCCTCACCCCCCCCTCACATTCTAGTTTGCTGCCTGAGTGAAGGGTCAGGACAAGCTGCATTTTATTAACAGGATTATCACGGCGCGTGATTTATCCTCGTGCAGGATTTTAATTGCTCTGTGGAGGTTGAGCCGTTTCTTTTGACTGCGCTTCAGCCCGTAGCCTGCTGTTAAATGCTGGGTTAATAAGTAGGGGAGCCTTTAATGCCTGGGACCGATGGCCCCGGGCAATTCCCTGCTCACAAACACATCACAGTCTCCCTTGTCCGAGCCCAAGCAGCTGAGACTCTCCAAGGGGCCCATCCCGAGTGTGAAATCATCATGGTGCACAGATAGATCATCAGGGGAAACTTCGCTCTCCTCCCTCACCATTTCTGAAAGCCCAAATGTTCCTGAAGTCAACACATTTCCTTTGTTAGCAGGAGAAAAAAAACATCAAATGCAAATGCTTTTTTTTTTTTTTTGGTTTTTGGGTCACACCAGGCAGTGCTCAGGGTTTACTCCTGGCTCCATGCTCAGAAATCACTCCTGGCAGGCTCGGGGGACCATATGGGATGCCAGGATTCGAACCAATGGCTTTCTGCATGAAAGGCAGACGCCTTACCTCCATGCTATCTCTCTGGTCCTGGTCCATCTTTTTTTTTTTTTTTTTTACACTTTAGTACCCAGAGCAGAGTGCCAGATTGGCTGGGCTGGAAGCACCAGGTCTGTGGGGGCCCTTTCTGGGGAGAGTGATTGGAGAGTATTTGGAGGATTGGCACTTCAAGGCATTCTCCTGCGTTTTTTGTTTCTTTGTCTTTGCTCGCTCTTTTGTCCAGCAGCACCCCTCCACCCCCAACCAGTCCCCTAGAACCCAGACCTAGAGCCCAGAGCTTAGGCACCTTCACAAAGCAGCCAGGCAGCAGAGGAAAGGGCCTCATTTGCCCTAAGTAGAGCAGGGGAGTAGAAGTGCGGTGTTTTAGAAGCTGGTTCTCCACCCAAGAGTTTCCTCTTTCCGTGGCGGGGTATTTCCAATGGGCCTCGGCTTCGAGCCCCAGAAATGACAGGCTTAGGTGTCCCGGAAGGGCTCGTGAGCTTTTCTCCCACTGTCCACATATAGGACCCGATTTGGGGGTAAGGCCACTACAGGGTGCACCACACTTCAAGACTTCAAGGGAGTGTCCCCTTCCCAGACAAGCCCTATTGTCTCTTTGAACAAAAGACCAACATCTGGGTTGGCCTCCTACAGAGGTAGCTGCCAGGCCTGGCCACACTAACAAACACCAGGCAAACAGAGCAAGCATGAGCCTCAGAAACTTGCCCGGGGTCCTGGTCTTTGAACTTAGTTCCAGGTTCCTGAGACAAGCCACCTGTGACATCTCCTTCCCACCAGGACCTCAGAACGACCCAACCCCCTTTTCAAAGCTCCTTTCTCCTCCATCAGTTTTCAGTATGAATGGCCCAAAACAATGTGTTTACATGTCTACCTGTATGGGTCAGACTTGGTGTGACACTGTGTGGGTGAGACAGAGAGAGGGGAGAGAGAGAGAGAGAGAGAGAGAGAGAGAGAGAGAGAGAGAGAGAGAGAGAGAGAGAGAGAGAGAGAGAAGGGGAGAGAGAGAGAGAAGGGGAGAGAGAGAGAGAGAGAGAAGGGGAGAGAGAGAGAGAGAGAGAAGGGGAGAGAGAGAGAGAGAGACTCCCCCCTGTTGGCAGGGGGAGTCAGAATTTTACATGAACAGGATACTCTGATGACCACACGCACGCACACACGCGTGCATACACACACACACACACACAATCTTAGCTGCCCCATGAACTTTTAGTGAACTGTTTAAAAGTGGAGGTCTGTTGAACAAACAACGGCGCCACTGCCAGCCATAATTTCATTGCAACAAGCTAGACTTTTAACTCTTTGGGTTCCTGGCCAAAGATAGGACTGTAAATACTAAGGGCCAAGGAGCAGGCAGGAGGCCCTTGTCCAGGGTGACAAGTCAAAGCAGGCTTTGGGCTACTTCCACACCCTTCCCCACGGAGTGGGGGATCTGCCCTCACTGGGAGGCAGAACTGAGGGATTTCTTGTGGAACAAGCAGTGAGCCAGCAGGAGTGTGCTGAGCAGCTAATCCTAAAAGTGGCTGTTGAAATGGGGGGGGGGGGGGGGTAAACGCGCGCTGGTGGCTCCATGGCTGGAGGACAAAAGGAGAGGGCATATGACGTGACCACACGCCAGACAGAGCAGGCGCTTGGTTGCTATATATAAGAGAGGCTCCTTCGCCCTCCTTTCTCAACACGCCCCCCCCTTCCACATGCAGCCAAGGCTTTGAGAAGTGCCAAGATGTGTGAAGTCACTCATGAAAAGCACTTTACAAGCACCGACCTGTTTGCGGTGTGAGCTGCTAAAGCTATACCTTGGCTCTAGGTTTTAACCCCTTTTTCCAGTACTGGCAGGGTGGGGTGGGGAGGCAAAGGGAAGATGGCTGTGAGGCGAGGTCCAACAGAGATTGGGGATCCAGGATTAGTTGTCTGCTGGAACATCCAGTTCCAGGCAGAGACCCACCTAGAAGCTCAGTCTCTTCTTTGAAATGTAGATGTCCCTTCACCCCTTTCCATTGACCTGGGAAGTCACTTATCAGAAGCCAAGGGCACACAAAGCTGGAGGATGGGGGTGAAGGGCCTGACTGATATAAGTGAAAGGGACCAACCCAAGCTTCCTTGAGAAAGATTCTGTGACCTCTAAAGTAAAAGAAAGGGGGAGCACACACAGGACTGGAGCGGTAGTACAGCAGGCAGGGCGCTTGCCTTGCATACTGTCAGCCTGGGTTCTATCTCTGGCACCCCAGATGGTGTTCCTAACCTAGCACTTGCCAGGAGTCATCCCTGAGCTCAGAGTTCAAAGCCAGGAATCAGCCTTAAGCACTGCTGTATGATCCCCCCAAAAAAAGAGAAAGAAAAAAAGTGGGGGTGGAGGCCTGCATAGGAACTGTGAGCAGGACCTACTTGCGCACTCTGGTGCCAAAAGGACACCTTTGGGGATGGTGGCAGGGGGAAAAGTGACTTCCTCCCCCCCTTAAAGGGAGATTAACAAATGGTATGAAAGGAAGGAGCAATGAGAGGCTGGGTCGCAGGAAGGGAGGGGATGCAGCACCCCGCCATTCCTGGCACTATTTCTTTCCCATCCCTGGCTCCTCCTGGCACCAGGCCACTTTCCACTGCCTCCACCCCTGAAGCAGCAGTGAAGCATAGGGCATTGGTCAAGTTGCCCCTCCACACACATGCCCCCCCCATAGAAGGCATTACGTGCCCCTCCCCTTGCTAGCCCAACTTTCACACAGCCCCAGATCCCAGAAACACACACAGTTCCTGTTCCTGAGATCTCATCTCCCTCAGTACACACTATTCATTACCAGTTAGATGTACATGAGGTGGAGTAAGTTTGGGGAGGCTGTTTGAGGGTTCTCTGGGGGTAGAGCAGAAGACCTCCCTTCCCTGTATGACTACATGCCTATGGAGAACATTCTAGAACCAGTTCCTCATCCACGGCATGTCTCTGGGCAGGTGTGCTGCACCAATATGGTGCCCTCATCTGTAAATATTTGGCCCGTTGTTTGCCAAAAGACGAAGCTGCCCTCTGAACTTGAATTCCGCTTGGCAAGAGCTGGCAAGGCCACGCTAAAGCCATTCGCCAGCCCTACTCTGCTTGGCCTGTGGTGTAACAAACCCCGGCAAGGCCAGGCTGGGAGGGGAGCGTGACCTTTCATTAGAGTAGTGTGCATTTCATCCACACCCCATGTGAAACGTGGGGAGCCCTGCCTAGGGCTGCTCCAAGCTCTCAGGCATGCATGGCACAGCAGCACTTCTAGCCTGGTGGCGAGGAAGGGAGGTTCCTATTTTCGGAAGGGAGGGCCGGGTCCTCCAGCAGTGCTGCCTAGGGCAAGTGAAGCTGGACGGGCAGCACCAGATGGCAGAGCCCACGCCACCGCCCAGGTGAGGGCAGGGCTGCAGGCTGGGGTGGGGGCTGGGCCCCAGGGAGGCTCCAGCCAGGAGAGGGGTGGTGGGGGGAGGGGGCTGGGCAGAGCGATCCAGCCTGCCCAGACGCTCTCTTAGCACACTCCGAATCACTGGCCATTGCCTCTGGGGGTGTCCCCACCCACGCCAAGTTTTGCATGAACAGGCTGGGGGGACGTGAACCGAGAGAGGGTGCCCATGAAAGCCCTGCGTCCCGACCTTTCCAGCCCCGGAACCTTCCCCGCCTCTGGTGGGGAGGCCTGGGTCTGCAGAGAGCCCCTCGGGTCGACGGAGAAGTGAACTTGGCCCGGCAGCGGCGGCTGCGTCGAGGGAGAGCGGGTGAGGGGCGCCCCCTCCCAGCTGCTCAGCCCCGAGCGAGAGCGATCCGTTGGCAACAAAGGGATTTTCTCTCCCACCACACACCCGCGCAGCTCCGGGCTCCTCCGCTGAGGTCTCCACCACAACGCGGCACACACCCCCACACCCGCACAGCGGCGCGCCCCGCCGAACCTTCCAGGAACTCGAGCTTTCTCCGGGAGGCCAAGACTTCCCTCTGAAATCGCCCCCCACCCCCCGTTAACCCGTCGGGTGCCTCTGTGGTCTCCCTCTGGAGTCTAGGTAGTACCTTCTGGCCCCACCACAAAAATCTCCGAACTTTCGGGGCGCCTGAGGAACCCCAGAACCCTCCGGTGCTCCCTTTCCCCAGACCAGACTGCTTTACCCCCCTCCCTCCCACCCCCAGTGATGTCAGGCAAGTAGAGTCAACAGAAATGAGGAAAGGGCTGCTACAGAAGGGGCCTCACCCACACCTCCAAGCCGAGCCTCCGGGGAGGGAGAAGCTCCTGGGTGACACTTCTCCCCTAGCCCAGGCCACAGCTCAGCCTTTTTGTTCCTTTCACTTTCTTTCACGTTTGTGTCTCACAACCACATGTACATGCAAGAGGGGTGTATTTGGAAGCTCAACAGGAGGGGACCTAGGCTAAGTTAAAACCTAGGTGGCAACCTGAAATCCACCCCACAACCTCTCCCCTGCACTCTGGTTCCTAGAGCCTGCTCCCCATAAACAGGGGGAGGGGGGGGGGAAAGAATCCAGATCAAAGAGTCCTACTACCCCTCCAGGAGGGTGTCAACAGCAAAGCAAGTCTCCATTAGGGTTTTGGAGGAAGAAAATGCCTGGAAGCCCCCAACAACCCAAGAAGGTTATTAACAACAGCAGATCGTTAGTACACGGAGGAAGCACAAAGAACTTTTCACGAATAAAAGATGCACGGAACAGACGCCTGCACTCGGGCGCCTTGCCGATTGTGCACCTCCAGGCAGGCCTGGGAAGGCTGAGAAGGAGGGTCTGGGGAGGAGAGGGGCTCCCACTTTCCTGACAAGGAACAATAGGGACCCCGTGTCTGCTCGTCAATCTTGCAACTTGGAACACCCCAAACAAAGCTGTGTGACACAACTAAGGTCTAGATGGAGACTCGTGAATTTCTGTAGCTGTGCAGAGCTTAATTACTCCTCCTTGATCCGTAGGACTAGACACGACACCGCCAAGGTTAAAATGCCCCGAACAGCGCCGAGCAGATGTGAGCGAGCTGGCAGACGCGCAAATGAGGCCCGCCTCGGAGCACGATAACAAGTGACTAATACATTGCATATCGTTGAAAGAAAATTATTTTTCTCTAATTTGCATTTGCTTGGGGTAAAAAAAAAAAAAGCCAACCAGAGTCCCTCCTCACCACCACGACTCTAATCCTGGAAATACAGCCGGGCTGCTTTAAGAGAGCTGGAAGGAGGGAAAGACTGCCAGTGTTTTGGCGTTGCAGGCTTGTTTATCTTTCCGCCTTTCCTCCAAGGCGAAACTCGTTTTGCAAGCAACATTCCTACAGAAAATGGCACACGTCATAAAAAGAGACCAATTTATAGAACTGGCACTGAAGTTCATGTATCACTCCAGAAGCATCTCCCAGCTCCCCACTAGGGAAGCCAAGGAGATGGAGGGAGAAGTCCACATTAAAACTCAAGAGAAGGGAGCTTGGGGGAGGGGATGGCAATGAACTTGATTTGCAGATATCCTGTAGGGTGTATGTCCAGGGATCAAAGTCAAGTCGACAGGGCAGGAAACAAAATGCAGTCAGCTCTCCAGGATCCTTCAAACCTCGAGGGGCCAAGGTCAGAGAAAGCCTCAACTCTGGAGTGGGGTAGAGGTCCGGAGAATCAACGCCCCACTTACCCGGGAAACAACCCCAAGGTAGGTCCACTCACTAGTCCAGAGCCCACCTGTGCGGCCAACCTCAGGGACTGGGAGAAGGGTCAATGACTGCCATCAAAGCCAGTTCCTGCCTGCCCTGCAGTGATGGGGGTGAGAAGTCTCAGCTGAGTAAGTCAGAGTAGGTGGTTGGCTCTGTGGGCGATCTCAGGACAGACAGCACCTTTCCACCCAGCTCTAGAAAACCTAACCAGAGGGTGGATTCATCAAAAGGCAACTTAACCAGGTCCTCCTACATCCCAGCCTGAGGTAAGGAATGGACACACCAAGCAGGGGCCAGCTTGTCTGGATCCCAGAGCCAGGGCCACTTCTGACGGCAGGAACATCAGCTCATCAACCCTTCAGAGAACACTCCATTCTTTCCAACCGGTTGGCTTGGGGCCACACACACAGACACACACACACACACACACACACACTCACTCACTCACTCACTCACTCCCACCCCCAGCAGCACGACCTGGGATATTAATCCAAGTCCCTACAATTGGTGTAGTGCCCTGAATGACCCTGTGGGCGTTCTGCTGCCACTTCGGCCTCCAAATTCCCTAAACCATAGGACACAAACATGCACTCCTCGCTCGTCTGGGGAGGAGTAAAGGTGTGCAGTGGTTGGTGAGCACCGCCCCTCCAACATCCCCCCCCCAGCCCACAAAGCCCCTCACTGGAGGCTCTGGCCAGAAAGCTGCGGCCACCTCTGCAGTTCTCCGCAGGCCCGCATAGTGCATAGTGCGCGCTTTGTGTAAGTGCCGAGGAGGCGCCGCGCTGCTCGTGCACCAACAGCTGTCACATTATTTGCACTCGCTGTAAACAGCCTTCACATTCCCCCCTTACCACATAGTTAAAGCCAGACTAACAATCCACAGTTAGAGATCAAACCAACAACAGCAGCATTGTGGCTGCCTTTGCACCAAGCCCAGCAGCTGGCAGGTTTCTCCGGAACAAGGGACCCCCTTCTCCCCCACCCCCCCACCCCTCCAGGCTCCAGCCCAGGCTAGCCAAGGCAGCCTACATTTGCCGCTGCTGATTGTTCAAGCAAAAGAGTACAGCCATTTCACAGAGATTTCTGTGAGGTCTGTTGGTTGGCTCCTGGAGTTTTTGCCTCCTGCTATATCACGAAAGGAAAGCACAACCCACCCACCCCCACCAGCCTTCCTCCACTGGGAAGGAAGATGTTTCAGACTCCCAGGGGCAATTTCTTAGGTTCAGCAAAGCGGGGGAGGGGGTCTGGCTGGCTGGCTGGGCTGGGCCTGGCCGGGCAAGCCTGGCTGGCAGCTCCCTGCCCAATCCCAGGGCGTGGGCCAGCCAGTGTTTTCTTCAGCCCATAGCCCAATGCCTCTTGCCTTCTGCATTTCGGAAATGGTTCAACTCTCAGAATACTTACTGGTCGCCCCACTGATCAAAATGTCTCCTTTATGATTTTTGGTTAAGTTGAACATTTCCATAATCGTCATTATTAGCGCAAATTACACGCCTAATCGGTCCTTAAATAGATTTTAATTAAATAATCATACAAGGCTCATTTTATGACTTAAGAAAGGCATTACTTGGGGCCCAGAGCGATACTACAGTCGGTAGAGCATTTGCCTTGCACGTGGCCAACCCGGGTTCGACCCCCAGAATTTCATATGGTCCCACAAACCCCCCAGGAGTGATTTGTGGAAACGGAGTCAGGAGTAACCCCTGAGCAATGCCAGGTGTGATCCGCAAACAAAAAGGATTACTTGTTTTGTGTTGGAGCCCCAACCAGGGAGTGTTCAGGCCTTACTCATGGCTCTGCATTCTGAAATTACTCTTGGCAGGCTGGGGGGACCATAAGGATGCCTGAAATTGAACCCGGTCAGTCAGTTTGCTGTACAGTACCTGCTGTACTATTGCTTTCGGCGCCTCAGGTATTACTTTTTGTTATAAACTTTCTACCAGGATATAAAGTGATGACAGCAGATTAATATGCTTCTTTCTGTTTAGCCCCTCCCCCAATCTATGGGCAAAGACTTGTAAGAGATACACTTTCTGGAGCAGTAGCAGACATGCCACATCACCTATCCGGCTATAGAAAGAAGTCCCAAAGATGATATGCTGCTCTTCCGTCTCCATTTAAGTTTCCTCTAAAGCCCATTCCTTCCTGGACCCCTGCCACCCCCAATCTTCCACCTCTCAGACTTGGGGAGAGTCATGATGCAAAGCAAGCAGGCAGGCTGTGCTTGTTAAATGCTGTGTAAATGCTGTTAATAAAATCATAAATACAAAGGACGAAGGCTGCTGGTTCTGCGGGTGTTTTGACTGGAAATGCCTTGGCACTTGTCATGTGTTTATGGGAGGGCAGCAACTCTAAGATTTACATAGTTTGGACATTTCTGTACTTCATTTATTCTTTCCTAAATGACGTAGGCCCAGAGCTATTTCAAGTTTGCATTTGTACAGAACTGTTAAATGCCTAAGAGTTGCTCCAATTAAACCAAGTTTGGAAGCAGGCCCCAAGGCAGGCACCAACTCTCCCCACAACAGGCCCTGCCACTGCCACCCTCAGTCTCCCAGGTTGCAGGAAATGGACACCACACCCAGAACCCTTGCACCCCCACTCCCCAGCCTCTCTGGGGGCACCTGGAGGTCTTCTGGGACCAAGCAAGAGGTTCAGACTGCCAAATGTGGTCCTAGGCAGTTTGCTGCACTCTGGCCTGGCTTCTACCTGACAAACTGCACACAGTCGGTGAGAGGGGGTGATGGCCTGGTGAAACCCACTACCCACAAAAGTCAGCAAAAGCTGGAGGGCACTCTGTAGAGAGGGGCCAGTGAGTCGTGCCTACTGCAGCTCTTTTGCACAAAGGCTTTTAGGGGAGAAGGGGAAAAAAGAGCAAGGGGGGGGGGGAGAGCAGGAGAGGGGAAGGCTCCTGTTTCAGAGCAGGGATCCCCGGGAGAGTCAAGAACCAAGTGTAGCTTCAATCAAACGCTGACTTCCCCTCTGGGAGTTAGGCAGGAAACCTGATCACAGTAGCTTCCTACTGGCCTGGACCCTTACAGGTCTGGTTTGCTTCTCACGCTAGTGATTTTTTTTTAAAATACATATCGATATAAAAGAAGCAATCCCTGGCAGACTTTATTGAAAACCACATCGAGACCTCATAACATCCGGCCTTAATCCCTATCAAACAAACCACAGCACCTCTGGCAGCCTCAGCAGCAGGCCACCCCCTCTCACCTCTTCCCAACAAGGTCTCTCTCTCTCTCTCTCTGCTCCAGCAACTGCTGTCCCCCACACCCCACACCCCCAGACTTGCCAAAGAGCACCAAGATATCGGTTCTGGAATCAATTCCTAACCATATAATGATCCCACTTAGTAATGGGGGTGGAGTGGGGTGGGGTGGGAATCCAAGCCCTTTCATATGGAATCCTTTAAAAGGCTGAATGCGAAGGAAAGGCAACAAAGGGAAAGAGGAAGCCAGCCCCTAGAGGGGAACCTTTCCAGGCAGGCCCTGGCCACTGTCCTCCCTGGCCCAGGAGTTGCAGGGAACGAGGAGCCTCCCTTGCACACAGGAACCGTCATTCAAAGCAATCCCCAATCCTTGGGGCCTACTATGTGCCAAGTATTCCACTTTGATCCTGAAGGTGGATAATTATTCCCAGTCTTACAAATGAAGAAATGTAACTGAGGCTCAGAGGCCAGAAATAACTTGCCCCCAAGGTCACCCAGCTAGTAAAAAACGGGACATGGTCAAACTCAGTCCTGGAGTTTCGGAGAGGAGCCAATTATTGGTCTAATTGTACCATACCAAGTCCCCAACAAGTTCAGAAGGTGTCCTTGGCCCTACTACTCAAATCCAGACAACGCAGTCAGTGCTGAGTACCAATGGACGTTGGTCTTCAGGGTGCCCGGAATCCAGTTTTTCCTGTGTACAGCAACCACGGGGTTCCGTGTGGAGCCTTCCACAATTGACCAGGAACCCCTAGCCCTCTCTGGGCACAAGGATTCCCAGGCCAGAAAGCCCTGCAAAGCTCCCCTCCCCCACTCCCAAGAGCCCGGAATAAGCTGGGGGAGGGGGCCACAGGGATCTTCTCTCAGCCCGTAAAAAGTGCTGACTCTTGGTCCGAGAAACTAAGCTTGCCACCCTGGTTTTGCCACGGAAAGCAATAAATCAAATTATCTAGCCAGAGCAAAGCCCTCTGGGATGATTGACTGCACCTAGTTTTCCTTAGGCTTCAAAGAACTACCAAACGAGAGGTGTAGGAATTAAGCGGGAAGGGGCTTGCAGACAGCCCCTCCAGACCCAGGAGTACCCCTTCCCCTTCACTTTAAGGTCCAACTCAACTTGGGGTTGGGCCACCTCGGCTCCTCCTAGAAGAACTGGAGGGCGCCCAATGTACCCCGCTGGCTCCAGGCTCAACAGCCACTGCTTCCCTCCTTCCTCCCCCCCCCCCCAGCCAGCACACTAGGACACAAGGTCCGTGGGGCCACACTGTTCAGCCCAGCAGTTTGAAGTGGCTCCAGGAGCGATCGTGAGAGTAAAGGCAATGGAGGTCTTCACCTCCTGCACCCCTCACCCCCTTAGCCCTTGGCTAGAGGCCAGTGGCATTCGCAGGCTGGCTCGTTTGCTCTCTCTCTCAAAGTTTGCGGCCTTCGCAATTAGGACAAGGTGTCCAGACCCTTCCCTCTCCCCCTGACCCCCCAGTTAGGAGTCGACCCTGGGACGTGACTCCTACCCCTCCTCCCCTTGGGCCACCTGGAGAAGGCAGCATCTGAAGAGATCCTTTGAGCTAAGTAAGGGCTGACTGGTGCTCGCTCGACTGGCCCGCTCTGCTAAGGGCACACACTGGGGGAAGGGAATGAGGCAGGAAGGCTTCTGGTCTGCCATTTCCCCTTTAAATATAACTCGCAGCTGCCAGAGTGGAGGGTGTCCCTGGCCCCACTGCAAGTGTTCGGCTAGAACAATAGAAAAGGGGGTGTGCCGGAAATGGTGCAGGAAGACCCCCTATAACCCTATAAACCTCTCCTCCCACTCAAAGTCACTATTAGCATTAAAAGACCCTAGTGGCTTTAGTGTAATAGTGCTTGTTTATAACTTTTTTCCGCTGGATCCCACACACTACAACAAGCGCTAACCCCCCCCATGAAGTCAACCAGGCTGAGCTTTCCAAAGAGTCCCACCAAAATAACTCAGGCCATCTCACCTGCTCTACCCCGCCCCCTGACCGGACTCACCCCCCTCCCCCAGTAGTTCCTCAGGTTTGCACCTAGACAATAAATTTAGTTTAATTTAGCTTCCGGTCTTTAATTTTAGCAGGTCTCCTTTTTGCATGCAAATCAATATGGCAATTACCATCTAAAAGCTCGCCCAGCCCCGGGTCAATGTAAATTGATCATTGTCCGCCTTCCACAAAATAACACCGGGAGTCTGTGGTGCATAATGAGATTATACTGGAAACTGTCTTTTAGATCACAAATTATATTTTATGCTGTCAGGATCTTCTCCTAGCGGACTTCCCCACTAGTCTAATCACGGGGAGCCGATCTCGTGGGTGCTCTGGGTGATGTTGGTCGGGGAGACACGGCTCGTTAAAAACCAACCAAGTGAGCCCCTCCACCTCCTTCCATGGGGGGGGGGGGAACATGCGCTGGTGCTTAGCTAAAGGTCCTTTGACAGAAATATGGCAGGAAAAAAAAACAGGGTTAATTCCCGCCCAACACCAACACAAAGTGAAATTACCCCTTTCCTTCCGTCCATAAGAAATTGGGGACAACCCGCCAGAGTGGAAAGCCTGTGCAAGAACTCCCACGAGAAAGATGGTCTTGGCCACCACCAGGATCCGTCGGAGGAGGCTGTCCCTTCGTAGGCCCCAGCAGAGCTTCGCGAACAGAGAGAATCCGGCCGGCCAGGCGCACGGCCCAAGAAACCCGCGCGGGGCAGGCGGCCTCTGGACCGCCCTGGGTAGAGGCCTAGGGAGAGGGCGCTCACAGGCCCAAGCTTGTGCGAGGGCAACCAAAGCCTCCCAGCCGGGAAAGGGAAAACGGCCTTTCTAGCCCGGAGCACGACTCCCGCCCCTCTGCAGACCCCCGGGGGCATGTGTGAGCCCAGGGCGTAACAAAAGGCCTTCTGAGCGCCTGGAGACCTGGGGCAAGTGAGGGAAAGGGATCCGGGCGGCTGAAGTGGACCCGCGCAATCACCCGCCCCTGCCCCATTCCGCCGGACCGACTGAGCCCAAGCACCCTCGAGGAAATGGCCAAGGTGGCTGTGTCAGGGCGGTCAAGCGCTCCGGGGAACAGTGCTGGCCGGCCTGGGGTTCCGTGGCACAGTGGCCTGCGAGCGGCAGCTCACGCCCAGCCCACGGCCCAGCCCTGCCCCGCCCCGCCCCACCGGGCGGGCGAGAGCCCCACCCGAGTGCGGTCTTCCCAATAAAAGCTGGAATTCCCGGCTGGGCTCAGACAAAGAGGGACCGCGGCAAATCGACGCCGCGGGCAAGCCAAACCCTAACCAGTTTACATGCGCGTCTGGGGTCACAGAGGCGCCTGCTAATCTACCCAGCGCAGGCCGTCCCTGCGTGGTCTCCTCCAGGAAGGGGAGGGGATGGGAATTAAGCGTACCAAAATGAAAGCATACCTCCCCCTTTATTCCTCCCAGAGGCTGAACTTCGCACTTCTCCCGGTTCGGGCTTTGTATCAGTCTGCAGGGCCCATGCCACATTAGCAAACATTACTTAGAGCAGAGCAACAGCCCCTTCCACCTACCCCAAGTGAAAAAGACAATCCCCTCTTTCTGCAGCCAGCCATCCACTCAAGGTCAATTACTCAAAATCTCTCTGAAATGTTCCTCCCTGCTCTACCTCTCTGCTGCAGCACTCAACAGGAACTATAACCAGAAGTAATCTTAGTAATTGTGGGCCATCCACCCTTGGCAAGGCCTCTTGGCCCTCGGTTTCCTTCTAGGCAAAGACAAATGGTTTCCCAGTGAATGGTGTGTAAATGTAGTTGTGTGACCCACACACACACTCTTGCCCTGGCAGTGCTCACTCTGCAGTCAAGTCTTCCTCAGGCATAGAGAAGTTTTTATCCTTCTGTGCTTTGTATCTAAGCATGGATGTATGCATATGAATGCTTCCCTCTTCACACCTTTAAAATGGGCTTTTGTCTCTAGCATCCATTTACAGAAATTCTGCCCCAGTTTCCAGCTCTAGTTAGTCTGGGGTTTTCTCTGAGACTATCATCTTTGCAGGTATTGCTATTTGCATCCCCGTGTTTACATTCTTTTCCGTCAGTTCCTTATCTCTTAGGTCTCTCTTGTTCCATGTGGGTACCGAGGGAGCCCAAGTGTTTTGATCTGTCTCAGCACATGTCACCCAGGAGCACATCTTAATCAAGCATTCCTGTCTCACACCACACGTATGGCTTCCCTAAGACTTGCATTGTTGCTTTGCCTATCACTTCTGGAGCAAGACCAAGGTAGGTGGGCTAGCAGTTTCATGTAAGTAAAGGATATCGCTATGTACAATGTTCCAAATGGAGAGGAAGTGCGAAAGGAGACTGTTGCCAATGACTGAGAGGGGAGCCTACCTAGCCAGATAAATCGATCTCTGCTCCTAGTGTTACATTTAAATTAGTAGGCCAATTCTAGATTGGCCCCAGAAGTGTGTACAAATGATGGGGTCTAGGACAGAGACAGCACCGTCCAGTCTCCCTACACATAGCGGACTCGAACTCCCCACAAGTCTAGGAAGGACTCTTTTGCTGTCTTCCAAGGAGCACCGGTGCACGGTGTGCAAACAGGCCTGGCATTCCAGCCTTAGTGGCCTCACTCTGAGGCTCCACCCTAGCATCCAGGTGCAAAGCAGAGGTTCACCTAGAGTGTATCGCCCATAGGATACGCAAGAACTTGAGGATCCCACACTTGGTGCCAAGAATGCCCACTATGTGCTCAAAAGCCCCTGTCCCCAGTGGAGAAGTACAGGGTCAAACAAGATCATCTAGAAAGCAATGTTGGGTATGTAGAAGAAGCCAGCCCAATGCACCAGGATGGGTGCCTGCACACATATAAGAGAAATAAAAAAAAAAAACAAAAAAACTGGACCAAGTCCCGACCCACCCCCATAGGGGCTTCTTCTACCTCCCAGAATTTCAACAGAGCCTCTCCCCCACCCCCATTCACACCAGAGCCTTGAAAGGGTTAAGAGAAACCCTCGCAGCCTTCCCTCCACCCAGCTGGCTGGGCCTGCAGGCTGGCCTGATCACTCGCAGCTCACGGGAGCCTGCCTTCGCCTCCGCGCCCCCCCCCCTCAGTCCTTCAGCTGGGAGGGAGCTTGCATGCCTGTCTAGACCGATCTATCACAGGCACACCAACAACACCCGCGAGAGCACAGAGACCCTGCCCTGCTCTCCCGGCCCGCACGGTTCCGGACGGCCGGCGGCCTAAACCCGGGGAGCGTGACCGCGACTGCGTTGGGGGAGGAAGGGGGGCCTCCCGGCGCCCCGAGCGCACCGCGGGTCCTCCCCGGCCCCAAGCCCATGGCGCTCCCGCCAACCCGGCTGCCAGGGCACAGTCACGGCTCTGCGCGCTGGGCAGTCCTATTTTTATCTTGTCTAATCCCAAACTGGGCGGGGAGCACAGGCGTCGTGCTTAGAGAACAAGAGATAGGCGAGGGAGGCGGGGAGGAGCAGCCCGGCAGCGACGAGAGCGGGAGCGAGTTAAAGACACAGTCGAGGCCGCGGAGAGCAGGAAGAAAGAGCGGGTTGTGCGGGCCTGGCCGCGGCGCACGCACCGCTCCCACCGGCGAAGTTCAACTCGCCCACCCTCACCCCACCCCCCGCACACACCGTGCCCCACTGCCCGGCCCTCCTCCCGTCCCAGCGGCGCTCTCCGCAGCCCGGGCAGGGCCGGTGGGGCCCGGGTCTGTGTGGGAGGCAGAGGCCCGACCGGCCCAGCAAAAGGGCTGGAGAGAATCGCTAATGAGCTGTGCGGCCCATTGATCCGGAGAACACTTCCTAATTAACTCTCAGTCACCTAGTGGTGACAGCGCCTCAAAGGACAGCGCAGGGGCCATCCGAGCCCCAGACCCGACCTGCCCCGCGGAGCGCCAGGCGCCCAAACCCCGCGCGCTCCCCCTAAATAACCCAGGCTCCCGGGTGAGCGAGAGCGTTTACTCCAGCACACTAGAGCCTCGGATTAGACCCGGTCGGCATGTTCATAATCGCCACCCCCTCCTTCCACGCGGCTAAATCAGGATCCAAATAAACACAACCAACCCTGCAAAGCTCCACCGGAGAGCAGGTCGCGAGGGGTGAGTGCGGGTGGGGGGAGTAGTGGAATGGGAAGGGCTGGGGAGCAAAAGACGTCTTCTCCAAGTGTCCACGGTGTCCACGGCAGGAGTCTCAGAGGCCGACAATTCAAATGCCTTCCACACTAGCAATTCTGTTGGCAAAACCTAATCCAACACCTCGTAAGGATTGATTTCGGCCTCGGTGTCCGTTTCCAGTGCCACAGGAAGTGTCAGATGGCTAGAAATACCCAAGTCTGTCTGCTTTCGCCACCCACCGCCTTCTGGGATGGGACATCTCTGCTTCAGCTTTACTTCCCAACCATTTGGAGGATTTTTCTCCAAGAGGCTACTCCTCGGGCCAAATACTAGCCGCCCCCCCCACTCCCGTCTTCTCGAAAAGGATCAAGAGAAAGCAAAGAAACAAACCCTGAACTGTCTAGACACCGCGAGGCAGTGCGAAATACCTATTTTGAAGCGCGCGAGTTTCTTTTTAAGGTTTGTTTTTAAATATACATCAACCTCCCCCCTCCTCCGCTTTTCCCATTCCCTCACCCCCACCCCTTCCGACGCCAGCGGTGGGCGCCCTCACGCGCGGGCACTCACAGCCTCTAGCTGGAGATCGCGGACTTTCTGGCCAAGATTCATGGGCACAACATTAAGCCTCGCCCGGCCTCGGCCTCCACGCGGCGAGGCGAGGCCGTCTCGGGGGCCGGGACCCGTGGCCAGCGGCGTGTGCGAGCGGCGAGCCGCCCCCCCCCGGGACCCCGCGTGCCTCGAGTCGCCTTTCTCTGCACACGGCGTCCGCCCCGGGGCTGGCTTCGTCAACAGCGGGCGCACGTCGCCACCGCCCGGAGCCCCCGAGTTGGCGGCGGCTCTCTGCAGCGCGGCCGTCGGCGCCTCGCCCTCCCCGGCTTAGCGGAGGATCGCGCTCGGCTGCGCAAGTTCCTCTTCGCCCTCAAGCCTCCGCGCCGCACGCCCTCGAGTGGGACCAACTTCCTCCGGCCGCAGACTCGCACACGCCCAACCGTGCTTCCTACCAGACGCCCCGCGGTCCAGCGGAGTGCTCCGGCTCTGCCCCCCCTTCGCAGCCAACGCCGCGCCCGCACTGCCACCCTTGGGGGCTCCGAATGGAAAACCAACCCCCGCGGAGTCAGAGCTGCAGGGGGGTGCGGGGGAGCGGAGAGGGGAGCGCGGGTTAGAATTTCCAAAGAACATTTACAAAACAAAGCGTCTGACCTGGCCAGCGGGCAGGCGGGCGGACGGGCCGAATCGGAACCCCGCGCTCGGCTCGATTTCCTAATAGTTTTTTTTTTAAATCCACGTGATTCGCGCTTCGGGCAAGCCAAGGGGAAGGAAAAAAAAAACGGGAGTCCCCTCCCGAGTTGCGCGGCGGCAGGTCGAGCTCGGCTCGGCCCGGGGCGCCCGCCACACACACCCTCGCGCACGCACACGCCGTCGTTCCACTCCGAGGCACGAGCGGCCCCCAGAGAGGCGAGACCAGGCGGCGGCGGCAGCAGCGGCGCTGGGTGTTTTTTTCTTCTTAACAGTTCTTTCCCCAGTCGAAAAAGAAAGCAGACGGGAACCCGCCGCCCTCCCCTTCCTGCTCGCGAGCTAACGCCGAGCCGAGCTTCCCAGCTTCCAGCCCGTTCCCCCGCCCCCCGCGTCCGAGTCCCGGCGCTCGGCAGCGACCGCGCTCCCGCGCACAGACACTGGCTGCAAACTTCCACTCCTCCAACTACCCGATCTCCTCCCCACACACCCCCCTCCGGGAGGCGGCAGGCCCCCCGCCGAGCCCCTCCGGCCGGAGCCCACGCGGGCGGTTTAGGTTGGCTGCATCTTTAATAACTTCGGGCTCTGACATCAAAACGAAAGCGAGCCAAGCGGTCCAAGGGAAGCGCTAGGCGAAAGCTTCGCGGGGGACACGAGTGTCAAAGGCGAAACCCGCGACGGGCGGGGACCCCGGGGAGAAGAGAAGGGCGGCTGCAGTCCGCGCCGCGTCCGCCTGCTCGCGAGGCCTCCCGTGGGGGGGGGGGACGGGCAAGGGGTCCCGGGCACTGACCTGAAATCCCCGGCCGGGGAGTGAGCGGGGAGCCGAGGATCCGGCGCTTTTAAGTTTTTCCCCCCGGAGCGGAGTCGAGGCGGCGAGGAGGAGCGACGGGCGGCGGGGTGGGTGGGGAGAGGTGTGCGGGGTTGGAGGAAAGTGGGGTGGCGACGCTAGCGAGCGGTGAAGGAGCCGGGCCGGGGAAGGGGGCGAGCAGCAAAGTTTGCCGTCCCCGGCGGCCCGCAGCCCGCTCGAGACGCCGCGCTCGCTCGCCTCCCGTGCGTTTGCTGCCAGCCGTTGCCCTCGGGGTCGGTCCCGCCGAGGGGGGGCTCCGGGCTGGCGGGGGCGGGGCGGACTCGCAGCCTCCGGGCAGGTGGCGACAACCCCGCGCGATCCTCCGGGCTCCGCGGCCGAGTCGGGCTCGGTCGGGCTCAGCAGCTCCCGCGCCGCCTGGGCTGCCACCCGCGCTCGGGCAGAAGCCCCAGCGCCATGTTGCCGGATCGCCGCGAGCGCCCGCTCGGGCTGGGCGTGTGAGTGAGTGTGCGTGTGCGCGGGAGGTGTGGGTGCGTGTGCGGTGTGTGAGTGTGTTGGCCAAGTCGTCCCTGCGCGGCTGGGGCTCCCCGCCCGGCGGCTCGCGGGCTCCCCCTCCGCCGCCGTCCGCCTGGCTCCCGCTCTCGGTCGCAGTCTGGGCTCCGGAGCGTCTCCCCCGCCGCCGCCGCCGAGCTCGGCCCGCGTTCCGCGAGGAGCGTAGCTCCCTCTCACCTTGCCGCTGGGAGCCCGGGCTCCGTCTGCCGCGGCACGCCGCGATCCCAACGCGTCCCCCCTCCCCGGTTCCCTCCTCTTCCTCCTCCCCCTCCCTCCGCCCGCCCCTTTCCTCCCTCCCTCCGACAGCCACCTCCCCTCCCCCCGCAGGCGCAGCGCTCGGGCGACAGCCGCCCGCCCGCCGCCGCCGCCTCCAGCTCTCGCAAGTTTGAGCTTCCCCAGCCTCCGCTCGCTCGCTCGCTCGCTCGCTCGCTCACCCACCGCTGCGGCGCCTCGGCCGTGGGCTTTCGCAGAGGTGATTCCCGGGGAGAGGCTTGCCCAAGTTTCCCTAGCCGTCCTCGATTCCCTGGCCGGCCCGCGGCGCCTCTCGGGGTCCGAACCTCAGGCCACTTGGGTGGCGGCCCTCTTCGTCCCTGCCCCTCCCCTCCCGGGATCCGATCGTGTTGGCGCGCCAGTCCGGGGCGCGCGTCCTGGGCAAGCCAGAGACACTCACGCGGGCGGCCGGCCGGCCGGCAGATCGGGAGCCCGGGGGCCGGGGAGCAGCGGGGGTGGCTTTGCCCGCCGCGCGCCGAGACTCCCCTCGCTACCCAGAAGGCCAGTGGAGGACCGCAATTACCATAAAGCGCCTCGCCCGCCGCTCAGCCAAAGCTGTCAACCCCAGCGGCCGCTGCCGCCGACTCTGGCCACCAGTGCAGCGCTTTCCTGACCGTGCGTCCCCCCCTCCCCGACCCAGCGGGCGCGCGTCGTCGGCACTCACCACCCCCACCCCGGGTCGCCCCTTCCCCGAGGAACCTTTCCCGGGTCGGCGTCCAGAGCGCCATCCCCGGCCACGGGGGGCCGTTCCGCTCGAACTCCGAGCCCGAGTTCCCCGGACGTTGCAATTGTGTGGGAATTGCTTGGGGAGGCAGAGGGTGGGGTCTGGAGAAGACAGCCCGGGGGGGCACAGGAAGAAGAGGGAGTGTGGGTGCTAGGGCCAGGGAGGGCCTCATGAACTGCTCTCCCCCACCCCCGGCCCCGCATCGCGGGCATTTCTGTGGGCTGCACGCCAGAGGGTTGGAGGGTCTGTCCAGGCCCCTCATCTCGGCCTCGGGAGACGCTCTCCCGCGTTTTATTTTCCTTGGCAGGGAGCAACTTTTGGCTTACGCCGTTCGTCCCATAAATTTCCCCTCGGTAACGCCGTGCTGATCGGTGCTCGGCGGCGGCGCACAGCCTTCGCCCGCAGCAGTTCAATTCAATTGACACGTATTGAGCTTCCCCAGCGCACTCGGCGCGGCGCTGCGCGCGGAGGGAGGGCGGGGGGCCGGGCTGGAGGGCGGGGGAAGCGGGGAGGCGAGGTTCCGGCCTTCCCGGAGCGCGGAGCCTCATAAGGGCGAGTCCAGAAGCCCCAGTTCACGGAGCTGGCGGGAAGGGGGGGAGGGGTGTTCCGGCCTATTCGCACCCAGACCGCAGGCCCTAACTTCGCGGGCCCAAGTGCCCCCCCCACTCACAGCTTGTCGGGGTCTTTTTATGCTGGGGGTGCGGGGAGTCGCTTTCGGCCTAAGGACAAGATGGTGCAGGCTCGATGAGAACATCAATCCGAAATGGAGTGGCTTATATATCCACACAGAAAGTTTTAAAATATCCTGGAGTGTCTCCATGCCAAAAATAATCAAAAGCATCTCAAGTTGATTACTAAGTCAAGGTCAAGGCCAAAATCGGCTGGAGCTAGCAGATCCCTTTTAAAAATTAGACTTAAGACCGCTGGCAGGACTGGTGTAGGTGCGATTTTATTTAATGTTTTAGATCTCAGTGCATAGCTATAAAAACAGCCCTTTTCAAAGCAGAAGTGAAACATCTCTACCGTTTGAAACCCGAAACTTCGGGCAGAATTAAATCTTCATGCTCCAGAGCTGCGTATAACAACTGATGCAAAAGACAGGCGGAGACAGCCCCAGCTAGGCTAGCAGTGGCCAGGCAGCGGACCGGCTGGGCTTCCAGGCCCCGCGCCTCCATAATAGAATGCACGCGCCTTTGCCTTCCTGGTCTTTCTGGAGTTAGATGTCTCTTGAAAGCGAACCCACACATTTTTTAAATCTCCGGTAACAAGCAGAAAGACACCTGGACTATTATGCTGTAAAGCTATTTTTTATAAAGACATTTTAGGGCCAGACATTAAAAGTTATTAGACTGAACGCATGTGAGTTACAGACGCAGCTGGAGAAAAGGCCTCTGGTTGTGTATATTGTACCAAGGTTGCTTTCTGAAGTGACTCCTTTTCTTCCGAACAAGTCCAAAGTAACCAGGGAGGCAGGCCGAAGGTGGGTATTTGTGTGGCAAGTCACGGGCTGTGTTTGTAGGCGAGGTGGTGGGGCTGCGCCACCATTGGAAGGGCGACTGAGGAGCGGGTGCCCGGCTCTTCCGCCAGCATCAGCGTCCCAGGCCCACTGCTGGACCACTTTCTCCCCCCTTGACTCCTCAAGCCTTTCCCGCAGGCACTGGCTTTTTCGGGAGTTAAGAATCGCAAGTGACAATCAAGAGCTCTGAGGAAATTCAGAAACCAAATAAGAGCATGAACCCTGCTGCCTGGGGGAGTCCAGCGCTTTCCAGGGTTGCTGACAAAGGGACCTGTTTGTCTAACTTTAAAAAGTCCTAGAATTAAAATGAATGGGGGGGGGGAGAGTTTGCTGTAAACACAAAGGGACCAGGAGGAGGGCTGAGGGCGAGAAATTTGATACCGGAGACAAACAGGCCACTAAATTTGCCTTGGACTTAATTTGCAGCTTGCTTGCTCGCTCTCCCATTTTGGGGATCTAGCTTCCAAGGTATCCCCATGCTACTGGCTGGCAGGATGAAAGGGTTTCTGTCTCATCTCTGAGAGTTGAGAAATTGTATGGGATTTTCAAAATACTTTATTAAGGGAATCCTAAGAGGCATAAGAACGGAAGGGAATTTATTGAGAATTAAAAGGTGAGATTTTCCCAAGGTGCTTTAAGATGGGGGATGGGGAGTTCACACCTCTTGGCCAATGCCTGGAATTGTTCCTGGGGAGAGAAGCTGAAAGTTCCGGAAGGGCCGTCCTAGTTGTGTCCCCAGTCAGAAGTCTCTGGGAGCTGGGGACACTTCAGAGGCTACAGTTGCTCTAGGGCCAAGGGGCCTTCCCCAGCACCCTTCATATCTGCCCTCCCACAAGCCCCAAGGGTCAGGCTACCAGAGGTTCTTTGCGAGAGAAAGATTTCCCCGGTGAGGCAGTGGAGTGAGCCTAAGGGAAGGGTGGCACCCTGGAGGTGGTTTGAGGGGAAGAGGCACCCAAGGGGAGAAGCTGGGCTCGAGGTCAGGGTTCCACTCCCCACTCATCCCAGGTCCTCTTAGAAAGGTCCCCCTGGGTTCTAATAGGCAGATGTACCACAGACTCATTGTCAGCTCACAACCTTGCATCTCCCTAAGCTCTCTCGACCACTGGCTGAGCTGATCTGTAACCGTGGTCCCTCTTTCCAAGGACAGTTTCCCAGTGTAAGGCCTGCCAGGGTCTCTCCACACACTCCATACCACCCAGGCTTGGGGAGTGGCCATCATACCTCATTGGGCTTTGGGTAACCCTAAGACACCACATTTTTTCTGGGCTTTCTTTGCAATGGATGTGTAGGATGGAAACAGAAGGTCTCTGGAGACTTTCCGTGAGGTTCTCAGTTGTCCAGGACAAGGGGTCTTGGAAAAGGTGAACTTATGATTACAGAGCATGTATCGTTGGCCTAATGTAGACACGGTTTGAGGGAGTCTGTAAATATCAGCTGAAAAAGAAGACACCTTTCTAGTACCTATAGTGAAATTGCAACAGAAATCTTCAGGAGGCCCAGTGGCCTCCTGGTTCCACAGATCTACTGAACTGCTATGCATGGTGGAACACCACTGGATGCAAAGGGGGAGAAACATTTTCTGCCTGACCCGGGAAGGCTTTGTTGGCGTTGGGGAGAAAAGGGTGTAATGTGAGCAGAACACTGATCAACTTGTTCTGTGCTCCAAGATTGTCTGCTTCTGGCTCAGAGGTCCCAGAATCCAGGAACCAGAGGGTGAACTGTGGGCTACACAGAGGGGATCCCACGAGGTGTGAGCCTAAGTCACAGGTGCTTCTGAAAGGCTTTGCCTAGCTTTCTATGCTATCCCTACTGAAGAGGCTGGAAATCACCAGGCTGGGCTTGATAACCCAGCCACCACCTGACTGCCAGTTTAGAAGTAGGGCCTCCACAGCTACAATTTGGGGTGAGGGGAGGAGTGGGGTCAGTAACTGAGGACCACAGAGAATGGGGAATGGGAACCATGAACCACAGATCCCAACCTTTGTTTCCAGCTCTGCCACTGTAGTCTCCCCTTTCCAGAACCCTGAAGCCAAGCGCCACCAAAGGGGACGGGGAGGAGCTGGGGAATAAGTAAGGTCAGTCTCATAAACACCACTGAGCACACACCCGAGCCCCAAGTGGAGCACAAGAGCAAATGGCTTGGGGACCATCAGGGCCAGGAGCGAAGCTTGGTTTTGTGCAGGATTCTAAATAGCTTCATCCAAGGTACTTTTTGACCTTTTACCACTGTCCCCTCCCAACCTGCTGTGATTTGCCTTGGGGGGGACACACCCTAAGCCTAGGATCCTGTCCCTCCAGGACATCTGCAGCCCCCCCCCCCCAAGCCTCAGAAGATGCAAGTGCAAGGGGGCAGGCAGGGGGTCTGGGGTGGTTTGTGTTTCGAGGCCTGACAGAACCTTTAGTGTGAGGCAGAGGGAGGAGGCTAATGCATAATGCACAGCGCCTGGAAGCCCGGCCATTAGCGGCCTGTCGGTGACACAGACAAACGACTGAGAGGGAGGAGATCCAGCTCGCTCTGGAGTTTAAATATACCAGCGTGGAGGGGAAACGCCATGATTTAAAAGTGTGTGTTTGCAGACACTCGCATATATTTTAATGATTTCCAGCAGGCCAAGCATCCCGGCTGGTCGGGCTGCCCCCACCCCAAAAGACAGATGAGTATAAGTGAAAGGGGTGTAGGTGAAGGCGAGGTGAGGCCTCAACCTGACACCTACCACCACCAGCTTTTGAGAGAAGGGGCTAGAAGCTTGGTATTCTGGCCAGCCAGAGCCACTGGATTCCTGACCATCTCCAGTATTTTTTTTAGCTGGCCACCGCTTTCCAGCCCCAACTGGGGCAAGGCCTGAGAGATAAAACAGTGTTACCCCTTGCTTTCTCCCAGGTACCCACATTTTTAGTCTTTACTTTCAACTAACAATCCAGAGACCTCCTTCCTCCCCGTTTAACACACTAGTGTTTTTAGCAATTAAGGCGAGAAGGGGGCGGGGATAAAGATAAGCCAATTTTTTTCCGCCATGCAAGTGTGAAAGATAAGATAACGCTAAGCTGGGGCAAAGCGGCTGCTTACAACCTCCCCTCAGCGATTTTGATCGGTCACTTCTTATCTTGCAAAAATGCTCCTTTGGAAAATTGCATAGAGAGAGAGGGGGGAGAGAGAGGAAGGGAGCGAGAGGGGGAGGGGAGAGGGAGAGAGAAGAGGGAGAGGGAGAGAGGGAGAGAGAGGGAGAGGGAGAATGAGAGAGGGAGAGAGCTGAAGGAAAGCATTTTCATTTGGAAGTGACATTTAAACCCCCTTCCTCTTTACTAGCATCCCCCCTCCTGGCTGCCCAGGAAAAGTCGCACCTTTCACTAACTGAGGTTCAGACTTTCTCCTGGGGGGCAGGATTAGTAATGTAATTAGGCTGAATAAAAGCAGGGATGCGTGCGGATTTATCCTGATCCAGCCTCGAGCTCACAGCCGACTTTTCCTTCCCTTAGTTACTAGTCAGTTTTTCTCTCCCCATCTCCCCCAATGTGTGGTGACTAAACCGGTATTGGGGAGGGTCCTAGAGTCCTGTGAACACGTGGTTGTTCTTTGTGGGAAACAAGTGGGACTAAGGGGTCCAGGCCCCTGTAAGAAAGGCTACCGAGGTGTCAGAACCCGAGGACTCCCGGCCACACTGGACTCGGGGAGTTTGAGAAAATCCTGGATTTCGCACACCCTTCTCACGCTGGGGGGAGGGGAGGTTCTAGCAGTTGGTTTGAGGTGCTGAGCGGTTTCGCTATTGAACTACAGGCCCGCAGGGAGGCCTGTTAATTCCGCCCCCACCCTAGTACCGCGACCAGCCCTTCCCGTCCCCCATCTCAAACATCAAGGCGGGTGCCTCAGGCCAAGTGGCAGAGCTGCGGCCACCTCCGGTTCTGGGGGGCCCGAGCTCCCCCTCTCCTCGCCACCCCCACTTCGGGGTCCGCGCGTCCGCGCGGGGCGCACCTCGAGCCAGGACTCCTGCGGGCGGACAGCGCGACCGAAAGCCCGAGGCCAGCGGCAGCCCGGAGAGTCCCCCGGGGAGCCGAAACCGCGGGGCGGGGAAACCCCTCCTCGCGCCCTTCCCCGAAAAGCCTGGCCGCGGCGTAGGCGCCGGGCGAGCGGGCATCCGCTGCCGGCCGGGCCTCACGGAAGGCCCACACGCGTCCCATTAGTCAGCCCGAGTTCCCCTCGGGCGAGCCGTCTGGCGAGCCCCCCAGGCCCGGCGCGGGCGGGGCGCGGATGCGGGGCCGCGGCGGGGCGGGGGCGCGGGCTCTGCGGGGCCCGATCGGGCTCGGTTCCGCGTTCCTGGGCCCGCCGGTAAGCTGAGCCGGCGGGGCAGGCCGCTCCCAGGCTGGCGCCGAGGCGCCGAGCGCCGCTTCACGTGCCCGCCATATCAGCGGTGGCGGCGGCGAGCAGAGGGGGGGCAGGGAGGCGCGTCGCGGCTCCCGCGGGGGCTCCGGCCCCCCTCCGCGCCGGGGGGTTGGGCCGGGACCACCCCGCAGCCTCCCGGCCCCGCGCCCGCCGCGGCCAGACTCCGCGAGCGGCGCGGTGGCCGCCGGGGGAGGGTGCTCCTCGCGGCCGCCCCGGGAACTTCCCGGCCGCCGCAGTCTCCGGGACCGGAAGCCCTAGCGCCACCCCGAGAGGCGGTCGCGCCCCCCCCCCCCGCCTGCCTGGCCAGAGCTGGCCGCGCGGCCCCCTCGATCCCTCCGGACCCCGAGCGGACGCCTTGACTCTGGGGCATCCCCGTTTGAGCCTCCAGTCGGGGGCTCGTGCTCCGGTTCCAGGAAGACCTCCCTGGGTTATATCTACCGCCATAAGTGCGCCCCCTTCCCTCCAGCCTGTCACCCCACCCAGCCCCGCAGCTGGGGCCGGAGGAGCGCGGAACTACCACTCCTGCCCTGCAGGAACACCTGCTCCCCGGCCCTGCAGCTGGGCGCGTGGTGCCGGGAGAGGCTGCCGACTGTTGTGTGCAGAGATCGTAGAGGGGAAGACGGGGCTCCGGAGAGCAGGTTCAGGCGCGACCGCGCCCCGGCTCCCCCCACCCCACCCCACCCCCAGCTCCCATCCTTTTTTGGGGGGGGAATCGAGAGCAGAGTCTGGAGGAGCGGGTCTCCTGGGATCCGAAAGGCCGACCCCTCCACCCTGATCGGGTTTTTCTAGCTTTTAGAGGTCGTTCGCAAGACAGATGGGGCAAAACCTGTTCTGGGAGCCTTCCCGGGGTTCGCCCCCGCTCTCCAAACCCAACCAGACACGCATCTCTCCCGGCCCCCACTCTAGCCTCGGGCGGGGAACTGGGAGGAGGTCAGGGCGGTACCCGCACCCCTCCAAAGATCTCTCCTCTTTCCCCCGCCCCCATTCGGTGCCAGGCTCCGGTCGGGTCGAGGCGTGAGGGGACGGTCCACCGGGGAATCCGTGTCTGCGGGGTGCCCCGAGGAGATCGGGCCGCAGGGATGACCTGCGCTGCCAGCCTCCCAACCCTCACCCCCGCCCGTCCCGCCCTCCCCGGCTCTCCTGGCCCCGGGCCCGGCCGGGGAAGGCGTTGTTTTGCCAGCGGGAGCCGAGCGAGTGTGCAGAGAAAAGCCTCCCAGCTCTAATGAGAGTGCACACAGCGCGGCAGCGAGCAGGATGATTACCCGGCGGGCGGGGGGGTGGGCGCGGGCCCGGGCCGCGGGCGGCGTGTGCGGCGGCCCCGCGGGCCCGAAGTCCCCGCCTGTCTGGCTGCTAATCGCACGCTTTCTGCTGTTACGGAGGCAGGCGGGAGCCGGCGGGCCGAGCCCCGCGCCGGCGACTCGGCGGGTGACACGGAAACATGGCGCAGCGCCCCTCCCCCGCCCGCCCTCCCCGCCTCCCGCCTCCCGCCCGCCTCGCACTTCCTCCCGCCCGCGCGGCTTTTGCAGTTCTAATGCTCTGCTGTCGGCCCGGCACCATTACGCTAGCAGCCGCTTCTCGGCGGCCCCGCGCCTCTCTTTTTCCCCTTTGTTTTCGGGGTCTATAGAAAACGTGTGCTTTTGTCCCTCACTCTCGTTAAACCAAACTTGTGGTGGCGACGGAAGGCGGTGCGGGCGGGGAGGGGCCCGGGGATTTTTGGCAGCAGTCGACTGGAGCGTGGTGGAAACTTCTCTCGCTGGGTTCGCCGCCACCCCGCCTTCCACCCTCCCCTCACACTCACAAGCTGGCCAGCCCGCCTGCTATTGCTTCCCCCTTCATTCTCCCTCCCCGCCCCAGAGCCCTCCGTTCCCCGGTAAGGAGGTTTGGCTAGAGCCCCCTGAGACGAGGTGGGGCAAGGGCCCGCACTAGCTGGTGCGGATCTGGAAGCCTCGAGTTTGAGCATCAAGGTACTTGGCCGCTTGCAGCTCGGACTTGCCTTCCCACCCCACCCCCTTGGGTCACTCCGGGCTTTGTATCACCCAGTGGAGATGGAAGGGGTGGAAAAGAAGAAAGTGGCTCGTGTGTGGTTTTTCTGTTGGCATCTCGGCCACAGCAGTTCTTTAGAGGCCCTGGAGTTAGAAGGGAAGAACCTGCTCCGCAGGGGAGGTGAAGGGACAGAAACCTAGGCCTGGGCATGGAATTGTACCCCACTGGCTGGCTGAGTTCTCAAGCGGAGCGGAGCGACTCTGCAGAGTGGGAAGATCTAGAGGACCCAGTCCTTTTATCCAAGAGACCACCAAAGCTTCCTCCCCACGGCAGAGCAGGTCCCCTAGGGCGCGTTCCCCAGCCCAGCGCGCACACTGTGTCTTCCTACACTGCACCGGAGCTGCTCAGGCGGCGGTTTTTTTTTTTTTTAAGCCTGCAATTAAGCGAGGCGTCGCCGTGTCCTCGGCTAGTGTCGATCCTGTCAGTCGCACATGGCCTTGGTGCTCCGGTCCGAGGCCCCGCGATTAGTCACAGGCTTGCTTCGCTCCTTCCCTAATCCGCCTCTGCAGGCAGCCTGGGGACGCGGCCGACTTGGCGGCGCTGGCAGGGTGCCACCACGCGCGGGGCGGGCCGCCAGGCCAGCACCAGCCCCACTGCGCCTGAATCGGCGCGGCCTCAGGGTGTGGGCTTGGGGCTCCCTCCCCCGACACAGGCCCCTGGCTGGGGCGGCAGCACCCCTCCTCCTTTAGCTCCACTCCCCGGCCTTCGGGATCTATTTGTGTGGTGTCATTTGCATAAAAATAGGACAAGTGTTTCTGTGCGTTCGAATGCGGGAGGCGAAATCCTTATTGATGTGTCTGTGTGGAGCCCTCGTTTGTCGGAGCAGTTTGATTTAGGGTGTTTGTGTTGCCTTCTGCGAGAAATGAGAGGAAATCCTGCCTACCGCCTTCGGCGGCCAGGAAGGCCCCCCAGAACATGCATCTCTGCAGCGATCAAACACGGGCCAGCTCCTGGACCCTGGCGTGCCGAGTCCACAGCGAGCAGGTTGAGGGCCAGGCGGGCGGCCCATTATGACTCATAAAATCGGGCAGCCTAATTACCAGCTGCCAACCCGTTTACGTGTGGCACTTCCCAATGATCCCCTCCTTCTCTCGGCTGGGGCCTTCCAGTGGGTTCGTCGACAGTGGGCCTCTCGACAGGGACTGATGAAGTAGCCGCCGGTGCCCAGGGCGGCACGGTCCCTTCCTGGACGACCCCACTTCTCCAGGCCTTCGTTTTGCTCTTCTGCAGCCCCTTGCCTTGGATAAATAGATGGGAGGGCGCCGGCCGTGCGGAGCCAGTAAATCAATCATTAACTCCCAGGTTAGGCCTAGTCAGGGTCGGAATCCGCGGCGGCCGGAGCAGAGTCCTGGGACCAGCACAAGGCCCCCACCCTGGGATGGGGGCCGTCCACGTGCCTGCGAAGTGGGTGTGTGAATGCGGGTCGCCTGGGGCCTTCGGAGCCCCTCCAGAAGCCTCCGCCTGCCTGGCCTTTTAAGTGCGCAGCGCGCCTCGCCGGGCAGGTCGGGTTACTGCGCGGCCCCAGGCGGGCGTGAACATTAACTAGCCCTTCGGGGCCTGCGCTCCCCGGGAGAGCCGGCCGCGCTTGGGCAAGCCATTCGGCGCCGAGCGGGCTCCAGGCAACTCTGATTGGCCAAAGCCAAGCGCTCGCCCTGGTGCCGGCCGGCCAGCCTCGGGTGCCCAGCCCACGAAGCCCGGCGTGGGGCGGCACGCAGGGGGTTAAGCGCTCCGGGTCTCCCCGGCTCCTCGGCGGCGCGGAGGAAACGCTGATCAAAGTGCTTGGAGGGAAGGAAACGCACACGCACGCTCGGGCCTGGGTCGAAGGCGGCCGACTGGGGCCGGCTCCAGCGCCGCCTGCCTCGACCCGCTTCCCACACTCCCGGGAACGCGGTGGCGGCGGCGCTGGCCCGTGCGATTCTCTCGGCGGAGCTCGGAGATCGGCGGGGAGGAGGAGGAATCAAGGGGCGGGCGGGAGGCGAGCCCGGGCTGCGAGCCAGGAAGCCCGGAGCCGCAGATTAGTCACCGCTCGGCTCGGCGCTCCCGGGTGCGCCCGGGAACCGGGAGAACAGGCGGCGGCCCCGCTCCGCCCGGCTCCCGGGGTCTTGGCGCCCGGGCTCCCCCCCCCCACCCCGCGCGAGCCTGGCGCGGCTGGCAGGACTCTCGGGGGCTCACGCCGGCGAGATCCACTTGTCAGTTCAAGGGCAGGACAGAAAACTCTGCCAACAGAGTCTGGCGAACAAGAAATTTATCATTGACAAGGTGCTGCCCCTCCCCCGCGCCCGGCTGCATAACAAAACAAAAACCCAGCGCGCGGGGCCAGCGCCCCCAGCCGCGGCCTGGACTCCCGCCGCCGCCTCGGTGCCCCCCCCCCCCACTTCTCGGCCTTGGCCCGGGGAGGGGAAAGCTCACCGGGCCTGGAGCCCTGAGCGCCGGCGGCAGCGGCAAACAGGCCCCGCGGGCAGGCTTCGGCTCGAGCCCCGCCGGGAGCACCGAGTTGCTTCCCCCTGGGGAGGTCAGACTGCGGAGGAGGTGGCGGGCACCCCTGCCTGGGTGGTTAACCCCGCGGAGCGGCGCAGCCGGGTCAGCGGCTCCCCCGAGGGGCGGGGGCGGGGGCGGGGAGGGTGCGCGGCGCCGCCAGCCCGCGGAATCCCGCGCCAGGGACTCGGGCTTGCCGCGAGCTCGGCCTGGCAAAGTTCCTGTGCAAACTCCACGTTTCGAAACTGCAGCGGCGATGCGGGGTGGGGGCGTGGGCTTGGGACACGCACGGAGCGCGCCGCGGGGCGGCCTGCACCTGCCCACCATCCCCGCGTGGGGTGCCGCGCCCGGCTACCTAAGGGGAAACCGGAGCTCTGGACTTTTTTTCCTTTCATGCCTGTCGGTCCCTCTTCCTACACCCCCCTGGAAAGACACCCAGTTGATTTCTTACATTCAGCCAGAAGAATGCTGCCTTTTTAGGGATCCTGGTATTCAGGGTAATTTCGTCTTTGACACATGTAAATACTTAGTGCTCTCAGGTAAGGTCAAATTATTTATCATCTTAATTTATATTTCAATAGGCCTACAATTTAGAGGCCCGAAATGCCTCCTTATGAATCATTATGGTCTATTAGGGGAAGTAATGTATAAACAGCACTATTTGGGAGGGAATCACTTATGTTGACATTTAAATGGCACTTCAATAGTTAAAAAAAAAAGAGACATTCTAGTGCTTTTGATTAAATATACAATTTACAGGACCACCAGAAAAGCCATCAGCAACATAAATCCTCTGGATTTTTAAAAAAGCCTTCCAAGGCACGCATGCCATTTAATCCCCATGGGACAAAATGCCAGTTTTCCAACAAATAGTCTCCCCATACCTCTCAGCTAAGATCTCAGGAATCTGGGAACTCTCTGGAAATGTACGCACAACTCCACAAGCAGGTACCCCATCTGGAGGTGTGTGGCTGTCCTTGGCTCCGTGAATCAAAAGCTTTCTAACACAGCTGCAACTAATTTGTGAAAGGTCTCAGCTCCTGACCACTCCATGCTTCCCTACGAGCGGCCTAGAGGGCTTCCCCCCTCTGGGGAAGAGGTGAAACCTATGGTGCTCAGGGTTTACTAAAGGCTTTATGGTCAGGGATCATTCTGGCAGAGCTGGGGGTGGGGGTGGGGATTTTCTGTGTTGACCAAACTCTGCTTAGCTACGTGAAAGGCAAGAGCACTACTGGCTGAACTATCTCTCAGGCCCCCTCCCATCATCCTAAATCATTCCTCTCCTCCTGGTACAATATCTCAGCAGCACTCTTCTTGGTCGTCCCATCTCCAATCCCAGGCTCTCTTTACCCACTAACCCTATCGTTTCCATGTTCAAGAAGCATCTCCCATCTTCTTTTTTTTTTTGGTTTTGGTTTTTGGGCCACACCCGGCGTTGCTCAGGGGTCATTCCTGGCTGTCTGCTCAGAAATAGCTCCTGGCAGGCACGGGGGACCATATGGGACACCGGGATTCGAACCAACCACCTTTGGTCCTGGATCGGCTGCTTGCAAGGCAAACGCTGCTGTGCTATCTCTCCGGACCCGCATCTCCCATCTTTTAAGGTCCCCTTTCTTGACCCAGAATCTCATGTCCAGGCTGGCTATGTTCTCCAACATGGCAGCACTTATTCAAAGAAACACGCACCAGCTCCTTTTCCCTACTTAGTGTCTTCCCCAAACATCAGTTTGTTAACAGTTTAATTAAGGGTAGCAACATTCTTTTTTCGTTTGTTTATTTTTGGGCCACACCCAGTGATGCTCAGGGGTTATTCCTGGCTATGTGCTCAGAAGTCGCTCCTTGCTTGGGGGACCATATGGGACTCAGGGGCTCAAACTCAGGTCTGCCCTGAGTCAGCTGCATGCAAGGTAAACACCCTACTGCAGTGCTATAGCTCTGGCCCAAGGGTAGCAACATTCTGAAGTTGGCCTTGATGACAGCCTGCATACAATCCAATACAAAGAAGATGAAATCTGCTCCATATACTGATAAGGAAAGACCCTCTAAGGCCTGTTGTTAAGGGAAAAACATACTGGGTGTATCATTTATAATACGTGCATGTTTTGTTTTGGGGCCACACCCCATGATGCTCAAGGGTTACTTCTGTCTCTGCACCAGGAATCATTCCGGGTGGTGCTTTGGAGGACCATATGGGATGCCAGGGATGAGACCCTGGGTCTGGAGATTACAAGGAAACTTCCTTATAGCTTTACTCGAATCCCTAATAGGTAAGTGGAGAAGTATTTGACACATGTAAATACTCATTGTAAATACAAATAAATGCAAATGCATTGTATATGCATTAAATATACCCGGAAGCATTTCTGGGGAGCATCCCATGCCACTTTCTCTGTACATATATGAATGTCATATATGGTAACACTCCATGCAAGTTGTCAACGATGAAAGGTCTGTAAACCTCTATCAGTTACTTTAAGAGGGTCCAAAGCTTGTGAATTTCACTGTTGCTCTGTATCCAGCTTAAGGAGGAGACGTGTAGGTTCTCAAGTTTGTGACTTTCACCATATTAACTAAATCATTTAAGACTATTTGGGGTGGGAGAGCTAGCATAGCATTAGGGCGTTTGCCTGGCACACAGCTGACCCAGAACAGATGGTGGTTGGAATCCCGGCATCCCATATTGTCCCCTGTGCCTGCCCGGAGCGATTTCTGAGTGCAGAGCCAGGAATAACCCCTGAGTGCAGCCTGGTGCGACTCAAAACAAGCAAATAAATATAAATAAATAAATAAACAAAAAGACTATTTACCCTTCCTCTCCACCTGGTCCACTTGCTCCTTCCACAAGAATGCTCAAGTTTTAGACTACTTCCTGATTTCCAGGATGTGTGTACGGGGAGTGGGGCTGGTGGTGGCAGTTGGGGACTTTTCCTTGGTCCAGTTTCCGTACTACTCCCACCAGTTCCCTCTGGAAATTGCTCTAGGCTTCCCAGATGCTGCACATAAGTGGTTTTCCTAATTCTTTTTCTTGGGGTGGGGTTTTTTCACACCCAGCTGTGCCCAGGTTCTGCCCTCAGAATCTGCTCCTGGCAGGCTTGGGGAAACCATATGACTGTTAGGAATAGAACTAGAGTCCGTCCTGGGTCAGCCACGTGCAAGGCAAACGCCCTACCACTATGCTATCACTCAGGCCCTGGTTTTCTTAATTCTGACTCTTTATCTCACTCTGAATTGGTTTATTTGGGGGCTGGCAAGGGGAAGGTTGGGAGAAGCATACTTGGTGGTGCTCAGGGATCTCACCTGGTAAAGCAATGCTGGGAATTAAACATGCGTCTGCTTACATGCTGAACTGGCCTTGGATCTGAATCCTCCTTGCCAACCTCATCCACAGCCATCACGCTAAATCCCACTTGCTTACTAAGATGATTCACAAATTTGTTTCCAGATCCAAACTCACGATCCCATCAAAAGAAGGACCTACCTTCCCAACTTGGCATCTGTATCTGACTTATGAATAAGCTACCTCACTGCCCAGCACTCTTAGAAAGGTCGTGGACTCAGTATCCACATTGTATATGTGAAGGATCTGAGACAAGGGTCCTAGAACATTCCCAAAGTCATGCCAAAGATGGCAAACACGTTGCCATGAACTTAAAAACAAAACAAAGAACAATAAATGGATGGGGAGATATAAACAATCGGTAAATAAAATGACAGGGGCCGGAGAGATAGCATAGAGGTAAGGCGTTTGCCTTTCATGGACAGTGGTTTGAATCCCGACATCCCATATGGTCCCCTGTGCCTGCCAGGGGCGATTTCTGAGCGTAGAGCCAGGATTAACCCCTCAGCACTAACAGGTGTGATCCAAAAACCAAAAAAAAAAAAAAAAAAAAGACAAAGCTAAAACTGAAACCCAGGTAATTTTATCTCCAGAATCTGTGTAGGGTTTTGGTGGTGGTTTTTTCATTGGTTATGGGTTTCAAACTCCAGATTCTCGCATGTAATAAATGCATTCCAGAGAGCTATTTTTTCTGCCCCAGAGTCTAAAATTTTGGCGATAGTGGATAGCTTCCCAAAATACACAATTACTATCCCTAGTTCTGGGCTCAAGGGCTGCTCCTAGTAGTGCTCAGAGGACCATGTGGTTCCAGGGTTTGAACCCAAGGCTCCTGAATACAAGGCATGTGTTCAGCGCATTGAGTGCTATCTGGTAGGGCCCAAGTTCTTAGCCATTCTGCTTTACTGCCTCAGAGCAAGTCTAAAATGGACAAGTTGGTGTTACATAGGACCTATTATCCAGTTGTGCTGGGTATTGAGCCACTCCGAGGTGTGTTCTGACCAGCCCTGTGGTGCTCAGGGACCACCAGACTGCACCAGCAGTGCTGAGGGAACCATGCTCACAGCTCTGGCAATGCTAGGCATATGATTTTCCAACTGAGCAAGCTCCCTAGTCCCAATAATTCTCATTTATTGCCAGTTTAGGGCTATATCTGGCAGTGCTCAAGGAGCTACTCCCGACTTTGCTCAGGAATATCTCTCTCTCCCTCCCTCTCTCTCTCCCTTTCCCTCCCCCCCCCTCTCTCTCGATAGTGCCTAGGGGAACATATAAGGTGTTGGAATCAAACTGATGTTGGTCACATACAAGGCAAGCAAGCACCTTACACCCTGTACTACCTAACTCCCTCAAGAATTCTTATTTTATAAATTATTTTGTAATTAATCTAGTGCTCTAGTAGATAGTACAGCAGGGAAGGCACTTGCCTTACATGCACTTGACCCGCATTTTGATCCCCGGTATCCTATATGGTACCCCGAACCCTGCCAAGAGTGACTTCTGAGCACAGAGTCAGGAGTAACCCTAGAACATTGCCGGGTATGGCCCCGAAACAAAACAAACAAACAAAAAAAACTAATATAAGATAAGGAGATTGGAGAGAGTACAATAGTTACGGTGATTGCCCTGCATGCAACCAACCTGAATTCAACCCCTGGCACCCCACAGAGTTTCCCTGATCCACACCAGGAGATCCCCACCAGCAGATCCCCACCAGAAGTTAGCCCTGATTACTACTGGGTGTGGCAAAACAGAAACAATGTAGACATTAACACCATTGTAAATATGTTTCCTTAAGGACAATAATAAAAAAAATGTAATACAATGTCTCAGTTATTCAAATTCTTGAAGACAGGGCAGGGTGGGGGTCATTTTTGCCCACATATCTCATCTCAAAGCATCACATCCTTCCCCAGGCTAAGTGACCTATTTCCCAGTGTCCTTTCTTGCAGGCCTACTCGCTCTTCTCCCGCAGCGCCCCCCTCAGCCAGGCTGCCATCTTCTGCTTAGGCTAGCATACAAGATTAGTATCCCTCTCAGAGCCCACATACCCAACACTTTATCCAGAGGGTATTGAGAAAGGTCTTTGGGAAACATGTCACATGCCCACTATCCCTCTTGTTCCTAAACCATTAGGCACAAAACTCAGATTCCTGAGGTGGTTCGAATCCCGGTATCCCATATGGTCCCCTGAGCCTGCCAGGAGCGATTTCTGAGTGTAGAGCCAGGAGTAACCCCTGAGCGCTGCCGGGTGTGAGCCCCCCCCCCAAAAAAAACAAAAACAAAACAAAACAAAACAAAAAGATTCCTGGGGTTGGAGCAATAGCATAGCAGATAGAGTGCTTACTTTGGATGTAGCTGACCTGGGTTTGATCCCGGCACTGTACATGGCCGAAAGCCTGCTCAGGAGTTAGCCTTGAGCCCAGATCCAAGAATATGCTCTGAGCACTTCCAGGTGTGGCCCCAAAATAAACAAAAATTCCTTCTCAAGGTTTATAATCACTTACAACTGTGGCTGGCACCTGGCTACTTCTCTGAGGGCACACATATGCTCCTCAAGTTCCTTAGTAAGCGCTCAGCCATCGTCCCTGGGCTGGCATCTCTCCAAGATAAGGCATGCCACCATTGTGTACTAAGTTGGCATCAGGACTTGGCTGGCCTCCTCTTGCTCCATGCTACAAGGGATCACCTCCAGGGCCCAGGAGGCACTCAAAAGTCAGAGAACTGACTGTGCGAGTGGGATCACTGGCTTCCACCCAGACCCCCTCTAAGACCCCCAATGCTGAGAGCACACCCTAAGAACTAACCCAAACAGGAGAGCCCCCAATCCTAACACCACCGGGCATCGCCTCCCAAAACAAGAACCTGAACAAAGTGCAAAGCAACCCAAACGAGGACACATTTCTTGCCCAACACTGGGGCCATACTTGGCAGCAAAAGATCCAGCCAGTCTTTTTATCCCATGAGACCTTGGAAGCCAGGAGGATAGATTTGGGTCACTGGGCACTTTGGGCTTTGGGGGGGGGGTTACGTTGTCCCTGGCCTGATCCTGGATTTGGAACAGTAATTGTGCTACTAGGATGCTTTACATTTGCTGTTTGGCTATGTCCAGGGCTTACTCCTGGCTCCTCCACCAATATGAAATTATAGCTCAGTGTGTGGTGACCTTAGAAACCCACACAAAGCTGGAGGGATATTATAGTAGGTTGGGCTCTTGCTTTGCGTGTGGACTACCTGGGTTTTAACCCCATATGATCCCTTAAGCACTGCCAGGAGTAATCCCTGAGTGCAGAGTCAGGAGTATTCCTGGAGTACAGTGGGGTGGAGAAAGAAAAGAAAAGAAAAGAAAAGAAAAGAAAAGAAAAGAAAAGAAAAGAAAAGAAAAGAAAAGAAAAGAAAGAGAAGGGAAGGGAAGGGAAGGGAGAAGGGAAGGGAAGGAGGAAGGGAGGGGGAAGGGAGGAAGGAGGAAGGAAGGGGGAAGGAAGGAAGGGGGAAGGAAGGCAGGAAGGAAGGAAGGAAGGAAGGAAGGAAGGAAGGAAGGAAGGAAGGAAGGAAGGAAGGAAGGAAGGAAGGAAGGAAGGAAGGAAGGAAATGAAACCCACTTGGTCTTTTATACTTCCAATGGGACAATGGCTTAAAGGACTGGATTGTATGTGTGGCAGGCAGGAACTCTGGGTTCCATCCCCAGCACTTCATGGGTTCCTGAGCACTGCTGGAGATGGCCCCAAACTAATCAAACAAAACCAAACATACTTCCAAGAATGTTTTCCCCTCACCCCCATTTGAAGCTTCAATAACAGTTGCCCTGCTCTTAATGTGGGGAGAGCTAGAGCAGAAAAGAGACATACACCACAGAGCTTCAGAAACTAGCCACCTCTTGAGATCTGCAAAGAGGACAGTCTGGAGACTTACCTCACATGGCAGAAGAACAATAGCTAGGATCCACTGGGGACTTCCTATCTGGTAGGTACAGTTGAAAGCATTTTATCTGCCTTCAAAAGGTCACTTCATGTAGACAAGTACCCTATACTAAAGGGACGATCACCATCCCCCATTTTACAGATGAGAAAACTGAGGTTTGAAGGGAAATTACTTAACCAGCCTGACCGAACACTCATTGCCCAATTTCTAGAGCCCAAACTAAATTCCACACGGTCTTGCAGCTTTTCTAGGCACCTACAGTCAGTTTCCTGACTCTGCCAATTTCCCAGGCTGGTAATTAGGTGCTTCGTTTTGGAAATGGCTCTCCCTCCATTCTGGCACACTGCAGGTGTCCCCTGAGGACATGAAAGCAGGGGGTTTGTCCAGCAGGTTGCTCGGACATACCTCTCTTCTTTTGGAGCAGAAGCTCTGGTATGATTAGATGGGAAGGGCGGTAATCGCAGCCCTGCTCTTTGACAAAGCACACAGGTCCTGCAGCGGATGCCTCAGCCGGCTCACTGCCAGTAGGCTGCACTTGGGAGCTCTCTGACCTGCTAGTTTGCATCAGGGTGCTCGGAGGAAGATCAATCTGGAAGATGATAATTTAGGTTCTGTCTTTCCTCGAACCAGCCTCTGTCCTCTGCTCTAGGTCTGCTGCCGATGATTAATGCACCGCTGAGTATTTCCTCTTCTAAGCTTCTTCCTTGCTCTGGGGTTTATTTCAGAGTCGGTGCCAGAGTTTCTCCTCCAAACAGAGGAAATGCTCGGAAACCCAGGCCATGGTGTGACTCAGAGCACAGCCAGGTGGCTAGGGGCACTGTGCCATCTCTGGGATAGGTGGCAGGGCTGTTCTGGGCTAACTCCCCCCCACACACACTAAGAGCAGCTTCATCTGTGCAACCCTCAGAAACTAAGATTGCAGGGAACAGCAATGAACAGGCCTCTGGCCGCTTCCTCATTTGCAATGATATATTCTTTTTCTTCCTACTTTGTTCCGATGATGATTTAAGGCTTCTTCCCACGATGTGCAGCACCCCGAGATGAGAAATAGAAGTGGGACATGAATTATGTCATGCCTGCTCACAGCATCTTTGCCCTAGTCCACATAATGGAACTGAATCCATAACGCTGTGCAAAAAGGAGGTAATTCAGCTCTTCGGTGGCAACACTAGGCTCTTTGAGAAGTGGGGGGGAACACAGGAATGGAACAAGAGAGCTGATCTCCAATGCTGGAGCACTTGCTTTGTGACCTTGGGCAAGTTTTGGACTTTAGAGCCTTCACTTAGCAAATGTCTGTGTTCATCTGAGGTCTTTTTTCTCCACCACTTGCCATACCTCTACTCCTGCCATCATGAAGGGCGAAAACGGCACTGTCCATCTGGCCAAGGCCCCTAGGAGTTACCACTATTTAAAAAAAAAAAAAAAAACAGGTGCCAGAGCTTTGCACTCAGCCAACCTGGATTTGATCCCCAGCATCTTATATGCCCCCTAACCACTGCCAGAAATGACCCCTGAGCCAGTAGTAACCGGTGAGGCTCCCCCAAAAAAGATGTCTACGAAGCAAGCCTATGCTTGCATACTGTCACTCACACACACACACACACACACACACACACACACACACACACACACACACACCCACACACACACACACACACACACACACACGTTTTTCCCAGGAGTCAGTGGGTAAATCAGTTACCTTGCACATGGCTGACCCAGGCTCAATCTCCATTATCCTATATGGTCCCCTGAGCACAATCAGGTATACAAACCCCCCCCAAAAGATAAAAAGAAGTCTTCCCAGACCTTGGGACCCTGGAATTGATTGACCATAGAATTTTCTCTTTCCCCAAGGCAAACACCCACCACTTCCAATCATAGCCCAAGAAAGACTTCCAGAAGGACAGCAGTAGGAATAACTTTCAGGAGACAGGAAGTAGGCCTCTTCAGAACTCTGTATACCTCCCTGAGGTGTGAGCCAACTTCTTTGCTCTTCCTGTAACTCAGGATCTTCTTGTAACCTGGCCTATTAAAGATTCAGCCTTATTTCCCTTTTTTCCTCTCATCTTTTTTTTGGGGGGTGACTGTTGGGCCACACCTACTAGTGCTAGGGGGTGAGAAATGGGGAATCACTCAGGCTCAGTTCAGTTGCGCTCAACTCTGCGTGGTCTCGTGGGCTCTCTCATGACTTTTTTGTTCAGTGCTTACTGCCAGTGCTGTGTTCTCTCACCCAGCAAACATTTCCATAGGTCCTTGCTGTTTCTCCTAGTCCTTTCCCAAGGTTTTTGTCGAATATTCCATAGGCCAGAGCAGGTATGGAAACTGGCCTCAAATGTGAAGCTGCTGGGAGGGCAGGTTTTTCAAATGCCAATGCCACAAAAAGGTGTCTGCAACCTATAATTGAAATGTTACACAAAGAGTGTGCACACAGAGGAGTGTCTAGAAAAGAAAAATGCATAAACAGATAAGTTTTTTTAGAAAGTATAGGGGCCAGAGTGATATAGCAAATAGGGTATTGCCTTGCATGGGTCAACCTGGATTCAGTCTTTACATCCCAGATGATCCTGTGAGCACTGCCAGGAGTGATTCCTGAGAACAGAACCAGGAGTAACCCCGGAACACCACTAGGTGTGGCCTAAAAATTAAACATACACACACAGATACATAAAAGAATATAAAGGACCGGAGAGATAGCACAGCGGTGTTTGCCTTGCAAGCAGCCAATCCAGGACCAAAGGTAGTTGGTTCGAATCCCGGTGTCCCATATGGTCCCCCGTGCCTGCCAGGAGCTTTTTCTGAGCAGACAGCCAGGAGTAAGCCCTGAGCACCGCCGGGTGTGGCCCAAAAACTAAAACTAAAAAAAAAAAAAAAAAAAAAAAAAAAAAAAGAATATAAAGGAAAAAAAAACATTTGAAAAAGAATCAAGCTCATGGGGGGGTCAGAACAATAGCACAATGGGTACAGTATTTGCCTTATACATGGCAGACCCAGGTTCGATCCCTGGCATCCCATATGGTCCTCTGAGCCTGCCATGAGGGATTCTTTTTTTTTTTCTGGGTCGGGAGTCACACACATGGTGACTTTCAGGGGTTACTCCTGGGTTACTCCTGGCTATGCATTCAGAAATCGCTCCTGGCTTGGGGTACCATAAGGGACACTGGGGATCGAACCAAGGTCAGTCCTAGGCCAGCCATGTTTAAGGCAAACACCCTACCGCTGTACTATCGGTCCAGCCCCCAGGAGTGATTTATTTTTCTTCATCACACCCAGTGGGGCTCAGGGGTTACTCCTGGCTCTGCACACAAAAATCACTCCTGGCTAGCTCGGGGGACCATATAGGGTGCCAGGATTTGAACTACCATCCATCCGGGGTTCGCTGCATGCAAGGCAAACGCCCTACTGCTGTGCTATCACTTCAGCCCCCACACCCCAGGAGTGATTCCTGAGTGCAGAGCCAGGAGTAATCCCTGAGCACTGCTGAGTTTGGCCCAAACTGTCCCCCCTCCCAAGGAATCAAACTTGAAATTGCATAGACTATCTCTTGATAAAAGGCCTTGCTGCAGGACCCATGAGGCTGCTCTAGCACCAGCTCGGAAGCCTGAGGGGGGGGGTCACACAGTCTGATGCAATGAGCAAGTGCTACCTCAGACAGATGTGCCTTTGCTAAACATTCCTAAGCCATAAGACCGAGTGCAGAGCATTGGATGAAGAGCTGCCCTGGCCCACTTCCTGTCTCTCCTCCCAGCTTGCTTTCAGACAGTGCCTTTTTCTTCGGCCAGAAGGGATATTTCATATCCCCTGAACAGGCAACACTTACCCTACGTTGCTGACCTTGTGTGTATTCCCCTCCAAGAAGCGGCTGTTCCCCCTGTTTCAAGGTTGCAACATGCAATTGTGCATAAACCCAGTCCAGGGGCCAGAGAGATAACACAGTGGGGAAGGCGTCTGCCATAAAAGCAGTGGGCATGTGTTCAATCTTCAGCACTCAATAGGATCTACTGAATATCAGCACCCAAGAGCATCATTGGGTGTGGCACAGACACATGTGCTTAAGCATGCACACACACACACACAACCAGAGCAAACAAGACAACACAGCAGGTGGGTAGGGTGCTTGCCTTGCACATGACTAACCTGGGTTTGGTCTTTGGCATCATATATGGTCCCCTGAGCAGAGAACTAGTAGTATACCCTGAGCACTACCAGGAGTGATCCAAAAGACTGAAAAAAACACAGTACAGCAGGTTTGATCCCTGGCACTCTATATGGTCTCCCGAGCACATTCACGGATGATCCCTAAGCCCAGACCCAGGAGTAAGCCCTGAATACTGGGTGTGGCCCAATCCCTGCCACCCCCTAAAACAAAGCATAATGATACAGGGGCCAAGAAGTTAGCTCAGTGGGCTGAATACAATGTACTATATGGTCTTCAAAGCAATGTTGAGAGTGATCTCAGGGCCCAGAGTGATAGAACAGCAGGTAGGGCACTTGCCTTGCATGTAGCTGATCTGGGTTCAATCCTCAGCATCCTATATAGTACCTTAAGCACTACCAGGAGTAATTTCTGAGTGCAAAGTCAGAAAGAACCCCCGAGCATCGCCAAGTATGGCCCAACACCCCTACAAAGAGTACTGAGCCTGGAATACCTCTAGCACCACTAAAATGCACCCTAGGACACAGGGTGTCCTGCAATCTCACCCTCCCATTTGATCATCCCCAGTCCTGTTTCCTGACCTCTGTCTAGTTTCCAAAGCCGGTCTATTCCCTTCGTCTCCAACACCTGCCAAGTCTGTCCTCAGTCACAACAGTGACCACCAATCTGCTCCCTCTCAGTCACTCCTTCACTGGAAAAACCCAAAGCCAAAGCCACCCCAGCAAGTAACCACTGGTACTGGGTGCCCAGGTCTCCTCCAGATACTCAGCATACCTTAGGAAGCCTGAGGTATTTGCATCCATCCAGCCTGAGAGAGAGGGATCAGGGTACCATAAACACCAAGGTGACAGGTAATAAAGTGAGCACCAGGTAGACGGTTAAGTAACCTGGAAGGAGTTATAGGCACAGTGAAGGGGCATCAGGACAGCAAATGGGGAGACGTTTGCAGGATTCAGAGGTCAATAGCAGAGGACCTCTTTGAGCTAAAACTCAGAAATGAGCCCAGAGTATTACAGGAGAAACAGAACTGCAGACAGAAGCACAGCTAGTGTAAAGGTCCTGGGATCCAGAGCATGCCAGTTGCTTAGTGGTAAAACGCTTCGAGTTCCATCCCTGGGACCTTTTCACTTGCTGTGTGATTTTTCCCCCCAAGGTGCTACCAGTGGGCTCCCCCGTACCACAACACGTGTTCCATGTCCTGTGCAACCCCTGGTCAACTCCACAACCAAGTGTCAGAGCATCACATGCACACACGCACACCCTTGAAATGATAACTGCTAGAAGAGAAAGGGGGGAAAGATAGGCATGAGAGAAAATGCGGGGTGGCTGGGGCCAGAGAGATAGCACAGCCGTGTTTGCCTTGCAAGCAGCAGATCCAGGACCCAAGGTGGTTGGTTCAAATCCCGGCATCCCATATGGTCCCCTGTGCCTACCAGGAGCTATTTCTGAGCAGATAAGCCAGGAGCAACTCCTGAGCACCGCTGGGTGTGGCAGAAAGGAAGGAAGGAAGGGAGGGAGGGAGGGAGGGAGGGAGGGATGGAGGGAAGAAAGGAAAGAAAGAAAGAAAGAAGAAAGAAAGAAAGAAGAAAGAAAGAAAGAAAGAAAGAAAGAAAGAAAGAAAGAAAGAAAGAAAGAAAGAAAGAAAGAAAGAGAGAGAGGAGAAAGAGAGAAAGAGAGAAAGAAAGAAAGAAAGAAAGAAAGAAAGAAAGAAGAAAGAAAGAAAGAAAGAAAGAAAGAAAGAAAGAAAGAGAAAGAAAGAAAGAAAGAAAGAAAGAAAGAAAGAAGAAAGAAAGAAAGAGAAAATGCGGGGTGGTGGAGCTAACAGCCATGCCAGAGCAATGGAACCCCCAAGATTTCCACTAGAAAAATACAGGTGAAAAGCCCCAGTGCCCTGAAGAACTTGGCTCCATCTTCCCTCCCTTACTCCCCCAATCAGGTTAGATGCCCCATACTCCACCCCACACCCTGCTTTCCCTCTCCACCCACCCTGCCCTCCCCCTGCTCCCCTGCTTCACAGGCCTCACTGGCTCTTAGCAATCTATCATTAAGTCTATAATTAGTTCATTTGGTTCTGTGCCGTGCCGACAGGTGTTTACTCGGTGCCAAGCACTGTCCTGGGTGCCAGGGCGCCACGGAGAACAGGCCCCACAAGGTCCTGTGGGAGGCTGGCTGCAAACCATGCAAGTGCAGGAGAAAACACCGACAATCGCCAACCCGTGGCTGTGAGTAGCAAGAGGGAGTTGGATGTGCCTCTAGCTTGGCAAAGAAGCTAGTGTAGGGCTAGAGCTATAGTGGGTAGGACACTTGCATTGCATGCAGCTGACCCAGGTTCATCTCTGGCATCTCCGATGCCCCCTCCCCAGACTTCCAAGAGTGATCCCGAGTGCAGAGGCTGGAGCAAGCCCTGAGCATAGCCGAGTGTGGCCCAAAACCAAAACCAAACCAAACTAAACCAAACACAGTAACAGTGTTGCAAACCACAGGGGTCTAAAATAAAAGTGGCTGTGATGGAGGGGTGGGGTGAGGTCGTTGAAGGAAACGTATGCTAATAAAGAAATGGGGGCTCCAACATTGTAAGACTGATTCAACCACTAACAACTTTGTTACTTTGTATATCATGGAGATTCACTAAGTATAAAAATTTCATTACAATAGCAGCAGGTAAGCCTTTGACTTGCAAGCAGCCAACCCAGGACCAGTAGTTTGGCGGTTTGAATCCCGGCATCCCATGTGGTCCCCTGGTGCCCGCCAGGAGTGATTTCTGAGGAGAGAGCCAGGAGTAACCCCTGAGCACCGATGGATGTGGCCCCAAAACAAAACAAAACAAAAATTTAATTATAATAATGCCAGTGTGTGTGTTTGGGGTGGTCCCCAGGCAGCCAAAGAGCATAGGCCCTGAAGCAGGACTGAGCTACATAAGGAACGGAAACACCATTATGGATTGTTGCCTCAGAAGATCCAAGAATCTCAGACTTTGGGACCAGAGCAATAGTGCCGCAGGAGGGTGTTTGCCTTGCATCCAGAAGACCAGGGTTAGATCCCCAGCATTTCCTTTGATCCCCTGAGCACTACCAGGAGTGATCCCTGAGAGAACTAGGGATAACCTCTGAGCACTGCTGGCTGTGGTTACCAAACAAAAAAAAATGTTGGGGAGTAGTGTTTGGGAACACATCCAGTGTTATGCAGGGGCTATTCCTGGCTCTGTGTTCAGGAGTGGGTGTGTGTCATGTCTGTACTGGGGATTTGAACCAGAGTTGGATTATGCAAAGCAAGTGTCTTAAACCCTGTAATATTTCTTTTGCCTCTGGGGAAAAATGAATTTTATGTTGGTTCAGTTTCTTTTTCTTTTCTTTTTTTTTTTGGTTTTTGGATCACACCCGGCGGTGCCAGGGATTACTCCTGGCTGTCCGCTCAGAAATAGCTCCTGGCAGGCACGGGGGACCATATGGGACACCGGAATTCGAACCAAGCACCTTTGGTTCTGGATTGGCTGCTTGCAAGGCAAACGCTGCTGTGCTATCTCTCCGGCCCTCGGTTTCTTTTTCTTCTTTGGAGGTGAGATAGAGTGGGGTGGGCCACACCCTGAGGTGCTCAGGGCTTACCCCTGGCTCTGCACTCAGGGATCAATCCTGGTGGTTTCAGGGAACCATATGGAATATTGGGAATTGAACCTGGGTTGGTTGCATGCAAGGCAAGCACCATACCTGCAGAGTTATTGCTCCAGCCCCAGAAAATGATTATTTATTTATTTAGGTTTTTGGGCCACACCCGGTGAAACTCAGGTTACTCCTGGCTATGTGCTCAGAAATCGCTCCTGGCTTGGGGGACCATATGGGACACCAGGGATCAAACCTCGGTTCATCCTGGGTCAGCCTCGTGCAAGGCAAATGCCCTACTGCTGTGCTATTGATCCAGTCCCGGGATTGTTTTTTTTTTAATTGCTATCAATCCAGTCCAGGGATTGCTTTTTTTTTTTTTTTTTTTTTTTTTTTGTGTTTTGGTTTTTGGGCCACACCCGGCGGTGCTCAGGGGTTACTCCTGGCTGTCTGCTCAGAAATAGCTCCTGGCAGGCACGGGGGACCATATGGGACACCGTGATTCGAACCAACCACCTTAGGTCCTGGATCGGCTGCTTGCAAGGCAAACACCGCTGTGCTATCTCTCCGGGCCCAGGATTGTTTTTTTTTTAATTCAACTTTATTGATTGATTGATTGCTTTTGGGGCCACACCCAGTGGTGCTCAGAGGTCACTCCTGGCTCTGTACTCAGAAATTGCCCGACAGGATGGGTGACCATATGTGTGCCGGCAATCAAACCAGATCCCTCCCAGGTCGGCAGCATGTAAGGCAAATGCCTGACCACTGTGCTATCTCTCCAGCCCCCCAGGAGCGATTTCTTAGTGCAGAGCCAGGAGTAACCCCTGAGCACCCAAAATTGAAGAAAAAAAGGAAAAAAAATCAAGCCTGGAGGAGAGCCAGGTTCAATCCCCAGCACCTCATAGTCCCCCAGCTCTGATAGGACATACCCTAAAGCACTGGGCCAGAAGTAGGCCCCCCACCCAGTACTGCCAGATGTGGTCCCTGAGCAAAAAGATCAAAAAAATTTTTTTAGATAATAGTGGTCCCACCTTTGCTTTGCAGACAAAGGGCTCAAGCAAGGAACACGTATGCTGGGCTCCAGCACTAACTCCCCAGGTGGCACCTGCAGTCCCAAGACTCAGATACTGGGACTCTCCTACCTGGTAGTCCTGGCCTTTCTCTGTAATACACCCAGAGTCCTTTCTCTCCTCTGACATTCCTTGGCTTCCAGCTGGTTATCCTCAGGGATATGTTTATGGGAGAGGCACCCCAGGGGTGCTGGGTACCCCACGATGGTATGCAATGCCCTGCTATGCTAGGGACACACTCGGGCACTTTTGAATGATTTCCCCGAGTCCTCAGCTTATTGGGATTTTATTTCTTCATTGCTTTGGCTAGTTGTTTTGGCTTTTTGGGGTGAAGGGGAAACAGCCCCTCTGCCCTTAGGGGTGGCAACAGGCAATGCTCAGAACCATGCAGTGCTGGCACTCCAGCCCAGGGCTCTGGCGGGCAAAGCCGCGCCAGTCCCTTAGTCTTGCTTCCTGTCCTGCACATACTTCCCCCAGGGGCTGGTGTACAGCAGCCACCCTGAGCTCCTTCCTCCCATGCCCGGAGGTCCACAGAAGCCGCCTGGGGCGTTTCTTGGCTTGTGGTCAGGCTCTGTGGCTGCCTATTCTTAGCGGCCTCAGGCTGCCCTTCCCCAGAATTTCAACTCTTCTTCCCCTGGGGTCTCGAGGCCTCGCTGCCAGGGCGGGGATGGTTTCTATTTCCAAGCGGCGCCTGGAATACACGGCGCAGACACAGAGCAAGTGCTGGTTGGAAAGACCCATGGCCCTCCAGCGGCACACTTACTGGAGCCTCCCCCCACCCCGCTGCCTGCCGGACCTGCCAGGCACTTTCTGGAAAACGACTCTGGCCGATGAGGCTGGCTGGGCTTGGCCTGGCAACGAGCAAGCCTGCTCTGTTGCCCAGCCCGGGTGCGCCTCTGCGGCTTGGCAGTCTAGAACCTTCGCTGACCTTCCTTTATAGAGGTTCCCAGACCTCTATTTCAGGTCAGGTAGCAGCTTTAAAAAAAAAAATTAGAGGGCCCGGAGAGATAGCACAGCGGTGTTTGCCTTGCAAGCAGCCGATCCAGGACCAAAGGTAGGTTGGTTTGAATCCCGGTGTCCCATATGGTCCCCCGTGCCTGCCAGGAGCTATTTCTGAGCAGACAGCCAGGAGTCTGAGCACCGCCGGGTGTGACCCAAAAACCAAAAAAAAAAAAAATTAGAAGGAGGAGGAGGAGAGCAGATGAGATAGCACAGTGGTAAGGCGTCTTCCTTGCATGCAGCCGACCCAGGACAGACCCGGGTTCGATTTCTAGCATCCCATATGGTCCTCCAGCCTGCCAGGAGCTATTTCTGAGTGCAGAGCCAGGAGTAACCCCTGAGCACAGTTGGATGTGGCAGAAAAAAAAGGCAGAGGAGGAGGAGGGCAGAGTGGCCCCTAGGCAACACTGGGGAGCGGCCTTAATATAAACTGAAAAAAGAATACCTAAGCCAGGAATTGACTCAGTGGTAAAACACATGGTTCACCTATGTGAGGCCCCAGGTCTGAATCCTGGCACTCAAAAATAAATTTGTGAAAGGGTGGTGGGGCTCCAAACACCCCTTCAGGTTCTTTCCTGAACTCTCTGGGAATGGGAAAGAATTCAATTCCCCTTCCAGATGACCCTGTTTCTACCTGGGCCCCATCATGGACGAGGATGTGGCTTAGCAGTAGAACACTTACCTTATATGCATGAGGCCCTTGGTTCGATTCTCAGCACCTCACAAACACACAAAAGGAGCGATGTATATTTGGCTGCCACCAGGACTAAGACACTGCTACAAGTGTCTTGTCAACTGCTACAAGGGTCACTTCCAGGCCCCTCATTTTCCCAGCACCACTGTCCCAGCAACCCATAACAAGCAAGTCAGTAGAGGCTGGAGCGATAGCCCAGTGGGAGGGAGTTTGCCTTGCACACAGCTGACCTGGGATGAACCCAGGTTCGATCCCTGGCATCCCATATGGTCTTCGGAGCCTGCCAGGAGTGATTTCTGAGTGCAGAGCCAGGAGAAACCCCTGAACACCACTGCGTGTGGCCCCACAAAATGTCAAGGTTCAATGCAAAAGCCAAGTTTTTTTTTTTTTTTTTTTTTTTTTTTTTTTGTTTTTGGGTCACACCTGGCGGTGCTCAGGGGTTACTCCTGGCTGTCTGCTCAGAAATAGCTCCTGGCAGGCACAGGGGACCATATGGGACACCGGGATTCGAACCAACCACCTTAGGTTCTGAATTGGCTGCTTGCAAGGCAAACACCGCTGTGCTATCTCTCTGGGCCCGCCAAGTTCTTTTTTAACCCTGGCAGCACACAGGGGTTACTCTTGGCTCTACACTCAGAAATCGCCTATGGTAGGCACGGGGGATCATATGGGATGCTGGGATTCAAACCACCGTCCTTCTGCATGCCAGGCAAATGCCTTACCTCCATGCTATTTCGCCAGGACCAAAACCCAAGTTCTTAACAGTGCTGAGTGGGAAGATGAGCAGTTGTAGAATGGGAATTCGATAGAAACAAGCCCCCTAGAAAGATGCTAGATGGAAAAAAAAACCTTCACAATCTCTTCTGGAGGGTCAGCCAGATAAATAACACAGGGGCAAAGTCATATGCTTTGCATGCAATGGATCCCAGTTTGCTCCCTGGCACCACATGGTCTTCTGCTATGAATAGATCACCAAGCACTGCTGGGTGTGGCCTCAAAATGCAGGAAGGAAAAAAAAAAAGACTTTAGATCTCTTGATAACTTTGAGGTTTGGGGGAAATCTCTGAGTTAGTGGCTCAAGGGGACCTCAAAGACTTCAGTATAAAATCTATTCCACAAACCCTTATTATTAAATGCTCCGTAGATAAGGAAATTACTATGGGAGCAAGAAGATGTGCTGTCCTTGGAGAATGTTCTGGAAAAGATAATTTGGGCACATCTGGGGGTAGGGGGGCAGATGGGGCAGAGGGAAGGAGAAACTTGGTACAAGGGGTGGGGGCCAGCCTTGGCTTGTGCTGCTCTGGGAAGGTGCCTCCACAGTCAACTCAGGCCAGTGGAATGAGTAGGAAGGTAAAATGTGAGGTGCTGAGAAGGCCAACAGTGAGATGTAAGGGCCACCCAGAAAAATGTGTGTGTGTGTGTGTGTGTGTGTGTGTGTGTGTGTGTGTGTGTGTGTGAGCAATTGAGGCTGAGGTGTTAAGTGCCTATCATTGTACTTTGGCTTTGGCAGTGATGGGGCTCACAGCCAGGAACTTACCCAAGCTACAATCCTGAAGATCTCACCATGAGTATTTGCTCCCACATCACACACTGGTCAGTAAAATATAAAAAAAGAAATGGAGCTGCCAGCAGCTGGGACGTCTGATGCCTTGCACGGTTGGGCCTTGTGTAACCTCCCAGAGATTAAATATGGCCACGCCCACTCTGTGTGCCCTCACACCAACGGGTGGGGAAAAACTGGACTGTGCTGCCCAGACTCCATCTATTGAAATCCTACTTCCTAGTACCTCAGAATGTGAAGATAGGATCTTAAAGAGACAGTTAAGGCAAAATGAAGTCATCTGAATAGGCTTGGGTCCAAACTGACAGGAGCCTCGTAAGAAGAGGAACTAGGGGCCAGAGTGATAGCACAGCAGGTCAGGCATTTGCCTTGCACGTAGCTGACCTGGGTTTATCCCTAGCATCCCATATTGTCTCTGGAGCACCGCCAGAAATGATTCCTGAGTGCAGAGTCAGGAAGGAGTAACCTATGAGCATCACCAGGCGTGGCCCAAAAACAAAGGAAAAATAACCAAACATACACACACACACACACACACACACACACACACACACACACACACACACACACACAAGAAAATAGAAGATGTGAGGCAACATAAAGAAGAGTTGGGGGCCTGGAGAGATAGCACAGCAGCATTTGCCTTGCAAGCAAGCCGATCCCAGGACCAAAGGTGGTTGGTTCGAATCCCGGTGGTCCATATGGTCCCCCGTGCCTGCCAGGCGCTATTTCTGAGCAGACAGCCAGGAGTAACCCCTGAGCACCGCCGGGTGTGGCCCAAAAACCAAAAAAAAAAGAAGAGCTGGGGTTCACCTCAGCCAAGACCTGGCACCAAATGCAAAGCTGGACATCTTGGACCTGCCCAGCTGTCCATGTGATGAGGAAATAGGATTTTTAGCAGCTACATTCCAGGCTGGAATGTAAGAGCATCCATTGTGTTACTGCAGAAAAGTTGCCCTCAGAAAGTTTGAGAAGAGGGGCCAGAGAGATAACACAGCGGCGTTTGCCTTGCAAGCAGCCGATCCAGGACCTAAGGTGGTTGGTTCAAATCCCAGCATCCCATATGGTCCCCCGTGCCTGCCAGGAGCTATTTCTGAGCAGATAGCCAGGAGTAACCCCTGAACACTGCTGGATGTGCCCCCCCCCCAAAAAAAGAAAGTTTGAGAAGAAAGTGAAAGCCATCAAGGAAATGGAAAATTTTTATATCCAGAATGGATCGTCTCCTCTGGACTTCCAGCTACCTCTAGGCTGCACCTCAGTTGTGGCTGTGCCTGTCAGGAGATGAGGAAAAGCAGGAGCTGCTCTCCCTCTTACATATGGTGACCTAGGTGAATAAATGCTCAGATATTGCGTCATCAAATACCTTTTGGACACACCACCCTAGAATCACTATGGACACAAGCATGGTTTATGAAGCACCTACTAAGTACTAGGTTCCCTTGTTTTATTCACGTGGAAAAATCTGGTCATCACAAATCACTCATGACAATTACCACTCTTTTTCTTGTTTTTTTTTTTTTTTTTTTTTTGTTTGTTTGTTTTTTTGTTTTTTGGGCCACACCCGGCGTTGCTCAGGGGTTATTCCTGGCTGTCTGCTCAGAAATAACTCCTGGCAGGCACGGGGGTGGGGGGGACCATATGGGACACCGGGATTCAAACCAACCACCTTTGGTCCTGGATCGGCTGCTTGCAAGGCAAACACCGCTGTGCTATCTCTCTGGGCCCACCACTCTTTTTCTTAAAGAAAGAAATGGAGGGGAAGAGAGAGGAGGGAGGGGGAGAGGGGGGGGGGGAGGGAGGGGGGAGGGGAGAGAGGGGGGAGAGTGAGAGAGAGAAAGAGAGAGAGAAAGGGAAGGAGGGAGGGAGGGAGAGAGAGAGAGAGAGAGAGAGAGAGAGAGAGAGAGAGAGAGAGAGAGAGAATGTCTGAAATCTCCAAGGGTCACAAAGCACTCCCAAACTAACTGGGCTCTCAACTTGGCCCCTAAAATGCATGACCTCCCACTAAAATGACAGATGTATGACCCAAGGAGAATGGGAAATTTGGCACCTGAAGAGAAACAGGAGCTGCTCATCAATTGGGAGAAAGAGATAATAGGAGCTTTAGAAGTAGAGCTGGGGCCAGGCCAGGTGGAAAAGGCAAAACCAGAACAGTGGTTGGTGCCAGCCAGGAAATGCCTTAGGAGGCAGGGCAAAAACTATTCCACCACAGTCAACTGGGACAGGAATGGGGAGGGGGGCTTACAGAATTCACCCACAAGTGGATGATTTTTCCATGCTCCCTTTTCTGATCTCCAGACTCCTCAAAGACTCTGCCCTTGCTCAGCCCTCTCAAGCTTTCCCTAGAACCTGCTTATGCAAATCCCTGTCCTGTGAGGGCCACTGACCCTAGGCAGAGCCTAAGGAGGCCATCCTTGCAGAGTGTATACTGTAACCCCAGACCTTTTATTTGCCTTTGCGCAGCACTTTGAGGTGAGTGGGTACCTTGTGACCACCATTTTATGTGTTGGCATACATTCTGAGATAGAGCAGATAGAACTATCTTACCTAGCATGGTTAAACCACACGGTGTCCCTTCAGTTTACTAGGCAGTGGATGGTGAAAAGAGTTCCCAGATGAGGGAATCATCAACTTATAGAACATCAAGGTGATTTCTTGAGTAACTCTGCGAGCTGTAGTTCCTATTGCTATCCACAGCTATCTCAAGAGACAACCATGCTGCAGAGCCCTTTCTCAAACTACACACCCCAAATATTGTGTTTGTGGGGTTTCTTTGGAGGATGGACCATGCCCCACCATACTCAAAGCTTACTTTTAGCTTTGTGTTCAGGGATCACTTTTGGCATATGTGGTACTGGGGACTGAACCTAGGTCAGCTGTGTACAAAGCAAGCACCTTACCTACTATACTATTGCTCCAACATCCAGCCCCACTCCAAATATTGTGAATATAAGAAAATATTTATTTGTGGGGCCTGAGTGATTGCACAATGGAAAAGACATTTGCCTTGCAAGTGGCTGACCTGGGTTCAATCACTGACATCCCATATGGTACCCCCGAGTCTGCCAGGAATAATTTTTGAGCACAGAGCCAGGAGTAACCGCTGGGTACCACCAGGTGTGGTACATAAATAAAAAAAAACATTTATTTGTTTGCTTTTGGTTATTTGGGGGGGTGCTAGTAGGTGGTGCTAGGCCCTGAGTTTACTATTAGCTCTGTGTTCAAAGAGACACTCCTGGAGGTACTGGGGGACTAGGCAGAGTCAGGATAGATGCTGGGCCTCTGGGGTATAAAGCATACCTCTCAGTCCCATTGAGTGATCTCAATCCTGAAGACAGTGGTTTAAAGTAGCCAAGCACGCACCAGAAAGCTCAAAATTCTGGAGCACATACTTGGTGTACAGAGGGCCTGAGTTTTGATCCTTAACACCACATGGTTTTCCTGAGCACTGCTGGGAGCATTGCCTGAGCACCAAATCTCCAGAAAAGCAAATTTGAGGACCCACACCCAAAAATGCTCAGGGTTTCTCCTGAGTTGTGCTCAGGAGATCATATGGGATGCTGGGAATCAAACCCAGGTTGACCACATGCAAAGCAAATGCCCTATCCCATGGTATTAGCAATGTGGCCAAAAACCAAACTCTTTTAAAATAAAGAGTTCGATTCCCGGTAAGCAGATGATGACCACCACAATGGCCCCTAGCAAGCACTCCATGTAGAGCGCATGCAAGGAGCACTACTAGGAGAGCAATATGACCTCTTTATCATCAGAGCACACAAACAACAGCAAACAGCAAAGGGGGAAGTATAAAAGGTAAAAATATTTTTGGTAAATTACCAAAAAGGCTGGAGCAAATGATTACAACATTTTACATTTACAACCAAATCCCACGGTATGAGGACAGAGAATGAATGTACAGGGGTTAGGTGCTTGCCTTGCATGAGAATGACAGGATTCAATCCTCAGCATCTCATATGATCCCAGAACACTGCGAAGACTAATCCCTGAGAGCCAGGAGTAAGCACCACCAGGTGTGGGCCCTAAAATCCCCCTTCAAAAACAAGAAACGGGCCAGAGCGATAGCACAAGAGGTAAGGGCTTTGCCTTGTACGCGGCTAACCCAGCAAGGACCTGGGTTCGATCCCCCGTTGTCCCATATGGTCCCCTGAGCCAGGAGCGATTTTTGAGAACTTAGCCAGAACCCCTGAGTGTTGCCAAGTGAGGCCCAAAACAAACAAACAACAACAAACAAAAACAAAAACAGAGGCTGAAGCAATAGTACAGCGGGTAGAGCATTTGCCTCACAGGGGATCTCCGGCATCCCAAAAGGTCTTCCGAGCACCTCCAGGAGTAAATTACTCAGCAGAGTCAGGAGTAACCCCTGAGCTCTGCTCAGGGTTTTTGTTTGGGTTGTGGGTTTTGTTGTTGTGTTTGGTTTAGGTATAAACCAAACACAACAACAAAAACCACCAAACCCCCAAAAGTAAAATGTTATTCCTCCTGCACAGAAGAGAGTGAGGCTCAGAGTGGCAAAGGAGCTTGCCAGGCTCACACACACTGCTAGCAGGAGACCAGATACTCTCACACCATCTCTCTCTAAATCTAAACCATGATATCACAGCCCCTGCTCACTGTGGTGCCCCTGACATTTTCTCACTTCCTAGAAGAGAACATTCTTTTCAGACTCAACTAGTTTCCAAAGCTGTGTGTCAGAGTCAGCTGTGATGAGTGTTAAAGATAGAGATTTCCAGGGCCCCACCCAGGGCTCCCTGAGTCAACCCTCTGGGCGTGGGGCCAGGACTCTGCATTCTAAACTCACACCCCTATGACTCGGACACAGTCAGCACGCTAGCCCACCAGGATTCTGATCTTTTTGATGGCTCATACCCAGTGGTAGAGGAGATCAAAACCCAGGGCCCCCCACATGCAAACCATGCCCCCCAGACCTTTGACCATCTCTGACTGCCCCCTACCAAACCAGATTCTTCTAGACTATTTGCGGACCAACAACCTTCTCTTCAAAATATACTTCAAAATATACTCAGGCGGCTAGTGACAGTGAAGTGGGTAAGACACTGCTTGCAAGGGGCCAACCTGGGATCCATTCTCAGAACCCCTTAGGGTCCCCATCCCAAACACTTCTAGAGTGATCCCTGAGCACAGAGTCAGGAGTAATCCTGAGCATCGCTGGGTGTGCTCCCAAACAGAAGCACAACAAAATATACCCAGGGTCATGAAATTACACATGACATGTAGTCTTCTGGTTCAACACGAATTCTTTGGCCCCTAACATCTATGAAATCTTCCAGTCGCACATATAGAAACCAGAATTTAATGGTAGTGGATCTTATCAATAAGTACATTATAGGGCTGGAGAGATAGTACTGCAAGGTGGGCATTTGCCTTGCTGACTGTGCACAGAGACGGTCCCCCCGTTCCTTATAGGAGCGATCCTTAAGAACAGAGCCAGGGGGCCGGGCGGTGGCGCTGGAGGTAAGGTGCCTGCCTTACCTGCGCTAGCCTAGGAGACGGACCGCGGTTCGATCCCCCGGCGTCCCATATGGTCCCCCAAGCCAGGAGCGACTTCTGAGCGCATAGCCAGGAGTAACCCCTGAGCGTTCCCGGGTGTGGCCCAAAAACCAAAAAAAAAAAAAAAAAAAGAACAGAGCCAGAAGTAAGTCAGGAATAAGTCCTAAGCCCTTATGGGCGTGAGCCAAAAACAACCCCCCAAAAGCTCATCACTCACTTTCTAGCTGCACTGGAGTTGGAGCGATAGTACAGTGGAGAACTTGTCTTTTAGGCAGTTGACTCAAGTTTGATCCCCGGCATCCACAGAACCTCCCAATCCCCACCAGGAGTGATAACAGCTCAGTGTGACCAAAAACCAAAAAACAAAAAAAGTGTTCTGTTGGGTCAGAGAGATAGTACAGTGGATAGAATGTTTGCCTTGTATATGATCAACCCAGGTTCTATCCCCCCTCACCTATAGGGTCCCTAAGGCTGCCCAGAGTGACCCCTGGGCATAGACAGAGTCAGGAGTAAGCCATAAGCTACAAATAAAAAAGTGTGTTGTGGACAATTTGTATATTGTGCTAGTTAGTATATGTTGTGTTGGGGGTAGAAGGCAGGGCAAGGGACCGAAAAGAGGAGAGGGGGAGAGCCAGAGATGCTTCACTAAACTCTGTGGTTCCTGATCTCTAAAAATTTACAACCCAGGCCAGGGAAAGAGCTCAGTAAGCCCTGCAGAGCACATGGCTGCCAGTGTGAGAGCCTGGGTTGGTGCCCCAAAACAACAACCACCTTAAAACTGAATGGAGGAGATAAGATACCAAGGTTTCAGTGCAGCCAGATGATAAGTGTTGTGGCTGTGACAATCAGCACAAAAGCTACTGGGAAAATGAAGCTTCCAAGTGGCCCCAGTAGATGGGGAGGGGCCCGGTGGAGGAAGTGTGGGCCTGGAGCCAGAAGATCCCAGCAGGAGGGTTTGCACACAGGGCCCAGTGGAGAGTGAAGCAACGCCCAGACCACTGAGGAATAGATGGCAGGACCGGCAAACAGATTTGGAGATGGGAAGGAGGGGCTGGAAGCTCAATCTCGATTTTAATTTTCTCAGTTTCTAAGAGTAACTGTCATGAACAATCAAGAACCAAATTTTCAATTTTACTAAAAATTAAAAGAAAACCAGAGTTATGTATTTCCTTCCCAGGGCCTTGGCTAACATTCTCCCCATGACATCTTTTTAGTACACTTAGGTAGATTTTTTTTAAAATATTTTTTGTTTTGGGCCACACCTGACGATGCTCAGGGGTCACTCCTGGCTCCACATTCAGAAATTATTCTTGGCAGGCCTGGGGGATCATATGGGATGCCAGAGATGGAAACCAGGTCAACTGCATGCAAGGCAAATACTCTAGAGTTATCACTCCAGCCCCTTGGGTGAATATTAAAGGGAGGAAAATACTTTCTCCTTTTGTAGTTTTATTTATTTATTTATATACTTATTTATTTATTTTGGTTTTTGGGCCACACCCGGCGATGCTCAGGGGTTACTCCTGGCTGTCTGTTCAGAAATAGCTCCTGGCAGGCACGGGGGACCATATGGGACACTGGTATTCGAACCAACCACCTTAGGTCCTGGATTGGCTGCTTGCAAGGCAAACGCTGCTGTGCTATCTCTCCGGGCCCCCCTTTTGTAGTTTTAAAAGCTAATAAGGGCACTGGAGAGGGAGGCCAGCAGGTCAAGTGTTGACCTTGCACAGAAACAACCTGAGTGCAGTCAGGAGTAACCTCAAGCATTACCAGGTGTGACCCAAAAACAAAACAAAACAAAACAACAAAAAGAAAAATGAAAGAAAGAAAAAAAATGTCAAGAGTTGTCAAGTGTGTTCATACGCAATTGTAGGAGTAGAAACAGCCACAACCAACTGGGAAAACTCTGGCACTATCTCATCAAGCTGAACAAAGGCTGGCTGTGTAGTTCAGCAGTAGAACACTGGATCAGCATGTGTGAGGCCCTAGGTTCAATCCCCAGCACCACACACACAAAGTTGAAGAGAGGTCAAATTATGGCCCAGCAATTCAAGTCGTGGGCATGCATACAGCAGTAGATATATGTCCCTCTACTCACTCAAAGGCCCACGAGTGTTCTTAGTGGCACTGGTAGGAATTCACAAAAGTCTATCAACAGTAGAATAGATCAAATCTGGTGTATTCAGTGAAATTCTATTCCAGTAAAGAAAATGAATGAGTCACATTTCATGCGAAATGCACAGGCCTCGTAAGTGTAATGTGGAGCAAGAGGAATCAGACACAGCAGGGAATGTGGCTCAGTAGTATAATAGGCCTCACAAGTGTAAGACACTAGGTTGATCCCCCCCCCACATAAATACATATTCACATGTGCACACACACACACAAACATATGGCAGACCCACTAAAAGTTCCTATTGTTGGTTCCCTTTCTATTGAACACCAAATCAGGCAAGGCTGATCAATGTTATTAACAGGTAAGAAGGGCCAGAGCAATAGAGCATCAGTAGGGAGTTTGCCTTGTACTCGACTGACCCAGGACAGACCATGGTTCGATCCGGGGTCCCATATGGTCCCCCAAGCCAGGAGCATCACCGGGTGTGGCCAAAAAAAACAAAAAAAAAAAATAAAATAAAATAAAAAATAAAAGTTAAGAGTCCTCCAAATAAGAACTGGTCTAAATTCTCATGGGGTCCCACCTCAAAACATCAGTCCTGGGCCGGAGGGGTGGTGCAAGCAGTAAGGCGTCTGCCTTGCCTGCGCTACTTGTTCAATCCCCCAGCGTCCCATATAGTCCCCCAAACCAGGAGCGATTTCTGAGTGCATAACCAGGAATAATCCCTGAGTGTCACTGGGTGTGGCCCAAAATAAAAAATAAAAAAAAGTCAGTCCTGGTGCACCATGGACTCTGCTTACAAGACATGGATCTTGATGCTGCCACCTTGAATTTTTAGCCAGTGAATTTCTTTAATTGCAATCACTTTGAGCAAAGGCGATTAGATTCCATTAGCCGTGGGAATCAATCTAATAGCAAGCTTTCCTTCCTCAAGCCAAGGGCCGGGTTCCAGGATTTGGCTGATGGCAGAGAGAGCCCTGCAGGGAAAGAGAGACTTCAGCACTGCCTGAAGAGACACGTGGGAATCCTACACACATTATTCATGAACAGTGTGAGATGGGCCAGAGTGATAGTACAGCGGGTAGGGAGGGCATTTGCCTTGGATGGGGCTGACCAGGATTTAATTCCCGGCATCCCATGTGGTCCTGCAAGCCTGACAAGTGATTTCTGAGTGCAGAGTCAGGAGTATTTCCTGAGCATCGGCAAGTTGGCACACCCAAAAAATAGACTGAGAGGGAATAGAGCAATAATACAGCAGGTAGGACATTTGTCTTGCACATGACCGACCCAGGTTCAATCCATAGCACCAAATATGGTCCCCAGAGCACTACTGCCAGCAGTAATACCTGAGTGTAAAGCCAGGAATAAGTCCTGAACGCTGCTGGGTGTGGACAAAAGAAAAAAAATTAATGGTATGAGAAAGGCAGGGCAGGACTGAGGGCAAGGAGCTGAAAAAAAAAAGCTGGACTATTGAACCAGTTCTTGTCTTCCATGTACCTGTCCCAGGTTCGATCTACAACACCCCCAATGGTCTCCAGAGTCCTTTCAGATCCTTGAGTTCAGAGACAGAAATAAGCCCTGAGTACTGCCAAGTGTAGCCCCAAAATAAACCAAAAAAACTGGAACCTTCAGATCAAAGAGACAGTGTAACAAGTAAGGTGATTGCTGACCATAATTTATTCCCTTGCAAGTGGTGCCCTGAGTACCCTCAAAAATTACTCCTGAGCACAGAGCAGGGATCAAGTAGGCCCTGAGCACTGTTAGGTGTGGTCCAAATCACTCTCTGTAAAAAATAAGAGATCCGGAGTCTTTAACCTTCACCCCTGTCCAGAACACAAAGCCCATCCCCGACAGACAGGGAGAGCCTAAGGGTACTAACATGGGGCCCAGTGAGACCATTTCTTCCTTTCTCCTCCAGAGTATGTGTCATTTTCAGAGGCCAGGCAGGAATCTGGGTCTGGGGTGTCCTCTGGGCTTTCCCACCTGCACTATTCCTGCTCCCAAAGTTCAAAAAGAAAGGAAAGGAAGCACCAGCACAGCATCCTTCTCTCTCTACCTGGGGATGACCTGGAAACTACCTTCCCAGGGTCTCTGGGGCTGGTGGCAGTGACCCAGAAGCCTCTGCTCTCATACTGAACCACCCTCAGGGCCACTAATGTGCAATTATTGCATGGATTTATTTAAATTTAATCTAAAGCAGAAGATTTAAGCAAGAGCGATGCTATCATTTGGTATATGTATATAGAAATGTCAGCTAGAGACACATAGTTTTCGTTTGAACCATCTGTTTCAGATTCCTTTACTGTTCCCACTTCTTCACCCTGCCCTGAGCCAACACCCTCGGCCGCGTGACTTTGCAATTCATCCCCCACCAAGGTGGAGAGGACAGGACCTCCACGTCCACTGATGTCAGGCCTCACGGTGGTTTTTGGCCAATGGAATGTGAGCAGCAATGACAGTGTGCAAGTCTGAGTCTGGAGCAGTGTGCAGTATTTCCCGAGGTGAGACTGCATACCCAGATCAGCTCTATTGTGCTCAATCACTACCACCCCTTGTTGGAGCCATCCATGGAGTGGCCTTAGGTACGACTGAGGGGCACTTTTTGTTCACCTCAAAAAAGTAATTTTGGGGGCCGGGGAATAGCACAGCAGGTAAGACATTTGCCATGCATGCAGCCGCCCTGGGTTCAGTCCATGGCTTCCCATATGGTCTACTGAACCTGCTAAGAGTGATTTTTTGTTTTGTTTTGTTGGGCCACACCCAGCAGCACTCAGGGATCACTCCCAGCAGGTTCGGGGGACCATATGGGATGCTGGGAATCCAACCTAAATCAGCTGCATGCAAGGCAAACACCCTACCTGCTGTGCTCTGTACTCCCTAAGAGTGATTTCTGAGCGTAGAGCCATGAGTAACCCCTGAGCACTGCCAGATGAGGCCCAAAAAAGAAAAACAAACAAAAGTGAATTTCCAGGGGCCGGAAGAGTGATAGATAATAGAGCAAATAGGGGTGCTTGCTTTGTAAATGGCTAACCTGGGTTTGATCTCCGACATCCCATAAGGTCGCTGGAGCCTGTCAGAAGTGATCTCTGAATGCTGTGCCAGAAGTAAGCTCTGAATACCGCTGGGTGTAGAAATTGGGGGGGAAGGTAGATTTCCAGGGCTGACATGATAGAACAGGGGTGCCTTGTTGGACACAAACCCAGGCTTGTACTGCATATGATCTCCCAAGCCTCACCTGTAGTGATCCCTGAGCTCCTATGAACTATCGGATGTGTCCCCCCAATAAAAAGGAAGGAAGAAAGGAAGGAAGGAAGAAAGGAAGGAAGGAAGGAAGGAAGGAAGGGAGGGAGGGAGGGAGGAGGAGGGAGGGAGGAGGGAGGGAGGGGGGGAGGGAGGGAGGGAGGGAAGGAGGGAGGGAGGGAGGGAGGGAGGGAGGAGGAAGGAAGGAAGGAAGGAAGGAAGGAAGGAAGGAAGGAAGGAAGGAAGGAAGGAAGGAAGGAAGGAAGGAAGGAAGGAAGGAAGGAAGGAAGGATAGCACAGTGGTAGGGTGTTTGCCTTGCATGCAGCCGATTCAGGAGAGCTGGTGGTTCGAATTCCAGCATCCCATATGGTCCCCCACCCCACCCCCCAGCCTGCCAGGAGCGATTTCTGAGCTCAGAGCCAAGAGTAACCCTCTGAACATCACCGGGTGTGGCCCCCAAAACAAAAACAAAACAAAAATAAATAAAAGTAAAATGAAAAGACCCATGGATGACCACCATGTAGCTTCTAGAAGAAACAAAAAATCTCACTGGGGGCCGGAGTGATATCACAGCAGTAGGGCATTTGCCTTGCACGGAGCCAGCCTGGGGTGGAGCCGGGTTCGAATCCTGGCATCCCACATGGTCCCCTGAGCCTGCCAGGAGTGATTTCTGAGCACAGAGCCAGGAGTAAACCCTGAGCACTGCTGGATGTGACCCGCCCCCCCCCCCCAAAAAAAAAGAAAAAGAAAAAGAGAGAAAGCAAAAGTTACATTTTGGGGGGCAGAGGGTGTACTGAATGATTTTTTTTCTCAAAAGTGGGTGACAGGCAATGTAAATTTGAAAACCTCTGCTCCAGACTTTGGAATCAATGCCAGGGAGAAGACAGAGGCTCAGGTTTGATCCCAGGCACAGCACAGAACTATTTGAATAATCCCCATGGACAGATCTAGGAGTAGTCCCCCATCAGCGCTAAAGCCTGTACTGCCCTTCCCACCCACCCCCAAAATATTCCTCTACAGCTGGAGAGATAAAACTGTGGGTAGTGTTTGCCTTGTACATGGAAAACCCAGGTTGGATCCCTGGAACCCACCAGGAGTGATCCTTGTGTGCAGAGCCAGAAGTAAGCCCTAAGCACTTCTGGGTGTGGCCTAAATATCAAAAACAAACCAACTAACTAAACATAAAAAAAAAGTTCTTCTGGCCCCTGGAGCTACTGGCCTAACTGAGAGAGCCCAGTCATCTGAGAAGGATGAAAACTATGTGACAGAGTGGACCCCACCCACATGTGAACATTAGCAAAGCCAAGGAACATAAACATACAGGGTTCTACAGTGGCCGAGCACCAGCTGGCAGGCCCGAGAGAGTTAAAGTCAAACCCACGGCACCACACGTCTACCCCCCACAGCGCAGTGGGATGGGTGAGCAGAGGGAGTTTGTGCAAGCATCGTGTGTGGAGTGTCAGCTTCAGCAAACACTGCGACTCATGATAAGAGCCTTAACTGTGTGCAGAGCCAGAGCTATAGCACAGCAGATAGGGCGGTTGCCTCTCACATAGCCAACCCGAATTTGATCTCCTGGATCCTGTATGGAATAATTAGCACCACCAGGAATGATTTCTGAGTGAAGAGGCAGAGTTGCTTCATGGACTTCACTGTGATCGCCTCCTCCCAAATGTGGGATCAGAAGAGATAATACAGCAGGTGAGGGCACTTGTTCTGCAACAAATCCTGGCATCCCACATAGTTCACCCAAGTACTGCCAGGAGTGATTCCTGAACACAGAACCAGGAATAATTCCTCAGCATCACCAAGTGTGCCTCCCCCCACCAAAAAAAAAAAAAAATGGAGGAGAGGGGCCGAAACGATAGCACAGTGGTAGGGCATTTGCCTTGCACGCCAGCTGACCCAGGATGGATCTGTGTTCGATCCTCGGCATCCCATATGGCCCCCCAAGCCAGGAGCGATTTCTGAGCACATATAGCCAGGAGTAATCCCTGAGCGTCACTGGGTGTGCTCCCCCCCCAAAAAAAAAGGAGGAGAGAAGTGGAGTGAGCAATACGTCCCTGAACTCTGTCTGACTATCCAGTCTAAAGGATGTGTTTCTTCCCTTGCAGTACCCAACAGCCCCCCCCCCCCACTGATGGTGACAAGTTGGCAGGTGATCCAGCCAGCACCCTGCGACATAAGTGTCACCTAATTCAAATGCTATATCCCAAATGCTTCACCCTGTGTTGCTTCACGTATGTGTGTGTGTGTGTGTGTGTGTGTGTGTGTGTGTGTGAGAGAGAGAGAGAGAGAGAGAGAGAGAGAGAGAGAGAGAGAGAGAGAGAGAGAGAGAGAGAGAGAGAGACTTCAAAGGGCCCTGAGGTGGCTTCTAGGAGCAGCCAAAACGGGTCGGCTCCCGGGTACCACGCCAGCATCACACATCAATTAAATTATATGGCAGAAACAACACAAGGTCAAGGTCAGATATTACAGCCGCCACAGCCTAGCATTAGGCACTGGGTTTTATAGCACAGAGCAATGCAAATCTTTAAATAAATGTCTGTATCTTTCCAGGGCCCACTTTCTCTGGCCTTTCTGACATCAACCATTCCAAGTGTCCCCATGCAAAGTGTCTGAACAACTAGGGGCTGAAAGTAGGAGGTCCTGGAGAGCCTGTGTGATTTTTTTTTTGGATGGGAGAGAGGAAGTTCCTGGGAACTGCACCCACTTACTTATCTGACCCTCAATGCTGAACCTGGAACAGCCTGAGGAAAAACATGATTCTCTGGGTCGGTTCCTCAGTGTTTTTGTTGTTTGTTTTGGGACCACACCTGAAGGTTCTCAGCAGTTACTCCTGGCTGGCTCAGGGGACTTTATGGGATGCCCTACCTACTGTCTCTCTGGGCCCCAGGGTCTGTTCCTAAAGTGGAATCTAGCTCTTTCTTTGAAGACAGTTCTTCCATCGGGATAGCAACTAGCCAAGCTGGGAAATAGGCAGTGGAGAAACTTCCCTTCCAAATATCTTATTTGGAAGAAAAAATATCTTTTAGGGGCCGGAGAGATAGCATAGAGGTAAGGCGTTTGCCTTGCATGCAGAAGAACGGTGGTTCAAATCCCAGCAACCCATATGGTCCCCCGAGCCTGCCAGAAGTGATTTCTGAGCGTTGAGCCAGGAGTAACCCCTGAACACTACTGGGTGTGACCCCCCCCCCCAAAATAAACAAAAAATATATCTCTTTTTCTTTTAATTTTGAACAGTTTGGTCACACCCAGGGACTTTCGGGGACTACTACCAGCTCTGTGCTGGGAAGTTGCTTCTGCTGCTGACCATATGGGGAAATGGGGAACATATCAAGGTTGACTGCAGGCAAGAGAAACAAACACCTTAATCCCTGTAATATTTCTCTGGCTTTTAAACATTCTTTTTAAATATTGTGGGGAAGATCACATCTGGGGTACTCATAAGAAGGACTTAAAGGTCCATGTATGATGTGCCAGATATCAAACTGATAGAGGGCCGGAGAGATAGTATGGAGGTAAGGCGTTTGCCTTGCATGCAGAAGGACGATGGTTTGAATCCCGGCAATCCACATGGTCCCCTGTGCCTGCCAGGGGCGATTTCTGAGCCTAGAACCAGAAGTAACCTGAGTGCTACCGGGTGTGACCCAAAAAAGAAAAAAAAACTGATCTAGACTGTGTGCAAAGCAAGTACCTTAACCTCTGTACTGTCTTTCTAGGTCTCCAAAATACCTTTTTATTTATCTGTGTATTCTTTTATTTATGTTGTGGGAACGACACACTCAGCAGTGCTTGGATTACTCCTGGCTCTGTGCTCAGGGATCATTCCCCAGCAGGGCTCAGTGGACCCTACAGGATTCTGGGGATTGAATCCCCATGAGCCAGGTGAAATGGAAGAGTTCTACAAGCTCTAATCTTTCCAAAAACCCCCATGTCATTTTCTGGAGGATGTCACACCCAGTGGTGCTCATGGGTTACTCCTGGCTCTTCACCCAGAAATTACTTCTGTCAGCACTCAGGAAGCCATATGGGGGCCAGGAACCTAAGCCTGGAAGTTCGCGTAAAAAGCAAACACTCTAGCCACAGAACTCTCTCTGGCGCTCCAGAAGTCTTTTTAATAAGCTCAGCTAGGGCTAGAAAGATAGTTCAACTTGCCTGATCCCATGTTTTGCAAGGACCCTGCATGCTCCCCTCTTCCCTCCCAAACACCACTGCGTATGACTACAAAATAAAAACATGGCAGCATTTGCCTTGCACGGGACCGACCTGGGTTAGATCTCTACATCCCATATGATCTCCCTAGCCTGCCAGGAGCGATTTCTGAATGCACAGCCAGGAGTAAGCCCTGAGCACCACTGGATATGCCCCCCACAATGAAATAAAATTAAAACGTGTCTAGAGGGGCCGAAGAGATAGTACAGCGGTAAGGCGATTGCCTTGCACGCAGATGACCCAGGACGGGCTGTGGTTCGAATCCTGGCATCCCATATGGCCCCCATGCCTGCCAGGAGCGATTTCTGAGTACAGACCCAGGAGCAACCCCTGAGCGCTGCCGGGTGTGACCCAAAAAACAACACCCCCCCCCAAAAAAAAACCGTGGCTAGAAATTCTCAAGAGCTCAGAACTGTCTAAGGAAAGCAGACCCTCTTCCCAGACCTCTCCCCCACTATCTGCTCCTCAAAGAGCTCACGTATTCTCAGACTGGCAATTTTGAAGCTATATTCCCTGAATTTTCTAACCTTTCTCTTTTATGTTTCCAATCAAACTTCAGAAACCTCAGGGCTCTGTGATAGTATAATCATCAAGCGAAGTTGATACATATTTTATTTAGTTTGTTTCTTGTTTGTCTTTGGGTCACTTCCAGCTGTGCTCAAGGCTTACTCCTAGCTCTGCTCTGAAGGATCACTCCTGGCAGGGCTCAGGAGACATGGGCTGTCAGCTGCACACAAGGTTATCACCTTCCCTGCTGTACTATTCCTTTGGTCCCGAAGCCAACTGCTGTTCCCCAATGTCAAGTAAGCAAATTCTAAGTTCAGAGTGCTATTTTAATGTTCCATGTACAATGCATGGAGTTCTTCCCAATCATAGTACATTAACCACCATTTATGGAGGCAGCAACTGCCATCAAATCCCATAGGTTTTATTTGTTTTGGTTTTTGAGCCACACCTGGTGGTACTCGGGAGTTATTCCCAGCACAGTGCCGGGGACCTTGAAGTGCTGGGGGATCAACCTCAAGCTCTCATGTGCAAAGCAGTAGATCCAACCCTTTGTACCATTTTCCTGGCCCCACCACAAATTTGTTTTTGGCCCATACCCGGTGGTGCTCATGGGTTACTCCCGGCTCTGTCTCAGAAATTACTCCTGGCCGGCTTGAGGAACCATATATGATGCCAGAGAACAAACGCGGGTCGGCTATGTGCAGTGGAAATTCCCTACCCACAGTCCTATTGCTCTGGCCCTCCTCCACAAGTTTTATTAAATGTCTCCTATAACATGCTTTGCAGATAAGATGCTAGAGGCTGGCGGGAGGGAGGATGAACAAGCCAGCAACTATGAGGGTAAAGTATTCCTAAGTAACATTTTAAGATAAAGTGAAATTAATTCAGATCGTTGAAGGGGTTTTGAATTATTTCCAAGGGGAGGCGTGTTGAATAAATATAGCACTTTTGAAAATCTGCCTTCATATATGGGTGTTCATTGTACTGTTCTTGCCTTTTCTTTTTTTGTGGATTTCAAAATTTCAAAATAAAATTAATTATTTGTTCATTCGCTTTGGAAAGAAGAAAAGCCCACAAGAATTAGCCTTAATAGATTATCCTGGATAGGGGAGCAAGCGTGCAGGCATGGGGTCAGGGCTAGAGGATTGGGGACCGGCTCAGCTTCCCTCCTTCCTACACCCTTCAGACAGAGCCTTCAAGTTCTGTGCCCTCTGGTCCCCTGTAGCTGGCCGAAACCCCAGGAAAGCAGTACAGGACTGCTGTTTTCCAGTTCCTATTCAGCTATTCTACTGATAACAAGGGCAAAAACCTGGCTTTTGTAGTGATGGGAGTGGAGTTCAGGGTCTTACACGTGCAAGGCTAAAGGTTCTAGCGTTGAGACACCATGCCAACTGCTGCTGAGAGTTTGGGGGCATCTTGTTAGGCAGCAGGAAGTGGAGAGAGGGGCAAAGCCACCTCCTCCATGCTTTAACTTGAAAATGAAATGTTGGAGGAAAAAAGTCCAGGCAGCTCTTTTAGAAATTGGGTTTGACATTAGGATGGCCACATGAGGACTGAGCTCCTGGGCATGCTGGAAGTTCTCAGTTTCTCTGTAAGGCAGAATTCTGGTAACCAGAGGCACACTCAAATCACCTACTGCTACCAGTCACAATCACAGTGCTAGAGAGACAAGGGACCCTCAGATAGAATGTTACTCAATGTTCCCTGTGGTCCCTGCTGGTGACCTACATGACACATTCATGCCCCCTTAACAGTGTTTCCCAGTGAGGACACACAAAGTGATTCTGCTTTGGTTTTGGCTTTAGGAAGCATGTGTGGCAGTGCTCTAGGTTTCCTACTGGATCTGTGCTCAGGGATCTCTTGGTCATGTCCGGGATGGAAGCCAGGTCGGCTACACACCAGGTATGTGCCCTACCTGTTGTCCCAGCTCTCCGGCCCCTTGGAGATCCTGTTTTGAAGGCACAGGAGGATGAACCAAATATTCATACTGTACAGTCTGGCCTCTCTGAGTTGAAGCTCCTCAAAAGGGGCCCTGGACCCCTACCCAACACCTAGTTAATGTGAAAGCAAGTAGAGCTCACCCACTGGTAAACCCACTCACTCTGGTTAAGGGATTTGGGGGAGGGGCAGGAAACTCTGCAGGAAGCCACCTAAAAAGGAGAGGGAGGACTGAAAGGGCTGATGGGTGTGAGGGTGTGCCCAGGTTTGGGGGGCAGCGGCGAGGGCCTGAGTGGTGGGCTGGACAGGGCATGTTGCCAGCTTGGGCTGGCCCTGAGCCAGCAAGTCTGACTGAACTTGGGCCAGCCCTGTTGGCCCACAAACTCTGTAAGCTGAACTGCCCCTGTGAACGAAGGCCTCCGTGTTTGCGCTTCCCCACAGCTCTCCCTCAGTGTTGAGGAATGTGCTTTGAAGGTTCCAGCGGGCTTCGCCTGTTTAGTGAAACCAAGAGCAGGGGCTGGGCTGAGGCCAGATGGCTGCGGGGAGGGCACCTGTGATCCCCCTGCAAGGACCCCCCAGGCAGGTAAGATTCAGGGTGGGGTGCAAACCTTGGAGAGTGTGGAGTTTTTTTTTTATTAAAGAAAGGCATATTCCCTAGGGGCCGGAGAGATAGCATGGAGGTAAGGCGTTTGCCTTTCATGCAGGTCATCGGTTTGAATCCCGGCGTCCCATATAGTCCCCCGTGCCTGCCAGGAGCAATTTCTGAGCATGAAGCCAGGAATAACCCCTGAGCCCTGCCGGGTGTGTCTCAAAAAAACCACAGAAAGAAAGAGAGAGAAAGAGAGAGAGAGAGAGAGAGAGAGAGAAAGAAAGAAAGAAAGAAAGAAAGAAAGAAAGAAAGAAAGAAAGAAAGAAAGAAAGAAAGAAAAGAAAGAAAGAAAGAAAGAAAGAAGAAAGAAGAAAGAAAGAAAGAAAGAGAAGAGAAAGAAGAAGAAAGAAAGAGAGAAAGAGAAAAGAAAGAAGAAAGAGAGAAAGAAAGAAAGAAAGAAAGAAAGAAGAAAGAAGAAAGAGAGAAAGAGAGAGAGAAAGAGAAGAAAGAAAGAAAGAAAGAAAGAAAGAAAGAAAGAAAGAAGAAAGAAAGAAAGAAGAAAGAAAGAAGAAAGAAAGAAAGAAAGAAAGAAAGAAAGAAAGAAAGACATATTTCCTTACTGGCTTTCCCTCCCCCCAGAGCCTACATTTGTCCAAGGAGCTTTGGGGGATAAGCTCAGCTCTTCTATTTGTCCAGGGTCAGAGAGGGAACGCCAATGGCCTCACTCATTTCCCTGGGGCAGGGCTTGGGAAACCAAGACAGGATTTGCCAGGTAGGTGAAAGCTAAGGACCCGGATGTGGCCTCCCTGGCCTGGCCACCCCTGGGACTCCAGTGCTTGGTTGCAGGCTGCATTTCAAAGTCAAACCCTTGGGAGAGGATAGCTTCCTACTTTTCTTCCCAGTCTCTTGGGGCTTCTGTCATCTGGCCCTCAAAGTTCCTTGGGACCTTTGTAAACTGGTTCACATAGCTAATATGTATGTCCCCGTGTGTCATCCCCTCTCCAGGCCTCAGATGGCCCTGGACAGTGCGTGGTACCCAGCAAACAAACCCTCCGTATTGCTCAACAATGAAAATCTAGCTAGCGGGCTGTTTGATGACCAAGGGTACCCTGGATATTTCTGGAAAACAGAAGTCACGTTCTGTGGACTTTTCCCCCCTCCAGTTTTTCAGTTCCTTGGAAATGGCCCTCCCCTCGGTCAGCTGGGTTCAACTCCACCCCTGTTGACCCCCTACTGGCTCTCCTTCTCCTCCAAGATGGGCCATTTGGATGGCACTGGGCCTCAGGTTTGAGTGGGGTCCCTGGCCTGCAGGCTGAGGACTCCCTCTCTGCCTTGCCATGGTCTGTTCTGCTTCCCGCTGCCACACACCTGCTTCCTTGCTTTCTCAGGCACCCAGCTGGGCCCCTCCTTCCCACCCTCCCCGCCATCTCTACAGCTTCCACTGTGCCGTGGGGGCCGAGGCCCATAAGCAATAAGTCCAATGTCACAAGGGCACCTGAGTCATTTTTCTGCAGTAAGCCTGGTCTTTCTGAAGCTACCGCCAACCTCCTCCCCCGTTAAGTTAGGTGTGGGGGGTTTGTTTGTTTTTGCTTTCCTGATTTCTATTTCCTGTGATTGCAGCAGGGCTGAGGTAAGCAAGCAGCAAGTGTGATCAGACACCCCTTCCTCCTCTGCTTCCCAGTGGAAGCAATGATCATCTCTGTACAAGGAGTGTCTGGCCTGGCCTAGAGTTTAATTAGGCACCAATGCACCTGGGGCAAGAACCAAGGACCCCCTCCTGGGGTGAGCAAATGGGGCCCAGCCCCTTCGAAGGAGCTTGCAGCCAGCTCCCCGGCTGGTGAGTGATAGGCTGCCAGCGGGTACAGGAGGTTGTCCATTCTCAGCTAATGATCGCCTTAGGCGCCAAGTGATGGAAAATCCAGAGGGGCCAGGGAGCTGCAGGGCGCAGCCAGGGACAATTGTATGGACCAGTTTAACATGCTTCCCCCGCCCTCTCTGCACAAACAGGAGGAATGCTGTGTGTGTGTGTGTGTGTGTGTGTGTGTGTGTGTCCTGGGTCTCTCCTCTCCCCCTTGACTTTCCCTTGTTCTTGCTCTTGCTTTCAGTTTTCTCTTCAAGCCCACGCGAGTTGAAATTAGAAAGGTCTTTGCATTCATTTATTTGTTTTAATAAAAGACAGCATTTTAAAGCAGCATATTTGCAGCAATTGAGTGTTAAACTAAACACCAAGCCAACTAAATGTGTTAGGGGGAAATGAAAAGTCAGTTTACCAGAAACATATAATTAACACATTCTTTGACTTTTCCTAAGCCTTTGTCTGGCTGAGGACAAGACAGAGGAACCATAATCAACTTTTAAGAAAACGAAAGATGGTATCGTGGCAAAAGGGGAACAAAAAATTTGGAGTGGGAAACAACCCTCAAGAGGGGATTCTTAAATGTTAATAAAGTCACTTAAAAAGGAATCTTCTAAAAAAAATAGACTCTCTGTTGCCTTATTTTTAGTCAACACTCATTTTCTCCTTCCAACTGCAAAGGCTCCAGTGTTGAGGCTATACCAGCTAACCACGGAAGCTGAGACCTACAAGGCAGGAAGGAAGACACATGGGAGGTGGTATATGCCATGGCCTAGAGGCAAGTGAGGTCAGAGGTAGATCAATCTAGCCAGGCCACTAGAAACTATCCCCCACCCCAGAGTCTTCCTGTGGCCAGAACTTCCAGTAAACCATTCCCCTCCCCCACCCTTGAAATAAAACATTGGACTTTCTGTACTCTCACATGGTGACCATCGACCAGCTCCTAGTGAAGGCCAGTTTCTAGAAATTGGTTGTTCTTGGGGCAGCTGGAAGCAGAGAGTCAGAAAGGCAAGCGCACCCTTTCTTGCTGGCCTTAGATGTGTGACATCCCCTGCAAAGCACCAAGGCTCAATGCCTTTGCTTAAATCCCTGGGATGTTTATAAAGATTGTGCATCTCTCGACCCAGGGGAGGCATAGAATAACATGACATGGCAGGGACCTGCCAAAGGGGCCGTGTGGGTGCTTAGGCCCCATCCAAACCATTGCTTTTTTGTAATCTTTGGGCTAGTGGAAATTGGGATTTCCATCTTTCGTGTTTGTTTTATAGCCATCGAAGTTTATTTACGGAATTAACTTTTAATGGATCCTCTGCTTTGTTCTTCAAAGTTGCCTGCCCCAGACTTGGGGCCTTTTTAGCCAGCCTTTGTGGCCAGTTTCCCCCACCCCCATCCCAATCCAGGAGGTGAGGGAGTGGGGCCTCTCGGTTAGTTAACTCGTTGCCTGCTGGTGACTTTTCTCTGGAGTTACTAATCACCTCCTTTTGATCATTGCCAAGTTCTCAGGTTGAAGGAAGGAGAAAGGACCTCTTGACCATTCGGGCTGGCTTTCCACATGAGCCTGAAAATGTCGACAAATTTGAAACATCTGCCGGACTGCTTTGGTCTGATTGCTAAAATATGCCGACCTCGAGCCCCCCTTCCCACCCCCGCCCCTTTTAATCTGTTTCATATTCACAAATTAAGCATTTAGTCTGGGTAATAAATCAGAGCGGTTTACGAGGCTCACACGAGACAAACAAGCGAGCCGGGCGCAGCATCAGCCCCTGGAAGCCGAGAGCTCGGTGCTGCCAGGACTCGGGAGCACCACGACGCAGAGAAGAGCTCCGACGAGCCCCGACACGTCGCCGGCACCCACGCTCTGGCCGGTCCCCGAGGGGAGCTAAGGGGTGCGGGCCCACACCCCTCGAACCTTCCGCGCGAACCCGCGGCGCCCGGCCCGCCCCAGCTCCAGGCCCGTCGGCGCCTCCGCCCAGCCAGGGAGGGACCGCTGGCAGAGACGACAGCCTCGCACCACACAGGCCCAGTGGGGGGCTTGGGAAGCCGCTTCCGACCTGAAGACTGAGGACCCTCTCCCTACACCTCCTCCATCCTGCTGAACCTTCATAGATGGCAGGCCCACACTCGAGAGAGGAGCTCAGGATTCTCCACCACCCCCGCGACGTCCACGTGTGGCCGTCCCCCCACACTCACACACCATTTCTCCACGCTTCCTCCTCCCAGGTTTCGGTCCCAGGAATCTACTTTCAGATTCAGACGGGGGCAGGAATCGCTTAAGAGGGGCACGGGCGAGGGAGCAAACGCAAACACGCAAACACACACACACACACCAACGCAAACACGTACGCACACACACGCGCACACACACACACACACAGCCACCCCGCGACTGCGCTGCAGAATGTGCGCCTTCTGCCCCACAACCCCACCAAGGAGCTCCAGCGACCACCCAAACTCCCTGGACCCCAAGCCGTGCTTTTCCCGCCCTTCCCCAGGGCTTTGCGAGAAACGGACCAGAACCGGGGAGAAGGCTGGGGAGGGGGACGTGCGGACGAGCTCCGGCTCGTTCCAAGCCGGCACCTAGGAGATATCCCCAAGGGAAAGAAGGGCTCCAGGTCATCCAGCCCGGCCTTCGGTCGCCCTGCCCGGCTCAAGTTCCCGAGTGCCCGGGGTGCCCGGTGCTCATCCTGGGACGCGCGGCGTCAGGGAAGGCGGAGGGCGGGAAAGCGGGTAGCCAGAATGCACAGCCTCCCTCCCCAGGACGGGGAGTGGCGGGGGGGAAGGCTTCGGAACGATCTCCCCCACCTCACCTCCCAACCCAGCACACGCTTCACCCTTCCTCTCCTCTCCGAGCACACATTCCGACTGCGAAAGCCATTACCGCCGGCGCGCGAGAGACTTTTTAAATATTTACAGCCCGCTCTCCGCACGGTAGCCTGATCCATCTTGTGGGCGCGGAGGCGGGGCGCGGGGCTCCGCTAGTGGGAGGAGGGGTGCGGAGCCGGAGCGGGCGGGAATGCCCGCCGCCTTGGCCCCCCGCTCCCGCCCCGGCGCCCCCCCAGCTCCCCACCTCGACCCTCCCAGGTTAGAGAGGGGGCCAGAGGCACCGCGCCGCGCGCCCGGAGACCGGCCCGGGCCCGATGGGGGGGGTCTGGGGGGGGCAGCGTCCGGGAGGAGGAGGGCTGGGAGGCTGATTTAAAGGTTCTCACCGGGAAGCGAGCGAGGCACAGACCTGAGAGCCGCCGCGCGGTGAAATCCGAGGAGCTCTCTTGGCGAGGAGGGGCTGTCAGAGGCCATTTATCTCTCGCCAGAGTGGAGGCTCGGCTCCCACACCGCCCGCGAGTAACAATGGCAGCAAGCAGCTCTGCACGCGCTCCAGCGCATGAATGGATTGCGGAAGATGCCTGCGATCGGCGCCGCTCCGCTCCCGCTCCCGCGGCTCTCCGGGCGCCCCCTCCCCGCCGCCGCGCCCGCCCCCTCCTCCCGCCTCCTCCGGCTGCAGAGCGCGCGCCGAGTGCCTGGGGGTTCGCGGGTGGGACCCCGCGTACGGTCGGTCGGTCGGTCACTCACCCCACACACACACCCGCAGCCACCACCCTTCCCGCGCCGCCCTGCCCGGGGCCTTGGCACCTGGCCACGGAGTGTCATTAGGGGCTGAAACTTGACTCAAGCTTGGCCCGACGCAGACACCCCCGCCGGTTCCCCTTCCTCCTGGCCTCTCCCCTCCCGGCAAGTTTACTTTCCAGGAGTTGGACGGGGTTTCTGCCTCAAAGGCTGGTGGAGGGCTCCAGGGCCGGGCCGGGGGTGCGGGCAGTCTCGGAGGATCTCTGGTCTCCACTTAGGATATTCCTTGGCCTCTGGCTGATTGCTTCAGTCTGAATGCCCGAGGCTGCCCCCTCCCCACCTCACTCGGTGGCAGCGAGCCCACCTGGGGTGCCGGCAATGCGCACACGCAACTCCGGGTGCCCCAGACCCGGCCCCAGCACGGTCTGGCCAACTTTCAGGTCGGCATCACAACTGTGTACTCCATCTGGAGTAAGACGTTTCACAGTCTTCGGGGTTCGGACAATGCCACAAAGGGCGCGGGGTGAGCTACAAAAATGTTCCCCCCTCAACTGCCAAGTGAGTCTCCCCCAAACCCTATAGCAGTGACGGGGAGTCTGGTGTGGGAAACACCATGTCTTGGATTTGCTTGAGGAGCGCTAAACCAGAACTTATGGGATGCTTAGGACCCGGAGGTGGCCAATCCCCTAATGAATGTCGGGGTGTGTGTGTGTGCTGGAGAAGACATAGGGGCATTCGGGCATTCGCAGGCAGCGCCAAGGAACTCTGAAAAGAAGTTGAGCCGAGCCCTAGAAGTGGAATGGCCACACGTGTGCGATGAGCAACAGCGAAGCAGCATCAAAGCCGAGGGCACTCGGAGCGCACCCAGTTGACCTGGGAGAGTGGTGAGGGCAGGCAAGAAACTGGCAGCGAGACAAAGCGGGCGGAGAGCGAGAAGGCTCAGCCGCAGACCCGGAAGCGCAGGCAGCACCGTGGCTCGAGCCCCGCCACGGAGGCATGTGTGCGGCCAGGCCCTGCCTGGCTGGGTCAGAACCGCGTGCTCAGGGATGCCGCTGCTGGTCCCAGCGGGGCCTACTACTGTGGCCCATCTGTGCGGGTCAGCCCGTGTCTTCCAGGCAAGTTGTGGTAGGGGACAGGGTGGTAGCCACACGGAGATCAAGCCCTCCATCTCCCCGGGCCTCTTAGTCCCTATGTGACCTGCCCTCAGGTGCTCTTCTCAGGGCACCAGGAGGTTCCTTGGGCCACTGATTTGCTGACTTGATAGTTATGGCCCACCACCAAATTTCAATCTGGGCCTCAGGATCTAAGGCCCTGAGGCACAAGCCCACGCCTGGGCCTGACCTTCCAAGTGTCATCAAGTCTGGCAGGATTTATTATAAGGACAGAGTGAAGAAGGGCTCCCAACCCGGCTCTCCCTCTGTGCTGCTTTTTCATCTCCCCACACAGGCTCCCAGCAGTGTCCCCTCACACCCTTCATTCCCTGCTGACCAGCAGACCCCCCCACCAGTACCACTAGCTGAGGGGTGTCGATCTTGAGGGTTTGGGCTTTGGTCACACTTGGTAGACCCAGCACCATTACACAGGCACTCACACAGTCCTTTGCTCTTCCTGGAGCTGTTGACATTGAGCATGCTGTCCGCACTTACCCCTATCTCACACGAAGTCACACACACACACACACACACACACACACACACACAAAAGCCCATCACAGAAACCCCACCTCCATCACACATACCCATCACATACCACATACCATCACATTTCATCTTCACATCCATCATATACACTCCATCACACACATCACATATATCCACCTTCATCATGCGCACCCATCATATACACACTTCATCACACATCAGACACATATCACATTCACCCTATCACACACACCCATACTACATTACACAGACATTCGTGTCTCTCTCTCTCTCTCTCTCTCTCTCTCTCTCTCTCTCTCTCTCTCTCTCTCTCTCTCTCTCTCTCGCCCCCCCCCCCCTCACACACACACACACCCCATTTGCCCTTCCTGTTTCCCTGCTGGGCATTCTCCTAGTCCGAGGAGTGAGGAATGAGCAAAGAGCTCAGGGTCCAGGCTGAGGCATGGGAGAGAAAAGGCAAGTGAGGCCCCTTCACGGAGGAGGGGGCTCCTGACTGCTAGAGCACAAAGTCAGCAGGGAGCCACTGCCGGCAGGAGAGGGCTAGTATAAAGGGAAAGCCCACACTAATCCCTTAGCCAGCCTACGTGGGGCCTGACAGTTTACAAAGGCCTTTCCCTGAATATTATCTCACTCGCACCAGCCTCACGGAAAGCTGGGAGGGAGGCAGGGCAGATAGCATCGCCCCCATTGGCAGAGAAGCAGAATGGCGCTCAGAGTGTGGCTCACAGTTGCAGCATCGAGAGGGGTGGAAAGCTCCCTTGGGATCTGGGGTTTCCTGGCCCCCAATTTTACCTTCCTGTTCCACAGCTCTGTGTGTAAGTCTAGGTAAAGATCAGTGACGAGGGGAAGAGGGGACAGCCAGACAGGAATGAACAGTCGAATGAGGGAAGTTCAGGAAGGAAGGACCAGGCCCCACGCCTCTTCCTCTTCCCAGGTTCCATCCAACACACTTACTCTCCCTCCCCTACCCCCCAGCCTGGAAGCTAGTCGCCAAGCCGCCTGCCCCGGGGCTGACTTGTCAGAGCTCAGCTGTGCCTTGGGCAGCTGTGGCTGATCCTGAGGTCTTGTATCTCCTCCGGGAGGCCCCCCGCGCTGCTTTTGCGCTGTGCTCGCCTTTCCCCCTGTCCTCCCCAGTCCTCCCCACCCCCAGCCTCTGCTGCAGGATGCCTTGCATCCAACTGTGGTTTCCGGGCAATAAAACAACTATTAAAGTCTCAGGCACGGCTGGTGATTTGCATCACATCCTCTCGTGCATGGATTCAATATTTAATACACAATATTGAATAAGGATATTAAAAATCAATAGTTGAGGACCCCTGGGGAGGAGGCACAGTGCGATCCAGCTTCGGAAACAAGAGCAAGCAGCTCTTTAAAAAAAAAGAATTTAAAGGAAAAAAGACAGAAACGGTGAACACAGCCAAACTGAGCCCAGCTTCAGGGGAAGTCAGAAGCAGCAGAAGGCTTGTATCTCCAGGAGGCCCCTGCACTGCTTCTCTGTTCAGCTTCCTGGTCTGTTTAACAGTACCAGTCCTCTCACCAGCCCCTGTGGAAGTTAGGAGAGGCCAGAAGAAGGCTCTGTCCCCAAACCTCTAGGATTTTGCAAGCAAGCTGCCAGATGGAAGTTGTTGTTTGCTCTTTGGTTCTGCTTCTAAATACTTGTGGGCACACACTTAACTCTTCCACTACAAAGGGCTCCTTCTTGGGGGGGGGGGGGCTTAAGACAGACATCCATCACCTGGAGAGGCCCCCTGGGAACTTCTTGGCACAAGCTTTGAAGGAGATCTAAGGAATTCCACTGGTTTGGAATATTCTTGGCAATGTAAGGAGAAAGGTGAGTGCTCTGACCTAGGCTTGACTTTGCAGGATCTTCCAAGGCAAACCCCCACCCTGGCCTCTGAGATGGAACGCCCTGGGCCAATGTGAGGCTGGAGCCATACTACAGCTTGCCTTGCACGTGGCTGACCCAGGTTTTATTCCCAGCACTCCATAGGGTTCCCCAGACCCCACTAGGCGTGACCCCTGAGTCTGAACAAGAGCCAAGAGGAAGCTGTCCTCCAAAAAAAAGTATTTGGGCTAATCTCATGGGGTAGGAGACAGCCTGGCCCAAAAGGCCTGGGGATATCTGGGTGGTGACTGAGGGGAGAGGACCACAAGGGGAGGAGGCTAAGTCTGTGAGAAGCACCCCTGCTCAAGAATAAAACCAGGGCCAGTGAGGTGGCGCTAGAGGTAAGGTGTCTGCCTTGCAAGCACTAGCCAAGGAAGGACTGGTTCGATCCCCCAGCGTCCCATATGGTCCCCCCCTAGCCAGGGGCTATTTCTGAGTGCTTAGCCAGGAGTAACCCCTGAGCATCAAATGGGTGTGGCCGGAAAAAAAAAAAGAATAAAAAACCAGATTGTTAACCAGCCAAGAGCAGAGCTCCTGGGACCCCTGATTATCTTTTCGGGCCTGAAGAACACAAATTACTCTTCTTTATCAAAACACAGAAACACATTTTATCCTATATAGAAATGAGGTGCTTACAAACTGATAGAGTAGGGGCAAACATCTTAGAGAGGATTTGTGTTATTTTTTCCCCCACTACTGAGAAAGAAGTGGAACTAAGAGTAGGTGGCGCATTGGTTATTATTTGAAGGACCTGGAGGCTTGCAGATACTGAAGACCTGGGTGAATCTGACTCAATGAAATGTCTTGTTATATCAATTATATTGGCCTCCCCATTTAATTTTCTGTGCCGGGACTGAATCCAGGACTTCATGCACACATGTGTTCTATCACTGAGCTACATTTTTTTTTTTGGTTTTGGGTCATACCTGGCAGTGCTCAGGGGTTACTCCTGGCTCTGCACTCAGAAATCACCTGTCAGGCATCATCCTTCTGCATACAAGGCAAACACCCTACCTCCATGCTATCTCTCCAGCCCCTGAGCTACATTTTGATCCTCTACACATCCTCAGACACATGCAAGGCAAGCTGTGCTATTGCTCCAGCCCCATGTTGGCCCAGGGAGTTTCATCTCAGAGGCCAGGGTGTGAAGACCTGCAAAGTCAGGCCTAGGTCAAAGGACTCACCTTTCTCCTTACTATGCCATTTTCTCATGAGGACACATTATCATATCCCATTTTCTCATGGCTTAATATCAATATTCATTAAGTGGGAAATCTTATTCTAGAGATAAATAACTAATGAGACATCTCAGGACATTCCCCCCCCCCCCTCCAGTGACGATTTTGGAGAAATTTATTTGGGAAGAAAAGAGGAATTGGTAGCAAGAAAAAAGGAGTTGAAAAACAGTGAGTGAGCCTGGAGCCTTATCTCTTAATTCCCTAAAGACTAGTTCTCAGCAAACTCTTCACCGAAGAACACACACCCTGTCTCAGAACCAGAGCTCTGTCTGTGTGTATCTGCAAGTTTCCCGGCTGGGCACGCAGCCATTTGGACAAAGCCTAGGCCTGTGATACCCACTACAAAAGTTGGACTCAAAAGAAGCCATCCAAAGCCTCTAGCTGCAGCGTCTCCTAGGGCCCTCATCACTTCCAAGCAAACCACTCTCTTCTGTCTGCCTTCTCCACAGGGCAAGGCTTTGCACCATACGCCACACCTACTACTTGGCCCAGCTCTGTGATAACCTGACATTTTGCACCTAGTAAGGACAAAACTTGTGGCTAGGGGAAGAGACAGACAGCTGGCAGGGAGCCAAGTTTAGTGGGGGGCTATCCAAGGCTGAGGAGGGCCTCCTGACCCAGCTTGGGGAGGTGGAGTGGGTTTCCTCATCTCTAGGTGGCTGCCATGACCCCCGCCATGATCAACCCCAGGGGGAAAGGCACTCCTTCCTTCCGTGTAGGGAAACTAGGCCCCAAACCCAAACTTACAGAAGAGCTTGGGGGAGAGCACAACTTGAGGGATGGGGTACTTTTCTATCTCCCACACTATTTTTGCTGGGGAATGAACAGAGTTGCTATTTGTTTAGGATATCCCTGCCCAACTAGGGTGGTTCCAGAAATGCCTGTCTGGGGCAAGGCGGGAGACTGGGTGTGGGAGAGTGGGATAGGGGAGTGGGTGTCAGCTTTCTACCTAAAGGATTCCCTAGGGCTAGATGGTTCTGGGGCTCATCAGAACAAGGAACCTCAGATTCTGGCCAGAAGCCTCAGAGTTCAGATAAGGCAGAGACATTCCTTCCCACGCCCTGCAGGAAAACACCCCTAAACTGCTAGGGCCAATCGAGAATCTGAGGCCAGACTCAGAGAGAGAGAGAGACTGACCCCACTACTAACAATTTGGGGGCCGAGATAACAGCTGAGAGGCGGGTAAGGGAGTCACCCGAAGCAACGACTGACAGACCGGTTGCGATCAAGAAAATTCAACAAGAGGCCCTGGCGCTGGTGACAGCAGAGGCACCAATTAGCTGAGCTAACTGGGAAGGCAGAGATGCGGTGGTGGCCCGGCCGATCGTGCCCGGGGCAGAGAGGAGGCTCTGGGCCTCGGAGCTGCCGGGGAGGCCCTCGCCGGGCCCCTCCCGCAGCTCTCGGAGCGCGCCTGTTGTTTACACACAGTCCTTCCGACACGGGATCAAGTTTCAGGCCGCGCTGGAGGCGCTGGGGCCGGCCACAGGCCTGGGAGACGGGAAGAACTGGAGCGGGACCTCAGGAGGTGCTGCGTGAAGCAGGCCTTGTGCGCGCGGGCGCCATGAGTGCAGGGACACCGCCCCCCTCCCCCCCAGGGTTGGGTAGTAGCAATTCTATGGGGCAGTGTGTTCAGGGGCAATTGGGGAGCTGGGGTGCATCTGGAGGGAAAAGCATCTCCGAGTCACCAGAGTGGGGCCAGCGTTTGGCACAGTCGAGCCCAGAACTTATTCACCCCTGGGCAAGGAAAGGAGTGTGCCTAAACCCCCTCCGCACCCAGATAAGGGGTGATTTTTTCCCTTCAGCCACTGGCACATGTTACAGGATTCAGACCAATGTTTGGGGAGGCGGCCTGGGCCAGGGGAGGAACGCAAAACTGGGGAGCTTGAGCTTCCCCGCGCGCACCCAGGAGGCCTGGGACCGAGCGCCCGGGTGCCTCCTCCGAGCTGGCAGCGCGCCCAGTCCCCAAGCTGTCAGGCGGCAGCGGACTAGCTTCCAGGCGCACAAGCGCTATAAACAGCTGCGTGCGCGCCCTCCCCGTCCGGGCTGGGCACCTCACTCCAAGACCATGTCGCCTTCTCTCCGGTTCCCGGTAGAACCTGGCAGCGGGGCGGTGATTGGGAGGGGAGAGATTTTTGCAGCTGGGCCTGGGAAAATAAGCCCCCCCGCAGCCCACCTCAGGCCCCTGGGACCCGAGAAGGAGCGTTCAGGGCCTGCAGGGGTGCGGGGTGCTGCGGGGAGGGGAAGGAGTCAGCGCCTGCCCCCTCCCCACTGAATGTCTGCTTTGTTCCGGAAAACAAGGGAAGCATTAGGCTGCTGCCCCCGGGGAAACACAAAACTTCTTTTTGAATCTCTAGAAGGGCGGTTGACTGCGCGCGGGGCTCCCCTCCGAAGAGGGGAAAAGTGGCGGGGGGGGGGGGGAAGACTCCGAAGAGAGGATGGTGGGTGGGGGTGGGAAAGCTGCTCAGGGTGACCGGCCGGGAGACCCGGGAACCCGACTCCGCGCTAAGGTGCCGCGCGAGTTTCAGCGAGCAGCCGGCTCGGCCAAGTGGCGCCTGCCCAGTCGGCGGCTGTGCCAGCTTCCTGCCCAGACCAGGACCTCGGAGCAGCCCCGGACGTCCCGACAGGCTGGTCTGGAATGGCAGGAGGACCGCAGGGTGGGAGGCGGGGGACAGCAAGCCACAAGTAAACCCTGATTCGAACTTTATGCAGCGTTCCTCCCACCACTACCACCACGGTGGGCTCAGGGGCTTTCGATCTCCTGGGGGGGGGCACGAACCCCAGAGCGTTCCCCAGTAGGAAAGCGGTGGGGAAAACTCAGCGAGTGTCTGCGTCTCATCTGATGCTGGCGAATCGGATCGGATCGGATCGGCTATCCAGGCGGCTCTGCAGTTCCGAGGGGGCGAGTTACGTCCACCCTGGCCTTGGGCACAGCGCTCGCAAACCCGGTGCTAGTTCGCTACCGAGTTTCCCGGCCTCCCCCTCTCCATCGCCTCCCCTCACTTCTTCCTGCCAGTACCCGAGGAATGGGAGGGAGGCCAGATTCGGCCCCATTCCCCGCGGGATGCTCCCCAGCGCCTCGGGAGTTCAGACGGCGAGCAAGGGTTTTCCCCTAGTTCCCAAGGCTCGCTCGCAACTTCCTCCCAACCTCGATCCTCGTTCTGAACAGCCCGGAGGAGAGGAGCCGAGAGGAAGCCCGTGTCGGGTGTGCGAAATGAAGACCATGTGTGGGGACGGCGGCCTCCGAGTCCGGCCGCGGGAGGGAGGGGGTTCGGGGGTGGGAAGGCCCCTGCACGGCCGCAGGCTCGGGGCGACCGCGGCCAGCGCCTCTGGGCTCGGCGTGGAGGACGCGGAGCCGCGGCGAGCAGCCGGGGAAGAGGCTGGACGAGCCTCGTGGCGGGCGGCAGGAAGGGGGGCGGGGGGGGGGCGGCTGCGCCGTGGGGGGCGGGGACGAGCCCCGGCTTCCAGGGCCGCAGCTGCGACCGAGGGCGCAAGAGCAGATCGTGCTCGGCGGCGGCGGCGGTGTCGGCCGAGCCCGCTGCGCTCGCAGCTGAGAATCAACAAAGGGAGGCGGCGGGGGAGGGGCGCGGCGGCGCGTTCGCTGGCTGCTGTGGAATAATAAAAAATAATTAATAATGATAATAATAAGAAGAGAAAAATCCCCGGGCTTTCAGGGCGCCGGGCTTTGGGTTTCCGTGTGGCTGCAGCGGGAAGCGCGCTGTCCTTGAGGCGGCCTCTCGCTCCTGGGCCGCCCGCCCCTCCCCTCCCCTCCCCTCCCCTCCCTTCCTTTTCCCTCCCTCCCCGGGAAGCGGGAAGAGAAAGGTCTGCAGCTGACAAATATTATCCATTCTCCCCATCGATCGCGGAGTGTACAGATGTGAGCGCTTGATGTGCCCGCGGAGCGGAGGATCCTCCCTGCTCGCTCGCTCCAGCCCCGGCTCCCCTCGCCGCCCCCTCCCCCCTTTGTTCTCCTCCCCTTTCCCTCGCTTTAAATAGATTTCAGGGCGCTGCCTGTTGGAGAGCAGCTGGCGATCTCTCCCGAGAGAGGGAGCGAGCGCAGCCCGAGGTGCCCTGTCACCAGCCTCCCCTCCCCCTCCCCGCCGGCCGCAGCCCCGGCCCCCCTCCCCACCTTCCTCCAGTCTCCCCCACTCTGAATCCCGGGAACACCCACGATCCCAGCCCCGCGACTCTCCCGCAGCCTCTGGGCTCCTAGCGCTAGCCCTGCGGGGTCCCCAGGGTGGAATCCGCTCCCGAGGAAAGGAAAGGAACACGAGAAGGGGAACGTGCGGGGATAGCCGCGAGTCGGGGCCTTTTCCCGGAGGCGGCGGCGGCGGCAGTCACACAGCCCCGGTCACGCTGAAAGGGAACAGTTTACCCATTAGGGAAAGTCGGCGGCGGCGGCCCTTTTATTCCTCTTTTGCAGATGGCAGATTAAGCCGGCAGCGTCCGGCCTCCAAGGGGCCGGCGGCTCGGCGAAGGGTTAACCCCCTCGGCCGGTAATCGCGAGCGCAGACACGCATCCGTCCACACCCGCGCGCGCGCGCCCCCTCCCCGGCCGCCGGAGCGCCCGCCACAGCCCGCAGCGCGCCCCGGGCTGGGGGGGCCAGGGGAGAGGAGGGGAGGGGTGGGGAAGGGCGGGCTTCACCAGGCCGTTCGGCTGAGCCGAGGCCACCTCGCCGTCTGTCACTTAAATGATTGTCCTCCGCTCCGCTCGGTGCGGTCAGTACGGGCTGTTAACAGGCAGTTGCAATCAGTTTCCGAAAGGTCAGCCAAGGTCCTCCGGCTCTCGCAGACGGAAGGCATTACGAAACCGCTTTTGTATCTGCAGGCACTTTCAAAAAAAGAGCGAGGCGAGGAGGGGCGCTCCGCAGCTCCGCGGTGCTGTGCTGTGAGCCCCAAGGGAAGGGCAGGGGGCCGTGGGGCGCGCGCTAGCTTGCCCTCGCCGCCCCCACTATCACCGTGGCGTGGCCCGGAGGCGAAGGAAACCAGCCGCCGAGAGTGATCCGGGCGCCCCGGGTTTCGAGGGAGATGCAGGAAGCGGGTAGGGGAAGCAGGCAGGCGGGCTAGGAAAGGAGGAATGGGGGGAAGTGGGCGAGGCGCCCTGGCTTCTCTCCACACTCTGCCTGTGGCCCCGCCAGGACCTGGCCCTGGCCCGTGGCGGGCGGCCTGGCGAGCCGTGCTAACACCCTGTTCGGACCTGGAAGTGCTTGACGCAGAGAAGTGGGACGGACTAGGAGTGGGGGTGAGGTGGGGAGCCCCCTCGGAGCCCGCGAGTCCCCGCGCGGTGTGTGAAGACGCTGCAGCCGCCGCCGCTAGAAGTCGTCCATCAGCAACCAGTCCAACCTGCCAGTGATAATGTGCGATCAACACCAAATCACCCCCGCCAGGCGCGATCCATCATCGCTGCGCGCCGCGGGCTTGCACGAGACTGACTCGGGGTGGGGGGTTGTGGGACGCGGAGCGGGAGGCAGTCGCCTAGCGCACGGGGACTCGCGGAAGCCTGCACCCCTGCGTTCCGAACTCACAGGACCCCATCCGCAGAACGCACACCCCGCGCGGCTCCGAGTTCCCCGGAACGGGTCACTTTGGACGCGCGGTTCCGAGCGCCCGGGTCACGCTCGCCAAAGCCGTCTTTTCCTCGGAGCTGCCCGACCCGCCCCCTCCCCCTGCTCAGAGAAAGCCTGGCTGGCGGGAAATTAATATTTAATATCGTGAAATTGATTAAAGGGCTGGAAGCCAGAGAGGGGGTGGAGGGAAGGGTAGGGGCGTAATTAAAGATCTCGGAGTCGTGGCCGCTTGTCGTCTGCCCCAGCCACAGGCGGCCTTTTGTGAGGCACAGGCAGAGTGGCACAGGGCTGCGCCGCGGTGGCCCGCGATGCCAGGGGTTCCAGCCCGTGCCCCGGGGCTGAGTGCAGAGACCCGCAGTAGGGCGGTGGCAAGTCACCTTGGCGCACCTGGGGCTGTGCGCAGCGCCTACCGAGGTGCGGTTCCACGCAAAAGTACCTGCCCCGCCCTAGACAGCCTAGACTAGAAGGCCCTCCTAGCACCAAGTCTACGGGGTGCCCAGTGCCCATTCGCACGAATCCACTGAGCCCCTCCCCCACCTCTTCCGGGCCTCCTTTGGGAAGCAAGGAATCGGATCCACCGGCTTTCCAGTCCACGCGGGGATCGGGAGGTGACTAGGCCCCAAGCCCGAACTACTCTCGCTGTGGGTAGCTTAACTTGTTCAGCTGTGCTGCAGATGGGGCCTGGCGCTGGAGGCGGCAGTCTCCAGGGAGTCGTCGCAGAACCAGCTCTGCTGGCAGCCTGTCGTGCGTTTATGTTTACTGCACCTCCAGGGAGGGGCATGGGGCTGGGCAGGCCTGGAAATGGGTGCGCCCAGCCACCAGAGCAGACCTACTAGAGGAATTTAGTGAGTGCACTGTCTGCTGTCATTAGAAATCGGAGGGTTGTCTTTAACTTGAGGTTTCTTCAGCTTGAGGAGGCCTGGCTCCCAAGGGCCTTTTTGAACTTTTTCTTGCCTAGATTTTGGTGAATTCGGGAGTTTGTCAAGTACCAACAAGTGTGCAAGAGTGGAAAAAAGAGGCATAAACAAACTGTGTCTGCTGCCTTCAGCAGTTGGAGGGTGGGGTGGGGTGGGGAGTGGAAGGGCTAGCCAGGCTCGAGGCCTGCTGGAGGGAAGGTCAGGTCCAGGGAGGATTGGGACCAGCCTTGTTTATTGCTGTCCTTGAACAAAGCACCGGGCCTGCTTAAACTAGGGCAAGGGAGATCATTAAAACGAGGGGCTGCCTAGAGGAAGGCCAGGTTGCTGATGCTGCTTGGGTGGGTGGAGGAGGTGTTCGTGGGAGAATAACAAGCCATGAAAAAGGAGGGTTTTTTTCCCCTAGAAAAAAGGAGGGTTTTTTTTCCCCTACGGAACCAAAAGTTTTCCCATTCAGCTGCTCAAGTGGAGCAGATTGCTCTATAAACTAACTAGGGATGGAACCTTGAGGTAGGAGCCGGTACTTTGCTAAAGGTAAAAGGAAGCCTTTCTGGTAACTTCTCAGTCCCAACTATTGTGATTCTACCTGCATCAGCTGCTCCCCGTGGGGCCCTAGTGACCTCCCAACCTAAGCCCGAGGGGAGATCACTTTGAATGCGCCACATTCATCAATGCCATCTCTGGTAAATTGGACCTCAGGTTTTGGAGTATCCTGGGAGGGAGGCAGTCTACACATCGTGCATACCGATGTCAGGGCAAATGTGACCCAGTGGCTCACATTCTGTAGCCTCTGCTAGATCCTACTATGGCTTTCTCAGCCCGATGTGCTAGATTTTCCTCAAACCACTTCTTTCCAGAGCTCTGGACTCCAACATTGATTGGGTAAACAACCCCTATTTGTGGTAGCCAAGAGCATGGATTGCGCCACCGAGGGGGTTCCCTAAGTTTGCTTGACTCTCCTGCAAAGGTCCATTTGGCTTGGGTACGAGGCCTGCGCCCCACAGTCCCGCTTTTCCTTCGGTTCCTATTGGGGGGGGGGGCCCAGTCTTCCTCCTTGCAGTCCTTATCTCCGAGCCTGTCCCCACCTTCTCTTATCAGGAGTCTTTCCCAGAGTTGGGTGATAAAATATCCCTTCAGGGCCCATCCAGGTCCGGCGCCTGGCAGGGAGCCTGTCTGGGGCTGTGGCGGGACCCAGGCCCTCGAGGGTCCTCGGAGTCGCGGGACCCCTGGCCTAGCTCTCAAGGGGTCACCGCCAGCCCCTGTTCCAAGCACGGTGGCCCAGGCGGCGGCACGTCCGCCGCCATCTTGGCGCGGGTGGTGCTGTCCCTGGCGGTGGGACCGCAGAGCCTCCGGCTGGGGCTGGGCGGCCGCCGGACGTGTTCCCAGGCTGCCAGACGAGGGGGGGGGCGCGGGGCCTCCGCTGAGCCGGAAAGGGGAGCCCGCCCTGGCGGGCGCTTCTGACACTGCATGGCCTGTAGTAGCCCCGTACCAAAAAGTCAAGCCCGGGCGGATTTCTGTCCGAAATAAGTTTGCCCTGGACGCCTACTACACGTAGTCCCCTCTGCTGCGCACCCCAGAACGTGGATTTCGGTCCCCGGGTTACAGAAACACCTGAACAGTGGGGGAACGTTGGGGGGAGGTCAACCTACCCCTCGGAGGTTCGAAGTCACACTAGGGCCCCGAGAGGACTTAAAAGTTCCCCCGATTGTATTCGCTAGATGTGTCTGCTCTTTCGACGAAAGTTTGTGGATGGCCCATAATGGACCTAGCATGGCGTTCGGATGATTGTAGAAAAATACAAACGTGGATTTTTTGGGGGGGCACACCCGGTGACGCTCAGGGGTTACTTCTGGCTATGCGCTCAGAAATCGCTCCTGGCTCAGGGGACCATATGGGACTCTGGGGATCAAACCCAGGTCCATCCTGGGTCAGCCACATGCAAGGCAAACACCCTACCACTGTGCTTTCCACTCCAGCCCCCCAAGTGTTCTTTTTTAAGGCACCTCCGGTCTTCACGTAATTTACAATCAAAGTGAGAAGGCAGATTTGTAAATGACTAAATAGAAACAAAATATGATGAGGTGATCCTAAACAAAGCGCATGAATCTTGGAGTAGAAAGCCTGGGGAGGGACCAATTAGAACATTTAAAAAAATTTTCTTTCTAAAAATGTAGAGATCAGTTTAATTTCATTGGAGAGGCGTGAGGAAGATAAAAAGTCACCAAAACAGAATAATTTTAGAGCTTAGGCAATCAGAGCTATCACTTCTGAAAAGCTGGTGTTGAGAGGAAATGGGGAAAGTTTATTTAAAAGAAGCAAAAGACCCAGACTAGGGAACTAGGAACTTTGTATTCCTTTCTCATTGAGAGAGGGAGTGAGTGTGTGTGTGTGTTGTGTGTCTTTTCTCATTGAGAGAGGGTGTGTGTGTGTGTGTGTGTGTGTGTAGTGTTCTTGCCTGGACCCAGGTTCCATTCACAGCATGCCACATGGTTCACCAAGTGTGTGTGTGTGTGTGTGTGTGTGTGTGGTATGTGTGTGTGGTGTGTGTGTGGTGTGTGTGTAGTGTTCTTGCCTGGACCCAGGTTCCATTCACAGCATGCCACATGGTTCACCAAGTGTGTGTGTGTGTGGTGTGTGTGTGTGGTGTTTGTATGTGTGGTGTGTGTGTGGTGTGTGTGTGTGTAGTGTTCTTGCCTGGACCCAGGTTCCATTCACAGCATGCCACATGGTTCACCAAGTGTGTGTGTGTGTGTTGTGTGTGTGTGTGGTATGTGTGTGTGTGGTGTGTGTGTGTGGTGTTTGTATGTGTGGTGTGTGTGTGTGGTGTGTGTGTGTAGTGTTCTTGCCTGGACTCAGGTTCCATTCACAGCATGCCACATGGTTCACTAAGCCTGTCAGGAGTGACCCCTGAATGTAGAGGCAGTAGTCTTGCACATGGCCAGATGTGACTCAAACACAAGCAAAAAATACAAAACTAAAAAGAAAAAGCTTGTATATAAGGTTTCATTTTGTTTGGGCCATCCCAGCAGTGCTCAGGGGCTACTCCTGGCTCTATGCTCTGAAATCGCTCTTGGCAGGCTCAGGGGACCATATAGGACGCCAGGGGTCAAACCCAGGTCCGTCTGGGTCTGACGAGTGCAAGGCAAATGACCTCTCACTGTGCTATCACTCCAGCCCCAAACCTTGTATATGAGTTTTAACCAAAAAGGGAAGTATGAGGTAGACAACTGAACTGTACCACACAAACAGGTTAGCAGATGACACATGATCTTGAAGTACTTCGGTGAAAGCCATAGCTGTATATTACTTTAGACATCTGGGGAGAGAGATACTATGGAGGTTAAAGCACTTGCCTTGGGGCGAGAGTGACAGTATACTGGTAGGGTGTTTGCTTAGCATGTGGCCAACCTGAGTTCAATCCCTAGCACTCTATATGGTTCCCTGAGCTCCACCAGAAGTGATCCCCAAGAGCTAGGAATAAGTCCTGAGCACTGCCAGGTGTGGCCCTCAAACAGAAGAATGTAGATCCCTGAGTACTACAAAAAAAAAAAATACTTGCTTTGAAAATGGCTCATCCCAGCATGATATAGCTCATTCAGCATGATCCCAGAGCATCTGGGTCTCAAGACATCCCCCCCAAAAATAGTAAAAAGAAGCCTGATGTTATCTACCACAACAAGGACAGGTTAGACAACTGGGCGGTGAAGTATTTGCATGCAGTAGGCCCAGGTTCAATCCCTGGCATTACATTCTCCCCTTGAACACCAGGAGTGACCCTAGAAAGAGCACAGAGCTTGCAGTAGCCACTAGCCTTGTCAGGTATGGCTCCCCTAAAACAAACAGGCAAAATGTGTGTGAGGACCCACAAGAGGATTGTTTTTATGCACCTAGTCTTTTGTGGTTATTTGTGTTTTGAGTCCACACCTGTCTGGGCTTACTTCTGGCTCTGCACGCAGGGCTCACTCACTCCTGGTAGTGCTCAGCACCATCTAGAGTCCTGAGGATCTAACTGGGTCAGCCAGATGCAAATCAAGTACATGACATGCTGTACTATAGTTCTGTCTTCAAAACCTAGCTTTCATAAATGTTGCAAATATTCCTTTGTGGAAAATATAAATGACTTTTTTTGGGGGGAGGGGAGAGCATACCTGGCTGTGCCCAAGGCTTACACCTAGCTCTTTGTGCTTAGAAGTCATTCTTGGTTGGGCTCAGGGGACCATATATACCATGATGGAATTGAACTCTAGTTAGCCATGTGCAAGGCAAGTGCTCTATCCACTGTATTATCTCTCCCACAAATGACTTTTTAAAATTTGAAAACACATAAGCCCTTAGAAGAACCTAGGATCCCTAATCAGTCACAATAGTGTGTCAGGTGACCTTTAAAACTCTTTTCCTGCAATGTACCCCATTCAGATTACCCAAAGTGTGGGAAGTGGGGGCAGCATGGTTGGTAAAGAGATTTCCGGTCTCTGACTTATATACATTCCAAGTTATAAGGAAAGAGTGAGTCATGGAAATGTGCCCTTCTCAGGAGAGATGCCATTCATGGCTTGACTGTGAAAATAACTTTCCAAGTATTAATGGAATTCCAAATACCAATACCATCCCATTTAGAAATGAACACTAGGGAATGGAGTGTTAGTACAGTAGATAGAGCATTTACCTTACATATGGCTGACCCGGGTTCAATCCCTGGCACCCCATTTGGTCCCCTGCACCCCACCAGGAGTAAGCCCTGAGCACAGAACCAGGAGTAATCCTTAGAGTACTGCCTTGTGTGGCCCCCAAAACAGAAGAAGAAATAGTGAGAAAAAAAAAAAGAAATAGTGTTCATAGACCTTAGGTGCAAGTTTTCAGACCAGTGTTGTAACTTAGAGGTATAGCAGTGTGTGAGGGCCTGCATTTTTTTGGGGGGGTTTTTTTGGGCCACACCGGCAGTGCTCAGGGGTTACTCCTGGCTGTCTGCTCAGAAATAGCTCCTGGCAGGCACGGGGGACCATATGGGACACCGGGATTTGAACCAACCACCTTTGGTCCTGGATGGGCTGCTTGCAAGGCAAACGCTGCTGTGCTATCTCTCCAGGCCCGAGGGCCTGCATTTGATTCACAAACCATCCATACCCTTAATGACCCCCCCCCAATAAAAAAAGAAAGGAGAAAAATTAGAACTGGAAAGATTGTATAGGGGGCAAGGCACTTGCATTGCACATAACCAATTCCAGTTGGATCTCCAGTCCCCTGAGCACTGACAAGAATGATCCTTGAGCACAGACCTAGGAGTAATCTCCATCACTGTCAGCTATGATCCATCCTTCCCTAGCTCACCCCCATCCCTTATGGGGGAAAGAAGTCAGCCATTTGCTGACCTGGATAAGCCCTCTTTGGGGTTGTTTCATTTTGATTAGGAATTGCTTTCTCCAGAGGATCCTCCACTTTTAAATGCAAATTGTCTTCATTTCCTACACCCTGGTGTGAATTTTAGTTCACAGGTAACTTGTTAGGATGTCAAACTCTCCTCACACCACCTGCAAGGGTCTCATACTCAAAATCTACATCCAGCACAGAGAGAGGCATGCAGGAAGAGCTTAAAGTGTTCAGAGGCAGAGCCAACCATCCCCCCCAGATCCCACCTTGCTGGCTAAACAAGACACACAGGTTGGGTGACACCCCTGTCATGTTTTGTGTGTCTGCTTTAATACTTCATATTAGGAGGGATTAATTATTTAATTAATTTAATTAATTAATACTTCATAATAGGAGGGATTCAGTAGCTTATGAACTCTGCCTCTGCCAATGAGTGGGGACAAGGAATAAAAAGAAAGAAAAGTAAATGAAAGAGAAAAAGAAAGCAAGCTCAGGACTGCTGCAATATTATAGTGGGTAGGGTGCTTGTCTTGCACATAGCTGACTTGAACCCCATATGGTTCCCCAGGCATGACCACTAGTGATACCTGAGTGCAGCATCTCCTGGGTGTTTCTGAGGAGATGCTCCTTTATAAAAAAAAATAATAATAATAATAAAAAGGCAAGGCTCAGAAGGCTGGGGCAAATGGTTTATGCTTGGCATGAGGAAGCCATGGGTTCAATCCTCTGCATATTCCCTCCTTCCCTCCTAAATTGCTCCAACTTGCTGGGTCTTCTCTGGCTTCTGCAGCATCCTCAGACTGGCTAATTCTATTTTCGTGATGCCCTTTTGACCTCTGTTCTGCCTTGTGACACCAGCTCTTTCAGGGGAGAATCGTTTTCTCCTTACCCAGAGAACAGAACAGCTGTTAGCTGGATCAGAGAGAGTCCAAAAGGCAGAGAGCAGGCTTTGCATGTGGAAGGCTGGGGCTCCAGTCCCAGCACCACACGGTCCCCCAAGGACTGCTAAGAGCAACCAACAAGGGCCAGAGTTTCAGGAGTAGCCCCTGAGCACTACTTGGGTATGGCCCCAAAATGTGGGATTGGGAGAAAGGTTACCCCTGGACTTGAATCCAAGCCCTCACTCCCAGTCTTGGCTGAGACTTCTGTTCAGCCCACAAACTGCATAACCTGCCTTCGCACTGGCTCTGCCAGGTTAAGAGTAGGCAGTTTATTTCGGGGACTATCCTAAACAGAATTTCTCTCTGACTTTTCAGGTTCCTTTTCATCTGGGTCTCTTTGGTTGCCAGCATAGACACAGGTGGGCCAACACACCCAAATCACCTACAGGGAGGCTGGAGTGACCCAGGTCTATCCCTGGAGGTGCGGTTGAGGTCAGACAAGGGGCAGGCAAGTCAAAGTTCATGCAAGAGCTTGCCACCAACTCTGGGGGTTCGATTTTTACTTGAACTCTATCTAACACAAGAGCCTCATGCCCAAGGCCTCGAGGAAAAAAACGAAATCTTCCTGCACCCAGAGGACCTCTGGCCAGAGGGGTCACAAAAGCCTTTTGGATTTAAAACAACAAAACAAAAATCAGGCACCTGATTAGATTTTACATTTAGAAAAGGTGTGTCATGTTAAGGGACCCAGAGGGAGGGGGGAACAGCTGCCAATTCCAAAACCCAATAAAATCATGTTCTGTCCCCTCACCCCGCCACCCACGTTTCTAGCTGTGTCTCTGAGTGGAGCCACAATGAAGCCGCAGATCAAAGAAAGGCAGAGGCAAATACAATTATGTTGCCTGTGAACCCCCTAGCATGAAATTAGAAGTCAAACTCTCCATTCAGGAGTTAGAGCCGAGGATAATGGGAACCTGGGGCCCTAGAGATGTACCCAGTTTCTATCAGTCACAACACCACACAGGATGGCTGTTACAAACCACACCTGGGGCTAGGGGACGCACACTTAGGATTAGCGTCATTGATTTGTAATGTAATACACACACACAGAAACTAGGAAATGCATTGGTTATATATCCAGCTTTGTGCCCTATACAGATAACTGTATGTTGGAGAGGTGAAAAGGGGAACTTGCCAGTAAGCAGTGGAAATGATGTTGCATGGCGTCATGAAGAGTTACCCCAAGATGGTATGGTGAGAAGTCCAGTCCTGTCTCTTACCTGCTTTTTCCTTTCTATGCCGAAGGGCCCAGCAGATCCTGCCATTCAATCTGCCCACAGTCCTTCCCATACTTCACAAGCTCACAGGGAAAGCTGTCCTTTGATATCTTCTATTTCTCATAAAATCCATATTTGCTTTGTGGTTCTATTTCTTTTACCCTGGCCTAATTTTAGCTCTCTGCCTGTCCCCCTCCTCCCTATAATTTATGAGGCCTCTTGAGGGTAAAAGCTCCTATTATAACGCAGACTATTCTGTTTAGAGCCACTGCTAATTAAGCTTAGCTCTCAAGAGTGCCTAGCATGGCTGGCTTGCTTTCTTTCCTTTTTATTTTCCCCCCAATGGCCACACGTTCTTTGACACTCCTCCCGATGAGAGGTTGGGTCTTAACCCTTCCCCTTGAATCTGAGCCGGCTTGAGACTCATTGTAACCAGTAACAGAAGGACAGCGCATGACTTCTGAGGACAGGTCAGGAAAGGTAACCCAGCTTGCGTGTATTTGCTGACGGGCCTGCCTTTGGGGCCCACAAGCTGCTGCTATCTGATTTGAGTCTTGCTCTCCTTCAGCCGCCATACTGGAAGGATGCCCAGGTCTGCTGGGGCAGCCCAGGATGATCCCAGCCCCTTCATTCCCTTTTTGTTTTTGGACCAAACCCAGTCATGCTTAGGAATTACTCCTGGCTCTGCACTCAGGAATCACTCCTGGCAGAGCTCAGGGGACCAGGTGACAGGTGGGATACTAGGAATCAAACCCAGGTCAGCTATGTGCAATGCAAGTGCCCTACCCACTGTACTATCTCTCCAGCACCACAATCCCCATTTTTTTACATTTTCATCAGATTCTAGACTCATAGACACTGGAAGTAGAATTAGATGGCTTCTGAGCTGCTTTGTGGCCAACATACTATAGGCCTTATTTTCCTGCTGGGAAATTGGGGAGATCCATTTTATACCATATCACTAACTCTGTGAGGCAGAAGGGTTGGATTAAAACCTCAAGCATGAACTGGAATAATTTCTGAGTACAGAGCCAGGAGTAACCTCTGAGTATTGCTGGGTATGGCAAAAAAAAAAAAAAAATCAGGGGCCGAAGCAATGCACAGCAGTAGGGTGTTGTTTACCTTGCAGTCGGCCAACGCAGGACAGATCCCAGATAGATCTCCGACATCCCATATGGACCCCGGAGCCTGCCAGGAGCGATTTCTGAGCACAGAGCCAAGAGTAAATCCTGAGCACTGCTAGTGTGACCCAATTCTCCACACACACCCCCTTACAAAGTATTCCCAAGGGTGGGATGGAGATATAGTATAGGAGCTTGCTTTGCACATAGCTAACTCCCTAGACCTTAGTTTCCTTTAGCACCAGGAGCGATCCTTTAGCACAGTGCCAAGAGTAGCCCTTGAGCACAGAGCCAGGCATGGTTCCAAATGCAAAAGGAAAAGTAAAGAATGAACCTGAACTGTGGCAGGCAGAACATTTTTGTTTGTTTGCTTGCTTGTCTCTCGTTTTGGGGTCACAGATGCTGGTGCTTGAGAGTACAGACAGCATTGGGGATGGAACCCTGGCCTCCTGCATGTAAAAGCCTGTGTGCCCTGGATCATATAGTTCATCTCTTTGGTGGGCCCAGTGGGACATTTTTGTTGTTAGTTTTAGGTCACACCAGTCTGTGATCAGGGGATACTCCTGGCTCTGCGCCCAGAAATTATTCCTGGCAGGCTCAGGGTTGGGGGACCATATGGGATGCCCGGGATCAAACCTGGGTAAGCTATATGCAAGGCAAATGCCCTATTTGCTGTGCTATCCTCAGCCACCACTGAGACATTTTTGATCACCATCAAAATCTTGCATCTTGGGGCCGGAGAGATAGCATGAAGGTAGGGTGTTGGCCTTGCATGCAGAAGGACGGTGGTTTGAATCCCGGCATCCCATATGATTCCCCAAGCCTGCCAGGAGCGATTTCTGAGCATAGAGCCAGGAGTAACCCCTGAGTGCTGCTAGGTGTGACCCAAAAAAAAAAAAAAACAAAAAACAAAGAAAAATCTTACATCTTTCACAACAAGAAGTATGTTTTTGTGTATTTGTTGGTGGGATTTTTGAGCCACACCTGGTTATACTCAGGGCTTACACCTGACTCTACTCAGGGTCACTGTTGGTAAAGCTTGGGGTCTCTCTTCTGTGTCAGGGGTTGAAGTCAAATTGGCTGTGTACAATGCAAGTGCCTTCCCCTTTGTCCTATCTCCTTGACCCAATGGCTGGGTCGTTGTTATGGGGAGGGAGGGTGCCATGCCTGGCGATGCTTTGGGTGCTCTTGACTCTGCTCTAGAATCACTCATGATGGGGCTCAGGAGACCATATGGGATGCTAGAGATTGAACCCAAACTGGCCGCATGCAAAGCAAAATTCCTTACCTGCTGTACTATCTCCCAGGTCACTGTCTGGCTCTTTATGAGACACCCCCACCCCATAGGGCAGTGGCTTGCTTCACCCCTCAAATCTGATCTCCATTTTCCCTACTGGTAGACAGGACCTAGCTGGCATATGCTCCCAGCAGCATGGGTGGCACAGGGAGACAGCCCCCACAGGAGATCAACCAACCCTTTCTGCCTGGCAGGCTCTCCTTATCCAGCTTATTACTGTTGTTTTTGAATTTGAGGCAGTGTTTAGGGGACCACACCTGGTAGTGCTCAGTGCTTACTCCTGCTCTGTGTTCAGGGATCATTCCTGGAGGTATTCAGGGGAGCCTTTGTGGTGCTGGGGATAGAACCAAAGTCGGCTGTGTGCAAGTTCCTCACTTTTCCCACTGTCCTTGCTCTCTGGATCTGCTTTATCCATCTGGCCTCCTCTCTCCTTGTACTTTTTAAAAATTTATTTTTTATTTCATCTTCTTTTGGGAGGGTTATTTCTCTCTCTTTTTGGGAAGGGGGGGGGTCACACCTGACAGTGCTCATAAGCAGATGCCTTTCATGTTCTTTTTTTTTTTTTTTTTTTGGGTCACACCCGCCAGCGCTCAGGGGTTCCTGGCTCTAAGCTCAGAATCGCTTCTGGCAGGCTCAGGAGACCTTATGGGATGCCGGGATTCGAACCACCGACCTTCTGCATGCAAGGCAAATGCTTTACCTCCATGCTATCTCTCCAGCCCCTAAAGGTGATTTTTTTTTGGTCCTTTCATGTTCTATCCCACAGCATCTCAGAGCAAGAGGACTTTCAAGAAGGGACAAGAAAAATACAGGGAGAGACCACAGAGATAGTACAGTGAGTAAATTGTTGTCTTGCATGTGGCCAACCCAGGTTCAAGCCCTTGCAGCCCATATATATATGGTTCCCTGAACTTCACCAGGAGTTATCCCTGAGCACAGAGCCAGGAGTAAGCCTTGAGCACTGCCGAGCATGTGGGCAAGGCAAGTGCTTTCATCTCTGTTCTATTTCCCTGGCCCTTCTGCTTTTTGCCTGCTCTTCCTCCTTCCCCCAGTTTGGCATGCATAACCCCCATCGACACACTACTCTCAGCCTCACTCTAACAATTACAGCATGCTTCCCTGAGGGATGAGGGACACTTTGAACACTGGGGAGACCTGGGGAGGGGTTTCAGTACATTTGGAATTATGAAGGTTTGAAGTGGAGAATACTGGAAGTCAGGTTCTGAAGTCAAGTTCCAAGCAGAGCAGTCAAGGGGAGAGAATGAGAAGGAGTTGCCTGTAATGAGAACAATTTGGCCAGGTTGTGGAAAGGGTGGGGGCCGAGAGATGGAAAGCTGTGCAACTGGCCAGAATGGACAAGTAACACATTGGAGGCAACACATGCTCCCGGCTGAAGGCCAAGAGATGAACTTGCCAAAGATCAAACATAACCCTGAAATGGGAGCAGAGATCAAGCCTGAAACTGCCACAATCCTTCCCTGACTGCGAAAGCCAGCACCAACAGGACAGACTGCCAGCTGCTCAACTCTGGGGTCTGGCCTTGATGCTTAAACCAAGCTCAACTACAAGGCAGCTTTTTCTAGAGACCCCCAAGGTCTAAGGTCCTGCCATTTTCCCTAACACAGAGTTCCAGAGCTGGCCAGCAGTGTGTCTGTCTGTTCCTGGTGGGCAGTGAAGTCCACTGGCACCAATTCCCAGGACAACTAGACGTGATTTTCTCTTCCCATCCAAATCCCAGGCCAGGGAGATCTGGGCCCAGAAAGCAGGGCATGGTCCTTCTTCCTAAGTTTCAAACAAGAGAGCTAAAAGCCTCTTTTCACACATACAGGAACAAGGGCAGACCCAAGGGTGACTTACTTATTTGGATTTTGTCTTGGGCTCATACCTGGCAGTACTCTGAGGCTACTTGCAGGTTGGGGGGCTGGGATCGAAGCCCAGACTCCCACAAGCATACACTCAGCTCATTGAGCTATCTATCCCCAGCCCTCAATTGATCTTATTATTGCCATTTTGGTGTTTTCCATGTGGTTGCTTCATCTACTCTTTTTTCCACCTTGCGCCCATTGTATGAATAAGGAAAAGTGAGATTTTGAAAGCATTCGCAACCATTAGGGGCTGTGTTGCCATGTTTTTTCTTTCTTTAGCTTTGGGCTACACCCATCGGTGTTCAGGACTCCTGGCTTTGTGCTCAGGGATCACTCCTGGTGAGGTACAGGGGACACTATGGGATGCCGGAAATCAATCCCAGGTAATAGCCTTACTTGCTGCAGTATTGCTCTAACCACAGAGTCACTATGTTAAGTTCTGATGCACCTGGCTCAAGTGATCTACAGTACTTGGGGGCCATAAATACTTCAATCATCTCTTTTTTCACAAGGCCAGGCCTTGTGAAGTGTGAAGGGCTTGCAACAATGAAATAAGATCATCTATACCATGGGCTGAGTAACATCTTGTCAGGAGACCTGAACCCTCCAATACAGTGCCATAAGCATCCTGAAAGCAGAATGTTGGAAGTTCCACAGTCTTTTCCATCTCTGGCCCATAGTTTTCCTCTCACGTCTCTAGCTTCATTTTGTCCAGGCTTTAGGCACTTGGTACCATGGTCCCTCCCCCTCCTGTTTTCTCTCCTGTTGATGGCTGCTGGGGTCTCTTGTCTGGAAGGTGGTCTTGGTTGGGAAGGTACCTCTGGCCCCAGGCTTCCTCCGTGGGTACAGGTACAGGAGCTGGGACACCAAGCAGGCTGGTAGGCCCTTGCAAGGCTTTTATTGAAGCCTGTTAAAAGGCTTTGGGCTTCCTCTGATGAAAGGCGCTTAAGTGCATCTGGTTTTGATTAAAGGGGAGGAGAAAGCCAGGCAGCCTCTTGGGGATCGGGCCAGTATCTGGCTCTGCCTTCCTCTGGGCAGAGTTGGCTGCTGTGGAGGCCAGGAGGCCAGGAGGCCAGGTGTGGGGGACTGGCAGGAAGCAGAGTCCAGAGAAAACCCCCCACCTCCCCAAGGCTCCTGCTCGGCCAGGCAGTACTCCCAGAAACAGCATGGTGGCTCAGATGCTCCCTCAGGAAAGTCAAGTTCAGAGTAGCTGCTGCCCAATATATCTTCCCTCATCTCCACCTGTTCCCATCTCCAAAGGATCCTTCCTGCCTAGCCCACAACTGTCTACACTGCTCTTCTCCCTTGTCCTGGGACCAAGTTTGAAGAGTACTTCGGTCCCAAGTGATGAAAACGAGGGCAATGCAAACTTTCCAAAGTTCAGAACTCACAGCTTCAGTATCATTTCCCAGAAAGCATTATCGCTAAGGAATTCACGTCACTGTAACCGACAAGCATGATGAATTCAAGGAAGAGATTACTATTAAAGGGACCAGAACGGTAGTCAGCGGGTAGGGAGCTTGCCTTGTAGGCGGATACTGAGTTCAATCCTATACCCTACTAAGAGTGACCCCTGAGCACTACTGGCTGTGACTCCAACCCCTCCGCCCACATCTCCAGGTCTATCTACATTAAAATAAGGCGACTGTCCCCAGAACATCAGCTGGTGGTTTCCATGCTCTCTAGCCAGGTACTTGTCCCTTGGAGGCGTGATGGGATGAGATGTAGCTCCATGTTAGCACACACTTGAAACTCTACAGGGATGGGAGGGGTTAACACAGTCTGCGATGGGAGAAACGAAAGGCATTTTCTTATTCCCGCCCTGATTTAATCCTGCTGCGTGTTATTATTGTCAAGTCTCTTCGCACCAGCACCGTTTCTAAAAAGAAAACCCGTGGGTCTGCTCGGCCCTTCGCCGCCTGCTTGGCTTTTATTGTGCACGCAGCCGAGTCGTCTGCGTGGAATACAGCACGTCGTGACCGCCTCGCAGGCGGGCGCGCACGGACACCCTCGGAGTGGCATTTCGATAAGAGCCAGGCTCATTGTCTGGGTGGCGGCCACACAGACACATGAGCGCGCGCGCGCGGCCGTGTACACACACACACACACACACACACAATAAAGGAAGGGCTCCAGACCCTTCTTATAACCCATAATTAGAGACGCCCTTTGCAAAAGGCAATTAAAATTTGGTCGTGATCGATGAGCTCGTCCCTTTCCAGAACAGGAAAAATACAGGTGTTGGGTTCGGGAGGCTCCACCTGGCGCGGCCAGGAGGCTCCTCCAGCTCCTGAATGAACTCTTTCTCCCTCCCGAGAAGCTTCGATTCCCCGCTCCCTAGGCGAACGCCGGCTCCCCCCGACCGCTCCGCTCCCCTCCCCCTGCAGGGCGCCGGCAGCCGGGAGCTCGCTGGCGGCGGCTGGGCTTTGTGATCTGAACGCAGAGACAGACACGCACACGCGCGCACCCGGCCACCACGGGACCGCGGCGGCCGCCGTGCGGTGTCCTTCCTCCCCGCGTTCGCCTCCCCGCCCTCGCTTTTTGAGAGCCCCTCCAAACCCTTTCTTCCATTCTTTATGTGTTCGTCCCTTTTCATCCAGGAGCCTGGGTAGCATTTGAAGAAAGTCTACCGCGGGGTGCGGACGGCGGAAAGCAGGACGCGCGTGGGGAGGACGCGGGGCAGCTGGGCTTTGTTCTGCCCCCGGCCGGGGTCCGGAGGACTGCAAAGCCTCTCGTGCGGGGGGCCCACCGGTGGCTCACACCCGTACCCCCACTGGCTCCCCTGTACTCCCACACGAAAGAGGAGCTCAAAATTCCCTCCAGAGTTGAGGCCGGACTTGGTCCGGGTGGTGCGCATTGCCTCGGAGAGGGTCTCCATGGCCCACCAGTAGCTTTCCGAGACGAACAAATGTACTGTCATTCTGGTGATTTCTGGGGGTGCTCCCAAGGCGCACATTCTCCACCCCTACCCGGAGCGGAGGACGAGTGTGGCGGGTCCAGTGGCTGGGGCTCCCTAGAGGAGACGCCGTGTTGGGCCCTCCCGCACCTCCCGGCTGCCTTCAGGGACCGGGAGCACGGAGCTAGGGCGGCCTCTCGCCTTTCATTACCGGGCCTACGAAAGCAGCAGCCCAGGCAAATATGTAGCTATTAAAATTAATCGCCCTGCGTTGTCAGCTGAACATAATGCAAATTATTTATGGGCTGTCTGCGCAATATTTATCATCGTGCAGACTCCAGGCGCTTCGTGCCTCCGGGCCTCCCCCGCCCGCCTGGCCCGCGCAGGGCGAAGCCGTGCGCAGGCTACGGAGGCCAGGGGCTCCGGGCACCCGAGAGGCCGAACACCAGGCCCTCTTCCAGGCCGGGCACTTGAAGTGCTGCCATTTTTTTTTCCTCACGTCTGTGGGAATGCCTACTACGAGCACAAAATCGGGAGAAAGGGTATCTGCGAAATCTCTCCCGGTCTGAACCAGACAAGCTCAGGCCCGAGGGAAGATGCAAGCGGAGGCTCTTTGGCTGCCCGAGTGAATCCTGCCCAGAGCCAGTCTTGTCCTCCAACCCCGGAAGCCCAGGTTAGCGGAAGCTGCTTTCGGCACTTAAAAAAACAACAACAACCCTGCGTGTTGGAGGTGCCCCCGCAGATCAGGGGCTCAACATTAGAGAGCGGCAACAGGAATTCGGTGTCCTTCGAGCCTCAAAACTTGTTTGCTGATCGCAGACAACAGATTAACTGCTAATTGTCGAAATCGGCCAACCATTTAGTTTATCACTGCTAGGGGCCCCTTGGTATTCGCTGCACTTTTTATATGTAAAAACAGCTTTGGTACCTCCTAAACGGCTTTTGTGTGGCTTTTGTTTCTCTTTCAAATACGGTGTTTTAAAAAACAGCAGCAGCACGCCACCCCACCCCCTCTCCAGGAGAAGAAATAATCTATAGGACAATCCCCCCCTACTGGTCGCGGCTGGCGTTAGGGCTTTTTAGCTGATCCCGTCGCCCTGGGCTGCAAAGGTAAACAGGCTTTCTGCCCCGCTGCTAAATGAATGCAGAAGTCCCAGGGGGAGGCCTCAGACCAGCTAGGTGCCAGAGAAAGGAGGGGCGAGGCCAGAGCCAGAGGGGTGGGGGCTGGTTGAACCTGTGCTAAGACCCCAAGGCCTGGAGCAGAAGGTCCTGGGGTGGGAGAACATTCAGCCAGAGGCCCCCACTGGCAAGCTTCCTGGATGGGTGAATGTGCAGGCTGGCCCTCAATCCCCAGCGCTCCTGGGGACTGTCATGCTGCCTGAGTCCATCTGTCGCAAGGAGGGCCCCAGGCCTTCTCAGCCCTGGGGCTTCAGGATGGAAAGCTGGCCCAATGAACTACCCTCCATCTCGGTCATCAGAAGCCAATGTCACCCGGCACTTGGCTGACCCAACCTGAGTCTTGCAAGGCCTTACTCTGGTGTCTGGGGCAGAGGAGAGCTGCCTGGGCACGGGCTTCCCAGGCTAATAGAAGGATACAGAGCCAGTAAGCTACTTACAATTTCTAGCCTCCACCGGGTTTTCTTCTTTTTTTTTTTTTTAGTCACACCCAGCAGCACTCAGGGGTTACTCTTGACTCTGCTCAGATATAGCTCCTGGCAGGCTCAGGGGATCATATGGGATGCCGGGATTCCAACCACTGTCCTTCTGAATGCAAGGCAAACGCACTACCTTCACGCTATCTCTTGGACCCCTGGGTTTTCTTCTTAAAATGTAGTCTGACCCAATTAAAGCTCTGTTTTGTTTCCTCCCTTCCCTTTAGCTCTAAGCTTTTGACAAGGATTTTTTTAAATCTTAGAGTCTCCCCTTACACAGAAACTTAGGGAAGGAAAAAAAAAAAGGAGATTCCCAATAGGAAGGTGCTTTTGTGTTCCTGTTTTCCAGTATAATTATGTTTAGATTTGGGGACACTATGACCACAGGATATTCTGGGTAAGAAATGCAACATGGGCCTCCTGAAGTTAGGGGGCTGCACTCAGGCCCAGTTTACCCTGTTGTTGAACAGTCTGGTTCTCTGAAACCCACATTACAGGGGCAGGCTAAACGTCACCATTCCCATTTCAAAGATGAGACTGAGTCCCACCTTACAAAGGTTTCAGAGCAGGGTCATTTACCAGGATTGCACCCTCTTATGAGATGCCCCTGGTAAGCAGTAGCAATGGGGGGGCATTTCAGCAGTCCCCAAAAAACCCACTTTTCAGGCATCGCCTTCCACAGCCTGCCAACTACTAGGATCCTACCAGTGTTTGCCTTCCAGGTCAATTTCGCCTTCAGACTAGGAGGATGATTTGAAAGTGTTTTGTTTCTGCACACAGATGCTCTGGCCTGGGCGTCAGAGGTGTTGGATAGACCTTTGAGGCAAGTCACCCCCAGGAGAGGCCAGAGAACCCTGTGTGTGCACATGTGGTGGTGATGTGTGTGTGTAGGTCTGGGTGCATGTGTGTAGGGGTAGATACATATGTTAGGGTTTGATTCCCATGGAAAAAGATGGGGGTTGGGTTTTTGGACAATTTGAGCCTCTTTTTCATTGAACTCTAAGTTCTGGGCCCGAGGGGGGCCGTGGACAGGGGCATTTGAAATTGCCTCCTACCCTGGGAGACCCGTACTGGGCAGAGTGGGAGTGGGGAGCGCAGTCCTGCGTATTTTTCCAGGTTTGATTCTTGCAGCTCCATGCAAAGGAGGAGAGCCGTAAGCCGGGGAGGGAGCCGGAAAGAAACACTTAATCACCGGCTTCTCGCTGCTCGTCACGCGAAGATGGCAGCGGCTCCCCTGGGTTTCAAGGTTCCGGGAAAGGCGTGTGCTCTGCCTCGAGGCGCGCGGGCTGCAGCGCTCCCTCCCCCGGCTTGGCCGCCAGCCTCGGCTCCCCAGCCTTTCGCTCAACCTTGCTAGTACGCCGAGACCAGTGGGTCCTAGGCAGATCGTAATGGGGTGGGTGGGTGGGCGGCAGGAGAAGGTGGGCGCTGGATTCCAAGGGGCTCTTTGGGCTCCAAGTCCAGGCCCTGAAAAGGGCTTCGAGAACCTGGATTGTCCAGCGCCCTCCCTAACCGTGAAACCCTCTCCCTGAACACACCTCGTCCCCAGGTTGGTCTGCTGTGGCACGGGGGGTGGTCCTGAGCAGATTTGTCACCCCTCCCCCCACATCCCCCCTTACCCAGTGCACGAGCAGGCCCCACTGCCCCGTCCTTCCTGTTGACCCTTGAGCCATCAGGAAAGGGCGCGCAGATGCCGAGTTCCACTTCCGCGACGACGGGGCCAGGTTGGGGGGGTGCGAATCTACGTGCCTCGGGGTACCCCAAAGCAGTTTGGCTCCTCTGCTCCTCCCCCGACTCTTTCCCACAGCCGCCACCAGCTCCCGAAACACGCGAGTAGGAAGGGGTGGTGTGTGTGTGTGTGTGTGTGTGTGTGTAAAGGGGACGAAATTTAGGGTGAGCAAAGTGTGAACAACCGGGAAGCAGCCGTCTCAAGTCGGGCCTGAGCGGTGAGGCTCCGCCCGGGGCGGTATGGCTCTGTGCCCAGGGTCCCCGGCCCTAGCGCAGAGGAGCTTGAAGCGGTGGAAGGCGCTGCCGGGCGCCAGGCCAGATCCCCGGGAGGAGCCTGAGGGCTCGCCTACAGCCACGGAACGGGTGACCCAGCGCCCCTGCTGGCGGCCGTTTAGCTCCGCCTCCCGGGACCACTGATAAGCAGTTCGTCAGCAATCTGCTGTCCCCAGCTCCCTTAACCTCCGGTGGACGTGACCACCGGATGCTGAACAGCAGCAAGAGAAGGGCCGAGGGGCCCTTGCGTTGCCGTTCTCCCCAGCAGGCCAACAATAATGAGCTGTGCAATGCCCTGGAAGCTTTCCTTTGCTTGAAAAAAAAAAGGGGGGGGCAATGTTGCACTCTGCTTTCTTTCTATAACTTCTCTTCCGAGGTGGGGATAGGGGTGGCGATCCAACACCCACAAATCTCTGGTCTTCACCTGCACTCTATTCTTAGGGCTCCAGGTCTTATCTGGTTTGTGGCTTGGAGTATTGTGTAGCTCTGAGCCTTCAGGGTCCTGTGTCCCAGTGGTGCAGTAATAGTGGCTGGTTCACAGGGATGTTTTGAGACAGGAAATTCAGAAGGCAACTAGAAAGTGGCTTGGTTGAGCTTGATACGTTGTGTTTGCTGTGAGACTGTCGATAGTTGAATAGCCAGAAAACCATCCAGGCAGTGTATGTATAGAGTCGGGGCTGGGCAAGGTGAAAAGGGCACTATTGCCCAACAACAACAAAAGAAACAGAAAAGGGCAAAACAGGGTTAAAGCTGTAGAGACTAAACTTTCCTACCAGCAAGCAATGGAGGTAGGATATGAGGGCAATGGCTCTTATTGGCATTCATGGGGGGGGGGAGGTGTTGTGGTGTCACCCAGCTGTACTCAGGGCTCACTCCTGGTCAAGTTGGGGAACCACAAGTGGTGCTGGATACTGGCAAGTGCCCTACCTATTGTACTATATATACACGATAGCTTTATCCAAAAATGCATTTTATTTGGACTGACCTCACTCATCATTCGCCATCATCTCTCTCTCTCCCAGAGGTCTTGGGAAATCCCACAGGCATAAAGGATTTCCAGCTCCCCTAGCTCTCTCTCTTTCTTGGGTTTGGGGCCACACTCTGGGATACTCAAGGATTACTTCAGGCTCTGCACTCAAGAACTACTCTCCGTAGTACTGGGTATTGAACCCCGGTCAGTGGTGTGCAAGGCAAGCAACCAGCTCCAGCTCCAGCCCCTTTTTCATGGCTCCAGGCGACCAACTATCCATTATCAATTGGTGGTGTTTGGCATAAGCCATTTCCCTCCAGGGGTGTGATTTACCAGAGTTGAATGCTGGTCCAGGCCTGGCAGGGGCTAGTTTCCCACTGTAGGTGGGCCTCCTTTGGGGGACACACAAAATGCACCTACTGTTTACACACCAATCATTCAGCTGTCAGATTTCCAGAAGCTTACTATTTCCTCCGCAATAAGGCCGCCTTGCCACTCACACCTCGCAGTCCTCTCCCAGATCCCCCATCATTCATTAGGTGTGACAGCCTTTGCCTTTTCAAAGAAGATGCAAATTGCCCTTCCTTTACAAAGCAGCTTGTGTTCGCCCAATCACCGAAGTGTGCAGGTCTGACGCTCAGGTTCTGGCTCGATCCAGATGGAGATTTCATCCCCAAAGACAAGGAAGAGCCTTTCAGTTCTTCCCAAGCCTCAGGGTTACTTCCAGAAACCCCCCTTCCCCGACCCCAGCCCCGCTCTCTCATCCTCCAGCAGCTGCAGGCCAGACTGCAGAACAAACCCACAACCTTGAGTTCGAATTCCAGTTCTCCAGCGCCACCCAGAGCGGTCGTTTCCCCCATCCTCTGAGACCACACAGAGCAGAAGAGGTGATTGTCAGTGTGTTGGGGGTTGGGGTGGGGGTGGGTTTTCTCCACTTTTCCCGCAGCAGCACGCCGGAAAAGCCAATAAAAAAATCCTGGGCTATAAAAGCCCAACCCCAGGGCCTTCTCACTAAGTACAAACCACCCCAGGCAGGAGTTTACAAGGTGCCAGCAGCAACCGAAATGAAGACGACCGAGATCAATCCCGTTTAGAGTTCAATTCAAAGCTCTCGGAGGTAAAGGAGACGGCTCCTTCTCAGGGGGCGCGAGGGCCTGACCCAGACACGCACACCGTTCCTACCTGCGGGAGAGCGAGGTTCGCACTTACCTACTAACCACTTCGCAGTGTTTATAACTGACTCAGTGTGGACTCGAGTTTTCAAAGGGGAGGGGCACTTGGTGGGCAAAATGCCTGGACAGCTTGTGTTTTAGAGGGTCGGAATTCCCCCAGGGTCTGCCCACATTTCTCTGGCCGTTCTAAGAGTCCACGATATCTAGCCCGGTAAGGCGCAGGTGGCCCTTGTGGCTTCTTCGGCGGTTTCCTGGCAAGGCACTCATCCTCCCTCTAGACTAGACTCACCGGGAACCGAGACGGGCCGCATTAATACTCGCGGGGGGGGGGCTTGCTCTGACCTATACTGTCATTTTCCCCATCGGTCAGAATGGGGCTGGGGTGAAGGGGGTGCTTCTCCCAGAGGCTCTGCACGGATCATTGGGTTTTCCCCCGCGAACTTAACACGGACGCAAAAGGGGCAGATGGAAACCAGGCCTCGGCTGGCCGGGCGTGCGTAAGCACTGCTCTCGGCAGCTCGACGCAAAGCCAGGGCTGGATTTTCGCGGCCCGGGCCCGGCGGCCTGGCCGCGCCGGCGCGAACCCCCTCACACTCCCGCTGGGCCAACGTGCTCGGCGAATTCCAACCCCAGAGCCAGCCGCTGTGCGGCGAGCAGGGGGGGGTGGGGGGAAAGGATCCGCAACTTTTCCCACAGAAAGTGGAGGCGCGCGGGAGAGGTGAGGGCCCACCCCGATTCTGGGCACGTAGCGACACAGCATCTAATCTGTGTCACAGCCCGGAACCCGCTTCCGCGGAGGGCGACACCCCCGCCCACCTGCCGGAGGGTGAGCAAATGGCGTCTCGCGTGGGCCCCAGATCGCCCCGCTCCTGCGGCCGCGAACCCCGAGAAGTCGCTCGCAGCGGGCCCCAAGCGCGCCACACTGGGGACGGCGAACACGGAGAGGCCCGCGCCCTTCTCCAGCGACCGGTTGCGGGGTGTGTGGGGAGGGAGCCGCTCGCTCTCCTCGGCCGAGGCCCTTCTCCCTCACCCCAACTCCGGAAGAATCGCTTTTCCCCGACTTTGGCGGGGTGGGGGTGGGGGAAGTCACGGGAAACTTTGCGAGACGACAGCTCGGCGCCTTCCTCGGGTGGCGCTGGGGAGATCGTGGGTGGGTTTCCAGCCCCAGGCCTGAAAACACCTCTCCCCACGCCCATACTTCCCTCCGGGGGTCTGGGGGGGTGCTTTTTGGCTCCCTGAGGGAGGTACCAGCCGGGCGTCCCCCAGTGCCCTGGCGACTAGCCAAGCGTGTATTCCCTTCTTCCCACGCAGGACTAGCACGCGGCACTGTGGGAAAACGTCAGGTTGCTCCGTCGGCTCCGAGGCCACCTTTTCTCGAGGTGGGGCCCGCTCCCGTTCCGCGCCCCTCGCACTGTTGGGGAGCCCTCAGGGGCAGTCCCCGCCCGCTCTTCCGGAGGCGGGGAAGGCGCCGTGGTACGGGGTGTCCTAACTCTGCCCGCCACCCCCCGACCCCCTCCCGATCCCGGCTCCAGCCGATCCCGCCGGGACTCGCCCTGCGGGACTACGCCGCCGCTCCCCAGCGTAATGGGGCGCTCCTGGGACGCAGCCGCGGATGGCGGTTCCGGTCGTTCCGGGATTTGCGTATCAGAAGAAAACAAGGCCTGGCGACTAGAGGCGCGGCTCCTCGATTCTCGGGGCTCGGACTCCCGCGCAGGTGGCACGGTGGGCACTCTGCTCTGGCAGCCGGTGTGTTGGCGGGGGAACCCCCTCGACCGTCCCTTCAATTCTCCCCCCCCGCCGCAGCTAGTCCTCGTCCGGCCGGTCCCGCACCCCAATTCCCACCCCCTCCCGTCATCCTCCCTCGGCTCCGGTCCCGCTCGCCGCGCCTCGAGTACGCCGGTAGCACCTGGGCCTGCCAAAGCCGCCGCCCCGCGCCACCCCCGCCCCGGCCCGGTCCCAACCCGGCTCCCCCGCCAGCTGCGCCGCCACCGCCGCACGTGACCCGCCCCCGTCGCGGCTTCCGCCGAGCTGCCTGTTCCGGAGCACAAACAATTTCTGCTCTGACGCGGGGTCTCTCGGGCCCGGCGTCCTCGCTTCCCTGCACCCCACCCCCCCTTTCCGGGCAAAAGAACTCAAAACAACTCGCTGACCTTCGGGCCGACCAGCTCCGGCTGCCACGGACTCCAGCAGACAGTTCAAACCCCGCCGCCACGGCTTCTAAAATTTCAACCCCGCGCCGGCCGGGGGAGGGGTGGGGGGTGCAGGCTGAGGGCTCCAGGAGTGGGTGTCTCAGCTCCAAAGAGCCCCTTCGCGCTCCTTCCTCCTTTTCCGAAATGAGTTTGTCGATGCTCCCTGATCCGGAGGCCCCGGGGGAAAGGCGGCCTCTTCGTGCAGAGCTTCCCCCCTCCCGCCCCCAACACACACACACACACACACACACACACACACGCACACGCACACGCACACACAAGCCTCTTGGACTACTGGCTGACCCAGTTTCCAGGGTCACGGGCCAGCCACAGAAACACCAAGCCCTCGAGTGTGGCCGAGGGCTAGAAGTGGGTGTGGTGGTCAGATCCCGCTGGGCAATTGTAGGTTCTGCTTCCGAATTCCTAGTGGGGTATTCCACCAGCTCGCCAACGTGACAAATTAAGAAACCGAGGCGTAAGCAAAGTCTGCAAAGGAAAATGCCGAGAGTCATGGGCCAGTTAAATGGGTGTGTGTGTAGAATGGAAGTCCTCACCTGGACATCTCAAGCACAGAGGTGACCCCCAGACCTGACGTCTCCTTGGGTGTCTCCTTGTGATCTGCGCGTAGTAGGCCTTCAGTAAGTGGCAGAATGAGTAGGGGTGGGATGGGGCAGGGCTGAATACATGGTTATCAGATCATTGCCTGTAAGTTTGAAGCAGCTCCCGCATCCTTTCTTGGAAGACAATTGTCCTTTCACAAAACTTGTTGAGCTAAATGTTTGCAGGTAATGGGAAACTCATACACAAATATGTGAAACTTCCGCCCCCTTCCCCTCCCCAGCCAATCAGCTCGGCGTACTTGAACTTCTTGAGACACATACCCAAAGCAGCATTTAGGCTGCCAATCCCCCACCACCACCTTCCTGTCCTCTCTGCTTTTGCTCCATCTGAAGCCCTTCCCTTGACCGAACCGGAGAGCCATGCATGCACCCACCCACCCACATGGCTCATGGGGGATAGGAAGATGGGGGTGCATGCCCAGTGGTTATTTATGGCTCCGTGGTTTTCTTTGGGGGCAGGCATCAATCCAGTAATCCAGCCTGCCAAGTATGTGCTCAACCCCGTGAGCTACCTCCTCAGCCCTCAGCGACTAATGAGAATTCCCCATGACCCCTGCGCTTTGCTTCGGATTCTCAGCCCTCCCCGCCTCTAGGCCTCCTCCCTCAAGGACTCATCCAACTTTAACCCTGGGCTCTGAGAGGCTGACCTGTGGGGCTGCAAAGGGAATGAGGAGAGCTGCACCCACAGATCTAGTGCTCTCTGTTTTCCTTACACTGGCCCAGGAGAGGAAGTGATTGAGGGTGAGGGGGACACGTGCATCCTGTGGTTACTCCTGGCTTTGTGCTCGGTCTCACGCCTGGCAGGGATCAGGGGCCTAGGTAGTGGTGGTGGTCAAATTGGTGTTCAATCATATGCAAGGCAAGAACCTAAACAAGCCCTGTGCTATCTCTCTGATTCCATACCCCTAATTTCTATTTTTTTAATTGGGGGGCGGAGCGGTGGCACAAGCAGTAAGTAACGCGTCTGTTTTGCCACTAGCCTAGGAGGGAAGGGTTCGAACCCCCGACGTCCCATATGGTCTCCCAAGCCAGGAGCAATTTCTGAGTGCATAGCCTCTGAGCGTCACCGGGTGTGGCTCAAAAACCAAAAATAAAAATTTGAGGTGGGGGGACCATACCCAGTGGTGATCAGGGCTTACTCAGGGTTCAGTACTGGTAAGGCTTGGGGACATACGGGATGTCACAGACCGAAGCCAAATCTTGCTCCGTACAAGGTAAGAGCCTTACCCTCTACTGTAGCTCTGGCCCCCATACTCCTCATTTCTAAACTTAATCAGTCACCTCTTCTGTACCTCTAGTTGAGCAAGGTGACATAAGACAGAGTTCATTTAGCAATCCCTGAAACTTTCTTCTTTCCAAGGCAATTCGGCCAACGTATATCAAATAATTCTGCCTTGGAATTCTCCATACTTGACAGAACAAGAATGAGGGAGGGCTTAGCTCTGTGATCATTGAAGTGATCTATCCCTTCCCTCCACCCCAGGGGGCCGCAAATGGCCCTCTCTACAGCATTTTGTGGCCCTGCCCTAGAGGAATCTTTTTCTGTTTTGCTTTGTTTTAGTTATTTGGGTCACACCCCCCAATGTTCAAGGCTTACTACTGACTTTGCACTCAAGGATCACCCCGACTTTGCCTCCTGCGGCCCACAGGTAAATTGAGTTTGAGACCCCTGCTCCACTCTTTATCTTCTTCTACTCTGTGTCCACCATGCCCCCAACCCCAGCAATCCCTGTTGGAATATATTCCTTCCTCAGTGTGTGCGTTTGTTACACTCAGCTCTGCTCAGGACTTCTGGCTCTGAGTCCAGAAATCACTCTTGTGGGACCTTATGAGGTGCCAGGTTTTGAATTAAACCCAGGTCGGCAGTGTGCAAGTCAGATGCCCTACTCTCTGTGCTATTGTTCCAGCCCCTGTTCCTTCAATTATTAACCAAGAAATTAAAAGTTATTTCCTAGAGAACTGACCGGACTGGATTATAAATAAAGCTGGGGTTTCCACTACCACTTACTTTATGATTGATCTTGGAGGGCTGGGCTGTGCCCAATACGCTCAGCTCAGGTTAAAAGTCTCAGATGATTCCCCAGGAGGCCTGAGACCTTGATGCCCAGCACATCATTGCCCAAAACTCATTTCCCCTTGGTGCAGAGCTGGCCCGCCTGGTGACAGTGATGCCAAACCCAGAGTTCAGGATGCTCATTTGATTTATTATCTGTGTACAGCCTGGGGAGGAGAAAAGGCTCATAAAAGTGTTCTAGGCTGGTCATTCTGAATGTGAGCATTTATTTATCTGCAAAGCTGCCGAATGTCCCTGCAGGAAGTCGTAGGCGAGCTAACCCTGACTGCACAGACAAAAGTCTCCCCTTTACACAGGGCTGCTTTTATTGTTTCCAACAGCTTTGTGCTTTCCCTGGGGGAAGAGTCGCAGAGTGAGTTTTCTTCCCCTTTTCTCACGCTACAAGGAAGTGATGTTGTGGAGACAGTAACTTGGCCTGCAAGCCACATTGGAGCTAGAGGTGGAAAAAGTTCGGTATTGGATGGCGTTGCCTCCTCCAGGCCCCAGGAATCTCAAAAGTGGATTCCGGTGTGGATCTGGTTGGTGGTACATCAATACCAAAAGCAGAAGCCCGGGGGCCAAACTGATAGTACAGCAGGCAGGGCAGTAGCCTTGCACATGGCTCACCTAGGTATGAACCACACCATCCTATATGGTTCCCCTTAAGCCCGTCAGGAGTGATTACTGAGTGCAGAGCCAGGAGTAATAATAACCTTTGAGGGCCCGGAGAGATAGCACAGCAGCGTTTGCCTTGCAAGCAGCCGATCCAGGACCAAAGGTGGTTGGTTTGAATCCCAGTGTCCCATATGGTCCCCCGTGCCTGCCAGGAGCTATTTCTGAGCAGAAAGCCAGGAGTAACCCCTGAGCACCGCCGGGTGTGGCCCAAAACCCAAAATAATAATAATAATAATAATAATAATAATAATAATAATAATAATAATAATAATAATAACCCTTGAGCACTGCTGGGTGTGGCCCCAGAAGAAAAACAAAAAACAAAGCAGAAGCCAGACCTGGGATTCATTCCTAGTATACCATGAGGGTCTCAGCGGATGGTGGCTTCTGCTGACTTCCCAATTCCAGAACCGCCAGTGGATGGTGGCAGCAGCTTCCACTGATATGCACACTCCAATCATTCATTCACTAGCCAGCATCTTCAAGATGCTCCACTTGGTGCCAAGCACTGTGCTCAGCCAGGGCAGGTAATGCCAGGCCACAGAGGCTTCCTGTCCTGCACAGCTTCCTTTCTCTTTTGCTGGGTACAAGAAAAGGGAGAAGAGATGGTTACCACAAGCAAAGGTCACCAGTTCTGCCTCCTTCACACCTCTCCCATGCTTCTTTAGCTCATTACTTGAACTTCAATCTTTCAAAAGAAATTAATTTGGGGGCAGGAGGGATAGTACTTGGGAAGGGTACTTGCTTTCTTTGTACATGCAGAGCCAGGTTCAATTCCTGACATCCTGTATGGTTCTCTAAGACCCACCAAGAGTAACCCTTGAACACTGCCAGGTGTGGTCTGCAAAATGAAAAAGAAATTAAATTAATATTGCTAATTTTGGGGCCATACCTCACACTGGCTCTGAGCTCAGAAATCAATCCTGGTGGGACATGAGGGACCATATGGGATGCTAAGGATCGAACCCAGGATGGCCACGTGGAAGGCAAGCTCCTTACCCGTTCTCTTATCCCTCCAGTCCCTAATTTTGCTAGTTTGGGCATAACAACTGATGGTGCTCAGTCACTATACTTGATTCAGTGCTTGTGTATGCGTGTGTTGGATAGGTTTGGTTCCTAGCAGTGGTCAGAGGACCACTTTTCAGGCATCAAACTCTGGTTTCCGGCATGCAAAAGATGAGCTCAACACATTTTCTTTCTCCCTCCCTCCCTTTCTCCCACTTATCAGGCATCAAACTCTGGTTTCCCGCATGTAAAAGATGTGTTCAACACATTTTCTTTCTCCCTCCCTCTCTTTCTCTCTCCTTCCTTTATTTCCTCCCTCCCTCCCTTCCTTTTATCTTTTTTTTCCCTTCTTCCTTCCTCCCCCCTTCCTTCCTCCCTCCCTTCCTTCCCTTCCTCCCTCCCTCTTCCTCCCTCCCTCCCTCCCTTCCTTTTTTCTTTCCTTCCTTCCTTCCACACCCAGTGATGCTCAGGGGTTACTCCTGGCTCTGTGCTCAGAAATTGCTCCTGGCAGGCTCAGGGGACCATATGGGATACCGGGGATCGAACCCAGGTCCATCTGGGTCAGCAGCATGCAAGACAAACGCCCTACCACTATCACTCTGACTCCTCCTTTCTTTCCTTTCTCCCTTCCCTCCCTCCCTTTCTGTCTTTCTTTTACTTTCTTCCTTCCCTCCCTTCTTCCTTCCTTTCTCCCTTCCCTCCCTCCCTTTCTGTCTTTCTTTTCCTTCCTTCCTTCCTTCCTTCCTTCCTTCCTTCCTTCCTTCCTTCCTTCCTTCCTTCCTTTTTTTCTTAGTAAAAGGGAGTGTGCAGAAAGGTGGAGAAGAATGAAGAGGTGTTACAGAGGAACTGCTCTCTTAGACATGGGGCAATGATGAGCTCCTGGAGGGAGCTCTCTGCCCCAAGTTCTGCCCCCTAGGAATTCTGATTGCACTTTTCTTTGTTTTGGGTCCACATCTACATGTGCTCAGGGATTTTTCCTGTTTTTTTTTTCACTCAGGAATCACTCATGGCTGGCTTGGGGGACCATATGGGATGCTGGAGAACCAATCTGGATCAGCCACATACAAGGCAAGCACCTTACCTCCTGTGCTATCACTCTGGCCTCTGGCTGTACTTTTGCTCCTGAGTTTAAATCACTTCCCTTCTGTTCATTGTGCTGCTATGATCATATCTCCCTGATTGCCAAGTGAAAGTGCCCCCAGCCAAGACATTCCCCCCCCTCCAAAAAAAGCTGTGTTCGCAGTTCATTGTCTGGATTTTAGATCTCCATCTTGTCATTTTACTAGCTGGATGTTATTGGTCAAGTTAAATAGTCTCTCTTGTCTTTGTTTCTCCAACTGACAAAACACAACATAAAACATGGTCTGGAGATACAATCCAGGGTTAAGATGTTTACCAGGCATGGGGTGGGTTGATCCAATTTGATCCTTAGCCTTGCATGGTCCTCCCAGTACCAGACCCAGATGACTAGAGGAGGGGCCTGGGGGTGCTCAGTTGCAAAAGCACTTTCCTAGCAAGTATGAGACTCAGAATTGGATCCTTAGCATTACCCCACATGTACCAACCCTAGACCTAGTGAGTTTATGCTCAACACCTCAACAAAGGGTTTGATATACTACAGCGAAAGTGTTCAAAGTTTGGGACCCCAGGTGCGTATTGCAGCCAAGAGTGTGTGGAACCTTGGATTCTTCTAACAACAGGGAAAAGTGGAGAGGGCAAGAGGGGGAGACAGTGATAGGATATAATGGTACCAAGATTATAGGATATTCTAAAGATTACTGTACCTCTTCTTGTTACCAATAAGATAAGACCTGAAGGTGTATGCTGGAAATGCGCAGAGAAATGACTTCTCTCTGTTCTCAGTACTTAAACACTACTTACTGAATCTGGTTAACTAAAGTGGTTACAATAGTGTCAGAAAAAGGTGGCTGTTACAGCTTTGAGCACTGACATATAGGCCCTGTAGCACCTTTCTATGACCCAAGATAGACCCCAGAGGGTTGATAGTCTAGATATTGATTGCTGTGCTTTGGACAGCCCCACAACCTACTGTTTTCACATCACACTGGGTAGGAGAGATAAGGGTTAAGGCCCTTGCGTTGCATGTGACCAAAACTGGTTCAGTTATCAGCACTGCATGGACTCCCAAGCATCGTGGAGTGTGGATCACCCCATGGCCCCTAAATAAAAATCATAACCATATTGTTGATTTAAAATATAAAATATAAAGCATAAAGAGATCCACGTTTCTAACCCCTTAGGCCAACGGGTCTGATGAAGGGTAGTAGCAGAGAAATAATTCACAAGCAGTCAGTTAAAGTTTCATCGGAGTCAGCTTGCTTTTATTCCATGGTCTTTCTCTGCCATATGTTTTTCCTTACATGTGCTTCTCTGCTAAGCTTTTTGCTGCCCTCCTCTTTCTCTGCTTTTTGCTGCTTCCCTTTTTGCCTCCCCCCCCCAGCCAGTCTCTTTTATTCTTTATTCAAAACAGCCCACCCCATCCCAGGTGTGGGCAGGTCTAATCATCCAGATGGGATTAACATCTCAAAAGAAGAGGTTAGGGAAACAGGAAATTGGGGGCAGTGTTACACCACATTATTATAATCTGTGATCTTCTTGGTCAAGAGGAGAATGGATAATTCTTTGCCCTCTGTGGGTGTCAACTGGGGTCTCTCAGTGGAATGTTGGGGGCTTGTTCTATTCTCAAAAGTACTACTTGGCTTCGTCCATGTGTGTGCATTTCTTGGGGGGGGGGTTACACCCGGCCGCACTCAGGGGTTACTCCTGGTTCTGTGCTCAGAAATCAGTCCTAACAGGCTCGGGGAACTGATGGGATGCCAAGATTTGAACTGCAAACTGCAGTCCATCCTGTCCTGTGTTGGCTACATGCAAGGCAAACACCTTAGTGCTGTGCTATCGTTCTGGCCCCAGCATGTATGTACATTTTGATAGGGACGGCTGGTTGTTGTCTGTATGGAACTGGGGCTTCTCCAGCATGATGACCTTTGATGTAGCTTTCCTTACATGCTGATCCTGGAAGACCAGGACAGTATCCCTTTAGCCCATTTGCTTTGTCAGAGTCATAGTCACCCAGGTTCAGAAGATTCAGTGGCAGGCAAGTGCCAGGAAGAGAATTCAAAGGGCTGAAGCATTTACTTTGCTGGTGGCAGCCCTGAGTTGCAGCTCTGACACTGCCTGGTCCAGAACCACTGGATGCAACACTGCAGGGTAGAACCTTTAACAAGACGGGTAGGGACTACACATGGGACATGGGCAACAGGGGCATTTTTGGAGGCTTGTTATCCCATCCAAGCAACTGTGTCTGGGGGCCCGAGGGCCATCAACCAACAACCAATTAGAGAAAACACAATCATCCACCAACCAACCAATCAACCAACCAACCAACCAACCAATCAGAGAAAATCCAACCAACTGAAAGTGTAGATTCATTCCCTTTCATCATCTTGAAGCTTCCAAGAACTCCTGAGTGAAAAGCAGATAATGAGAAGGCTCTGGGGAACCCCAACCTGACCTAATTTCTAAGAGCTAAGGCCTTGTATTTTTGGTTGGTTTGCTTTTCTTTTAGGGCTATGCACCATTTTGCTTAGGGTCTTGTCTCAGAGCAGGGCCCAGACTTTGTTCACAGGTCAAGCAATCCCAGCACTATTCTGAATCAACCTGGGATCACCATATGCAAAGCATTTGCTTCTGTTCTTTGAGCCATCTCTGTCCCCCAACACCCTATCATCTAGGATTTGGATGTTAAACCTAAATCAGTCTTTTTTGGATCCTGAGCTTGAAACAACCACCACCAGCACCTTAGATTCCCATGAGGGTGTTACTCCAATGATCTTCATTTTCTAGGTGAGGAAACTTACATTGTTCAGAGTCACAGCTAGAAAATAGTACAGCTACAAGGAGCAGGGGTCAAGGGGATACAAGTCCATTGTTGGTGTAAAGGAGCAGATTAGTGGAATATCCAAACCACAGAGTCACCCACACTAAAAACAGGAGATCCAAACTTCAACAGCCAAACTAAAAAATTTGCTTGTCAAGGAGGCAGGCTGGGGATGGGGGTATGAAGGGTGGTGGGAAGGAACCGAAGAACCCTGGTGGAGGAAAGAAGATATTGATTGGCACTGGTCTTGTCTAAAATTGAGATATAAAAAACTTTGTAAATCAAACCATTTTTTTGTTTTATTTTATTTTATTTTTTTTGGGGGGGGGCCACACCCGGCAGCGCTCAGGGGTTACTCTGGCTCTACGCTCAAAAGTTGCTCCTGGCAGGCTCGGGGGACCATATAGGATGCCGGGATTCGAACCACCATCCTTCTGCATGCAAGGCAAATGCCCTACCTTTATGCTATCTCTCCAGCCCATGCTTTACCTTTTTTTACACTGCACCCAGCAATCCTCAGGGGTTACTCTGGACTCTACACTCAGAAATTACTCCTGGGCATATATGTGTTGCCAGCCCATGTATATGGTGTCTGCACGCACTTACTGCCTGCATCTCCTATCTTGAGATGTGGACTTTCATGCTTTCCTACTTTAATGCTAGGATGTGTACTGGGGTTTTCTCCACCTGGGGAGAAGTCTGAGTTCTCTCTTGAGCACATTTCTCTTTCTCTCTCCCTCCTTTCCCTTAGAATTCCTAAATAAAAAAATTTTCAAATTTAAAAAAGAAACAAAAGAAAAAGTAATTACTCCTGGTGGTGCTTAATGGACCATATGGAATGCTGGGGATCGAACTTGGGTTGGCTGTGTACACAGTAGGGGTCCTCCCCATTTTGCTATTGCTCCAGCCCTCAAAAAAAGAAAAAAAAAGAAAAAAGAAAATAGAGTAGGTAGAACTTGAACCTAGATACATGTCATGCCAAAACAGGTCCTGAGGCTGGAGAGATAGTGGGGAATTTGCCTATACTTGGCCAGCCCAGGTTCCATCCCTGCCACCTCATATGATTCCCTGGGCATTACCAAGAGTATTTCTGGAGTGCAGGAGCAGGAGTAACCCCTGACCATATCCAGGTATGACCTCAAAACAAAACAAAAATGCACTCACACTAAAAAAGGTAGATCATTTTTATAGCTTACAGTGTAAGTAACTTTTCCAAGGTCGCATAGTGGAAAGCCAGAAATAAGAGTTTAGCATTCATTCATGGCAACAATAATAATCAAGAGCTGTGGAGATGGCATAAAGAGTGGGACCACAGGATTTGCATGTGGGAGGCCTGGGGTCAATCCCTGGCATTTCATGGTCTCTCAAAATGCCACTAAGAACAACCCAGGGGCAGCCCCTAAGCACTTTAAAGTGCATCCCCTCCATAAAGAAGATCAGTAAATGTGGATGAGAATGGAAATGCCTTCATCTGATGAAGAGTCTGAGCAAACAAAACTTATCTGGGGTAGAGGGGCATTTGTGGGAAGAAGTGAACCTGGTAAAGGGCTTAGTGTAGAAACATATGCCTGAAACTCAACCATACATAAATTTGCAATTTCACCATGACTAAATAAAAAAAAAATCAAACATACAACCAACAGTATAGGTAAGGGAGAAATATTGAAAGACTTCTCTCTGGGGGCTGGAGAGATAGCTTGGAGATAATTCCTTTGCCTTGCATGCAGAAGGATGGTGGTTCGAATTCCGGCATCCCATATGGTTCCCTGAGCCTGCCAGGAGTGATTTCTGAGTGTAGAGCCAGGAATAACCCCTGAGCACTGCCGGTGTGACCCAAAAAACAAAGACAAAAAAGAAAGACTTCTCCTGGCAATGAAGAACTACAGTTCTTCTACAAAGTATTATATCAGAGGCGATAACTAATGCAATAAAGCTATTAAAAGCCAGAAAAGTTCAGAATGGAAAGGAACAATACTATATCATGATTCACAAGTGACTTAGGGATACACATGGAAAATCTGTTTTTTGGGGGGGTTGTTTTTGGTTTTGGGGTCATACTTTTTTTTGTTTTGTTTTTGGGCCACACCCGGTGACGCTCAGGGGTTACTCCTGGCTATGCATTCAGAAGTCGCTCCTGGCTTGGGGGACCATATGGGACGCTGGGGATCGAACTGGGTTCCGTCCTAGGCTAGCGCTGGCAAGGCAGACACCTTACCTCTAGTGCCACCGCGCCGGCCCCTTTGGGGTCATACTTAAGTGCTTAGAGGTTTCCAAACTACGGCCCGAAGACCACATGCAGCCCTCTGAAGGCACTTAACCTAGCCCGTGTGGTGTTTTTGCTGCTGCTGCCTGCCCTGCTTAGCGGCCGGCACATCCTGTGTCCACAATACACATATAAGGGATGTGCACCAACTCCCCTCCTTCTCTCTGTCTCTCGACTCCACATCTTAGTCTCAGGCAGGGGTCCTCAAACTATGGCCTGCCAAAAGCAGACCTATAGTTGCCACTGAAATACTGGTACGTTTGTTGATTTAAGTTTACTTGTTCTTCATTTTTAATACTGTATTTGTTCCCATTTTTCTTTTTTATCTCAAAATAAGATATGTGCTGTGTGCATAGGAATTTATTCATAGCTTTTAAACTATAGTCCAGCCTTCCAATGGTCTGAGGGACAATAAGCTGGGCCCCTGTTTAAAAATTTTGAGGACCCCTGGCTTAGGACTTACTCCTGGCTCTGTGCTCATAGATCACTTCTGGCAGTGTTTGGGGGACTCTCATGAGTCAGAGTTGGGTTTGTCACATGCAAGACAAGCCCTTAACCTGCTGTCTGGTTTCTCTATCCCTGCACCCCAACAATCTGAAGGAACTTTCGCTACAGCCATCAGAATGAATAAGGAACATCAGCAAGATGCTGATATTTCTGTGGGGTGGAGTGAGGGACTTTGATGTGGATGTAGAGACATAATTTTTTTTTTTCATTTGTTTTTAGGCTATACCCAGTGGTGCTCAGGGGTTACTCCTGTCTCTGCACTCAAGAATTACTTTTGAGGGTTGGGGGGGAGAAATAAAAAGAATTACTTTTGGTGGGCTTGGGGGAACTATATGGGATGCTAGGGATCCAATCATAGACAATCATATGCAAGGCAAATGCCTACCCACCATATTATTGTTTGGCCCCTCTTTTTTGGGGGGAGGAATTTGGGATCACATCTGGCAGTGCTCATGGCTTATCCCTGGCCTGGTGCACAGGGGATCATATGGGGTACTAGGGATCAAATCTAGGTTAGCTGCATGCAAAGCAAATGTCCTCACCACTGTATTATCGCTCTGGCCCTGACAGACATTTAGATCTGATCCTAAGCCTTCACCTGTGGTTCGTTTTCACAGCTACCTCTCTTGCCTGTGATACTGGTGATACTTGACCCTGGATTCCTTGACACTGCTCTGCTTTGTGTACTTTCTACTTCCACCCACTCAGCAGCACTGCGATTACTCCTTGGCTTGCCTGGTGCTTGGCAAGGCCCTGCAATTCTGACTCCCTCATCAATTCCTCCTTGAATAAACTCCCCTTCACTCCTCTCCCACACACCCTGTTTAAGAACTGTGGTAAAATGGACATTCCATAAAACATCCTCTCCTCACCATATTGACGGCACTTCTCAGTGTCATTAAGTCTTATTCTGGGTGTCCCTTTTTTCCCACTTCTCATGTTCTCCCTTCTCATCTTCTATCACATATCCTGGGATGACCTTTCCCAATTGCAAAATTGCTTCTGCCTTCTCTTTATTATCATCAAATTTTTTTTTGGTTTTTGGGCCACACCTGGTGTTGCTCAGGGGTTACTCCTGGCTGTCTGCTCAGAAATAGCTCCTGGCAGGCACAGGGGACCATATGGGACACCGGGATTCGAACCAACCACCTTTGGTCCTGGATCGGCTGCTTGCAAGGCAAACGCCGCTGTGCTATCTCTCCGGGCCCTTATCATCAATATTTTGGGGAAGTTGGGTCATATCCTCCTGTGGTCAGGGTTAACTTCTGTCTCTGCACTCAGGGATTACTCTTTGGAAACTCAGGGTACTATATGGGGTTCCAAGGGAACAAACAATGGTCAGTCATGTGCAAGGTAAGAGTCCTGTCTGCTGTACTATCTCTTTAGCACCCTCACTAGTATTTTTATAATTTGCGGGAGTGGGAAGGTCACATCCAGCAGTGATTGGGGCTTACTCCTGGCTCTGTGCTTAGGGATCAGTCCTGGTGGTGCTCAGGATATCCTATGTGGTGCTGAGGATTGAAGAAATGTTGCCTTGGCAAGTACTGTGTCCACTGTACTATCTCTCTGGTTTTTTTGTCTTGCCTTCTTTTCCCTGTTGAAATTCTTTGAATGGGGCAGAGAGATAGTATAGTGGTTTCCTACCTATTTGCCTTGCACTTGGCCAAACTGAATTTAATCTTCTGTACCCCATAGGGTCCCTGAGCCCATTCAGGGGTGAGCCCTGAGTGCAGAGATAGGAGTTAGCCAGTTAGCTCTGTTCCTGAGTGCAGAGTCACGAGTTAGCCCTGAGCACAACTGGGTGTGGTGCCAAAACTAACTAATTAGCTAGCTAGCTAGCTAGCTAGCTAACTAACCAACTAAATTTTGAAGATCTTGTTTCTTTTCCATGCCTGTCGTTTTTGGAAAGGAGGGGGATTTGGGCCACATCTGACAATGCTCAGGGCTTACTCCGAGTTCTGCTCTCAGATCACGCTTGGCTCAGGGGACCATATACGATGCCAAGGAGTTGGCAGCTTGCAGGGCAAGCAACTTAACCATTGTACTATCTCTCTGGTTTATTCCATGCTTATCTTAATTTCAGTACTTTCAAAAGATGACCCCAAGTCAAGAGTTTGAGAGCTTTAGAGAGGTGATCCCAGAAAACACAGATAGTACGAATGAAGTCAGGGAAGAGAGCAAGTTAATTATGTGGGCCGCTAGGGTTCAGTTCTGTGGATGTCCCTTTGGCATCCCATGTGGCATACAGTTCAGACCTGCCCCCAACATGTGGTGAATTAGCTGGAATATTTGCCCAATACCTCCCCTCAGGTGGTATGCTGGTAAACTAAGCTTCTTGGAGAACAAAATCTGTGCCAGTGCATTGTCAGTGACAATTGCCATGGTATAAATATTCCCGTTGTGCCTGATTCCAGGCATCCAGTGGTTTAAGAACAGGCTGGCAGCAATCAGGCTCACTAGAGCTGGTTCTACTGCCCCAGAACTCTTTCTGCATTAGTTAAGGGTTATTTCTGGGAAGCTCAGCACTGAGGGATTCAGCACTTCCCACACATATGGTAGCCAGCTGGGCATGTTTCGGGACTAGCAAACACCCTCCAAAGGTGTTTCAGTACATTATCGTTGCATAGAGAAGCCTTTTCAGGGTCTTCCAAGGTGGGTATGTGATTCCCACAGAACTTACTTCGGTTTTGCTGGCCTCTTGCCCTACTCAGATTCTCTGCTCTTAGATTGTACAGCAGGTAGGGTGCTTGCCTTATGCGGAATCAATCTTGAGTTCAATCCCTGGTACTCCATATGGTCCCCCAAGCCTGCCAGGAGTGGTCCTTGACCACAAAGCCAGGTGTGGTCCCAAACTAAACAAGATACTTCCTGCTTTTTTAGTTCCTGCCTAGCTTTGATCTCACCACCTCTATGAAGTCCTCCCTGAATTCCCACAAACTATGCTTGCTCTCATGCTAGCTTGCCCTAGAGCACACCCCAGGCTGCTGTTTTACTTGCCTTCCTGAGCTGCCAAGGCCCAAGGGCAAAGGTGCTTTCTGATGCTTAACCTAGTGTCCAGCATAAGCTGAGCTACCTACTTTGCTTTTGGTTTTGGTACCTAGTGATGCTTAGGGCTTACTCCTATGTCTATGTGCAGGGATCATTTCTGGCAGGGCTCAGGGAAATCATATGGGGTGCCTGGGATAGAACCCGGGTTGGTTACATGTAAGGCAAGCCTTAATCCCTGTCCCCACAAGTTTAACTCCTTACTAAAGACAGCTCCCCACATACTCTCCGGCAGAGGAATGATGGTGCCCAAGGAGTGCTCTCCTCTGCCAGCTCCATTGATATATATCTGCAGGATCCCTAAATGGGTCACCCAGGCTCGATCTTTCTTTTCTGTTCATTTCCGAAGAGGACTTCAGGCACCAAGCAGGTATTTCCTTCCCTGGGAAGGTGGGAGTGATCCTGTTTACTAAAGCAACGATCAGGACACGTGATTGGAGACATGTGCCCACAACACATGGTCTGTCAACAGGACAGACTATTTTAAATCACCACGTTCGAGGAAAACCCCGGGCTGTGTGGCTGCATGCCAGAAAGAGCCAGGAGTCATGGCCGCATGGTGCAGCCCCTTCCCCAGCCCCCTAACCTCTGGACAGCAGGAGCTGCCTTCTACAGACATTGGCGATTTTCCGAGCCACATGCAAAGCTAGCTGAAGAGCGAAAGTTGATTTCTGTGGTGCTGGAGCTGGAGTAATCCTACGGAGCAGGGACAAATTTGTGGCAGCAACAACTTCTCATTAAGACCATATGTTGTCTTTCTAATCGATGGCTCTTAGAAGTAATTCCCTGACATTTCATTCATTTTTACTGCTTCCCCTTCAGGGGCAGGAAGATCAGCCGCTGTTAGGCTGCGTTTATAGATGAGGGAGTTGAGAAACAGAGAGGTTAAATGCTTCAGCCCCCGTCCCAGAGTGAATCAGAGGCACCACCAGCCTAGAATCCAGAATTCCGACTTGAGCTTCTGTGCCAAGCTCCCTCGGGGCACATTTCCTCTCGAATTTGCATAAATCATCAACATTTTTTTCTTCCAAGCTTGTGCTGAGAAAGCCCCTTTTCAAACAGCGGAAACTCCCTTTGCCTTCTGTCGCCTTCGTTTGATTTTATGAAGCAAATTCTTCTACTTCAACATGTAGACTAGCTATTTTCCCTTCCGAGGAGCCCTTTGCGGAAAGAGGTCATGACCTTTGCTTATAGATGCAGTGGAAATGGGTGAGCCCCAATGAACGCAAACAGAGGTTCTGCCACCCGTGTAAAGTGTAATTTCAACTAATGGTCATGGTCCCGTGCCACTGAGAATAAATCTTGGATCTTGGCAGATGATCAGAATCATAAGAATGGTCAGAGCTGCTGCCAGTGTTGGGACTGGGTGGTGGTAGATGTGGAACCCACTTGGGGGGCATCTTATAGGATTGAAATGAAGCAATGGGGTGTCCAAGTGCTCTCTGAGCTTTGATACATCTCAGCTGGGCAATAGAATGGGAGTTCAACCAGATAAGATGGTATGTGAATTTGGGCTGAGAATCACTGGCAGAATTACATGATGGTTCACCTTCTTTGCATGTTTCCACAAAATTCTTTGTTCATGACCTCATCTGTCTCATTTTTTATTTGAGGTGCATGGATGGAACCCAGGTATTGCCACATGCCAGGCAAGTGTTCTAACAGTGAGCGCCAGCCAGCCCCTGTTACCAGAATGTTTTTACAGGGCTCTAGTATTGAAATGTATGGCCTTGAATGGGGTTTCTTGCATGCCTAGGTCAGCACTGAGCACACTGCTGATGAAACCTGTGCCCTGGAGAGATAGGACAGAGGGTAGGGAGTTTACCCTTGCATGCTGCAGACCTATGGTCAATCCCTAGAATCACATTTGGTTTCCACCCACACCCCCATGCTGCCGTCCCAGGCCCACCAGCAGTAATCCCTGAGCACTGTCAGGTGTGGCACCCACACACCCCATAAATAAAAGAACAAAACAAAACATTGCCCTTGTTTGGAAAAAAAATCCCCTTCATTGTCAAGTAAAGTAGATAATCCAAATAATTTTTTGTTCTTTTGTTTCATCATTCTTCTTGTTGTTTCGGGGGCACAGCAGGAAGTGCTGACTCTGTGCTCAAGAATTACTCCTGGTGGTGCTTGGGGGGACCGTATGGAATGCTGGAGACAAAACCTGGGTTATCTACATGGAAGGCAAACACCCTACCCACTGCACTATTGCTCTGGCCCCAATAGCTCCTCATTTTTGAACCAGTGATATCAACCAGAGATTTTTCTGGTCTGACTGATGAGCAGAGAGTCAAAGGCCACACGAATAGTACCAATGCATTGAAAATCTTTGCTGTTATCATATCTATTCATATTCTTTTTGTTTGTTTTTGTTTTTTAAGTCACACCTGGTAGTTCAGGGTTTACTTGTGGTTCTGAGCTAAGGAATCACTCCCGGCAGGACTCAGAGGACCATACGGAGTGCTGGTGATAGAACCTAGGTTGGTCATGTGCACCATGGCAAGAAGTTTACCCTTTCTACTATTGCTCCAACCCATCTATTCACATTCTGAGAGCAAGCCAAGACCAAAATCAAGGAGATGATACAGCCCAGGAAAGGAAGAAATATTTGTTGGCCAATAATCGAGTCTCCTACAAATAGTGTACCCAATAGCCAAGTTGTGGGTTAAGTGTGTCTTCCCCAAATCCATAGGTTGAAACTGACATTTCATAATTCAGAATGTAATTATACCTGGAAACATGACCTTTAGAGAGGTGATTTATAATATTTTTTGGTGTGTGCTTTTGATTTCGGGGCCACAACCAGTGGTACCAGAGCCTCTATTCAGCACTTAGGGATCATTCCTGGCAGGACTTGAGGGACCAAATGGTGTGCTGAGGATCAAACCTAGGTCCATCACCTGTAGTGCAAGCACCTCACCCATGCTACTATCTTTCCAGCGCTGAAGAGATGATTAATTTAAAATGTGGGTCATGGTGCTGGTGCAATAGTAGAGCAGGTAGGGTGTTTGCTGACTGGGGTTTGGTCCCTTGAACACTATATGGTCTTCTGAGCAGTGCCTGAGCTTAGAGTCAGGAGTGAGCCCTGGGCACCACTGGTGTGGCCCAAAGAAAACAAACAAAATCCAAACAAACAACAAACACATGTGGGTCATTAGGGTAGAGCAGGATCCAATCTGATAGGTATCCTTATAATATCCTTATATATCCCCTATCCTTATAGGGGACATTTGGACTCATGCAGAAATCAGGATCACACAGAGAGGATGGGCTTTGCTAGGGTCCAGCAAGAAGGGGTCTGGCTGAAATTCAAAGAGTGAGACCCCCCCTAGAGAGACTGCCTTACTGACACATGAATGCTGGACTTCAGGCCTGCAGAACTGTACGGAAACATTGTTGTTGAAGCCAACCAGTGTGCGGTTCTTAGTCATGGCTGCCAGAGAAAAATATATAGCCAGAGTCATAGTGCAGCAGGTAGGGCATTTGCCTTGCATGCAGCTGATCAGAGTTCGATCCTCAGCATCCCATATGGTCTCCTAAGCCCTGGCCTGCATGCAGGAACAAGCCCTGAACACAGCTAGGTGTAGACCCCCCGCAAAAAGAGAAAACCCTAAAATACACATTTTGTGTTCCTTTTATATTCTGTATTGTGTTGTTTTCTGTGCTATCATTGTAATTACATTTCCATATTGTATTCTTTATGGGGAGGGCCACACCCAGCAGTGCTCAGGGTTTACTCTTGACTCTGTGCTCAGAGATCACTCCTGGTAGACTTGGAGGCACCATATAGGATTCTGGGGATTGAAAATGGATTGGTTGGGGCCCGGAGAGATAGCACAGCGGCGTTTGCCTTGCAAGCAGCCGATCCAGGACCAAAGGTGGTTGGTTCGAATCCCGGTGTCCCATATGGTCCCCCGTGCCTGCCAGGAGCTGTTTCTGAGCAGACAGCCAGGAGTAACCCCTGAGCACCGCCGGGTGTGGCCCAAAAACCAAAAAAAAAAAAAAAGAAAAAAGAAAATGGATTGGTTGTGTGCAAGGTGCTGGACTATCTCTCCAGTCTCTCTGTATTGAATTCTTGCAGAGCTGTATCTAACTATTCTATTGTCTCCCCTCAGTACTCAGCACATTAGCTTGTATACATGCAGTCACACATCATTTAATCATCATTGAAGTATCTGTCAACAGCGGTGGTTCCAGTAGACTAGGCGGGTCGTAGGTTGTCCCATCTGGGCTGGTGGAAGCATACTTTGACGGTTGTTCAACACTGTTGAAACTGCCTCATCTAATGCATCACTCTGATTGTCATTAAAAGACATCTGACTGTATGTATTTTTGGTAAATTAGTGAAATCACTGCCTTTCAAAATAAATCATTATTTTCTCCACCAAAACTCACACTGCGAGTGTTAGAAACTTCATTCAAAGCCAGAAGAAGAAAAACAAGCATAAAGTGCTCTCACTTATCTGTGGTATATAAAAATTGTATTAGGAAATGTAATGTAGTAAAGGAGGATGCCTACATCATTCTTGACCCCAGAGTCTAGGGAGGAAAAGGACAGAGAAGGAAAAAAAATCAAGGTGGGAAGGAAGAAGATGAGAAAGGGAAGTAATGTGTAAACAGGGGTCTAGGGTTTGGTTATATTGGGGATGTGAAAGAGTGGTATAGTTAGCTATACATCTAAAGCATAGACTCAACAACACTGAAAATATGAGAGCTAAGATGGAACCATCAAACTTTAATGTGCTTGCTGGGGATGGAGGATGACAGTGATGGAAGTTGACAGTGGTGGTGGGATAGGTGTTGAAATATTATATGACTAAAACTCAACTATAAATAACTTTATAAACCACAATTCTTTAATTAAATAAAATGTATAAAGGAAAGAAACTTCATTCAAGTGATTGAAGCAAAAAGTTCATTTCTTGGGGTTTATACAGCCAAGAGAGACTACGGCAGGGAAGCTGCTGGCTTACATGCAGCCAATCTTAGTTCGATCCCTGGCACCCCAAGTAGTCCCCTATACCCTCCAGGAGTGATCCCTGAGTGTAGAGCCAAGAGTAAGAGCACAACCAGGTGTGTCTCCCCCACAACAAAGTTCATGTCTTGGGTCAAAGGTCAGGTAATATAAGGGGAAACTGGTGCCTAACATTGAAAGAGTGATTGTAAAAAAAAAAAAAGAAAGAGTGATTGTACGAATCAGCATCGTAGATCTTGGCATGCAGGCGGGCCCACATATCTGCCAGATGCCCTCCTACTGAAGGTCTTGGGCTTATTCTAGCCGAGTATGTGACTGCCATCATCATGGCAGGTGCTATTTTCAAACAGTGGAGGCAATAATGTCTCCCATGCCAGAAATGAATCTTATAATGTGACTTTGACCTTTTTGAGATGGAGCATGATGCTTTTTGCCCTTGTATCTAGCTGGCCCTGACTATTGCAAATAGTACTGGGTGACTTCTTTTCTTGTTTGTTTTGTTTTTGTTTGGAGGCCATTGCCAGTAATGCTCAGGGTTTACTCATTGCTCTGTATTCAGGAATTACTCTGGCAGTGCTCAGGATATGTGATGTCTGAGATTGAGCCTGGGTCTACTGTGTGCAAGGCAAACCAGCCTGCTGTACTATTGCTGACTTTTGTCCTTTGTGTCCTTTCTGCCGAGACTCCAGATAATGGGATGAAGAGACAAGTTCTCCCTGCAGGGCCATCAGAAGTTTGGATTCCCAGAATTTGGGAATGTGAGAAAATGATGGTTTTATACTGTTGGTCTTTGACATTATTAGTTACATGGCTCTAGTAGAGTCCAGGATCGGGGGGGGGGGGGAAGAAGAAAAAGAAAAAAGAAAAGAGTCCAGGATCACGTCCTGTTCGTCATTCCACTTTTTCCTCTTTGGTAAGAACTGGAAAAGTCCTTCAATTGGCTGTGTTTGGGCTACATGCCTAACCTGTGAGCTAAGTCCTTTATCTGGGAGAAAGTCATGGGCTCTAGCCTAGCTTAAAGGTTCATTTCTGGGAGGTAGGCAAGGCTGTCATGTTTGCCAACC